>NC_140485.1:94932053-95532053 GCF_964271855.1 Acomys minous | reverse complement strand
CCTGAGGAATCTTATGGGGCAGCTACGGTTCTGTTGGAGATTCCAAGCCCATGGCTCCCTCTTCGGCTGCACCCACCAGCCAGCTCCCTGTCTGCCATGGCTTCTTGCTCCTCTCAGATGACAGTGCCCACCACACACTCCAATATGGATGGGATGATCAGTGCGCAAGAGCAAGTGCCTGCTACCCTCTCTCTCTCAGAAGCGGCCACACCTCTAGGATTTAGAGACAGAAGTCTTGATTTGGAAAACAGGACCCCACGTTTCTTCTACAGGTGCTGACTTTGCATAACAAATCTATAAATCAAAGTTCACAACCTGCTTAGGGCTTTAGGAAGCTCATGATTGTCATGGAAAACTTTTCAGCAGATTCTTGGGTGCCTTTCCCAGGGTGCCTCGGGACAGAGGCCCATTGAGGTGTTGCATCTGTCACATACTTCTAGCTTGGGACCAGTTTGGGGGATGGGTATCTCTGTCTCCAGCTAACGAAAGCCTTTTCCCAGGAGCTGGAAGACTTCCCAGCTCTCTCTCCTTGCACATGAGTTCAAATTAAGGCACACAGCTGGACTTACAGACTGGAGCCAGGGAGAGAGGAAGTCATCCAAGGAATTCCTGGCAAAGAGGAGCCAGTCTCAACATCTGTTCTCAGTGCATGTGTGTGGCCGCAGCTCCTTCAGATTGAAGCCCCAGGAGGAGAACATGTTCTCACCCTCCCCTCACTGTGTGCACATGTGTGTATGTGCAGTGTGTATGTGTATGTGTCTGTCTGTTTCTCTCCCTGTGTATGCTTGTGTGCATGCATGTGGGTGGGGTGGTATGGTGAGTGTGAACGCATGTGTGCACATGTGTGTATGTGTCTGTCTGTCTGTCTGTCTGTCTCTCTCTCTCTGTATGCTTGTGTGCATGTGTGTGGGCAGAGGGGTATGGTGAGTGTGAAAGCATGTGTGCACATGTGTGTATGTGCAGTGTGTATGTGTCTGTCTGTCTGTCTGTCTCTCTGTGTATGCTTGTGTACATGCGTGTGGGTGGGGTGGTACAGTGAGGGTGAACGCAGGTCAGAAGAGAGGTCAGGAGATAAGGTCAGGTGTTGGCCCCTGCCTTGCATTTTGTTTGGATCAGGGTCTTTGCTTGATTTTCCCCATTTCCCCATGTTCCAGGCTAGCTTCTGTCTTTGGAGCCACCACATCGTTCTGTGGGACATGCTAGGGCTACTGGCATGCTAGAGCATCCACCCTTAGGTGGTTCTGGAGACTGACATTCGTGTGGCAAGGACTTTAGCCACTAAGCTGTCACCCCAGCCTGAAGCCACAGTTTTACAGAGCTCAGAAGTAGAAGGAAGCGCCTTCAGGTTACACTGTGATCTTTTTCTCTATCCCTTGCCCTCTGACTAAAGGAGAGTTTGCTTTCTAGCTGGCCGAATTGCTTCCCCTTTCTTCCTCCCCCCACACCCCCAGAAGCACTTAGCCTGAAGCACTGTACTTCCCCCACACAACCACTGGTTCTCTGTAAGCCTGTGGTCCCCGGACAAACCAAGACAGAAGTGAAAACTGAAGGGGCACAGGTGTCAGCCAGGAGTGCTCTCTCCCTCCCCTCCCCCACAGACCGGGGGCCCAGCCAGTGGGGAGCGTGGAAGGCACATTGAGCTGGGACCATGTCTTTTCTTCCTGTGATTTTTCAACTGCCACCCCCCAACAATGACTTCCCCAAGCGCTGCTGTATTTCCTGGGCAGGATAGCAACAGCAACACAGTAATGGCTCTAGGGTCTAGATTATGGGGAAATTTTACACCAGATTTTCCCCTGAGTGTTCCAAACTTAACTGTCATGGTTACTGCTGACTGTCAACTTGGCAGAATCTAGAATCTCCTAGGAGACACACCTCCCAACATGGCCATAAGGAAGTTTCTAGACTAGCTTCATTGAGGTGAGAAAAGATGCTCTAAATGTGGGGCAACAGTGGGGCGCAGCATGCCTTGGCTGAACAAAAAAGAGAGAGAAACACCACATCATTGTTCCTCCCTCCTCCCCTTGTCTGTCTCTCTGTCTCTGTCTGTCTGTCTGTCTGTCTGTCTCTCTCTCTCTCTCTGTCTCTCTGTCTCTGTCTCTGTCTCTGTCTCTGTCTCTGTCTCTGTCTGTCTCTGTCTCTGTCTCTGTCTCTGTCTCTCTCTCTCTCTCTCTCTCTCTCTCTCTCTCTCTCTCTCTCTCTCTCTCTCTCTCTCGGTGTGTGTGTCTCTTTCTGTGTGTCTCTGTGTGTCTCTGTCTCTGTCTCTCTCTCTCTCTCTCTGCCTCTGGCTCCCCCTGACTGTGAGGACAATGTGACCAGCTGCCTCATGTCCTGTTGATGGATTGCAGCCTCCAACTGCAAGCCCAAAGAAACCTTGAGTTGTCAGGCCCTTTGTCACAAAAGAAAGAGAAAAGCAATTAAGACACTTTGACACAAGCTGGGCATGGTATCCAGTATTGTAGCTTTATCACCCAGAGGCTTAGGGAGGGCAGGTTCAAGGACAGCATGGGCTACATGTTGAGATCCTGTTCAAGAATAAAAAACAAAAGCAGAACCCAAGGCATTGGTGTTGGGGGGCTGGGGGTGTAGTTCAGTGGTAGGCCACTTGCCTGACATGCGTGAGGCCTGAGCTTCAATTCCTGTATTGAGAGGAAAAAGATGAACAGCTGGGTAGCCAATCAAAAAGACCCAATTAAAGCAGAGACTTCTAAAGGACATGTGCTATCTGTATTTTATTTTAGCTAAAATACACAAGACTACAAATATTTGCTAGTAACCTCACACAGAGCACAGGCCTTCGCACATGCCCACTCCAGCATGGTTGGAGTGCTGGGTCATCTGTCCTCTGTAAATACTGTGTGGCTCCCAGCATGCACTGTGGCTCACTCTTGGTTCCATGGTCTGTAGGCTTCAACAAATGCACACTGTAAAGTCTATGGGTAACAATTTCTAGGTATGTTTGTTTTGGAAAAGAGTAGTTAAAGATTCTGAAAATCTAAATATATTATTTTGTAAATTTTCACAATTTTGTCCAAACTGTCATCTGCCCCAAACAACTATATTTTCATGGAGTTTTTTTGTTTGTTTAACAGGTTGGTCTGGCTCTTTCTATGTAGTCTGGTCCATGATAGCCTCAAACTTGCAATCCTCCTGCCTCTGTCTTTGGAGTGCTAGAATTACAGTGTGAGCCACTAAGCCCAGAATCTAAACTGAACTAACTCTCTTGGAAAAGCAGTTTTCAAGTTCACCCCCACAAAGTGCAGAGGGCCCACAAACTGCTTGTCCTCCAGAGCGCATGATCTCTACTCGCCACTCTGCATGTGTCAGACTGGCACGCATCACTCAGTCCTGCACAGGGCCATTTCCCTGCTGGTCCCCACTTCCCACCACGGCTCCCGTGGCAACCCCTGGCTGTTTCAGTGTCTCAGGGATTTCAGCTTTTCAGGCATGTCACATCGTTGGAATCATACAAGGTCGCACTTTTCAAAATAGCATCTTTCACTTAGTGGCAAGCATTGAATCTACTTCTATGTCATTTTTTTTAAAAAATTGTAATTACAACCTTTCCTCCTTCTCTTTCCTGCCTCTAAACCATATACCCCTCTCCAATCTGCTTCTAATTCATGGCCTCAGTTTTCACTAGTTGTTATTGTATGCATATATATGTGTGTGTGTGTGTATGTGTATGTGTGTGTGTGTGTGTGTGTGTGTGTGAAAATATAACCCATTCAGTCCGCATGGTGTTATCTGTATGACTGTTGGCTGACCTTTTGGCACTGGACAACCAGTTGGTGTGCTCTTCCCTGGGGAGGGCCACTTCCCCACGCCCAGCTTTCCTCAGGTGCCACTAGCTTCTTGTATAAGGCTGAGGCCTCAGGGACATCTCCCCATCCATTTTGACACATGCATTGGTGTCTGCCTTGTTCAGCTCACTCGTGAGGATACATGTTGGTGAGCCTTGGTGTGTAGCTTCTGATATTTCTCAGAGACACAAACTCACAGCACAGTCCCTGATCCTCTGGCTCTTATGTTATTTCTGCTCCTTCCTCTGCAATGTTCCCTGAACCTTAGGTAACATGTATGTGATCTTCCTCCATGTCTGTTTTTTTCTTTTTTCTTTTTTTTTCTTCTTTTTCCTTCCTTTCTTTTCTTTTTGGTAGGATTGAACTTGCAAGCTAGGCAAGTGCTCTAACAAACTAACAAACTACACCTTCTTTTCTCCTCCTCCTCCTCCTCCTCCAACAGGCTCCCTTCACAGCCTTGGTACATAGAAGGTATGTAGATCTTCGAGGCTGGCCTCGAACTCACAGAGGTTCTATTTGCCTCTGCCTCTTGAGTTCTGGGATTAAAGGCTACAGCCAGTTTCTTTCTTTCTAATATTTATTTAATTTTAAAAATTATGTGCATGTGTGTATATATACATAAATATGGGTGCCCATGGAAACCAGAGATGTCAGATCTCCCAGAACTGGAGTTACAGGTGCTGCCAATGTGGTTGTCGGAAACTGAACTCAGGTCTTTTGGATTAGCAGCACTCCCTCTTAGCCACTGTGATATCACTCTAGCCCAAAAATTATGGGTGGGATTTGTTGTTGTTGAATTTTTTTTCCTCTTTGTTTGCTTGGAAACAAGGTTTCTCTATGTAGCCCTGGCTCTCTATGTAGACCAGGCTGGTTCGCCTGCTTCTGCTTCCTGGGAGCTCTGAAGATGTGCATCACCACAGCCAGCTTGTCTGTTTTCAGTGTTTAATAATATTCTATTAGCTAGATGTACCGCAGTTTAAGCACGTCAACTTAGTTTTCACAGAAATACCAGATCTCTGTCTGTGCATCCTCTTACTTCATTGGCTTGTATAATTTTAAATGAAACCACTCAAATTCAATGACAACTAAAATCTGCACAGGCAGGTTTGGAGCAGAAGATAATCAAAAGGGACAAAATCAGGTCAAAGACTGTGATGAATTCATACTGAATGAAGAAAAAACAAAAACAAAAAAGCAAAGGACATGCCTGCTCCTAGCTAGGGCGGAGGAGAAGGCTTATTGAGGATATAAGGGAGGGCACAGCCAGAGGCAGGGACATCTGGGAGAGTCCAGAGTGGACATGACCACACTGAGCTGGGCCATGTGAGGGGAGGGGAGAAGGGAAAGGAGAGAGGAATCCTCAACCAAGAGGGGCAGCCTGGGCCAAGAGGTACGGGGTAGACAAAAGGGAAAAGGACCGATATAGCAAAATGGCTGGATTACACAGGGAAAGGCAGCCCCTGGGCCTGGGCTGGAGAAGTTTAGGGGTGTCAGGTAAGAACTGAGGGGTACTGGGAGAACCTGGGTGGCCAGCATCAGCTTTGATATTTCAATGGACACCTTAGTTTGTACCAGGTTTGACACCTAACACATACTTTGCTGGTTTGCTTCCCCAAAAGATGATACACACGCACGCGCGCGCGCGCACACACACACACACACACACAAATATACATGTATGTATGCATCTATGTATTCCACTTTGGAGACTGTAGGCCTTGTAATTGTTAAGAGAAAATTAAGAAAAATTCAGTTTAATGCCAAAGTGTTCAAGGTAGAGGTGGCAGGGGCCTCTCTGTATTCAGGGAGCCTGTATCTGACACAGAAAGTTCTAGATTGAACCAGAATGTCTGCAGCCACAGCTGGGCCGGCAGGGGGCATGGGGTATGACACGTAGTTCAGCTATCAAGAGCGAGCACAGAGAGCTGGAGAGATGGCTCAGCGGTTAAGAGCACTGCCTGCTCTTCCAGAGGTCCTGAGTTCAATTCCCAGCAACTACATGGTCGCTCACAACCATCTATGCTGGAATCTGATGCCCTCTTCAGGCCTGCAGGTATACATGGATAGAACACTCATATACATAAAATAAACAAATAAATCTTTAAAAAAAAAAAGAGCTAGTACAGGACCAGGTGTGATGTGGATGCCCCATCTTTACAGCCTCCCTGACAAACTGGAGACCATGAATAAAAGAATTAAATGTCAAAGATGTGTGTGTGTGTGTGTGTGTGTGTGTGTGTGTGTGTGTGAGAGAGAGAGAGAGAGAGAGAGAGAGAGAGAGAGAGAGAGAGATTGCTCATATACTGAGGCCCGAGGTTGACATTCAATGTCCACTTTATATTTTGAGACAGGGTCTCCCACTGACCCTGAGTTCAGTGAGCCTGGACAGTGAGTTCCAGGGACACTTGGGTCTCTACCATCCTAGCACTGGATTGCAGTCATGCCTGGCTTCTTCCATGGGTGTTGGAGCTCCGACGTCACGTCCTCATCTTCTGTGGCAGCACTGTACTGACTACGCCATCCCTGCTGCCCCCGCATTCCCCTCTGGCAGGAACAAAGGCAAACCCTGGTCTGGCCAGCAGGGAAAGCCAAGAGCCTGAGAGAAAAGCTCAGAGCCTCTGCTCACCCTGCAGGGCCACTGCACTTCTAAATGTTCTCCAACGCTAACTTCCTCTGAGAAGCCACCAGCTCCAGGCTAACGGGTGTCAAAGCTAGCACTCCGTTTGGAAGCTGTGCTTATTTCAGCTGCAACAAACTGTGGGTGGGTGACATTCCAAGGTTCCAACGCCTGGAAATGAGAAAGGTACCCACTCCACAGACTAAACTGAAGAAACACACTCCCCGCATCCATGGCACACAGTGGGGACCTGTTTGCTTGCATTAGGGAACTCAGCTGACTCCATACTGAGATAGTCCTCCACAGACCAAAGGCCAAAACGCAAATAAAACCAAACAGCAGCAATTGCTGCACCCATCAGTACTGGATTGTGTTGTGTTGTGCTGTGTTGTATTGTATCAAGTTGTGTTGTATTGCATTATATTGTGTTATGTTGTGTCCTGTTGCGTTATATTGTGTTGTGTTATAGTGTGTTGTATTGTGTTGTGTTGCATTGCATTGCATTGCATTGTATTGTATCGTGTTGTAGTCTGTTTTTTTGTTTGTTTTGGTGTGCGTGTGTGTGTGTGTGTGTGTGTGTGTGTGTGTGTGTGTGTTACTGAGGATCTGAATCCAGGGTCTGGCACTTGCTATGCAAACAACTACGCCTATATTCCCAGAGGCACTTAGTTTTAACTTTTTGTAGTGATCGAATCCACACAGGGATCTAACTGGAACCGGGTCAGTACACTCCAGCCAGGGTGATTTGCGAAGGTTAACCTGAGCGTAGTGAGAAGAACTGCTCCTCCGCTTCCCTCCCATTGGCCCCTCACCAGGCTCTCTGCAAGGCCAGCTGATGAGCTCCCCGCCTCCCTGCCCAGGGCAGCACAGCCACAAAGCAAGTAAGCTCTCCTGCGCCCCACCCCCACCCTGGGACGTCATCAGAAGGCTGTCTGAACCTCAGAGGTTGTTGCACCTGCTCAGGGCTGTGGCTTTTCCGCTAGGATTTTGGGAGGGAGCCACCTGGATGCAGCACACAGCACAAACAAGGAAGCTTGATATCTTGTGATGTGTTCAGTAATTGGAGCTCTGTCTGTCACACGCCACTCTCTGGTGACGTTTGGAGACACCCTTGGGGGAGTGGTCAGCTCACCCATTGCACAGTCTCTCCTCAAAACCCTGTTTATGGAGCAGTGTCCATATAAAATGACACTGGTTGTGAGAAAAGAAAAAAAAAAAGGAACGTCTCAGGTGAGGACGAGGTGATAATCAACGCTGTGGTGGCCATGGATAGCTTCCTCTAAAAGAAAACCTTGTTTGTTTTGCTCCAGTTCCTCTCTAGCTCAAAGGTTCTGTATCTTTCCTTAGGATTGTTAGGGGACAGGAATACATATGTGATGGTCTCCATAATCCACAGAACCTGGTGCGATAAAAACGCATAGCCACTTGTTCAAAAAAGCTGAAGAAAGTATCTTTGCAAGAGCTTAATTGAAAGCTTTCCCCTCTCTTCCCCCGCCTTGTGTCTTCTGGCTGCAATCTTATTCTCCCTTGGGTGTGGGCCCCAGGAAACCCTCAACTGTACCCACAGCCCCACCCACAGCTCCACCCATGGCTCCACCCACAGCCCCACCCATGGCTCCACCCACAGCTCCACCCATGGCTCCACCCATGGCTCCACCTATGGTCTGTGCAAGTATGAGGGAGACCCAGCAGATAGCAGACCTGGCACCACATCATGGCCAGGAGGTGAAACTTGAGCCAAGTGTCTCCCAGAACTCAGGAGGCCGAAGCAGGAGGACAATGGTTTGAGGCCAGCCTTGGCTACATAGTGAGACTTTCCCAAGCATACACAAAGCCTTTTTTTTGGTTTTTCAAGATTTCTCTTTGTAGCCTTGACTGTCCTAGACTTGCATTGTAGACCAGGCTGGCCTCGAACCTTGAACTCACAGTGATCTGCCTGCCTCTGCCTCCCAGGTACTGGGATTAAAGGCATGCACCACCATGCCTAGCCTTTTAAAGTGAAAAAAATATATATACCAAGTATTAGTAGTATTTCTTGATGGGTCAAGAATGTAAAAGGATCTGTGCCTCCCACCCCTATGATTTGCTCATTTTTGTAGTGCTGGGGATGAAAACCTGGACCCTGTATTTACTCTATGTATGCTCTGTATGCACTGTCCCACAGAATTAAATCCCTAGCCTACAAAAATTTTATTTTATTTCAGTGTGTGCTTGAGATTTTTTTTCCTCAGATGTGTCTCACTATGTAGCCCAGGCTAGCCTGGAATTCATTATAAAGCTCAGACTGTCCTAAAACTCATGGCAACCCTTTCCCTTAGCTTCTCCCCACCCCCACCTGCCTGGCCAAGCGGGGATGACACCTGCAAGGCACTGAGTATGGCTACACGGATAACGTGTGAGTCAGGATAAAAGGACAACCAGGAAGGGGAAGGCACCCCTTACTCTAGAGTCTGGTTGAAGCCTCTCGTCAGCTGAGAATTAAACATTCCAGGAGTTGGGGAGGGATGACTCAACAGTTGAAAGCGCTTTACCGCTGTTTTGTAGAGGACTCAAGTTCAGTTCCCAGAATCCCAGTGTACAGTAAAAAGAACCACAGCACAATCAGCAAAATTGACTGTGGGGGCTACCAACACAGAGCCAGTCTTCCTTTTCTTTTCTTTATTTTATTTATTTATTTTTTTGGTTGTTGTTGTTGTTCTTTTGTTTGTTTTTTCTAGACAGGGTTTCTCTGTGTAGCCCTGGCTGTCCTGGGCTCACTTTGTAGACCAGGCTGGCCTCGAACTCACAGCGATCCACCTGCCTCTCAGTCTTCCTTTTCTATGGAGGAGAACGCTAAAGCCGAACACGCATGCAGAAGAACCAAGCCTCTGTGCCCTCCACAGTGGCCTGACTCCTTTCTGGGGTAAGTAAAGACATCTTAACTCTTCCCCCAGCGAGCCTTGAGCCTAGAGTTTACCCTATCAGCCGTGACGCTGCCCAATTTACAGGAAGCCCCTAAAAGATAAGGCGACTCTTCAGGCTTGGGGGGGTGGGGTGGGGGTAACCGGAGACGATGCCTGCCCCCACCGTCACTGACACTTTGTAATCAGAAAAAAAAAATGTTGATTTTTCAGGCAGTAAAACAAGCACGGGTTTACCTGTTGGGAGGGTCGACTCCTCCTTGGACTTTTCGGATAGAAGCAGTGTCATCTCTTGGTTAACTTTTTTCAATACTTCTTGGATCATATGAATTTCTAAACTTTCCAGAAGTTTCTGAAGCTGGAATATACATAGATTGAGAGTCACTCTCCAATTCAGTTGTACGCTGGCTCCCAAGAGCAATAGCTACACACGGCTTTGGGTTTGGATTCTGCCTCAGCTCTGGGGACAGTGCCCTTTTGGGGACCTCAAGTTCTTCCCCGGGATCAATACACCTCTTTGCAGAGCAACATCTTTTGTTTTTTGTTTTTTTTTTTCTTCCTGGCTCTCATCCTGATCGATAAATTCTAACCCTTCTTACCATATTCTACTAAATTGCAAAGCACCTCCTGTCCGAAGTGACCTCATGCCTTTGGGTGATCTCTAAGTGACACCAGGATCCCATAAGCTGCGACTTTAGTAAGAGTCTGAAAGCCAATTTACACACCATGGAGAAGTTCATGAGAAGACTCAGAGCTGACACATAACAAGGGGTGACTGCTCTAACAGCCATGAGCCTCCATCTACCCATGATGCTTGTGGTGCCTACTCCACTCTGTGGGAGGGACGGAGGGGCCCCAGAGGAGCAGGTTCAGGAGCCTAAGCAGTGTTCTTGGCCCCTCAAGGCAAATGTGAGCCGAGCTATCACTGACATTCCTTACTGCTTCTCTGTTTGAACAGCCGGTGGCCCTGGGTGCCCTGATCAAGGTGAGCAGTGTGCCTAGTGAGGACTATTCCACACACTACCCAACCCAGTGTAAAAACTGTACTATCTTTCTGTGAGGAAAACCCGCTTCAAAACGCTTTGTTTACTATTTTGCTTCCAGGTGGATGGGCACTGGCTGGATTTTATATTTAAGCTAGTTCTTGGAGAATAGCCTGGTGCTTTGTGTCTGTTAATTGCTTGCCCCCTCCCCCTAACACCCCCCCCCCACAAGATTCTTACTAAACAGTAAGAGAGATCGTCACTAACGCCTAAACCTGGGCAGGGCAGAACCGGGTAGGTGTGGCCAAAGGTCTCCAGCTTTGGGGGAGGATTTTGGAAGGAAAAACAGACAGCTGCTGGAGGGGGAGCAGGGAAGAGGCTGGCCATAGGATTGAAAGGAGCCACCTGCGCCCAGAGGAGGGACTCTAAACTTCCACAGGAAATACATGGCGCGGATGAACAACCTTAGTAAGTATCCGGGAGGAAGCCCAAATAGAAATTATTAGACGCAGATGGCATGGGATGGAGGCTGGGAGATGATGGAAGGCAGCTTAGGAGTTAACATCTGCCCTGCCCTGGGTGGTAAGGCTATTCTAAAATACACCAGGTGTCTGCGTCATTATTGATTGTGAAAGGGGCTTAAATAATACCATTGCAATAATTGTAAGCCTAATAACAAACATTTATCTGGCCATACCATTAAATTAGCAGCAACAGATAGTACTGGTTCTGTTATATTCCTTATAACGCAGCATAAATCAATTTGAGGAAAATGAAATTAATAAGAACCTAGAGGTACAGTCCTACTCAACCCCCCCATACCTTTAAGTGTCCCCCCTCCTCATCCCACCTGGAGGAAGGCACCATTTGTGTTTACTGTAGTTTTACATGCCAGTGTCACAAGGCAGACTGAAGAGAGCTCCGTGTACCTGTTGGGTTTTTATCTCAATTTCCGAGGCTCCCTTTGGGGGAAGGATAGCTTGGCTTCTTATTATAAGTCCTTCAAATTCCTCTTCTTTGCCCATCTGCCTGGCTAAAGCTTTCATGCTGGGGTACAAAATGTCAGCTCTAGCAAAGAAAAGAGACAGAAATCATCAAAATAGACATAGTTCCTTCTTATTCAGATTCATTTTCAATTTCCGGTCACCTAACCCTTTATAGACACATCAAAGGACTAAATCTGCCACGCCTTTGGTCAATATCAAATCCCGAGGCCTTTGTCTGTTGAGTGCATATAACGTCTGTCTTCATGCGTCACAATGTTGACAGATCTCCTCATGTCCTAGTTAACAGGGAATCTGACCTCAGTAATTTCCAGGATAGGCCATTCTGAATATGCCAAAGTGAAGGGTCAGTAAGGTCTAGGGGAGTGGGCCTGGGCTTAGTAAGTGCCTACGTAGGGACAGACACATGGCAGGAGCAGCATGCCAGCTAAGGCATCCTCGATGAGGCCTGTGGCCAAGGTCTGTGCCAGCTTGTGGACCTAAGGCCTTATGCCACACGCGTCATGTCACCCTCTGGCTGTAATGCTTCGAGCACTCAGGCCCAGCACGGGGGTGGGCGGGGGGGCGGTTTGGGGGGCTCGCAGCAGTCTACCCTGTGGTCTAAGAAGCTCTCAGTCAGTATTGTGGGGTACCTTGACAAGGGTAAGTTCCAAGAGTATCTAGTATTGGGGGTTGGCCTGGTGCTACGTATTCTGACGTTAATTACTGCCTCCCCAGACATAGTTGCTGCCCCCTAAGACTTTCTGTACACCTGTCCTTGTGTAAACCTTGCTCTACCCATTTAAAGTTGATTGGTTAATAAAAAAACAAAACAAAAACAAACAAACAGTGAAGCCTGGGATTTGGCAGAAGAGAGAGACAGAGACGCAGAGAGAGAAAGAGACACCGAGTTTGAGGTTTGCAGGCCTGGGGTCGTCAGGGATCCATGAGGTAGGAAGGAGAGGAGCGGCAGGTACAGGAGGAGGAAGAAAGAAGAGGTTGTGATGGGTTAGTGAGGAGGGAAGCGCATGGCCAGATCGGCGTGGATGGAGGAAAGCAGCCCAGATGGAGAACATTAGCAAGCATTTGAGGATTACAGCTGGGAAGTAGCCCAGAGAGGAATGACTAAAGCAGATGGCCTAGGGTGGGGGCTGGGAAGTGATAAGGTTAGTTTAGAGGGTTAACATCTGCCCAGCCCCAGATAAAACGAGGCTATTCTAAAGTACAACAGGTGCCTGTGCCTTTATTGATTATGATAGTAGGTTAGATCAGGTATCTGTGTCTTTATTGATTATGATAGTAGGTTAGATATCGCCACCATAATACTTATAGGCTAATTTTATAATAAACATATTAGGTATATATATATATTTACAACACTCTAGGGAGTAAGTGATAACACAGGACAATTTGGTGGAGCCTAGCTCCTCCCCACAGCTAATACCGAATAGCTTTTCTCTGTGGCACTAGCTGTCACCTGACCCAGTGGAGCTGGGTGTCCCCAGAGTGCTGGATCAAACCTTTCCATGAAGGAGGAAGAACCCTCGAGCCCCAGGCTCTGCCCATGGACAAGGACTTCTCTCTCGGCAGTACGCACTCGTAGAGCTCTGAGAACTGTTTGTGGAGTTGGGTAGAGTTGAGGTCCTGGCCTCCAAGCTTGAGTCGGCCCCAGTGTTCCTTTAGCACTTCCAGCTGCTTCCAGAGGATGAGGAAGGACTTCAACAGAGCAAGGGACGATGTCACTGCATAACATGGGCCTTCCAGCACCTCGGAGGCCTTCGGGGTTGGGCGGGGCTCTGGCGGTTTGGACCAATCTGGCTGAAAAATACGGCAGAAGTCCTTTAGCAACCGTGGCTCGAGATGGGATGACTTTTTGTATGTGACCCATGGAAAATGGCGTTGAGGAGAAAGAGTTTGCAGGCCTGGAAAAAACCTCAGACGGCTAAACATCCTTGCTGAGCAGGCAGGGTAGGAACAGCACTGTCTCAGCTTCCAGTTCGCAATTTGAACCTGTGGTTTTTATATTTGATGTTTAGCTTATAAAGCCAGGGTCTCACGTAGCTCGCCTCGAACTCATTAGGTAGCCAAAAACAACCTAGAAATCTTGATCCTGATTTCATCTCCCAAGGCCTAGGATTACAGGTATGATGACCACCACCGTTAGCTGTGAACCTCTCCCTTAAAAACCAGAATCTTTCTAAGGAAGGAAGAAAAAAAAAAGGATAGCGAGGGAAGGAAGAAGGAAAAGAAAAAAGTGTGTAACAGGGATTGGATGGAGGGCTCGGTGGGAAGGACCAATGGCTGCTCCTCCAGAGGACCTGGGTTCAGTTCCCAGCACTCACAACAGATGGCTGACGACTCCAGCTCAGGGAATCCCCAGGTGTAAGATTTAAGAGTTCCAAGACCCTAGGGAGTAAGTGATGACACAGGACCCCAGATCTTCCCCGCAGCTAATACAGACTAGCTTTTCCCTACAGCACTGCTGGGGAGAATGTCCCCAGCTGTCACCTGATCCAGTGGAACTGAGTGACTCCAGAGTCCTGGACCCACAGGCAAACACTCGATCACATAAAATAAAATAAATCTTTTAAATGGGGTTTTAAATGAGGTCAGGAATCTTTTCTGACCACCATAAGGCACTGAATGCAAGGTGGCACCCCCCCCTCCCTCTCCACCCCCGGCACACATACAAATAAAAATAAATCGTGAATAAATAAAGCGGGGACAGATAGTTCATTGGTCAAGAGCTCCTGTAGAGACCTAGCTTTGGCTCCCAGCACCCACAAAGTGGCTCACAGACATCCAGGGATATGAAGTTTTCTTGTGACCTTGCTGGGCACCAGATATATATATATATATATATATATATATATATATATATATATATATATATATATATATATATACACATACAAACCCATAAAATAAAAAACAAATTTTTAAAATGTTAGAGAGAGAGAAAAGAAGAAAAAGAAGGAGGAGGAGGAAGAGGAGGAAAGAAAGAAAATTCCTAACATACTTGAGATTGAAGTCTTCCCTCCCCTCTGTAGTGGAGCTATAAAGTACCTTTTCTTTGGGGATTTTACCCATTTTATGAGTCAGGAAGCAGAACTTAGCTTTACCCTGCCTGGCTGACAACTTCCTATTAACTCCAGCTCCAGGAATATGATACCTTCTATCCTTTAAAAGTAAAACGGAGAACTTTTTGGTTCAATTCACTATTCAATACTCAAATTTACTTTAATTACTTCATTAAGACGGGGTCTTGGTAGCCCTGGATGGTCTGGCACTCCTTTGTAACTGAGACTAGGTTGCAAATGTGTGACGATCCTCCTGCCTCTGTCTGCAGTTTTGCTTTAAAATTAGAATTTGCAGACGTGGTCTATTGGAAGAACTCTGCTGGAAAGTGAGCTGGTGTTATTTGTGTCCCTCCCCAGTTTTATTATTCATGAGGTAGGACTTCAGTATGAAGCTGGCCTTGAACCTACGATCCCCTGCCTCAGCTCTACTGTAAGTTCATTAGTACTTTATAAAATGCCCGTAGATTTGCTAAAAATAAAGTAAAATTAGGATTTGCTCATTTGTTCGTTGATGCTTTTCTTAAATACATATTTGTCCTAGTGGGTGTGGAGGAGACAAGTTTCAGGCTGGCCAGCGAGTGCTAGAAGTTCAGGGTCACCCAGAGGTGGGGGAGGAGGGAAGGGGGGAAGGGTAGTGGGGGGAGGGGGAAACAGGCAGGAATTGGGGAGCGGGGTGGGATGGGGGTGATGCAGGGCAAGTTCAGCTGCTCCCTGGCTGTGTCTCAGGCAAAAGTGGGGACTTTTGTTCTGCAAGGCAGATGGCAAATCCTGAGGCCGGGAACACTCAGGTTGCAGAACCTTAGACACTCAGCTTTCCTGACTGAAAAACCGGAAGAGCGACCTGGTGTAATTGGACCCTACTTCAGTGTTATTCACTGAGCTAAATAAAGCAAGGTGTGGCTACCAGAAAGAGTCGGGAAGAGCTGCGTCCAGGTCTAGGGGAGCAATGTGTCCACAGGCAGCTACAACCCCTCAGCTGTGCAACCTTCTTGGCAATCAGCCCGTGGACTTCCTTCCGGATGTCTTTTTTTTTTTTTTTTTAATCCTCAGAAACTTTCACCACATGCAATCTGACTCATCAAGGCCAAGGACAGTGATGTGGAGCAGGCAGCCTGCAGATTGCATGATTGGTCCCCACTACTCAAAAATCACTACCTTAGAGGAAACTTGGGCTCGCTGGGCCACAGTTTTCAAGACTCTAAGTGAGTCTTAAACTCCCCTCAGAGTTGAGGAGGCCGTGGCTCTGAGAGATCACAGCACGTATGGCACAGCTGCCGTAGCCTGGCTTACAGGGCAGCTGAGGTTCTAGCATTTCCTGATCCCTAGAAATAGCTAAATATTTTGAAATGAAACTAGATCCCAAGGACTAGGAATGTCGCTTGCTGTGTCTACCATGTTCGAAGCCCTGGGCTTGAACTCAGAAGCAGCACACACCACAAAAAGAAAACAAAAAACAACAACAAAAAAAAAACTCAATTAAAGTAAAAAGCATGAAATCAGTTTTACTTCTTAATATGTTTGTATTAAATATAGCCACCTCTAAATAATTTATTATTTTTATGAACTTTATTTTTTTTAATTTGGAAATAATTCAACAATAACAATGACAACAATAACAAAATCACATTCCAAAATTAGCCAAACCCAAAGTCTATGTTTGTTTGCTTTTGTTTTTTGAGACAGTGGCTCTCTGTGTAGCCTTGGCTGTCCTGGACTCACTTTGTAGACCAGGCTGGCCTTGAACTCACAGCGATCCGCCTGCCTCTATCTCCCAGAGTGCTGGGATTACAGGCAGCACTACCGCGACTGGCAAAGTCTATGCGGCTATACGGAAGGATGTGACATAATCCAGCTCACAGTAGCCTGGAGATGGAGTGACGGCTCACTGTGGAGATACTGCTCCTCCTGCAGAGGACCAGAGTTTGGTGCCCAGCACCCAGACAAGAGGACACACAATGGCCTGCAATTCTATCTATAATGGACTGGACACTCTCTTCCAACTTCTGTGGGCACCTGCACAGATGCAACAGAGAGACAGACAGACAGACAGACAGACACACACACACACACACACATACATGCAATCACATACACACAAAGAAAGAAAATAAAGTTTAAAAGAAAGAGAGATGAAAGAAAAAACAAACAAACAAAAAAAGCTAAGTATCCAGTCAGAGAGGAGGTGATAAGCTGACCAAAAAGCTCTCCGAGAAGAAAAACGAATGACCAATACATATTTTTTAAAGTGTTCAATATCCTTGGCTACCAGGGAAATGCTAATTATAACTATTCTACTCTCAGCCCTATCAAATGGCTACTGTGGTTTTATTGTGGGGCACTCAGAGGGGCCGGACACTGAGGCTTTTCTTCTGGGAAACAGATTACTGTGCCCGTGCCGGGGCTTCTGTCAGATTCATAGCCAAAGACCAGAACCTAATAGGTGGAGGCTTTAATAAATTTTTTGAGCCTGGCATGGTGGCACAGGCCTTTAATCCCAGCACTTGGGAGGCAGGGGCAGGTAGATCACTGTGAGTTCAAGGCCAGCCTGGTCTACAAAGTGAGTCCAGGACAGCCAGGGCTACACAGAGAAACCCTGTCTCAAAAAAAAACCCAAATAAAATAAAATACAATTTTGGCTCCTTTGTCTTCATATATGTCCACATGCATTTTAACTGGGCATGTAAACTACTAGGCAGGCAGCAGCATTATCCGTGGTTAGACTTCTAGGGGAGGGAGAAGTAAGGCTGCTGCTGCAGAAATGCCAGGGAGTGCCACGTACCATCGAAGACACTAGGCAGCCCAGGTGGCTTTGCCTAGCTTTCTTTTCCTTGGTTCTTGGGGCCCTCACCACAGTTTGAATGAGAAATGTCTCCCATAGTGCAGGCATTTGAAACACTTGTCCATAGTGGGTGGCATTGTTGGGGCACGTTTAGGAGGTCTGGCCTCGTTGGAGGAAGGATGTCCATGAGGACGCGGTTGAGAGTAGAAAGCCTCACTATTTCCGTGTCCCTCTTTCTCAGCTTCCGGCTCCTGCTACCAAGCCTGCCTCTTGCTGTCCAGACTTGCCTCCTGGATGGACTCTGATCTCTCTGCAGCCATAAGCTGAAATAAACTCTTCCTTTTAAAAGCTGCCTTTATCGTGGTGTTTTCACCACAGCAACAGAAAAAGTAACCCATAGAGCGATTACCAAGTAAATGGCCAGCCTGAGGACTCAGGTTATCCTGGGGCCCACAGAGGGGAAGGAGAAAATGGATTTTTCTTTTTCTTTTTTCTTTTCTTTCTTTTTTCTTTTCTTTTTTTTTCTTTTTTGGTTTTTCGAGACAGGTTTCTCTGTGTAGCCTTGGCTGTCCTGGACTCGCGTTGTACACCAGGCTGGCCTCGAACTCATAGCAATCTGCCTGCCTCTGCCTCCCGAGTGCTGGGATTAAAGGCGTGCGCCACCACACCCGGCTTGAAAATGGGTTTTTCTAACTTCCACATATGTGTGGTAGCGGGATGCTTGTGCACACAGCGTGCACACACACATATACTCTAAATAAATAAATGCATTTTAAAGAAGAAAAGAAATAATAGCAAATGTTAAAGAGGCTTCTGGGGAAGAGGAACACCTACCCACTGTTAGAGGGAGCGCAAACTGGTATAGCCACGATGGAAATCAATGTGGAGACACCTCACAAAGCTAAACGCAGTCTCTCCATGTGCTCCAGCTGTATCAGTCCTGCCATTTACTCAAAGGACCCTGTATTCTACTACAGAGATATGATCTGCGTTTATTCCTGCTTTAGTGAGTGATATAGCAAAGACATACAATCGGACTAGATATCCACCAGTGAGCAGGTAAGATAAGGAAATGTGGTACCTATACAGAAAAGCTGAAATATTCAGTTTTCAGGAAAATGTGTGGAACTGTGAAAGACGTTAAGCAAGGTAACCCAGGCTCAGGATGATGAGCACTGATGCTCTTGCTCCTATGCAGGTCTTTCCTTCTCCCTTTTACATATGCGTATCTAAGTGGAGGGCAAATGCCAGGACACAGAGAGGCTCCATGGGAGGGGAAAGATGCCTTTTAGCAGAAAATCACCCTCCAATTAAATCTCAGGAACTCGGGAAGCCTGCACTGTGGTAGGGGTCCCAAGAGCCAAGAAAAAGAAAGACAGCAGCAATGTGGGTTAGTTAGTGTCCAAGAAATGAGGAAGGAGACAACAGTCAGCTTCTGGAAAGTTGAGGTCTGACTGGGAGGCCTGTAGCTAGGGGCCCCGCGAGCTCACTGACTCCAACATGCTGCTGCCTGGTTTCCAGATCCATGGAACCAGGTGGGGACAGACTGACAGTCTAGGACCCCCCAGGCCAGCCCGGACATCAAAAGGAGGACCTCTGGCCTGAAATGAGTGATTCACCCAGAAACACCAGCTGAGCATCTGCCTCAGGAGGCTTCCGGGACTCTCTACAGCCTTTGCTCTATTTGAAAAAAAAAAAATGGAAGCTGAGGCAAGAAGATAATGAGTCCAAGGCCACCTGGGCTATGTCACAAGACCCTGCCTCAAAAACTCTTTAACACACACACACACACACACACACACACACACACACACACACATACACACATGCAAGTAAGTGTTTAGATGGCTAGGAGTACTGACTCATGCTTTTGACCCCAATCTTGGGAGGCAGAAGGAGGCTGACTTATGCCTGGTCTATATACCAAGTTCTAGGCCAGCCAAGCTTTACATGGAGAGACTCAAAAACAAACAAAACTATTGTAATTGTGTGTATCTGTGTGTAGATGTGTGCACATCAGTGCAGGGGCCTGAGGAGGCCAGAAAAGGGAGTAAGGTCCCTAGAACTGGAGTTACGGTGGTTGTAAGCCACTTAATAAGGGTCCTGGGAACAGAACTCTTGTCCTCCGCAAGAAGAACAAGTGCTTGGAACTGCTGAGCCATCTTTCTGTGACCCCCACCCCCACCCCCCAAACCCTTTAAAGTAAATAAAGTAAGTTAAAATTGAATTACTCGTGAGTCTGTGAAAGACAATCCTCCCCGCTTTGTGCCATCAGTCCTGGGATCGACGGCTGGGGCAGCCATGGGAGACACAGCCCAGCCCTCTGGTCTGTCTCTCACAGTAGGAAGGCCCTTCAGCACCAGCCAGTTCTGTAGCCTGTTGCCTAAGGATACCTGCGCATCGTCCAGTGTGGCTTGCCCGTCAGGACAGCCCTTCCTGATCCCGTGACAGCTGCTCTGAAGGACATCTCCCAGGAGCATCTGCACACCGACCAGCTCTCCGTGGGCCACTCTGCGGTCCCGGTCACTCAGCCCGCAGAGGCACATCTTAAACAAACAAACAAACAAACACAAAATAACCAAAATTACCATCCCATTTTGAAGAAGTCAACTTATTCTTTCTACATGGTTTTGAAGAAAAGTATTTAGTGAAACTATGCTTATAGCCCTCACCCTCTAAACTAATATAAAAGTCAGAGCAGCATTTCTAGATTAACATCCTCCTCATGTGGGTTTTTGTGTAGGAGTAGCCAGTCTCCCACCCTTCCATCAGATACAATGAATACAGTCTTAATTCTCTTTAAAAGTACAGATAAACACACAGGCATGCCCCAGGGAAAGTTGGAGAAAAGCCCAAACTGTGAACTGTCATTGTCTCTTTATTTTGTTTTGTTTTGTTTTAATCCCTCTTGCTTCCTTTACTGTTTAAAAAAAAAAATCTTTTTACTTACGGAGGACTTTGAAACATACACAAATGTTAACAAAAATGATTACAACCATATCCATCTATTATAGTTAAGTGTTTGTGTTGGTTTTAACACACACACACACACACACATATTTAAATATGTTGATGTTTGCCTAATATGAGAAAATATTTTCTCCAAACGATTTAAAGGAATTTAAAGATGCATCATGATAAACAGAGCAGTTAAAGGGACTCCCCTCAGTCCTGCCTAAGCAGTGCCCATCCCGGGTCAGATGTCTCACATCTCAAGTATCAGCTGGCAGTTTCTCTAAGAGGCGTAGACGGTGACTTCAGATGAGTGGCCATCCCTCTAGGTCATTACTGCCCTGGGAACTGCAGCTGAGTTCACAGCAAAGGCCAATAGCTGCTGAGAGCATGGCTTCTTCCACAGTAAGAAAAGATGACTCAACTTGCAGCCTCGCTGGTCACAGCCTCACTATTAAACGCGCATTTATCTTAGAAATGACCACTGGCTGGAGCAGGACCCTGGTGGTACCCTGCTCCAGAGTCTGTGTCCAGTTCTCCCTCCACCAAGTGGGAAGATAGAGCTACCTGCATATCAGACTCTAAGGTGTTCGGGATGCTGCCCATCACTGGAAATGGTCCACCATCTTCCAGAAACGCCCTCCATGGGAACAGCACAAACGACTAAAAGAAACGAACAACAGACATGGTTAATGGGCTCGTGCAGCCCTCAGACAAAGACATTTACGCACGATTAAGCTTTGTGCATCCATGCTTCAAAGCCGCCTCAGATGACTCATTTATTATGCAAAAACACTTCTCCTTGGCGCATGCCCAGTAGCATGGGGAAAGAGTGGCAGGGATTACTTCTTTTTCTTGGTTTTTCTGAGATGGTTTCATGATAAACAAGAAGCTTTTCAATGTCCAAAGTTCTAGAACAAGAGGGTTGTGGTGGCACACACCCGTAAGCCCAGCACTTGAGAGACTGATGCAGGAGGATTGCAAGCTTGAGACCAGCTTCAGCTCAACCGGCAGTTCTCAACTTGTGGGTCATGACCCTTGTGGGAGGTCAAACAACCCTTTCACAGGGGTCACATATCAGATATTTATATCACGACTCATAACAGTAGCAAAATTACAGTTATGAAGTAGAAACGAAAATAATGTTATGGTTGGGGTCACTGCAGCATGAGGAACTGTATTAAAGGGGCGCAGCATTAGGAAGGTTGAGAACCACTGAGCCAGACAGTGAGACTGGTCTCAAAAGAAACAAAACAAGGGTGGTTCTGGAATAATACAGTCCCAAGGGAGCATGCTTACAAACAATGGCAGTATGCTCAGTTAAAGGCTGTTGGTATTAGGAACCTTCCAGTGTCCTTCCTCATCACTGTCTTTAGCCATGACCTCAAAACCATCGCTCCAAGTGGTACAGGTGACGACGTCTGTCTTCTCTGCATTACAGAACACCAACCCAGGCATCTTCTGTTTCTTATAGCACCATGTAAACCCTGAACTCAGAGGACTGACTGTTGAGCCCCTTCTATATTTCCAATCCTGACTCTTAGACACCTCCTAGAGACTGTGACAGTTTTGCACCAGTGATCCAAGACACCCACACTCACCTAATCCAAGGCAACATCCAAAGGCATCAACAGTTGGCCTAGCGCCATGACCAGTTCTGTCTTATGGGTCTAATAGAGGGGTTAAGGATTAGTCCAAGAGCCTCTGTCACGTGGCTTGGATATATGGCACTTGTTCGAGGTTGATGCTGAATCATTTATGATGTTCAAGTAGGAGGCTTGCAGGATGATTTTAAAGCTATGTACATAAACTCTTTCTAGTAGGAGATAGTGTTTAGGGCTTAGAGTTAGACGCGCGCCGAGAATCTTAGCACTTGGGAGGCGGACACAGGAGAAACAGGAATTCAGGGTCTTATCTGGCTATATAATAGGTCAGCCTGGACTACTCTCAGGAGAGGGGGCAGGGGGAGAGAAGTGTCAGGGGGGTGCAGAAGGAGGGAGGGGGGTTACTTTTCAACCCTTTGAACATGGCTGCACTTAATGACTCACTGAGAGTGAATGGAAGATGGCAGAAGCGATGGAGTCAGCTCTGAAGTCATGCAAAGAACATGGCTTCTCCCCTGGGTTGTTTCTCTTAGGCTGCCTGCTCTGGGGACGCCATTTTCCATGTTATGAGAAGGTTCTGTAGTGAAGACTATAGAAACAACCTTGGATGTGAGTTTCCTGACAGCTCTTGACAGCTGGCTGAAGATAACATCTTGATTGCAGCTCTCCAGAGAAATCCCAGCCAGCATTTGGCACCTCAACTGCTCCCAGCTTCCTGCCTTTCAGGGTCTGGGAGTGATAATGAAATCTTACATGCTAACCTGCTAAGCTGGGGTGGGACTTGCCTTCGTGGCAACAGAGAAGTAACATGAGCTTTGGGACCTGATGCTGCCCTGACTCTTGGTGGTCCCACCTCTGGCTTTCCTGAACTTTGACTTCTGTAAGAGCCGGATAGAGTACCTGCCTGGGAGTAATCATTGTTGCTAGGATTACACTTGATAATGCGTGTTGCAGCCAGGGCAATTCAAAGAGTCGTGACTGACCTATCACAATTGTGATTGCATCGTTTATTTACTTAATAGAGAAAATCAAGCCTTTGGGTTTTTCCCCCCCCTTACAGCGGTGTGCTTCCAATCATCCCATTGAACATTTGCAGAAAAGGCCCTGACTGGAAATACCTCCTGGTCACAGGAGTCCCCATGGCTCCCTGCGTGAGTGAAGGAAGGCCAATGAAGACTGAGACACATTAAAGTATGAACACCCAGCAAAACGGAAGCCAAATGACAATGAAGTGGCAACAGCCCTGTAGTCCACACATGTTTTAATAGGTACAAAACACTTCCAAAACTCACCTGGAGGCTCCGGGGATCCAGCGGCTGGGGCAGGCTGAGCTGTGAAGAGAAGATGCTCTTCCTGAGAGAGTCACTCAGTGGTGGTAAACCATGGCACACACCGTCTGCCACAGACTGGTAGGCGGTAGCATTTCCAGCTGCCAAAAATGTTCTGTCAAAATATGGTGTGCGTGTTTGTTTAAGATGGTTACTTATGACTCGAAAGCCCAGAACTTTCTTCAAGCTCAAGCAAGAGACTGTTTAGAGAGAGTAGCAGGTGTCCTCTTGAGCCACACCACCCATGCTGGCCTTTCCTCTCAGGGTCTACAGCTTTGTGGGGGAGTTGATACTATCAATGGAAGAAACCGATACTTTCTATCAGGAGAGTATATTGATAGAACCTTCTGGAAGCCTGGAAAATTCAGAAGGCACTGGCTCTGTGTTGTTGAACACCTAAAATGCAGCTCTTATGAATGAAGGATTGAGCTTTAAGTTTTTACTCACTTCATTTTAGTTAATACTAACTTGAATTAATCAGCCACATGGCTACCAAACTGTGCACTACGCCTAGAGCTCTAGAACCAAGATGTCCGCTGTTTGTTGAATGTCTTAAAAAGTTAACAGTCAAAGTAACAGTTCAAATGTATAAAACCAAACTTTTTTTTTAAACGTTTATTTATTATTAGGTATTCATTGCTCTGTCTGCATGTTCACCTGCCTGTCAGAAGAGGGCGTCAGATCACATTATAGATGGTTGTGAGCCTCCCTGTGGTTGCTGGGAATTGAACTCAGGACCTCTGGAAGAGCAGCCAGTGCACTTAACCTCTGAGCCATCTCTCCAGCCCATAAAACCAAACTTTAGGTTAAGTAAGAAGACCAGGGTTAAAAGAAAACAACAACAACACATACTTTTGCTTTGTTGAAACAAAACCTGGCTTTGAACCATAAATCCTAAAGACAAGAGCATGAAATTTATAATGTGAGTAAGAATAAGAGGCATGCGGGATAATTCAGGGTGATTTTCCTGCCCCAGAGGAAATAAGAAGATTAACAAGGAAGTAAAGACTTTCTAGGTCTTAGATAAACTCCTCTAGCAGCGAAAGGATATCTAAGAAAAATTGCTGACGCAGGATAAATTGGAGGAGGGGTATCTCGGAGAACCAATGTCTTCTGTGGACAGCAACAAACTCAGACACCAAAGAGAAAGGAGACTTGGCAGACTGAGAGAGTTGCCAGTCGATGGAGCTCAGGAGGCTAGCATACTCTCCACATGTCAGGGAGATTTGGGGAGGGGGTGACTGAAACCCATCAGTGAATGTCCATGAGGGAGGTGGAAAAGGCTACCAGCCTTGAGAAGTCAGGGTATGAAGCCAGATCCAAGGCTGCACTGCCTTCAGTAGCATGTTACAGTGGTTATCATGGTGGCGAACAGAGGCTATAAAAATAGAACAAGAAAATATCGCACAGGGAATAAATATTAATAGAGATCAATTGCTTGGTGATGGACCATATACTAACATGAGAGAGCAAATTCAAGCTGACGATAGAGTGATTGAACAATGTCGTAAGGCAGCCTTGAGAGCTTGGGCACGTGTGTTCTGGCAAACAGTAATTAATGATCAGAGACCTAAGTTAATTATACAATTGAATGGTATTAAAATAGAAGGCTTGGTAGACAGTGGAGCTGACGTCTCCATCATTTGCCAGAAGTCTTGGAACCAAACTTGGCCACTTAAGAAGGTTTATACAGAAATTGTAGGAATTGGTAAGTTATCTCAAATAAAACAAAGTGTACAGTGGCTTGAGTGTGTGGGACCAGATGGGCAGATAGGGAGGCTGAAACCCTATGTGGCTGACATTCCTATAAATCTATGGGGAAGAGCAATGCCAGCCGAATTCCTTTGGCCAATCAGGAAGTGACAAACCCACAGGAAAACGGGAACTGAGTGTTAGCGATCTAATGCATGCTACTGAAGGCAGTGCAGCCTTGGATCTGGCTTCAGATATGTCTCTTACAAGGTATTCATGGTGTGCCCCAAGGGTAAAGCCCGCCAAGAAGGGTAGACCTGATAACTCACGACAGAGGTGCGTGAAGTGGCCACTCATCTCCAACTTCCGCCTTCACGCACGAGCACCCCCTAGAGCTCAGGCTGCTCTGAGAGGAATGAGCAAGGAGAGAGAGGGTTGGTCCAGAATTAGCAGTTGCCTTGACGCCTGGGAGGGCCTTGAACAGTCTAACTGCAGCTTCTCCCTTCCTTTCAGGATACGGTTCCCATGTCCACCCACACCCCTTATCAAAGGGGGTTGCTGCTCTTGTCACTGTCCTTGGGCAACAGCTCTGTTTTCCTGCCAGACCGTGGAGCTAGGCAAACAAGCTGATCATGTCATCCCTGGTAACCAGGAATGCCACACCCTCTTATCCTGCGGAGTCTGCCTCCCCCTGTCCCTGTGCGTTCATTTTGTTCATCCACGGCCTGCAGGGCGTCCCCTCCTGCCTGTGACAACACAGCACTAACAAATTACAATTGATCTCATCTGTCCCAATATTTAGTGACATTCGTTCAGCCATCACATAACTCAGAGTAGAGCCTGTTTCCTCACCAATAGGGTGACTAGGAGGCAACTAAAAATAAATAAAAACAACAACAAAAAAAGCATTTATGGTAACTGGCTTGAAATTCCAGGGTACCACTGTTAAACACATGTGTAACTCATTGTGGCCTTGGAAAGCAAAATATTTTTGCCACAGCAGAAGTAGAAACCTACAAACTGAAAAATGGAGCACTCAGAGAGTGAATAAAACTACTGATTGGTGGTGGTGGTGGTGGTGGTGGTGGTGGTGGTGGTGTGTGTGTGTGTGTGTGTGTGGTGTGGTGTGTGTGTGTGTGTGTGTGTGTGTGTGTGTGTGTGTGTGTGTGATGTGTGGTGTGTGCGTGTGTGTTGACCCTGAACATGCTAAGCATGCACTCTGCACTCTACCACTGAGCTAAACCCCAGCTCTGCACTTGGCTTAGGACGGCAGATGGAGTTGCTTAAAGGCCATAGAATCTTATTTCTCCATTTCTATTATCTCCCACGTGACTTCTCAGGGCGCCCCGCCAGAGCAAGCTCAACAGAGCAAGTGCAGCAGTGATACAGAAAGTGGCTACAGTGTTCACAGTACTGAGCTGGGATCTGCCTGAGGTACAAAGACAAGCCTCACGCAGGCTGTCACTTGCCCTCATCAGAGAGCCTAGCAAGGCAGAAGGGCTTCCCACCTTCCCCTAAATCTTCCAAGATTTCTCTATGGCACCTACAGGGTATATGCAACATATACATACACCATGTATGTGCTTACTTAAAGTGACAGTGTAGAAAGCAGGCTGTTCTGACAGAAACAGATTTCAGTACAAGTCACGAACACAGAAGCAGAGTGACTGGGAATAACTTCTTCCGTTGCATGGCTCCTGTCACGGCAGTCACTCCAGTCTCTACCACCAGTTCTCAGGTCCCTCTTTCCCCTCCACTCCCCTCCTCCCCCCTCCACTCCCCTCCTCCCCCCTCCTCCCCCCTCCTCCCCCCTCCTCCCCCCTCCACTCCCCTCCTCCCCCCTCCACTCCCCTCCTCCCCCCTCCTCCCCCCTCCTCCCCCCTCCTCTCCCCTCCACTCCCCTCCTCCCCCCTCCTCCCCCCTCCTCTCCCCTCCTCCCCCCTCCTCCCCCCTCCACTCCCCTCCTCTCCCCTCCTCTTCTCTCTTCTTCATGGGTGAACTTTGTTCAATCTTACTTGTTCAGTCTTTGATACGATCTCTTTCTCGCTATCTATTGAAGGTTTTTTTTTTAACAATATTATGTGTATATTATGAGGGTGTGGGTGTGTACGTGTGAGTGCAGGTGCCTACAGAGGCCAGAAGAGGGTGTCAGATCTCAGGGAGAGGGAGTAAGAGGTGGATGTGAGCTGCCTGACGTGGGTGCTGGGAACAAGGCGTAAGCTAAAATAACCCTTTGCTCCCTAGTTGCTTCTTGACATGATATTTTATGACAGCAATAGAAACTCTAAGACTATTCTTTTCCTATTTTATTTATTATTTTTGTTGTTGTTTTGCTTTGAAATAGGATCTGACACAGCTCAGGCTGGCTTTGAACTCACTGTGTGTAGAATGCCTGATCGTTCTACACCCCAAGTTCTGGGTTTACAGATACATGCTACCTCACCTGGCGACTTTTGTTTTGGGGGGACATGGTCTCCCTATGTAGCTCTGGCTATCCTGGGATTCACTACATAGCCCAGGCTGGCCTCAAATCCATAGCCTCTCACCTTCTTCAGCCTGTCACGACCCTCAGGCCTTCTCTTCTGAGTCCCCTTCTCTGCCGTGCAGCTCCCCAGAAACTACCACAGTTCACCGGATCAAACTGAGGCTCTGATCCTAATGTGTAATTCCATACACACTCATCAGGAGGCATTCTGGGTCAGGGTTGTGTTGGGGTGGGGGAAGACCAGGAAGATAGAGCAAATAAAGAACAGCAGGTGTGCCACCTGGGTGGTTTCACCTGAGGACATAGAATGCAGGCATAGGGCCCTATGTCCCCCCCCCCCCCTTTCCTGGCCACACTGTGAAGACTGCACAATGGTGGAGAAGCAGAGTGGTTTCCCTAAACCAGAACCAGACAGCCAAACAACCCTGTATGGCTGGACCCTGAAGAGGAGCCCTGCCGGGTGACAGTAGTGACTCACAGCTGTCATCTCAGTACTGGGAAGGCTGTAATTTGTGGAAATTCCAGAATAGCCGAGGCTACAGTAAAGACCCTGTCTCAAAAACAAAAACAAAAGCCAAAGCCAAACCAAAATGGAAAACAAAACAAAATAAAACAAACTCCTTAGGCTTTCGTAATACAGAAGTCAACTCAGTGGTCAGCTCAGTGGTCATCTTGACAGTCACATTATAGCCCACAAACTAAACTAAGGCTACAGGCTCGGAGCTGCTTGTCAACAGGAAGCTTTGCACTGCTAAATTTATATTCTAAACCCAAGAATTGTTGGCAGAAAAAAGCAAATGCAAAGTCGAAAAGTATGTTCATTTAATATGATCCCGCATCTCCATTTTCTGCTGGTGCTCCGTGCTAACCGCGGGAAACACTCGTCATTCCCGGGTCCAGCCCTTGGGGCCCTCTTTGGCTGAACAGTCGCACTGGAAGACGCTGGTAAGCTTTGGAAGTTGAAGACTATTTGGAGCTGGGTGCGGGCAGGGGCCGGCTTTTGTCTGTAATCCCAGCACTGGCGGGCTATCCAAATTCAAGGCTGGCGTGTTTACAGACCAACAAGGGCCACAGATTAAGACAAAACAAAACAAAATCAGAGTGAGGTTGGTGCAATAGGCTGACTACTCAGAAGGCTAAGACAGGAAGATCACAAGTTCAAGGCTTGCTTTGGCAGCTTAGTGAGTTTCAGGATTTCCTGAGCTACAAAGCAAACACAAGGGTTTTGTCGCTGCTGCCTTTTACTCTAATTAAAGACAACAAGCAACACAGACACACACATACATACACACAGACACACACAGACACACAAACACATACACACACACACACACACACCCCTAGGGGTGCTCAGGCCTTATTCCTTTTCTTTCTCATATAAAATATTTTCTGGAAACATGAATATTAATCCAAACCCATCAGAATCATGATTAACCAGCCAAATCAACCTTTTGTGTGCAGAGTGCTTGAGAAGATGGTTCCTACAAGATCAAGGTAGATTTATTTAAAAATCAGCTCCCGTAGCCAGTCCTATGAGCTGCAGGTGAACAGTAAAAGCTGCCCCTTTGAAAGGTAGAGTTGAAAGGGGGAAATAACGTCCTCAGAATAATGATCTTCATAAACATAAAAGTTTTACTCCCCATGATGACTCAAACTGGATATGAAAAGCAGCAATTGCTACACAGGCTGTTTGGAAATTGTCTTTAAAAACCTCAGGGAAACCAGGGACAGACTCCACACAGGCAGGCTTTGCAAGGAACGTTGACTAGCCAGCGTGCTGGATCTGTCTGCCGCCCTATTTTAGGCTGGTTATCTAATCTCGCTGGATGGCCTCCCTGGATGGGGCCACAGCAAGCACCTGCTCAGCTGAAGCGAATCTCTCTGGCAGGGACAGCCACTCTCCGCTCTCCTTACCGGAGGAGATGTCTCACTGCCGCATCGAACTGCAGCAACGTCACCTCCCTGCGGAGGAGGAGGGCCTGGGCCACCTGGCTCGGGTCCTGGGGCCTCTGGAGCCTGTCAATCATTTTCTGCAGCTCTTGAAGCTCAGCTCCTGGAAAGTGGGCGACATTGGAGTCAGACAGTGTGAACTACAGGCTGCCTTAGCCAACCCATCAGGCTTGCCTTCCACCTCCAGAACTTACTGACAAACGGACTTCCTTTTTCTGGGGATGTGCTAATTATATGTTTTGCAAGACCAGCAGCTCTAGAAACCAAGGTCTGATTTAGCTCCCCTGCCTTCCTCCCCCTGGAATATAGAACCCCCTGTGCTTTTAGTAAGAACACACTGTTAAAGGCTTTAAATCTGCAAGGCCACGGCCTCAAAATAGAATGAAAAGAAATGACGCGGGATGAACAAGTCCTCACGATACCCTCTAGGGACTTGCAGTTACCATCTGCCGGAGACCACATTCGCTTCCATTGTTTCGCCCTGTGAACCAACCTTCCCTTGTCACTGGCATATGGACTGAAAGGCGCAAGAGTCATGAGTCCACTGAAAAGATAGGGCCGAAATAGGGCCGAAATACATACATGTACATATGCATCTGTGTATACATATCCATGTATAAACTTCTGGGAGGTTCTAGTCATTTCAGGAATTTGGCTGGTTTCTTGGCACTTTTACATGAGAAGGATCCAGAAGTGAAATAGAAACTTCTGGAACACTCGGGCTGGGATGAAGAGCTGGCCTGCGCCTGGACTCCTGTCCTTGGCTCAAGGTGAGAACAAGTCAGATGAAACAGGAGAGCTCAGGAAAAACCAACAACAAACAAGCAAACAAACAAACAAACATGTAGGGAGCGCGCCAGGCCTGTGTGTTCAGAGTCATCTGAATATCAGCCTGTCCAAAAAATGTTTGTCCGACTGACAGCTTTCCACCCTGACATAGGAGAGGCTGTGACATGGTCACTGGTCCCCCATAGGCAGCCCAAGACAGGCATTACTCAAGGGCACTGAAGAAGCTATTTCGTCCCGGTGGCTACTCCAGACTCAAGTAGCCTTCTGCCTATCTGGCTAAGTGCAAGGCCTCCTCCTCCGCCGTTTGAGCACTAGGAAGCAAAGGACTATGGGAGTAAACAAGAAGCTGTCTGTGAGAGTTTGATCAGGGGGGTTCCAGGCTTGAGAATTGCTGCTGGTTCTTGCAACACTGTCATGTGACTTTAGGAATGATGAACAGTCCAGATTCTGTGTCCATTGGTTGTTTTACACGTGACAGATAGATGGCTGGGGTTTTCCCCAGTCCCAAATTATTGGGTCCAGTCAACACATTTTCTTTTTTAAATGAGTCCTCTAAGTGTAAAGGTTCCACTGGGCTACAGAGAGGTTCCCGATGAAAAGGAAGTGTCAGTAATACAAACTGCAGGGCTTTTGGGGTGCATGGCCAGAGGAGAGGTGGCCACTGAGCACCATTTGTTCATGGCTTGTGGTTTTTGGTCTACAAGTAATACATCTTCAGGAGAGTGGCAACCAAACAAAAATGTTTATAGTCATATGTGGTAGCACGTTAAAAAAAAAAAAAAGGAAAAAAAAACCCTCCATGTGCCCTATGATTAACACATACAAAGTATTTGGGCACAGGCTACAAGGGAGTGAAGGTAAATAAAAACAGGAGACTCGGAATGTTTGGGCCATGGTGATTTTCCTCATTTCAGCATGCCCATTGGGCTGTTCGTTCATCTCTGCCTGTGATGAAAGCACTTGTGTGTTGACAAAACAAAACAAAAAACAAAAACAACAACAACAACAAACTAAAAATGGACAAAGGCCTGAATTAAGAAACCTGCAGCACTGAAGCTGGCAGAGGAATGCTCAGAGGATGCTGGACAATAAGCAGAGACAAGGGCTTGAACAGGACGCTGATAGCACGGAAATTAATAGCTGCTGGAGTTGACAAATGAGGATTGTATAGCATTAGGAACCTGCCCAGCAAAGGGAGCCATCACACAGCCTGCAGAGGGCAGAGGATCTTTCCCAGCTGCACTCAGACACAGGTGGGGATAATGCCTTGAAGACATAAACTGCACCAATACAACACTGAGAAAACGCACTGCCAGTTAACAGGTGGGCCAGGGACTGGACCGAACACAGTTCTCAACAGGAGAAACACAAATGGTCAATAAATGCTTCTGAAAGACAGTGTTCGACATCCTTAACCACCAGGGAAAAGCAAGTTAAAAGTACATCAAGAATCCATCTCACCCTAGTCAGCGTTGCTGAAGAAAACAGATAACAACAAACGCTGGTGATGACACGGGGAAGAAGAGCCCCTGTTCACTGCCGATGGGGCCGTAAGGAAGAACAGCCGCTGTGCACATCATGGGAAGCATAGAATGACTCCCCTATGAGCCGGCTGTGCAGCTCCTGAGGCTGTACCCAAAGAATTCTGCATCCTACTACAGAGCCTTGAAAACCGTGCCTATTCATGCCTTGCTCATAACAGGTGAGCAGATGATGAAAATGTGGTCCATATGCGCAATTTTATTCAGCTGTGGAGAAACATGAAATTTGCGAGAGAGAGGGGGGGGAGAGCGAGAGAACGAGAGAGAGAGAGAGAGAGAGAGAGAGAGAGAGAGAGAGAGAGAGAGGAGTATATGTGCACATATGTGAGCATAGATACAGGTCAGAAATGGAAAGGCAGTCATGAGAAAGGACAAAGGGGCCTTGAGGACAGGAGGCAATGGGCTACATGTGACACCAAAGTAGAAAGGGAACAGGGAACTGCTGTGGATAATAAAACCCATTGCTTTTTAGGACACAATTAAAGTGTCACAAACTAAAACACAAATAGTGCCAGGTGTGGTAGGAAACGTGTGCCACCACATCCTCAATCCCAGCCCTTGGGAGGCAGAGGCGGGGGAGGGGGGGTGTCTGTGTGAGTACAGTACATGGTGACATGCGGCTTATTACAATGTCACTGCCCTGGTGGGAACTCGCTCTTTTGCCTCCTACTGACTTTACAATCTTCATTCTGTTTCCTTTTTCAGCAGGGACAGGATGCTTGGGGAGAGGAAGTGGTGGCAGGTGTGGGCAGGGAGTGGAGGGCGACAAGAGGACCCAGGGAACATCAGAAAAGGAAAAGAAGTCTGTCTTTTCTCAGGAGGCGGGTTCTGTGTGGGGAGCCCCTCCGCCAGTACGCATGCGCACTCACAACGGGCCAAGAACAGAGAGGGAGAGTATGCTTATTGCGTTTGGTCTCTAACTGCCCTTCGGCTCTTTGGCAAAGAAAATGCAGTGTAATGCTCCCATGCTTCACACTGACTCCCAAGGGAGTGGCTGGCTGTCAGGAAAGCGGAGAGATCGGCAGGGTCCACAGAAACTCACAGTTTGTCGGGGTGGCGTCTTTTGGTTCTCGGGGAGGGCCCATGAGCTCATAGCCAGAGCTTTACAAAATATTTTAAAGTGTGCAAGTCCACAAAGGTCATTTTATCGGCAGATAAAAGCTAGACTCGGCTCCATCTTCCACCTTGCCTCTGCCTCCTCTGGGAGCCAGGCCAGGAGCTATGCAGCCTTGCAGTCTTCTTAGGGAGCCAGTTATCTTAGTGGAATTTTTTTTTTCCCTTTTACACTTACTTTGCTCTTCATCTATTTTCAGCAAATCAGAGCATGCAAAACTTTGCACATATTCCCCTGAGCACCTTTTTTTTTTTCACTTGCAACAAGCGAAGTGTGCAGTCTCTAACTGACACCTCACCTCAGAAAACCTGAGCTCGGCATAGCTCTGTGAGCAAGCTCCACAAGGACGCCTCCTCCTTCATTCTGACCTCTATCTAGATCTTCACAATGACAGGCTGGTGTCCTTGGACGGAGTCTTCTCTTTGTCTCGCTAGGAGGACCCTGCCCGTTTCCTCCACTGATTAGAGCTAGGGTAAGTGGCACACTTGCCCCCAGCTCCTGGGGCGAGACTTCCTGGGCATCGCTCAACTGAAAATGCGGCTCTGGCTGTCATAGACTCTAAAACAGGATGAACATTTTTTTTTCATGGTCCACTCTCCTTTCCCCTGACTCCCCAAACCTAGTATCCACAGTTTCCCAGCAGCCTCTCTAACAAGAGCATGCACCACAGCATGGCCTGTGTTAGTAAGAGCAGGTTGGCGCAGCTCTAATCTTGTGACATGTGTCGTGTCTTCAGGACTTGCTTGTGTCCGCTACAGATCCTTAGCCCGAGACAGCTCCAAGCTTCCTACTGAGGGGGTGCCACCATCAGCCCTTTTCCTGTTTCTTCACCTCAGCCAGACATCCAGCACCCCCCACACTAGCACATCCAGATTTCTTCTGTGTGTACTGGCATAATGCAGTACACCGGCTCCAGGGTCCCTTTCAAACATTTCCTTTTAATCACATCTAGAAGGGGACAGACTCAGATCATCTTATATTTGATTTTTGGATTAAAAAAATATCATTTAAAAAAAGATTTTATTATGTATGCAGTGCTCAGCCTGCATATACATTCACAGGCCAGAAGAGAGCATCAGGTCACATTATGGATGGTTATGAGGCACCATGTGGTTGCTGGGAATTGAGCTCAGGACCTCTAGAAGAGCAGTCAGTGCCCTTAAACTCTGAGCCGTCTCTCCAGCACCATATTTGTTTTTTTGTTTTTTTTTTAAAACCAGTAAGTCTAAACAGGACTACTACACCTCATTCCTCAGGATCATCTTATTTTTTTAAATTCCTGACTACCATGCTACAGTACTTAACTTCAGTCGGCCACTATCAACACAGCTAGTGACTTAATTTGTATGAGGGAAATTACTAAAATAAAATCAGCCTCTGCTTCCAATACATCCTGTTTACTTTATATAAGGGTCTATTGTTGAGGCTGGACAGATGGCTCAGCGCTTAAGGCTGCTGGCTGCTTTTCTGCAGGACCTGAGTTTAGTTCCCAGCACCCACGCTGGCTAACTCACAACTTCCTGGAATTCCAGCTCCAGAGGACCTGACACCCTCTTCTGTCCCCCATGAGCACACACACACACACATGTGGCATATACCCCTGCTTCCAATACACACACACACAGACACACACAGACACACACACACACACACACACACACACACACACACACACACACACACAGTGTCGGTGTGGCCGTTAGTGTATTGGTTTGTAAATGTGTGTGCACATGAGGTGTGTGGGCCAGAGAGCAACCTTGCCTGTTGTTCCTCAGATGCCATCTGCCTTATTTGTCAAACAGGCTTTCTCACTGCCCTAAGGTTCTGCAGTTAGGCTGAGATAGGATAGCTGAGGAGCCCCAGAGATCCACCTGGCTGTGCCTCCCCAGAAGTCGGATCACAGGCTTTTAAAAGATATGGTCTCAAGGCTCCGCCAGCACTTTATCTTTATCGACAAAACTATCCCTCTGACCTTTATTGCATAGTCTCTTATCAATACTAGACCCCTGCTTCATCCTTATCACAGTCAGGTGGTTCTCAGCCATCAGGACTCTCAGCCTCTTCATAGTGTTTGCATAGGACCTCATCAAGACAGTCACAAGGAAGGAGGAACAAGGTGATCGTTGGAGCATCCCCACATAGATTTCAATCCAGAGACTACCTCTAGGAGATATCACCCATCTTCCAGATGGGCAAAGAGAGATGCAGGGAGCAAAGTGGCTTGCATCTAATGGCAGAGGCAGGGTCTAAGCTGGGTCTCTAAATTCCTGACTCAGTTTACGCTCTGGTGAGCCTACGGGTGTGGAGCCAACCAGCAGAATGTTCAGGTGGAGATACTTTATAACAGGGGTTTTCTGAGTCCTTCCTGTGGCTGTCACAAGGGGACACACCTCTTGGGTTTTCACTGCTAACCGCTTCTTAGAGTCACTGAACTGGTCTGGTGATTCTAATAACGACTGTTGGTTACTTACCAATGCCCTCGGCTCCTCCCCAGTCACTCCTCAAAGGGTTGGGACTTAGAGGAAAGTCGAAGCGTGCTGGGCAATTGCCAAGCTTGGCAAAACTGAAAAGGTAGGCCACAATGTCGTGGAGAGGAGCTAGGAGTTGGAGAGTGAGCTTTAGGGCTCTAGAAGCTTCCTGTGGGCAAAAGCAACACAAGGACACTTTCAGGAAAGTTTCAGGAACTTCCTACAAGGCCTAGGCTGCATTTGAGTGTGACTAGGGGAAACGTGTTTATGGCGCAGTGGTCCCTCAGTATCCATGGGGCTTGACCTCAGTATGCCGTGAGATGCCTTATGTGCAGATGCCTTATGTGACACACACAACGTGCTTGCTTTGCATAGAGCCTCCTGTCAACTTTTAACCACCTTAAGTTAGCTATAGTATCTATATATGTGTAGTACAAATGCAGTTTTTCCCAACTTTTGGTCTGTGGTGGATGGATACAGACACCGTGGGGCAGAGCACTGGTCCCACTAAAGTAAACATTTTCATAATGTCCCTGGGGCAAAACTGAGGAAAAGAAAAGAAAACAACAAACCTATTCATGACCATAGGCCTGCTTCTGACAAAGGCACTGCTGTGAAGGCTAAAGCACCACATTTCTGTTTGTTTAAAGTCATCGCAGCCGTGAACACATCACAGTGTGCTCATTTGACTATCAGTGAGTCACAAGCAGAGACTCTCATGTGGGCAGCATTGCAATGAGCATCTATAACCGAGGCATGGGTGTTTATAGTCTTAAAGAATATTCAGAATATTCCCTGATTGCCGTATTGAGCATTACACTTCGGCAAAGGTTTTAATTTCCATGCCAATTTTCTAATGGTTCTCAAAGTTATTCTCAAATATTAAGTTTGAGAGAAAACTGGTAAAAACTGCAGCCTGAGTCAGGCAGGAGTGGTGCACGCCTTTAATCCCAGCACTTGGGAGGGAGAGGTGGGTGGATCTCTGTGAGTTCCAGGCCAGCCTGGTCTACAAAGTGAGTCCAGAAGAGCCAGGGCTACACAGAGAAACCTTGTCTTGAAAAACGAAAGCAACACAACAACAAGTCCTGCAGCCTGTCCGATGTGGTGGCAAGCACCTGCTAATCCAACACTTGGACGGCACAGGCAGCACAGCCGATACAGGTTTAAGGCCAACCTGCCTCAACAGTGAATTCCAGGCCTGTTGGCGCCAAGTAGTGTAACCCTCAAAGAACGATCAAAACAAAACAAAAAACCCAGTAGGCAGCTGGACACAGTGTCACGCGCTACCACTCCTGGGAAGCTGAAAGCGGAGACTCTCACGTTCAAGGTCAGCCTGGGCTACATCAAGGGACTGCCTCAAAAGCAAACAAAGCACAGCCCCGCGGCTACCATCTTTGTTAGCTTCAGGCCTAACAAATGTGGGGTTTTGTCGAAGGGCTTGGAGGAAGCTGAGAATGGATAAGGAATATTGAAAGCCCAAATTCCTGTTCATCGATGGCCTGGAAACAATAAAACTCATGAGATAGTGAGTCTCAAGAGCAGGAGAAATTGTAACAGGCAAAAGCATCAGGAACTGTGAAAAGGTCTCTGTGATTAGATAATATATCACAGAAAAATAAATCTGGCGATATGATGTGATGAACCCTGGGACCTAAAAAGTAGCCAGTTTCTACTCTGACACACACACCAAAAACACAAAACAAAACAAAAAACAAAACTCACAGAAAAACAAAAAACAAAACAAAACCCCACAAACCTCCTCTGGCAGAGTTTTGAACATATACAGCACTTCAGAAGGATGGGGGATAAACCATAAGTTGATGAAGAGTCTTCCATCAGCTGATAGCAAACTTCGAGGCCGAGGCTGAAAACTCCTGCAGTGTGACAAAAAAATAAATAAATAAAAATTAAAAAAATATATATACACACACAAATATATATATATATATATATATATATATATATATATATATATATATTTGACCAAGTACTCTTGACAGAGGCCTGGGGGCACTCAGAGGAAGGATAGCAGGCTACCAAGAAGAGACTTGATACCCTATGAGCATATACAGGGGGAGGAGGTCCCCCTCAGTCACAGTCATGGAGGAGGGGAGTAGGGGGAAAGCGGGAGGGAGGGAAGAATGGGAGGATACAAGGGATGGGATAACTACTGAGATGTAATATGAATGAATTAATAAAAAAAAAAGTAAAAATAAAAAAACTCAAAAGAAAGAAAGAAAGAAAAAAGAAAGCATAGCACAGCCAAGATCCCATCAAGCCGGAAGCAGGCCCTACAGGAAGGGCCACCACCGCAGGCCCAGCACCCAAGCCCCAGGAGCAGCCTCCTGCTCACTCCCAGGCGGCCAGAATAACTTATAAATAACTCATCATGAAAAAGATCAGAAGGGTACACTGTAGTCTGAGCTGTGTGGGAGGGAGGAAGGCGTGGGTACGGAAGGAGGGAAGCTGTGGTGAGGAGGGAAAAAACTTAGATGGCCGGCCTCGCACTGGGTGCTACATATTTTATGTCACTGAATGTCTTGACAATCTATTTTGGTCCTTGTTTCACAGCTGAGGAAATTGAGGTTTGAGGAGTTGATGTAGATCCTGCCCTGCCAGCTCCTGAGGCAAAGTTAGCACTTGAATGGGCATCTGCCTAGCTCTAGAATCCTCTCAGACATCAGCTCTGCTTTCCTTCCCTGCCCGCCATGTTTCCATTAAACGTGTGTACCACCTGCATGCCACCCAGAACTGGAGATATGGATGGCAGTGAACCACCGTGCAGGTGTTGGGACCCGAACCCATGTCCTCTGCGAGAGTAACAAGTCTCAGATCAATACCTGCTTAGCAGGCAGAAGCACTTACCACTCACGTCTCATGACCTGGGTTCCCTCCCTAGAGCCCACGGGAAAAATAACGCCAGACCCACTGCCTGTACTTGTAATCCCCCGCCCCCACCTCCCAAGGAGATAAGAGACAGAGCAGGGCGACTGTCTAGGCCCGGAGTACACAGATCGGCAGAAACAAGAGAGATCTGCCTCATCGTGGCTGAAGGAAAGAAGCTAATCCACCAAGTTTTCCTCTGACTTGCACACGTGAACCTCAGCACGCACTTGCCTGCGTTTAGAAGTAACAATAAGTTAGAAAGAGAGAGAGAAAGGCACTGCCACCGTTTACTCAGCTGAGCCAGGGGTGGCATCCTAGACCCCCCTTTCTTCCTTGGTTGCACATTACCTCAGGCCCCTACCTCACTGATTTCACCTCCTAAACAGGCTGAGGGAGCCTCCGAGGTGCTGTCACTCACAGCCGTGTTGAGCCTTCTCTGTGGCCTGGAAGACAGCTGGGTGTGGAACCCTGCTACTGAGGACGGAAGTCTGGTGCTGCTGGGTAGCCTCCTGGGCTCCACAGACTCCCTTCTCAGCAGGACTCCCTCTTCTCCTGATCTGGGGAGCCCTAGATGCTCTAAGGAGAGTCACATAGCCCTCGGGGGTAAGATTGCAGGCCTGACCCTTTCCTGATAAGGAACCCGCTGAGCAAGCACGTGGGGATCCCTGGAGACACCCCACCCTGTGCTAATAAGATGTCTTGGTGTCTCGGCTTTGAACCAACGACCTTTTAACTGTGCCTGGATTCTCCCCCACCCATAGGATAATTAAGTCCTGCTTTTCCGTCTTATGATAGGGCTGCTTTGTTACTTGTAGGTGGAGATTAAGTATCCCTGGTACCTCCAGCCCCAGCGAATCAGACACATTCACCCTCAAGCCCCTCCCACTGTGTGTCGTCATCCTGCCCGCCCCGCCCCCTTCATGAAAATAGAGGCTTGATCCCTCCACTTCAACACCACGACCAACTGAGACTCATTTCTTCTGCGGAAAAATCACCCCTGGACACCTAGGGCTTGACTGCAGGTCAGCTGCTGAGGCCTGCTCCTGTGAGATCCATGCTGATCACCAATGAAGCACCTGCTGGACCTGTCTCACCAGACCTGCCTTCTAGCTGGTTTTGGCCGGCTGCCTGCATCCTCTGCCACGCTTAGCCTAGAAGCTTAACAGAGGGCTGTGACGCTTTTGGTATCATCGTGGCCTTTTAGAACTCCCGAGTTTCTATTGCCTCCTGATACCCGCAATCTCACTTTAAAAGAGGTAACTGTAACACCCGTGTTAAACTCATTTCCACCCCCCACCCCCATAAGATCCAGAGCCTTGCCTAGCTTCTCCTGAAACAGAACGGGGACTTTTGATCTCGAAGTCTCCCACTCTTGTCTGGAAGCAAACAGCACCTGGTCTCACTGGACGCGGAACCCAGGCTCCTGCTGAACACGGAACAACAAACAGGAGCTGCCAGGGCCTTGCCCACCCCTCTGTATTGCTGCTGTGTTTTCTTACTCCCTGGATACAGGTAGACGTCAGCCAGTCTGCGCAGTATATCTTCCTGACATTGAAAACTCAGATCTCCCAGCTTCAACTGAATTCTCTTGCTCTGCCCAGACTAAGAACGGCCTTCCTTGCTCCCCGCCATTCTCTTGCCAATCTTTGGAAACTGCTTTAGTTACTGTGCTGTCGCTGAGATAAAACACCAAAGCCAAGGCAACTCAATCTGGCCTCCTGTTTCTGTAAATTAAGAGTCTGTCAGGGTCGGAGTAAGGAGGCGGAGCAGCAAAACAGCAGGCGTGGCCACTGGAGGTGTGTGTGTGTGTGGCTGAGAGCGCACACCCTCAATCCAATTCATGAAGCAGAGAGAGAGAAAGCGAGCAAACTCAAGTGGGTAGGGTGACACAATATGGTCTCAAAGCCCATCGCTGGTGACCATTCCCACCAGCAGAGCTGCCCCACCTAAACCCCTAAAACATTGCTACCAACAGGGATGACACTGTTCAATTCACAGTGACACTGAACATTTCTTTCTTTTCCTTTTAAAATTTGTTTAATTTTATTTTACGTGTCTGGGTGTTTTTGCCTGCATGTATGTGTGTATACCACACGCATGCCTGGCCCTTGGAGGCCAGAAGAGGATGTCAGATCCCCTGGAACTGGAGTTACACAGATGGCTGTGAGCTGCCGTGTGGGTGTGGGGTCCTCGGAGGAGCGGCTGCTGATGCATCTCTGGAGTTCCAATATTGAGCATGTATTTCTTGAGGAACGCTCATTAAACGCTAGTTTTGATGTCAACCTATGTAAGACAACACCATAAAGAACAGAGCAAGAGCCACAAGCCACAGAGATGCCTTCTTCATCCCCTTGCCTCCTCATTGGTTACTGCAAATTAAACACATCAGAAACAAAAACCGGCCCAAGGACAGAGTTCATCCTAAACAAAAAAATGTAGTGAATTCAGGATTAGGCATCTGGCTAGAATTTTTTGGTTTGATTTTGTTTTTCTGAGACTGGGGTTCTCTCTGTGGCCTTGGCTGTCCTGGAACTTGCTTTATAGAGCAGGCAGTCCTCAAACTTAGAGAGATCTGCCTGCCTCTGCCTCCCAGAGTGCTGGGATTACAGGCATGAACCACTATACCTGGCCCAGATAGAACTTTGTTGTTGTTGTTGTTGTTGTTGTTTTTAAGACAGGGTTTCTCTGTGTAGCCTTGACTGTCCTCGACTCTCTTTGTAGACCAGGCTGGCCTCGAACTCACAGAGATCTGCTTGCCTCTGCCTCCCGAGTGCTGCCTCCCAAGTGAGCACAGCCCGGCTCACATTTGATGCTAAAGGAAGATTGGTTAACTTGCCTAGAGGATAGTGAACTGATGAAACAAAGAGGTCTTAAAGGATTGGCCTGGGATGCTTCTCATGAAAAAGAAATGCACTGTAACCTCCCTGAGCTGCAGGTTCCAGCAAAGCCTTCCACAAGAGAGCCCACAGGGGTGTCTTCACCCCACTCCTCTCAAAGGCATCTTTACATGAGACAAGTCCTGAAGTCTACTCAAGGAAAGCTCTAGGCTGACCTTAGAACTAAGAACACCGGTACCCACTACCAGAGCGCCTTGCCAGTGCCAAGACAAGATGGGCCCCGACAGTCACTGATTATTCCATTTTCTTGGTAAACCTGACTTTCCTGTTACTTTGTTCGAGTTTCTCTCTGAGGCCCTGAGGTAGAGTCACACGCCCCTCCATTGTATCTTTACAGACTTTGAGAAACATCTCAACATGTTACCTCTGCAGTTAATTGATTACTGAGCATTCCTATGGAGCCAATGAATTGTTCACCTTTGTCCGTAACACCAGGTACAAAATGCCTGGGACTAAGAAATCCCTGAACAAATGATGGCTGATGCCCATACACACACGAAAGGATGGATACATGGTCTGAAGCAAGCTAGCTTTCAACGCCTTTCATTTGTCTTATCAGTGGCCATATTTTAAATATTACTGCTACTCAAACTCCATACTATACAGGATGTGAGTAAGGAGTGAGGCAAGCTTCCTGGAGACTGCATAACCTAGAACACCCTCCCTATTTTCCACTGTCAAGGCATGCGGTTAGTGACTGCACAGGTATGCTAACTCCTCCATCCAGGCAGGTGATCCTAGGGGGGCTGGGTTACAAACACTTGGAAGGGCTGGAGAGGTGGCTCAGAGGTTAAGAGCACTACCTTCTCTTCCAGAGGTCCTGAGTTCAATTCCAAGCAACCGCATGGTGGCTCACAACCACCTATAATGTGATCTGGTGCCCTCTTCTGGCATGCAGGTATAAAGCACTCATATACATTAAATAAATAAAAACACTTGGAAATCTATACAGCCTGATGAGGAGGCATGGAAACAGCTCTTGCCTTTTCAGTCTATCTCTGGACATCCCACCAGAGAAAAACAGGCCACTGATTTACTCACAGCGCTGGCTAATTAGTATTTACTCTCTTTTGACTATTTCTTCTCCACCGGGTGGGATATTGGAAGCTAGCACAGCTGGAAATCAAACTCCCTTGTTTGCTTACTTATTTTAGACATTAGCTTGTATAAAGGGCTGTGGCTGGGGAGAATCTCTGGCCTTCCCAGGAGGAAACAAAACCTCATTGATTGGAAACACAGTCACACAGCCCGTAAACAAAGGACTCCTTCACATACAGAGATGCTCTTATTCTTGGAGCGCTGGTGTTTTCTCGTGACCTTCCAAGCCGGAAGGTCCAAGCGAAGGGCAAGAGAGCCAGAAGGTCGGCTTCCTGCTGCTGTAACAAATGCCTACAACGACCTAAAGAGAGAATGCCAACTGTGCTTCAGCCTCGATGTTTTAGGCGAGGCTGCGTGACGTGGATACAGCACTCAGCATGACCGTACTGCTCAGCTTGTGGCTGAAAAGTAAAGGAGGGGGAGGGGGAGGAGGACTGGACGGTGATGAAGAGGAAACCAGCACCCCCAAGTCCCTTTCAGTGACATACCTTCAATACCCAAAAACCTCCCACTAGATCCCACCCCTAAGAGGCTCTACAACTTCCTAATAGTGTGCGTCCTGCCTAGCAGCTCTTTCCCCGCCAGATCTTGGGGGGACACTATAGCACTGAGAGTTTCTGGACTTAACATACCTCTCTAGGAGAGGGCAGGCCCAAGTGGTAAAATAACAAGACCCTTGCCTACCTGGGGTCAGCCTTGAATTCCCCGCTGGAGTCCTTCAAGGCCCTCTTCTCATTTGGTTGTCCCACCATGAAGAAGGTATCCCTGATGGTAGGAAAGTCGTCCAGCAGAGCTCTCAGGCTACTGCAGTACGCCATGATCTGACCCCGAAGGGCATAGTGAGACATGCGGCAATTCAACCTGGAGGTCAGGAGAAGAGATGGTATCCCGGAGGAGAATCAGAGAGAGCCAAGACTCTGCTTCCCTGGGGGACTTTCCAAGGAGAACAGAGCGTCTCTGCTAAGAAGACATTGCTACCACCCGGGTAAGGCCTGGGTTTCAAGGTAACATGGCTGCTGGCAAGTGTACCCACTCAGAGAAACTAGTGTGCATAGACTCTACTTACTTTTGGCAATATTCAACTATTAGTTCCCTCTTGATTTTTTCGATGTCATCCTGTTGATAAAAGGAAAAGAAATATAGCTATAGTAAGTAAGCCATTCGAATGAACGTATGGTCCAATTCAAACAGGAAATAGCCGCAAAGCTGAGATGTTCTTCAGGAGACTCTTGCATAGGTCTCTTCTGTTCCTACACGTCTTGCTGAGAGTGCCAACCATGCCAGGCCCTGACCACTTTCCGTCTGAGCTATTTTCAGGCATGTGTTTGCTGAGAGCAACCCTCAGGACTGAGGTAGAATCTCTCTCTAGGAAAAAGGGCAGTTTTGCTATAAAAGAGGCGCCCCACCCTGCTCTGAGGGTTCTGACAGTGACAGACACTGGGTGCTTGGTGGCTCTTCTACACTGTCTCGGTGGGGAACTGACACAAAATGACCCTTGTGCTGTCTGCCCTGCTGCGTGGAATAAGCTCGTTGGCTCTGACCTCAGTCCCATACCTTTGGCATCCATGCTAACTTGCCAGGAGGCTAAAATCCTAGAGCCCACAAACTTGATCTAATATTGCCTTGAGTTCTCTGTGATCTAGTAGGTGTTGATGATCCTGGAGATCTGTTAGGGCATCTATACATTCCACATAGCCACTATTTTTTTTTTAAGAATTGTTTATTTTGGGGAGAATTGGTGCTGATTGCTTTCATTATTACTCATCAATAAATAATGTCTGACTGCTGTTATTCCGCTTGCATGCCTACTTCAGTCTTCTCTGTCTGGGGAGGGACAAAGCCCAGAGAGAATAAATGTTGCCATTTTCTTCCTGATAACTGTGCTTTACCAAAAACTTAACAAATAATGAAAAACTACCAACATAATTGAGAACTAAGGGTTTGAGTTCTGTAGTATTTCCTAAGTGATCTGACTAATATTTGAAAAAAAAAAAACAACTTAAATAGGAACATGTCAGTGGCTTCTGATAAACACAGAACAGCAGATCGCCTGCCTTCTTTGCCACCTACTCAGAAGCAGCTAGTATCCTGGTCAGGGTTCTCAGAGTAGTCTGTTTAGAAAGTGACAAGAAAAAAAACATGGCCTCGGAAAAGTGTTTATTTCATAAACATGACTGTAGTTTCTGTAAAAACTACAAGTTGGTAGACTCTATGCTGAGTTGGTTACACTTTTCATTTTCAGTTCTGTGCAGTGTGTTTACAATCACTCTACCCAAATTCAGAATGGTTATTTGCTCCAACATAAGAAGGAGCGAGAGCCCCAGGAAGCCCTTCTCCCTTCTCTCTCACAGGGCTCTTCGTCCTGTCGGCCGTCGTCTGCTTCCTGTGCAGGAAGCTGTTCAGCATCATGTCCCGCAAACCCGCCTTTTCTAGTTGAATAGACACGAAGGCCTCCGGAGCTCTGACACAGGAAGAGAGAGAGAGAGAGCCGAGCTGAGGGCACTGGCAGGCAGATGTGCAGCAATCAATAACTCACGCTGGGTGCTGCAGAGGGAGGTCAGGCTGCTCTGTCCCCACAGCGACCACATCCTTAAGTGCACTGATGACTCACCCGACACTGTGCTCTTGTAAAGACCCCATTGTGTGGAAGGCGTGCGTCAACAGTCCCTCCCTCTGCCTCACTCACGCAGATACCTGAACTGAAGATGCTTGCCCTCTGGCCATATGTCCCATTAGCATCATCCCGAATAGAGGCTATTTTGCCTGTCATCATTTTTCATTCCATGTTTGCCAAAGTAAACTAGAGTAGCCTTGGCACCCAACAAAAATATTCAGAGTGGTCATAATTATTATTAAAAACTATGTCTATGTCTTTCTCCACCACAGTGGAAAAAGATCAAAGCATGGTGGGCATCCGTGGTGGTAGATGTACCTCTGTGGACACCACGATTCTCAGAGAACTCACCCTCTCGTTATTCTGACCAACAGTGAAATCTTTGTTAGAGCAGCGACCGCAGTTCTGCACTTCTCTTTTCTGGTTACAGAAAATCTGGAGTGGCCTATTTATGACCCTGCTAGTAAAGAGGAATATGAAAAAAAAATCTACTGAGGAAGAAGCAGAAGGGAGTGAAGGCAAGAAAGAGAAGTTGAAGAGAGGAGAGGAAAAGGGAAGAGAGAAGGAAAGAACCAAAGTTAGGAGACGCTGCCTCTCCATCACAGCCTGCACTGAATCTGAAAGGACTGCTCCTATAGTCTCCTCATTTACACCTCAAAAGAATAAAGCACACACAAGCCACTCTGCTTTTGATGACTCAAGTATCCCCCCCACTGGACGCAGGCAGTACCTTTTAGGGGTCTTAAATCCTTCCGAAGGATGAATATGGGTGTCTGTGACTTTTGGAGTTGGGGCTGACGGCAAACGCTCTGTGCCATCCACGGTTCTGGAATCTCTTCTTCTGGTCGGACTCATTGCACCATGACGTCTCAGGTCTGAGATTGCTTCCTAAACCATTTGAAACCAACATGAATTCAGTTTGTTTGATATATAGGCCCTGTAGGTCTGCTGGGTTACAGCAGCCCCCCCACACATATGAGATGGGAGGCGGAGACTGGAGAGAAGAAGGAAAGCAGGGGTGGGGGCAGGGGTGAGGGGCAGTGGGGGGGGGTGAGGGGCAGTGGGGGGCAGGGGTGAGGGGCAGTGGTGGGGGTGAGGGGCAGTGGGGGGTGGGGGTGAGGGGCAGTGGGGGGTGGGGGTGAGGGGCAGTGGGGGGCAGGGGTGAGGGGCAGTGGGGGGCGGGGGTGAGGGGCAGTGGGGGGCAGGGGTGAGGGGCAGTGGGGGGTGGGGGTGAGGGGCAGTGGGGGGTGGGGGTGAGGGGCAGTGGGGGGTGGGGGTGAGGGGCAGTGGGGGGTGGGGGTGAGGGGCAGTGGGGGGTGGGGGTGAGGGGCAGTGGGGGGGGGAAGAGAGGCAGGACTTTGCACACTGAAAGGGTAAGGCACAAAATAGGACTATTCCCGGAATATGAGTGCAGTTATGTAAAGAGCTCTCAGAAAAAGTCTCCATCCTACAAAGTAGTTGAGTAAAATTCTGTGTGTGGACCAGCTCCTAAAGATGCTGCTAATGGACTGCACAGATCTGGAAGACGGATTGCATAGATCTGCTAATGGATTGCTGCAAAGATCTGGAAAATTCCCCCCAAGTATACCCAAGCATATCTGCATTACATATGCCTTCTTTGGCAATGGAAAGACAAGGAAGGGAAAGTGGAGTGAGGGAGGGCAGGAGAGAGGACGTACTGAGGGAGGGCTGGGGAAGAAAAAAAAAAGTCAATGCCTTCTACGTGCTGTTATGGAGATGGTGGGTAGATGTCTTTTATGTTTTACCAACCACTAACTGAAAGAAAAAGGTTATGTCCTCAAATGGGAAGGTCATATTTTTCAGTGACATAACCAAGGAGTTACCATATTGAAATTATGTCAGGAGGGTGAGGCCAAAAGGAAGACGATCCAAGAGATGAGAAAAAAAATCTAAGTTTTCGATCTCACTCCCCCCACCCATCAAGACCCCTGGGGCGTCCTAGTGTGCAGGAAATGGAAATCTCTACCAGGTCGGAAGAGGGGTCATCTTACCAGGCCGTAAGATGGTGGGAGGGAAGAGAACAAAGGTTCTGAGTTCAGTCGGGGGTGGGGGTGGGGATGGGGGGGATGATGTCCACCCACAGGCCTCGTCTATTTCCCCTTATCTTCTAGAACCTGTTTCCTTACCCAGAACAAAGGCCAGCTCATGAGGGTGGGAGAAGACTCTTCTGGCCTGTGTGTTTCCATTAAATGGCTTCCTGCCAGCTGGGACCACAGAGGCTGCTGAGTCCAGCATTCACACAGGCCACCCCTCATCTGGAACCACAGCTTTAGCCACGCCCACCTTTCACTCTACACCCAACTATTTCACATTTTTTGCCCTTCTTGCAAGTGTGTCTACCTCTCTGTCTCTCCCTCCCTCCATTCTCCCCTCTTTTTTGAGACAGGGTTTCTCTGGGTAGCCTTGGCTGTCCTGGACTCACTTTGTAGACCAGGCTGGCCTTGAACTCACAGAGATCTGCTCTGAGTGCTGGGATTACAGGTATACAGCACCACGCCCGGCTTCCACATTTCTTTTTAACCCTTAATCCTATGACACTTTCAAATTGTTTGCTCAGTTCTAATCTAGTTTTGTTGTTGTTGTTTTGTTTATTTGTTTTTGTTTTTTTGAGGCAGAGTCTCATGTAGCCCATGCCTTCTAAGATCTGGTTCTGTAGTTTTAACTCGAATCCAGTGCGTAGAAGGCCTGTGTCAGCAGGGAAACCGTAAACGTCAAACATCTTCCTTTTAATTTATGCCCATCTGCTTTGCCCCTCTTCATTCAGATCTATTAAATTTGGCTCTCCTTTTTGTTTGTTTTTGTTTTTGTTTTTGTTTTTCCAGAGCTGAGGACCGAACCCAGGGCCAAACGCTTGCTAGGCAAGCGTTCTACCACTGAACTAAATCCCCAACCCCTGGCTCTCCTTTTAAAAGTAGCAATTTTGGGGGCTGGAGAGATGGCTCAGTGGTTAAGAGCACTTTGACTGCTCTTCCAAAGGTTCAATTCCCAGCTATCACTTGGTGGCTCACAACCATCTGCAAGGGGATCTGATTGCTTCTTCTGGTGTGCATAAAGACAGAGCACTCATACATAAAATGTATTAATAAATAAATCTTTTGAAAAAGTAGCAACTTTCTCTATTGAGGAGTAGTTAAAATTTTATAAAAATATTTTGAAAGTATCTGCATAGGTAAGTTCTTACTCACAACTCCACACCCATCCGGCTTTCCTTCCTCAGTCTCTCTTCTGTTAGTGGCAATTACAGGGAGAATGGACTTCCTGTAATTTTACATAGATTTATACGGAATTTGGTCCTTATATTTGGCTTCATCTATATTGTTGTGGGTGTCAATAATTTATTTCTTTGTGCTACTGTGTAGTATTCCATCATAAGGATATGTTCACCTATTAGAGGATGCTTGGACTCCTCCCCCCCCCCCCCCCCAGATCTTGATGATCACAAACACAGCTTCTATGGACATTCACGCATGAATTGTTGTAAGTTCATGTGCTTTCATGTCTCTTTATTAAATGCATACCTAGATGTTGAAAGCCCAGTTCATAAGGTGGGTACATGTTTAACCCTTTAAGGAATTGCTTAATTATTTTCCAGGTGGCGGCACCACTAGTCAGCAGTGTTCAGAGGTTTTAGATCTTCCATGTGCTTGCCAGGACTAGAGGTGGCCGTCTGCTACCTTTTAACCATTCTGATGGCTGTGGACTATTTCTCAGTGGGGTCTTAAGTTACTTTTCTCTAATGGCTCTAATGGCTACTGGTGTTGCACATCTTTTCACCACTTATTTGCCAGGCTGTCCTTTTGGTGGTTCACTGATTTGTGAAATTTTTTTTCCCCCTTAGCATCAGTGGTAGCACACACACTCTCTCTCTCTCCCTCCCTCCCTCCCTCTCTCTCTCTCTCTCTCTCTCTCTCTCTCTCTCTCTCTCTCTCTCTTTCTCTCTCTTTTGGAGACAGGGTTACTCTGTGTAGCCCTGGCTGACCTGGAACTCACTCTGTAGACCAGGCTGGCCTTGAACTCACAGAGATCCACCTGCCTGCGCCTCCCTGAGTGCTGGGATTACAGGTGTGCACCACCACCTTCTCACCTCTTTCTTTATTTTCTTCCTCCCTTGCTCCATTTCTTGATTATGCTATAAGACCATTTCACATTTGTTAAAAACTTACACATCATGCATACATTTTATGAAAAAGTCATGAAATTTACTTTTGTAGAGTTCAAAGAGGACGAGATGTTTTCTGGAAGATTTTTGTTTGTTTGTTTTTTGGTTTGGTTTGGTTTAGTTTTCAAGACAGGGCTTCTCTGTAGCCCTGGCTATCTTGGACTCACTTTGTAGTCCAGGCTGGCCTCGAACTCACAGCGATCCACCACTGCCCAGCTTGTTTTCTAGAAGATGTAATGTGACAGGGGAGACAGTGCAGAGGTTCCTCCATCTTGTATTCTTGCTGAGGCCATTTCAGGTGCAACTAAATTTTGATCTCCTTGATAGAGAATCTTATGGGAAATTACCCAACTCTATTCTATGAGGCCTAGTCAAGATGCCTCAGCCAGCTTATCTTAGCTTCTGTTAAAGTGCTTGCTTGTGTAAACTTCCCCCTGCAGCTGCTGAGAGAGATAACCAGATTTTTTTTTCTTTAAAAAAAGGAGGGAGTTGCCTTTAAAAGCCCATTGATATAAGTCTAAATCAGTGATTCTCAACCTTCCTAATGCTGCAACCTTTTAATACAGTTCCTCATGCTGTGGTGACTCTCCCAACCATAAAATTATTTTGTTGCTAATATTTAATGATAATTTTGCTACTGTTATGAATCATAATATAAACATCTGTTATGCATGCCCTGAGAATGAACCACTTGGCTCCCTGAAAGGGGTCATGGCCCACAGGCTGAGAACCACTGGTGTAAACACTTGGCACTGCACTTGGGTACCCTGATACCTGAGTGTAGTCCTAGCCAGCTGGAATAAAGACTTTCAATTGGTCATTTCTGGTGGGCTCCCCATAACAATAGTTGAGTTGCATCATGGAGAATAAGTAGCATATTTTACACCAAAAAATAAAAACTGTAAGAGAAGGATTGGGGTGTGGCCGCATAGGGACAAAATGTTCTGGAATAACATGAAAAGAGGCACAGAGACCAGAGATGAGACGCATAGAGCATACAAAACGTCTAAGACTCTTTTTTTTTTTCTTTTGGTTTTTGGAGACAGGGTTTCTCTGTGTAGCCTTGGCTGGCCTGGACTCACTTTGTAGACCAGGCTGGCCTCGAACTCACAGCAATCCGCCTGCCTCTGCCTCCTGAGTGCTGGGATTAAAGGCATGTGCCACCACCATATGGCACCACCACTGACTCTTAAAATAGAGGTCAAGAGGACATGAAATAGAGGTCAAGAGGACATGGCAGAGGAGAGAGGGCTTGGGTCAGAGAGGGAAGATCTTGTATTTCTAGCTAAGGATGTTGTGTTTTGGGCTACAAAAAGCCACTGGATGGTTTTTTTAATCGTTGTGTGTGGATGCCCACAGCAGTATTATTCCTAATAGCAAAATAAATAAATAAATAAATAAATAAATAAATAAAGATAATTCAGTGACAAATAGATAAACAAAATGTAGTATAGCCACATGACAGAATATTACCAAGTAATAAAAAGCAATGAATTACAATAGATGTTATAACACAGATGGACTTTAAAAACATCATGCTAAGTGAAAAAAGCCAAACACAAAAGGCCACATGTGTAATTACATTTATGCAAACAGTAGAAATATGTAATGACCAGGGACTGAGGGCCAAGGAAATGAGAGTAACCACTTAGGTTCGGGGTTTCTTTTAAAAGTGGTACAAATATTTCTAAAATATTTGTCGCATGGCCCTGTGAGTAGACTAATAAAAATATGTGTTTATGTATCTGAGGAGGCCATGTGTGTTGGGGTATCTGAAGAGGCCAGGTATGTATGGGTATCCAAGGAGGTCATGTGTCTGTGGGTGTGGCCATGTGTGTGAGTATCTGAGGAGACCATGTGTGTAGGAGCCCTGAGGAGGCCATGTATGTGAGTATCTGAGGAGGCCATGTGTGTAGGAATGCCTGAGGAGGCCATATGTGTGAGTATCTGAGGAGACCATGTTTGTAGGAGCACCTGAGGAGACCATGCGTGTAGGAGTGCCTGAGGAGGCCATGTGTGTAGGAGCACCTGAGGAGACCATGTGTGTGAGTATCTGAGGAAGCCATGTGTGTAGGAGCGCCTGAGGAAACCATGTGTGTAGGAGTGCCTGAGGAGACCATGTGTGTGAGTATCTGAGGAGACCATGTGTGTAGGAGTGCCTGAAGAGGCCATGTGTGTGAGTATCTGAGGAGACCACGTGTGTAGGAGTGCCTGAGGAGGCCATGTGTGTAGGAGCGCGTGAGGAGGCCATGTGTGTAGGAGCGCCTGAGGAGACCATGTGTGTAGGAGCGCCTGAGGAGACCATGTGTGTAGGAGCGCCTGAGGAGACCATGTGTGTAGGAGCGCCTGAGGAGGCCATGTGTGTAGGAGCGCCTGAGGAGACCATGTGTGTAGGAGCGCCTGAGGAGACCATGTGTGTAGGAGTGCCTGAGGAGGCCATGTGTGTAGGAGCGCCTGAGGAGGCTTAAGAAGGACTCAGAGCCCTCAAACCTGGAGTTCCAGGCAGTTGTGAGCAGGGATGCGCAGTGCTGGGAACAGACCTATGTCCTGTGGAGGAGCAGCAAGTACTCTTTAGATACCTTAAAGGAATAATCTTAGGTTCTGAGAATTATATCTCTACAACAGAAAGATAAAAGAAAACATACGAGGGAAAAGAGTACGTACAGTATGGTAGTTTTGTGAAAAAAGTAATCAAGGGCCAGCAAGATGGCGCAGTGGGTAAGGGCACTGGCCATCAACCCTGACCAGCTGCGCTCTGTCCAGAGCCCATGCTCTAAGCGTGAGCCATGGCATGGTCACTGGGCCCCTCCACCACCAACCACAATGTTTAAATAAATAAATAAGGATCAAATGTGTCTTCCCACATTCTCAAAAAGAATTGCAGGAAGGATAAACAAGAAAACAATTGAATCCTTTATCTACAAATGGGAAGAGTTGAGAACTGATCCGTTTTGTCCTGGGCGAGCCTGGCCAGTTCTATTTTAGAGTAATACACGAAGCACATCACCACTCAACAAAGAGCAAGACAGTAAAAGAGGTGGGGTCAAGAAGGAAGGAAGACAGGAAGTGGGATATGATATATATATATATATATATATATATATGATATATATGATATATATGATATATGATATATGATATATATATTTTATACTGCCAGTGGTTCTTGACTCAAAGCTCCCAAGGCGTAAGTGGCTAGAATAACCCTGAGGAGCTTACGTGTCTGGAGCAGGAGACGCTGGGCTCCTCACCCCTTCACCCTAACCTTCCACTGGCCTTTCACCTGCTCCTTTCTCCCAGAGGTGGGCCATGGGAACTGGAATTTCTGCAGAGGTCCAAGAAACCTTAATCTTAAATACACAGATTTTCCTTTCAACAGTAGATGAGATTCCTTTGCAGAAGTGTGGTTTTCACCCCCACCCCCCCACCCCCGGCCCTAAGGGAGGGGTGAAGCGTGTGGCAGACAGGCCTTGCGGAGTGTTCTGGAGACCTGGTAGGCAAGGCATTAGATGCGGGGTAACCGAAGCCCAGCAGGGATGCCTTGGTCACCATGTCTCTGGGTTGGACAGAGGGTTACACGCTCAGGATCTAGGAAACAGCTGCCTCACGGCTGTGTCTCCTGAGGGTCAGAACCACCCTGTGTGGTAAAATAGCCTTGAAGCTACATCTAAGTTCTACCGGTTATATCAGAAACCCAGACTCCAGGACATTCATTTATCCTCCCTCCCTCCCTTCCTCCCTCCCTCCCTCCCTCCCTCCCTCCCTCCCTCCCTTTCTTTCTTTTTTGGTTGTTTTTTTGTTTTGTTTTGTTTTGTTTGAGACAGGTTTTCTCTACGTAAAGCCTTAGCTGTCCTAGACTTTGTAGACCAGGCTGGCCTCGAACTCACAGCGATCCGCCTGCCTCTGCTTCCCAAGTGCTAGGATTAAAGGTGTGCGCCACCATGCCCGGCTTCTGTCTTTCTTTTCTTTCTTTCTTGTTGCTGCCCCGGCTTCATTAGACAATTACTGGTATTGTGACTATTGGTGTCCCCATTTCTCAAGGACTTTTTAAGATGATCATAGGAAGAGATACCCTAAAAGAGAGGTGGGGTCTGCCACGATTTTGAAGGGTATCACTTTACCTCATAAATATCCTGGGCCTCGCCATAAATATTCATTAAAACTTCTTAGAAGTCAAAACAGGCCAAGCGTGGTGGCACACCTTTAATCCCAGCACTCGAGAGGCAGAGGGCAAGTGGATCGCTGTGAGTTCGAGGCCAGCCTGAACCACAAAGCAAGCCCAGGATAGCCAAGGCTAACACAGAGAAACCCTGTCTTGGGAAAAAAAAAGTCAAAACAGACCCCAATAGGCTGCTAAGCCCCCTTCTATCCCCCACCCCCACCCCACTTTCCAGGTGAAGCCAATCTAATCTCTGTTTTGTTCAACAAAGGTCTGCTTAAACTCTCAGTGTCCCTTGGCTGAAATCTGTCCTTTGAGGGGAGGAGATCTGAGAAGCCTTCCCCTAGCCAGGCTCTTACCTAAGCTCTTAGAAGAGACGCACAGCCTTTCTATCTAGTGGCTTTTCCACATTCTTGTCCAAGCCTTTGTGTAGCTCACATGATCCAACCCGGCCCATGCAATAGAGTCTATCCACAGGGCAGAGTTGGGAGAGCCTCAGAAGAGGGGGTCATGCAGAGACTTACAAGGGACTGAGACCCCATCCACCTGCTATGAGGACGGTGCACTCCAACACTACAGGGACCATAGCTCTCTCGAACTCAGGACCCTTCAGGCTGCCTTACGTGTCTCTTCATCTGCTTACGTATAGATGCCCTTTGAATCATCCTTTATAATAAACAGTAAAATGTATTTCCCTCCAGTCTATGAGAACTCTATTAACCCGAGGAGGGAATCATGGGAGCTCCACTTTGTAGCCAGCCAATCAGAAGTCCCAGAGGCCTAGACTTCTGACTGCGGCTGAAATGGGAGCAGTGTTGGTGTTGAAGGCCTTTAACATATGAGGTCTGTGGCTACCTGCAAGGGCACACATAGTGTCACAACTGAACACAGGTAGTCCCAGGCACTGTCTTGCTTCCTTGCTAGTGGGGAGAAATCTCCACAGCGTTTGGAGCCACAGAGGTAGTCTGTGCTCTGAGTATACAATATGAGAAACCGCATCTGCTTTCCCTACACAGATAAGAAGGAAAAAAAGAAAAGGTGATAGAGGGCGGAGAGGAAGGGAGGGGAAAGGAGAAAGGGAGAAGGGGAGAAAAAAGGAATAAAAATGGGAGGAAGAATGGGGCAGCTCGGCATGAGCTCCTGGCGGGGCAGCATGCCTCTGGCTTCTCCATCAGGTTGGCTGACCTTCTTATCAACAGGGCTGTCCACTCCAGGGGTGTGATAGAAAGATGCCTGCTGAACAGCCACCATCAAAGCATTTTTATGAGCAGTTTGGCAGGCGAGGGTCACTTGCATATTTTCCACTCCGGAACGCAACAAGAGCTGTGGGAAGAGAATTGGAATTGCTAGACGTTGCCTCCAGATAGAGAAGAAGCTGGCATTGGAGCTCATTGAAAGGTTAAACTGTCGAAGCCGCAGGACTTGAACTGCACAATACACTGTCAGATTGAACCTGCCCTTCCCCAGGGAGCAGCTCACCCCGGGCAGGGAGCCTCCGAGTCTCACCTGCTGTGTAGCTGGACACCACGCAGCTCCCCTGTGGTCAGGGGAGGGCTCTGATTAGCTACAAGGACTCAGAAGCTGGCTCTTGAAAGCCAGGTTTAGATTGAAGTCATTAAGAAAAAATATCTACACATAATAAAGAAACTCAAGGGGAAAGGAGAAAAAACGACACCAGGGTTTAAAAGATAAGATGACATCTCCAATAACAAGCATACATTTTAATAGCTAAGCTTGCTGCATATGCTTTCCTCTTTTTAACTCCAACAAAAGTTATTATGTATGGGCTGCAGTCCTTATGGCTCAAGTCAGGCCCGTCTAAGAGCAGCATTTTTTAAAAAATGTATTTCCCTTTATTTTATGTGTGTTGGTGTTTTGCCTGCATCTGTATGTCTATGTGAGAGCGTCAGATCTCGGTGTTACAGTGTTACAGACATCTGTGAGCTGCCATGTGGGTGCTGGGATTTGAACCCGGATCTTCGGGAAGATAGGCAATGTCCTTAACCACTGAGCTATTTCTCCCACCCAAGGCCAGCATTATTAATAATAAAGGAAAGTGTTTCTTCTGTTTGAGACAGTCTCTCATATAGCCCAGGCTAGCCTCAAATTAAAATTCACTATGTAGCTGAGGCTGGCCTTGAACTCCTAATCCCTCTGCCTCCATTTCCTCAGTGCTGGGATTACAGGCATGTGCCATCATGCTAGGTGAGACTGCGGAGAAAGCTTTTCTTACGGATGGAGCCCAATTTATATGAATTAAACGGTTTTTATTTAAGGACACAAGGATAAATTGCTTTTTTAAACTTTAGTTTCTTTTTCAAATTTTAGCCTCTTTTCTTAAAAAAAAAAACAAAACAAAAAAAACCCCAAAAAACAGAACAAAACAAAACAAACAAAAAACACCCAACAACACAGAATCTCTTACCTTTTGGATGGAGTCCTTTGTATAAAAACTGAATTTGCCGATTTGGTTATCCAGCTCAGAGATGGCTAAGGTGAGGGAGGTGGGGGAGAACCTGTGAGGAGGAGAGTGGAGCGGTCCTGACACGCCCGCCTGTCAGGGGATGCCCAGCTGGTGGCACAGGACGGCAGCTGACCCGATCTGGGATGCCAGTGGTAATAGCAAGCTTACAAAGGACCATTCAACCCCAAGCGGGAAGATCCTGGGGTCTGTCCCATCCCCACTGGACTGGTGTGGTCACCACTCCCAACTCCACACCATGGCAAGTCCTTTGCATCACACCTTTTTCTTCTCACTTTCTTGCCCACACCAGTTCAGGATCTCCACCAACCCCTTCTTTTGAACACCCTTAAATGGTGTCTACTCGCTCTCTGTGGCTCCAGCAGCTAACGTTCCCTGTACCACGGTCCTGCCTTGGTGCGTAGCCCTTTGTAAAATGTGACTTTCTGTCAGGTAACTTAGTGTTACCGTCTTTGTTTCTTTAGCTCTGGTAGGATTAGGGCCACTGTGAAATGCGCATGTGTGAGTGTGGTTTCTAAAGTGTGCGTCATCATATTATATGGCCTGCTGCTCTCACGTTGTCACTCCAAAGGGACAACTTCAGGAACTTGACGTACATAAAATTAAGTCATGATGCATGCTCTCTAAATACACGGATCACTCTTCCAGAAGGTTCCTTGTCTTGAAGCACAACTGGACACCACTTGACCAGACTATAGAGCACGGGGACAGTTTGTGCCACTAGGTGGGTGCCATCCCTGCTTTTTCTAGAAGAGTAAAATACCAGCTCCAGAAAAAGCTTTTTTGGGACACCCCTAAATGTGTCTGCTTGTTGTCTGTGGTTCCAGGAGCTAACCCTTCTCTGTGCCATGTCCCTGCCTTGGCTCCACAGTGGCAGTTGGAGAGCTGGCCTCACTTGAGGCCGCATCATACTTCCTGACTTTCAGTGTTTTACCTAGTGAGGTGAAATAGAGCAAGAAAAAATGTGCCACCAAGGAATTATTTAGGAGATGTCTAGAGACATCTTCAATTGTCAGAAACAAACAAGGGGTAGGTAGGTTGAGGAGAAGGGAGAGGAGGAAAAGGAGGAAGAGGAAGAAGAAGAGGAGGAAGAAGAGGAGGAGGACAGAGGCTGCTACTGGCATCTGTCCAGTAGAAGTCAAGAACACTGCAAAATAACCCAAGGCACATGGGGGACAGTGACCTTGCTCCACCCATTAAAGATAAATGCAGCCCTGATTTTCAGGATGCCAAGAAATCACCATGGCATCCTGCTATGCTAACGTCTTTCACCCCAGCCCATGCTCTGGAGAGTCCATCAGGCTGATCACGACTTTGATCTACACTAGCTGTACCAAGACTTTTCCTCTGTGACGTCACCATTGCCTTCCCAGGGGTAGAGCCTGTACCAGGAAGCTCTAGGGGCAGCTGGAAGCCTGGGAGAAAGGACAGACTGGCTCAGAAAGAAAGGAGTGAGGGCAGGAGAAGCCGGCCCTCCCCACACACTACAGACTGGCTTTAGGAAAGGAGAGGTGCCTTGCTGTAGCCAAGTAGATGGGGTAGGCCACTAGGTAGATTGACATGGGCTGCCTGCCCCTGGGCCATGAGAGGGATCTCTCATGAAGTAAGCTAACTAAGATGTTGTGTACATGTGAGCTCTGTGTTCTTTGTGACAGATGCCCGAGAAGCCGACTTCTTTCTGGTCTGGGAAGGTGAGAGAGGAGGCCAGCCCTCACATCCCTCATCACCAGTGAAGCCAGGGGGCCCGTGCTTTCCTTTGCATTCTCCGGCCTGCTTCTCCCAGGGCTCCGTGATGTTGTTGCTTATCGTTATTATTTTCTTTTTGCATTTCCGTGCACGTGTGGTGGTGGTAGCAGTCATGCATATGTGTAGACATGTTTGCATATATATAGGTGTGCACGTGTGGGAGGGGGAATGCTCATGAGTGTAGAGGCCCAAGGTTGATGTTGGGAATTATCATCATCACTTTACTGCCTTATTGAGCGAGGCGAGGTCTCTTAGTCAAGTCCAGCGCTCACAGATATAGCAATTCTGGCTAGCCAGCTTGCTCTGGGGGTCCCCTGTCTACACCTACTGAGGCTAGAATTACAGGTCTCGACCACAGTCAGGAGGCATTGATGTGGGTTATGGGATCCAAACCCTGGTCCTCAAGATCTCACAACCAGCTCTTCAATCATAGAGGCACCCCCCCCCAAATAGGATTTTGTGTGTTTAAATCTAGTTATACCCTTGTTTGCAACACAGGTTTTCCTCCTTATTAAAAAAGAAAATAGTAAAGAAGATCTTGCCACGATGGCGGATTACATCCAAGGAAGAGAATTTAAAGGCGCAGCTCCACTTGCATTTGCATTGCTCAGTAGTGATGGAAGAGTTCTCCCTGGCGACTCGTTGCACCACGCCAGCATTTTCAGCTTCTGAGGGCTCACCTGTCTACTCGACTGTTGTCCTCCAGCAGGGAAGTTATGAAGACAGGAGGGGGTGGCTCCACCTTGTCCTTGTGCGATGCAAACTCAAAGTGAACAGGCCTCAGATACAGATGGGATTCTTCAAAACCCACCTCCTGGGCCAATTCCTTATACAGCCTTAAGGCGGGGACGGGAGGGGAGGAGCAAAGGCACATTTGTTAGTGATATTTTTTCCTGAAAGAGAATTAAGCCAAGAGGAAGTGAACACACAAGATTATGTGTTCAAACACAAAATGGAAATTATGTGTACAAATGCAAAATGGAAACAGAGCAAGCCTTGTCTCATGCAAAGTGAATGATCTAGAACGACCACTTTCGCACTAGGTCAGGCGGGTGATACAGGAGTTAATGCCGGGGATGCGATGCGCTTGGGTACCACCTCAACCCTGACTCCCTGCAGAGTAGATGCTGTGCTAGGAGCCCCCATGAGGGCATTGATATTGCCTTCTGAGCAATGTTCACTGTCTTCTCTTGGAGCTCTTCACTCCAGACTCCTCAGCCTCTTCCTGGAGAGCACCTCTATTTCCTGGACCCACACTGCCCATGCCCCTGTCCCCTGGCCACCCTTTCCCAGCCTTCACTGGCTTTTCTTTAAGTTCAGATGTGGCCTAGGCTTCTAGCCCTGGTCCTCCTCTCCCTTACTACATGCAGTCCCTAAAACCATTTCCTTTTGTAAGAATCCGTGACCCTCAGCCTTGCCCTGATTCACCCCAGAGCTTCGTTCAGATGTCCCTGTGGCTGCTCGGCCTTAAGCATCCGCAGTTCTCTCCCTGTCTCCTAACCTCTCCAGTCCAAGCCAGTTCTTACTGAGAGTTGAATTGGTACCCAGATCAGTGTGCCAGGGCTGTCACTAAGTACCACAGAAACGCCTCAAGTGCTCAGTGTGCCAAACAACAGAAACCCATTGGTTCAGCTCTGAGATCAAGATGTGGGCAAGTTGGCTCCCTCCTTGGGCTGTGACAGAAGGAGCTGTCCCATTCCTTTCTCCCTAGTCTGGAGCTGGTGTCTCCTCCCCACCTTCCCCGGTGTAGTCTTTGTCAAGGCTCCTTTAATGAGTTCAACTGTCTATTGGATTCAGATCCGATGCCACACCTTCCGCCTCACTTGACTGTCTGCTGAGCAGGCTCTCCCGTCTTGACAGGCTAGTTCGTGGTCCCATACTTTTTATAGGGATCCAAGCTCTATTCATAGCATCATTTCCCATGATGCTTCCCAGCTCTATTCATAGCATCATTTCCCATGATACTTTTCCTGATCCACTCAGAAAGAATGACATATTCCCTTGGCTGCGCCCCCAAAGTAGTTTTTCAAATGAGAAGAGTATCATTATTATGATAGATCAAGGGTAATTTTTACACTATTAACTCCTGGGAGGCTCGTCCATCACAGAGAGGCAGCGTCTGGGAGGTACCAGCTTGGCCGATAGCAGCTCCCTTTCAGTTTCTACTTTCTATCTTGGAGATTTTGGCCTGATTTCTGATGTGCTACCTGCTTGCTAATGAAGTGTTTGTACCTGCCTCATAAGGATAGCCTAAGAATGTAAGGAAATGATACGCATAAAGTCCCATGAAGACTGCGATCAGGCAGGTCCTGCATGGTGGCTGGGGACGGCTGGACCATCTATGCCAGCAGGGCCTCTCACAGGAATCAGAACAGCAGTGTATGTACTGAAACAGACCCTCTAGCTCCATTTTCCATGGTCTCCTAGTAAAAACTGCAATAGGCCTCATTAGCACCCCGCTTCTCAAGACCCATATGTTGTCTCGTGACGTCACGAGACATATTCTCATGTCTCTGCGCCCTCCGCTAGTCAGCCTCGCTGTATGCAAGAGAAAAGCCAGCCGAAGTCCTTGGAGTGCCTGGTGCGGCTCAGGCCCCATACCAGGGGCTATGGTTTGAATGTCCCCCAAAGTTCACATGTTAGGAATTTAATCCCAATACGAGAGTAGTTGACAGAGACTTTTAAGAGATGATTGGTTGTGGGGCGTCGGCCCCATGGTCTTGGACTTGTCAGCGTCCAGAACTGTTAGAAATACATCTCTATTCTTTATAAATGGCATCGCCTCTGGTAGCCTGCTCTAACCACACAAACCAATTAAGGTACTTGGTCACGGGATGTCATGGTAAACAGCCTGGCAGGGATTTCATGTGGGAAAGCTGGCAAACCAATAATTAGCACCAACCCAAAAGGACATGTGCTGAGTGGAAAGAAATGTGGGTGCCACTGGGAGACTCTTGCCCGGTTGAATGGTCAGAGAGGCTCCCAGGGCGGCTTGGAGGAAAGCAAGGAGGGGATAGGTGAACATTCCAGTGTAACTTCTCTAGGGGTAAAGGACAAGGCCCGAGGCAGCGCGCCCTGTCTGTCACTCATCTTTATTCCCCAAGTCCCTCCGTGGAGCTCCTGGTCCCCCACTGACCTAGCCAAGTATGCACTTGCCACATTCGCTTCCAGCAGCCGGTGACGGAGGGTCAGGAGTTCCAGGAGTTTGGAAAATGTCTCCAGAAGCAGTGCGTGGAAATCTTGGCCTTGCTCCTGTCCTTTGTCCACCGCAGACCTGAGGGCAAGCAGGCCCACCTCCTCCACGAGAAAGGGATCACCCATCACTTTCTCTGAAAAGAACTGAAAACAAACCGAGAAGCTTGAAAACTCAAAACCAGAAACTTCATGTGTACTAAAAAGAAAAAATACTGTCAGTGGTACGGACTCTGAAGGCATTATTTACTGGGCCCCCTACCGACACTGATAGATACTGACTACTTAGTAGGGCTGCCCAGAGGATTATAGGAGCTTACATATGCAAAAGTATTCTTTTTTACTATAATGATAAATGTTGTTATTATAAATGTTCGAATCTAAACACAAAACTAGTGAGAAGAGTAACAAAATACAAATAAAAGCCCCTGATTTAAAAAAAATATATTAAAACATTGTAAATATAATTTGGTGCTTGAAACCACTCTTCCGGAGGACCTGAGTTTGATTCCCAGAACCACACGGTGGCTCAGAGAGACTTGTAATTACAGTACAATGGGTCCAATGCGTCCTTTGGTTTCCATAGGCACCAGCATGCATGTGGTACACAGACATATATGCTGGCAAAAGACTCATACACATAAAATAATAAAACACTTAAAAATGTTTTAGAGCCAGGCAAGGTGTCACACGCTTGTAATCCCACTACTCTGAGAGGCAGAGGCAGGTGAATCTCTGTGAGTTCAAGGCCAGCCTGGTTTACAGAGTGAGTGCAGGATAGCCAAGGCTACACAGGGAAAACTTGTCTTGAAAAGCCAAAAACCAAAACCAAAACAAAACAAAACAACAACAACAACAACAAAAAAGTTTTGGTAGCCAATAACAATATTTATAAGCCTTTCTAATTATAGTTTCAAAATATCAAAGAATTTTCACACATATAAACTCATTTTAATTTTTACCAGATTCCCAAGGAAGCATCAAAGACCTTATTCTTATTCAGCTATGAGGAATCTAAAATGACTGGAAATTAAAGCCAGGGCCTCATGCTAGGCCAGCCCTCTACTATGGAGTTACTTTTTATTTTCACTTTCAAACACGCTCTCACTGAGTTGCCCAGGCTGGCCTTGAATTTGTAATCCTCCTGTTTCAGCCTCGGGGGTATCTGAGACTGTGAGCCTGCACCAAGCCTGGCTTGTGACCTTCAGACTTTACAAGGTCATTCAGTAGTACCAAGAGTAACTTCAGCTCCACATTTCTAAGCTCTGTAGCTTCACAGGATCCACCTGCCTTCCAGCCCCCTCACTCCCAGGACTCATGTGATCTGTGAAATACCAAAGTGGCCTTTAGTACCCTTCTGCCTTATTGAACAGCCAGGCTCTCACATCTCCTCTGTCCTCTAAAATGCTCCTTTCAGCAAGGACCTAGTTTGAGGACCCTTTATCTCCTTTGTGTGGTTTGCATCACAGGATATGCCATGTTTGTTAACTACGTACCTACCAAAGGACCTGTCTACTGGAGATGTGATTTCCAGGCTCCTAAAGTCTTCAGCCATGAGAGCCAAGAGAGCTGTTAAAATTCCTGCACATCTTCAAGGGGCAATGCAACATACACTTAAAAAATTATTTACTTTATATGCATTGGTATCTTGCTTTTATGTATATTGGTGTGAGAGTGTTGCATTTCCTAGAACTGCAGATACAGACAGTTGTGAGCTGCCATGTGGATACTGGGAATTGAACCTGGGTCCTCTGGAAGAGCAGCCAGTGCTCTCACTGAACCATCTCTCCTGCCCCCTTTAAAAAATATGGTTATTGCTATAACTTCTAAATAAAGATTTATCTATCTATTTATTTACTAAATGTATATGGATACTTTGTCTGCATATATATCTGCACACCAGAAGCTAGCAACAGACAGTTGTGAGCCACCATGTGGGTGCTGGGAATTGAACTCAGGACCTCTGGAAGAGCAGCGAGTGCTCTTAACCACTGAGCCATCTCTCCAGCTCCAATGCATCCATTTTCTAACACAGAAGGTTAGTCTAAATATTCAGTATTTCTAGGTTCAATTGTGAACATACCTCAAAAAATAATAATTAAAATTGAGACATCGACAGGAGACTAGACAAGCACCCAGACAGCCGCTGTAATTTATAAGACGTTTATGAAATATTAAGTGTGGTACTGCAAGACACTGAGAATAGTAAATGCAAGTAAGATGAATGGCTCATAGCTCCAGGAACATTGCAATTCCTGCCTGCCCCATTACCTCATGTACATTAATTTCAGCGAACAGTAAAGGAGCTGGATGTTGAAAAATTAAATCAAACCCTTGAAACTGGGATAAGATGAGACAAATGAAATATCTGAAGGGTGATTGTCTTTCTGCATTTAGGAGGACAGATAGACTCACATAGGAAATGGCCGACAGATTTTCTTTTGTTTCAAAAAAATACAAATGAAAAATATTTGCAGAAAATATTATGGACAAAAAGATTAAAGTTCTATTTAAATAAAGCTCAGATAAGTGGATAACAGTGAAATTATTTTCTCAGATAAGGGAACCAAAAAGAAACACACACACACAAATTAAATATATATACACACATGTATGTATGTATGTATGTATGTATGTATGTATGTATGTATGAGTGGCCTCAATAGCAAGGAAGGGTAAAAGCAGACCATAATGCCACCTCTCATGCATATATCTGCATTAGTTCATACACTGCATTTCTAATGCTGCACTGCACATTAGAGCCAATGTGCATCTCTAATGCATTAGTTGGTTATTATTGACATCAGCATGACTGGTTTGGAAAGCAATCTGCCAACTTGCATCTAGGATTCAAATTTCACTTCATCAATTATGGCTGTAAGAATTCATAAAAAAGAATCAATTCAAAATACATCTGTATCTATATCTACAAGGAGCTGAGGATTTAGCTCAGTGGTAGAGCGCTTGCTAGCAAGCACAAGGCCCGGGGTTCAGTCCTCAGCTCTGGAGGGAAAAAGGCAAAAACAAACAAAATATAGGTATAGCTCAAAGCACAGAAATGTGTCTTCTGTGGTTTTAATATTATAGAAAACCCAGAAACCACTTGAAAGCTCAGCCACTGAGAAAAGGTTAGAGAGATTGTGATTTTATCACGTAAGGGAATTATGTGATCATGAAAGTGGATATTAAGACTAGCAGAGCCCAGCATGATGGCACACACCTTTAACCCCAGCACTTGGGAGGCAGAGGCAGGCACGTGTCTATGAGTTCAAGGCCAGCCTGGTCTACAGAGTGAGTTCCAGGGCAGCTGGGTATACATAGTGAGACCCTGTCTCAAAAAAACAAAAGAAAACAAGATCAGTAGAACAGGAAGACAGTACCATCTGGAGGGTGTGACGACACCCCATGCAGATGACAACGGCTTGGAATTAGAGGAATAGTAAAGAGAGTGGGCTTATTGGCTCATTAATTTTGCAGTCCTGGGATTGGACCTGGGGCCCCATGCACGCTAGGCAAGCGCTCTACCACCGAGCTGCGTACCCAGGCCTCTTTTTTACCTTTTAAAAATTGCATTTCCCTTATATGCTTTTCAGCGAGTATCGTGCTATGTAGTTCAAGCTGACTCGGAGCTCACGCATAGCCCAGGCAGGTCTTGAACTGCTGACCCTCCTGCCCCTGCATCCCAAGGAGCCTGTGCGAGTAGGGCCAGCCTTTGAATAGCTTCAAACTAAAGGGTGCTCGCTCCTCTTCTGCTACGGTCCTCTGTAATTTTATATTATTTTAAGAAAGTTTAAATTAATTGTCTCTTTAAAAATGATTTTAGGCCTGGAGATGAAGAGCTCAGGGATTAAGAGCACTTCCTGCTCCTCTAGAGGCCTCAAATTCTGTTCCCAGCTCCCACTCTGGCCATCTCACAACCACGGCTATTGCTGCTTTAGGGGAGCCAGCATTCTCTTCTGTCCTTCATGGGCGCCCACAAACACATGGCCTACATTTACACACACACACACACACACACACACACACACACACACACACACACCGCGCACACACGCACATGTGCACACACACATACACATACATGCATGCAAGTGCACACACACGCACATGCACACACATGTACACACGCATGTGCACACACACACAGACATATACACACACACTAATGAAATTATAAAACAAATCTTTTCTTTTTTAAAGATGGTGTTCATTTGGGAGGGAGAAGAGAGACTATCGTGATGACCCAACGAACAAATGATGTGGTAGCCGACACCCTTGAAATCACCTCAATTATACCACAAGTGGCTGACGAACAAGGTCAATTTGGAAGCCCTAGGTCAGCATTCTAAGCCTTAAGAGAAACCGAAAAGTTCTGACACCACCTAAGAAGCCAGTCAGGCTCAGCCTGAACCACTGACCATTGCGGCTCTCCAGCGTGCCTCCAGCTTCCCCCCAACACACAAACACACTGTGTATCACTAAAGCGCCAGTGAGAACTGAGAAAATATTTTCCACATACCTATGCAATCCTCCACTAAACTTTAATTACAGTGACATCCTTATATACTAGCCATACGCTTTGTCCACAACAAAATATCACACAGAAATATTGGCAGGGCTTGCGCATGTGCTCTTTCTCTGGCCAAATAGAGGGGAACAGTGCCAAACAGGCAAACAGAGCTAAACAGAAACATCTGGAAGGAAGTGGTCTCTTTGCCAAGGACCCAACTGTCCTGGCAGAAAACACCCACATCTCTTTGGAGTTGTGCGCTGTACCAGGCCTCAGGCTTGGCTGGGGTGAGCCACAGGTCCAGGGCAAGCTGCAGGACGCGTATCTCCAGCTGGGCAAGCCCGCTGGGTGACACAGGCTTGTGGGCGTGGCGAGTCTCACGCAGCAGGTGCTCCAGAGTTTTGGGGATGAGGCCAACCAGGCCAAGGGAAGGGTGGAACTCCAACAGATGGATGTTTTCTGATGCTGGGCTTGAAAAGAAGACATGATAATTTTATTCTTCACAATATGCTCCTTGCTTTAACACAGGTCCTGTAAGTTGGAAAGAAACTGTTGTATTCCCCACTGTCTAGTAAGGAAATGACAGTAACACTTCAATGACTGCCTGAAAGCAGAATAGCTTAACAATGAAAATGATTACCTAAAAATAATAATAATAATAATAGTTTCCACTTTTTTTTTTTTTAGACAGGGTTTCTCTGTGTAGCGTTGTCTGTCAAGGTCTCACTTTGTAGATCAGACTGGCTTCAAATTCACAGAGATCCATGTGCATCTGCCTCCTGAGTGCTGGGATTAAAGGTGTGCAACATGGCAACCGGGATAATTTCCACTTTTTTTTTTTTTTTTTGGTTTTTCAAGACAGGGTTTCTCTGTGTAGCCTAGACTCACTTTGTAGACCAGCCTGACCTCGAACTCACAGCAATCCGCCTGTCTCTGCATCCCGAGTGCTGGGATTAAATGTGTGTGCCACCATGCCTGGATTTTTTTTTTTAACAAAAGCATTTCCTTTTTTTTCTTTAAAGATGTATTTATTATGTATACAGTGCACATTAGATCACATTATAGATGGTTATGAGCCACCATGTGGTTGCTGGGGATGGAACTCAGGACCCCCGGAAGAGCAGACAGTGCTCTTATCCACTGAGCCATCTCTGCAGCCCCAATTTTCAGCGTTTATTTTTCACTTGAATTTTTTCCTTTCCTCCACCCGAATGTTAATAAACAAAGACGATTTTTTAAGTTCTCTATGCACTGTAGGGCTTCTTCATATTTTATAACAGATGAGGCCAAAAATCAATAAAACACTTGTCTTCAGATTAACATAATTTTAAAAATAAAGGTTACAGAATAAGACAAGGGTCTTCCAACCTTAAAGCTGAAGGGCACAAATATTTCCACTAGAATCTGTGTGAATGGGTTTCTGCTCAGTCCTAGATCTGAAAGCACACAGCTCAAAGCCCGGAAACGAGCTTCAACAGAGCAAACGGCACTGGGTTTGGAAACTAGTCTGACAGCTTTTAGTATCCATTCGAGCCTTAGACTGATCTGCCAAAAGCCACTTCCTGAACAGCAGATTCTTTCCGGTGCCCAGCTTGTCATAGGGACGGCAACAGTGTTCCAAGGGGTCTATGGGGGAGGTGCAGTTCTTAACTAAGAAGGCTGGATCTTAGCTATTGTCTCTCATAGGCCCTGCCTGTCCCAAGATGCAAACTACCACGACGACTTCTTACACAAAGACTGTCTTTAGTGTGCACCTATGGAAGCTCAGGGTCACACCTATGTTCATATCTGCGTCCTCAGCAATATGTGTCTGGTGTTGAGAGAAGCGAGACAATTACACGCACACACCCCAAGTGGAGGCAATGGGGAGATGTTGATCTCAGGCTACTTGGCTCAACTTGGGGTCTGTCACCTCACAATTACCTCCAACTCAAAGGCTGGAAGGGAATGGGGGAGCGGAGTAGTCATTTGAGGGAGTGGCAAAATGTGTAGCCACCCTGAGTAGCCTCAGGAAACCAAACGCTGCTCTTTGAAGACGTAATGCCCAGAGGCTCATCTGGGATGATTCTTAGAAGCCTCTTTTGTACAGGAGTGTCAAACCAGAAAATGGCTGTTCCGGCAAGAGATTATACCCAAAGATCTAGGTCTATATGATCTGGCTGGAAACAGAGGCAAGCAGATCTAAGTTCAAGGCCAGCCTGGTATAGCGCACGTATCAGGTAAAGAAAACCTTGGGTCCAAGTGTGGTGGTGCATGCCTTTAAATCCCAAACGAAGGTAAAGTTAGTTTGTAGAAGGAAGCACCCATGTTTGAAAGAGATGTCTAATTGAGTGGCAGGAAATGATGTATCAGAGAAGATGTGACAGAATAGGATACGCCCAACTCTCACAAGAAGAGAGAAAAGGTGAAGGAACCAGGCCCCCATCCCTAAAGACCCCCAATAAGGCCTACCCAGCCCTCCCTTAAGGACCCCCATTAAGGTCAAAACATGTAAATGTCTGGAGGGTCCAGCTTGATACAAGGACATACAGCCACGTCAGATCACTGTGTGTACCTTGAAGGGTCCAGCCTGACTCAACGACAATCAGTTTGTATTACAGCTTGTGTTTAAAATTTCCACTTTCCCAGAAATGTATTCACTCCTCCCAACTAAAAAAAGTTCCTAACGCCCCTGTGACTGCTTCAACCAATCACATGCTGCAAAACTCATTTCTTTGTCTAAAACCTATTAAATAAAGGTCCATGCCTCTGCTTCTCAGAGTCTCCAACTCGGAAAAAGCTTGACAGACCCCATCACGTAGGCTCAATAAATTCCTGTGCGTTTACATCAACAACGGACTCCATCTCTCAGTAAAGACTCAGAAAACAGATTAGATATTTCTCTAAAGGTCTCAGTCTTACAAAGGGAAGTTACTTAAGAGGCAGTTTTTCAGAAGGAGGAGGAAGTTTTTACCAGACCGGTAATAGAGAGATGGGTTGCAGAGAGAGAACTCAGGTGAAAATGGAATGAGTCAGATAATAAGAAGAAGCCGGAAAATTAGAGCAGATTGCTGAGTTAGTTTGAGGCCAAGCAGAGCAATTCTGGGCCGAGAGAGAAGCCAGTTAAATAAGTCAGCTGGGAGAAGAGTTTGAGCCAGAACAGCTGAGTTGAACCAGCCAGCCCAGAGCTCAGAAAGAGCAAGGGTGAGCTTATTAAGTAGTAAGTCTCAGAGGCTGAAAACCCTTCAGGCTTAGTTAGATTATATGGAGGTTAGAAGCTTCCAGGACTAGGCCTAGGTTAGCTTAAGGAGACAGTAAGCCTACTAGATAACAATTGAACCAGGAGCATAAAAGTTACTTTTATACTCTTTAGTGACACTGTGAGAAGAAGAAGAAAAAAATCCCTTCCAGAGAAACTTAAAAGCACACACAGGCTTCAGGTACATGAGCTGGGTTCAAGGTCTCTCACATCCACAAACCCTTGAATGGGGCCTAAAAGCTTGGTACTTTGATCTAATACTGCATCCTTTTTCGCTCTACAAGATTAAATGTAAAATGCTAAAGACAACATCAACTTACCAGCCGCTGTTGATGGAAACAATTTGCTTGCAAATTATGTTCAGGGGAAGTCCAAATGTCTTTTGAGCCTCAGCATGGTCCCCTCTCCAGAGCCTCTGGACATATTCCCGCTGTTTCTCTAGCTAAAGAGAATAAACACCCCCAGGGCCCCACTGTGAACCTGGACAGGAGAAGCCTAAACTCCCTCCTGTCTCCATTCCTTCACTAGCTTTCACCCAGGTGTGGGTTTGAAGACTTGTTTACAATGGAACATTCTGGTCTGTCAAAGGTCAGCCAAGGAAAGGAAAAGCTGACCCACTTGGAAAAGCAAAACAAAACAAAACAAAAAACAAAACTGGGCATGGTGGAACATGCCTTCAATCCCAGCACCCGGGAGGCAGGCACAGATGGATTTCTGTGAGTTCAAGGCCAGCCTGGTCTATATACTGAGGGTTTCAGACCACCCAGAGCTGTACAGTGTGTACCAGGCAGCCAGGACTACACTGTAGGTGATTGTCTCAAAAATATAGGACCTTGACTCAATAAAATAAAATAAGCAAAAGCCAGGTGTGGTGCATTATCTATAGCCCCAGCCCTGAGGCAAGACTGTCAGGAGTTCAAGGCAAGCCTAAGCTCTATGTGAAGCTTTGTCTCAAAAACAAAATGAAGCAAAAAACCAAAACCATCCAAACAAAAGTCCTCTCTGCATGGTGGGCGGGGGGGGGGGGGGGACAACAAAATTTTATATGGAGATGTCTTAGAAAGGTACACCATGAGTCCTTTTTTTGATGATAACTCTATGAGCTCATAGGAGATGAAGTTTTCGATTATGTGTGGATGGCTAACTGTAGCTGAGGTTAGAAACCTCCCTCTAAGGTTTAAGTTATGCTTGGAATTCAGAAGTGCAAATGAGCTTACAAATAAACACTCTGCCCAGACAACCCAGACTCTGGATCTGTAATGAAAGAATGTCACTTTTACTCCTGGCGTAGGTCTTCCATGCCCCTCCCAGACGGAGCCATCTAAGCCTTACTCACGTGGCAGCTGCGGATGGCCCTCGCTAGCTGCAGGTGAAGCTTCAGGCAGGTGCAGTCATCTTGGTAGGCCTTCGTGAAATATGAGTGGCTGAGATCAAACTTGGGGCGTCGGTGCATGATGTCAGTCATGGCTTGTGCTAAACTGAACCGCTCCTCGGGGTCCAGCGTGTGCTGGTAGGCTTCAAAGTAAAGATCGAGAAGCTGAAAATAGAGTTTATGGTCAGGAAATGGCAGAAGCAGCCCTGGTGCCGGCAAACAAAATGGAAACCTCACCCTGGGCTTTGACAAGCCCTTGGGGCCTTAGTGGAAGAGAGATGCCGGAACCTCTGGGTAGCTAGTGGTCTGGGATGGACAAACGCAGTATGAGAGCTGCTGCAGTTAGCAAACCCTCAGAGCGCAGAGGACAGGAGTTGGGGTTCATGCCCTCCTCCACCCCCCTTCCTCATCCCACTGACTCCCCTTTGCTGGCCCTCTTCCCCTCAGTGCCTGCCACTTTCCCCCCCTAAACACCCATACCCACATACAAACATTAAAGTCTAGGAATTCGCAGATGAGAGAAAACGTACATGTACCTTTCTGTGTCTAAGAGAGTTTTGTTTAACGTAATTCTCATTTTTATCTATTTTTCTGCAAACCTCACGACTTCATTTTTCTTAATGGCTGAATAAGATTTCATTGTGTATACGTGGCACATTTGGCACATTTTTTAAATTATATGTTCATCTATTGATGGATACCAAAATGATTCCTTTTTTTTTTTTTTTCTGTTGTGACTACAGCAGCGATAAACACGGATGTACAAGTGTCTCTGTGACAGAATTTACAGTCCTTTGGGTCTGTGAGTCCCAGGATTACCACAGCTGAGTCATACGGTAGTTTTATTTTTTGAGAAATCTCCACATCGATTTCCATAGTTCCCGTATCAGTTAATATTCCCACCAACAGACTGTGAGGACTCCCCTCTCGCCATGGCCCCAGGCGTGTTCACTGCCCCTTGTTTTCTGGAGTTAGATGTTCTGACTGGGGCGAGGTGGAATCTCCAACAAGTTTTGATTTGCCTTTCCCTGATCAGCAAGAACGCTGAACACTATTTAAAATGTCATTCGGGCCAGGGAGATGGCTCAGTGGTTAAGAACACCTGTAACTAAGCCTAGAAACTTGGCTTCAATGCTTGGGTCTGCTGACGTGGTGAAACAGAGAACCAACTCTTACAATTTGTCCTCTGACTTCTCCTCCTCCTCCTCCTCCTCCTCCTTCTTCTTCTTCTTATTAATTATTATTAAGATTTATTTATTTATTCATTTATTTATTTATTATGCATACAGTGCTCTGGCTGCATGTACACCTGCAGGCCAGAAGAGGGCATCGGATCACATTATAGTTGTGAGCCACCATGTGGTTGCTGGGAATTGAACTCAGGACCTCTGGAGGAGCAGTCAGTGCCCTTAACCTCTGAGCCATCTCTCCAGGCCCCTGTCCTTTGACTTCTACATGTGCACCATGGCACACATAGGCAAAGTCAAGAGGACTGTAATAAAAAAATAAATAAATAAAATATTTAATGGCTACTGTGTTTCTTCTTTTTGAAAAGTCTCTGCCAGTTCATCTGCCTGTTTAGTGACTGGAAGACTAGCTTTTCACTAGACCTCTCAGAGACATCCACATGTACACACATCTTTCGTCATTAATTACCAAGGCCCAGCCATTGAATTAACAGGTGTACAGGAGAAAAGATTTTCCTCTTTTACCCAAGGAGGTTAATCACTCAAGACCGAACAGACACTAGGAACTGGATGGCATCTATAAAGACATGTTTATATCTGCCTGCCTAATGACGTCAAGGCTTGTGGAGGGTCACCCCGGGAAACTTGTTAGTACCCGCGCTGCTTTGCGAGTTAACACCCCCCCCACACACACACAGGCTCATATGTTTCATGTGGTCTCCAGCTAGTGGCACAGTTTTGAGAGGTCATGGAACCTTTGAAAGGTGGAAGAAGTGGATCTGGTGGTGAGGGCCTTGAAGTTCACAGCCCAGTGTATGACTTCCTGTCCCACCTCTACTTCCTGTTGTGCTGAGACCTGAGGAAGTAAGGACTCCCCCACCCACCCGCCCTCTTCGTACTGTTGCCATGGAGCTGCTTGCTGCCACGCCTTCCAAATCAAGATCAATTGCACATGCTCAAATGTATGAGACAAAATAAGTCCTCTCCGGAGAGGCTTCTTGTCACAGCGCTGAGAAAAGTGATTAACATGGCTTGCGCACTTTGTGGATGCCTTTTTGGAAAGGCACCAAATCCAACTTCAGTACGAACACGAAAACACCAAGAGGAACCAAAAGCTCAGGCTACCATGGAAGGTGCACCAGGGGTTAGGATTTCACACTTCCCAGCATAGAGCCAAAAGTGAATAAGGCAGTGGTGGCGCACGCCTTTAATCCCAGCACTTGGGAGGCAGAGGCAGGCAATCGCTGTGAGTTCGAGGCCAGCCTGGTCTACAAAGTGAGACCAAGACAGCCAAGGCTACACAGAGAGACCCTGTCTCAAAGAACAAAACAAACAAACAAACAACAACAACAACAACAACAAAATGGGGATCCCCTTTGTCTCTAAGTTCATCCCACAGAAATTGAAGAGCAGGGCTGGTCTAAGTGACCTGATTTCCTCACCTAAGAGCCACTGTAGAATAATAGCCAATTGTTAAGTGACAGAAAAGAAGACATGAGGGAAGGGTGACTTCACAGGCTGAGAGGGCCACTCAGCGGTCCCAGGGAGAGGTTAGGGATGAAAAATTTGCTTCCTTGATTCATTCTGACCCAACGTGAACCCTTTTGGGCAATCCTGGGAGCTGGTTTATGGTATTTAAACCTCTTGACCTGTTTTCGGACAAAGAGCTCAACTGTTGGTTTATTTCACAAGGGAAATTGGCTTGGAGGAGAATCCTTTCTGGCCATCCCAATCTGGTGAGGCCAAGTTGCAGAGGACCTTGCTAAATTGAATGACCACTACTGATAAGGATGCCAGGGCCAGCAAAGAAGAACATAGGATGTCCAGGCAGGTTAAGATGTGACGGCGTGTTAGGCATCTGCCACCAAGTCTGAGGACCCGAGCTCAATCCCTGGAACTCATGTGACAGAAGGCGAGCACACACTGCCCAAAGTTGTCTTCTGACTTGGCTACTGTGAGCTGTGGCTTGCACGCCTACTGAGCCTCCCCCGAGGCTGCTGCACTTCCCCAAATTAAGTAGGAATATAGGGCATCTAACCAACTTCAAATTGTTACTTTGAATAAGTAACAAATAGTCTTTTAAGGTAAGCGTGTCCCAAATATTGCAACATTTTATCTGTTGAGAAGGAAAATGTAGCTAGGCATGGTAGCACAAACCTGTAATCCCAGCACTTGGGAGCCAGAGGCAGAGGCAGAGGCAGGCAGATCTCTGTGAGTTCGAGGCCAGCCTGGTCTACAAAGTGAATCCAGGACAGAGAAACTGTGTCTCAAAAAGAGAAGAAAAATCTAAGCTAATAGCATCTTTTCAGTCTTTCAGTTCAGCTTAGGGAAGGCCTCAGATATAAGCTGCCTTATTTTATTACAAAATTCCTTCCTAGCAAAGGTGGGGCATGATCTTTCTGCCTCACGGGTTCTGTTTTGTTATCTGTTTGCTAACTGGCCAGTTTCCATTTAAACCCCAGGCTGGTATTTGCCTGAGAAATCTTCCTAACTTGTCAAATGTCACCTCTGTGTGTCAAGGGCCAGCTCTCAGCAAAGAAATATGCCTTGCGCAGGGTGGGTCCCAGGGACATGCTGGAGAAAATAGGAAGGCAGACAAAATTGACAACACCAAAGCCCCTTGGGTTCACCGCATTTGTGAAATTATCATGTTAAGTTTGTCTGATTTGTAAGATCTAAGTTCTATAATAACTCAAAGATAGTGCTGTAGGTCGCACCAAAGTGTCAAACAGAAGACCAACGGTAGACTTGTCACAGAGCCCCCCCCCCCTTGTCACAGGGATAATGCATGAAAATCAGTGTACTGATGTACACCTGAATCCAAAGTGTCACACAGAAGGTGTCTGGCGACTGTGGGGAGAGGTAGGGGGTAGGACAGCATGACCTATGTCACACCAACTCTCTGTCTTCTCTAGTCCCCCAAGCCACGTAAGCTGACATCAGCTCTAATTTTATGCGTCTTCATACATGCAGTGGTTATTTTAAGGACTTGAGGAACCTGATATGTCCCAATTCTTACGCAGTGAGACCGATACATTTAACAATGGAAAACAGCCGAGGAAACTTGGCAGCGCAGTCAGTGAGGGGGTCTGGGATCAATTGTACGGCAGATGAAAATTTGGCTTGCCCATTCAGGATGAGCTCTTTGGCTAGAATTTCTGGCTTGGAAGACCACACTTTACAGTTTTGGCCCAGAGAGCTCAGTTTCTAGAGGGAACTTACTCTCGGGGTAAGATGCAGGGGGGAGATTGTTTCATGTACCCCGGAAGGAGCTAGCGGGCAGCTTTGACAGGTTAGCATGGAATGAACTACAGTCTGGACTGAACGCCTGGTCTTCTGTCCTTTCTGCCCTGTGACTCTTCTATTGTCACAGAGTCCTGCCTGGGGCTTCCATGGAAAGGAAAGAGAAGACTAGTGCATGTGCACATGTGTGTGCACACACACACAGACACGCATGTATGCACATACACATGAGTGCACACACACAAAGGAAAGAGAAGATTGGTGCATGTGCACAGAGAGAGAGAGAGAGAGAGAGAGAGAGAGAGAGAGAGAGAAAGGCACTTAAAACTGGTGCCTAGAGTAATGATTCTGCATCATTTATATTTAATTCAGCTAATTACTGCAGGATGAGTCCAAATCTCCCATTTACTTAGTTGGTCAGTCTAAGGTTCTCACTGGTGGGTCAAGGTTAACTGTGAAATGAACTGTCTTCCAAAGTCTGAGCTTTGTACCTTTTCAGCTCAGACAGTTGCTTCCAAATGATCAATGACCTCCTTGAGCATCTGACCAGAGGGCCCATAAAACCGTTAACCATCTATTCTGCTACAAGACAGTTAAAAGAAACCACTTTGCCGGGCGGAGGTGGAGCACACCTTTAATCCCAGCACTCGGGAGGCAGAGGCAGGCAGCTCTCTGTGAGTTAGAGGCCAGCCTGGTCTACAAAGTGAATCCAGAACAGCCAAGGCTACACAGAGAAACCCTGTTTAAAAAAAAAAAAAGAAAGAAAGAAAAAAAAGAAAGAAAGAAAAGAAAAGAAAAGAAAAAGAAACCACCTTCACTTCCCGGTTTTCAGAGCACACCACAGCTGTGGTCGGTTGGCATCACCTCTCAGGGCCCCACACAGCTGCACTGGCCACCCATAGACCCCTGACCCTACTCCTGTACCTTGAGCCATCTTCCTCAATCTTGTCCTGTGCTCCAAGCAGGCACCAGTGGGCATCTTCCCGCTCTTTCCTGTTGGCTCCTACACACAATTTCTTCCCTGTTTGCCTTCAGTTGTGGCTAGTCCTTCTGCTCCACAGCCTGCCCCATAAAAGTAGGTATCACTGGGCCGGTCAGAGGCTGCATCCTCCCCCCTCGTGCCTATGGCTCAACCTCCATGGCTGAACCATATCTCAGCCCGTGCCTACTGCTTGGCTTCAGAACTAGAGCTCCCCACAAAACATTCACAGCTGCCTCAGCACCACCTCCCCCCAAAATGACTTGTGTCTTTGGATGCACTTTTATCTTCTTAAATGATGCCCTCACTGCTCATGCACTCTGCTTTAGCTAGTTGCTTCCTTCCTGACCCCTTGGAAGACCTTTACTCTCTCCCTCCAAAATTCATATCTTGACTCCCATCACGCGCCCTTCGGAGTGATGCCATCTGCCCTCCTTTCCTGTCCTCACCCTATCAGGTCCCTCCTAACTCTCCGGATCACCATTAGAGGTAACCCCTTCACTAGGGGTTCCCTACTCAATCCGTCCTCCATGCGGACATTAAGACAGCTACCGGAAAGATTTCTCACCTACGACACTTCTTCACTTCACCAAAGCTTCTCAAGTGATGAGTCACAACCATCATGTGACTGAATATAGAGGTATCACATGCACGCACGTGTGCACATGCGCGCGCGTGCACACACACACACACACACACACACACACACACACACACACACGGCAATGTTAAAAGGTTTCTGAATACACAATAACCAAAAATTAGCTCAAAATCAAATGCACACGAGCAGTGTTGGTCCACATTGCATCATACAACTTCCATGCAGGCCGAGTTCTGAACACACAACATACACACTTCATACTGTTAATGTCACCTCGCCATACAGGGCCAATGAATTCCTCCTGAAACACCCGCCTGAGATCACTGCATGGTATAAATGTCAGTGTTTTATCACACCTATAAGCACTGTGCTCTTATAGTGTTTTAGTTTTCCTGCTGTCATTCTTCAGCATGTTAAACATCACATTAGTGTATCTTTGAACTGGATTGTGTTAGACAAGCAAAACGGGTTACATGTGGGGCTGGAGAGATGGCTCAGAGGTTAAGAGCACTGTCTGTTCTTCCAAGGGTCCTAAGTTCAATTCCCAGCAACCACATGGTGGCTCACAACTATCTACAATGAGATCTGGTGTCCTCTTCTGGCATGCAGACACACATACAGGCAGAATACTGTATACATAATAATAATAATAATAATAATAATAATAATAATAATAATAATAATAAAAAAAGAAACCCATGTTATCCAATGAACTTCAAAATCAATGGTTCACGAGCCCTTTCCTGTCTCTACCCCATCAGGTTTACATGTAAACCCGACCCATTAGCAGTCTACCAAGGAAGGATTCCACCTGGCCCTTCCCCAGGTGGCACGCCCTGTCATTTCCTATGCTTGAGAATCTTTCTCTGCCAGACATCTTATTAATATCTTAGTGGTGAGATTAAGTATCCTTCCCTCTGGGATGACTTTAGGGACAATTCTCTGATAGTTGCCAAACAAGACAAATATCTCTTCCCACTGAAGCCACCAGCTCTCAGATGTGCCACAGCTATGAGGACGCTGTGCATTGAGACTGAGTAAACATAGACCACACATTTCTCTTTTCCTATGATTTGTAGAAGTGTATTTTAATTTCTACAGCAGCAATCTTAAATGTAATCAAATACCCCAGAGCTTCCATGCAGATGCCTTTTAAACAGTAAGGCGTATGTCCACTGCCATCAGAGGAGCCCGTGGACCTTCAGGATGAAGGCTTTGTATAAACCTTGTACAGTTGTTCAGGTAAAGACTCTTGGTGCCTCTGTTAGAATCTAAATCAACCTCTCCCCTCTCTTCCTCTCTCTCTGTCCCCCCCCTCTCTCTCTTTGGTTTTTCAAGACAGGGTTTCTCTGTGTACTCTTGCCTGTCAGGACTTGATTAGTAAGTCTGGCTGGCCTTGAACCTACAGAGATCCTCCTGCCTCTGCTTCCCAAGTGCTGGGATTACAGGTGTGCCCGGCTGAATCAAATTTTTTAAAAAGATATGAATACTTTCTTTCATGTAGCTATAGATCTTCAAAACTGCACCTAGCAAGGTAAAATTTTAATTTTGATTAAAAAACAATGACAACTCTTAGCCTGGAAGTAGTTAAAAGTGCTTGTTGCGGGGCTGGAGAGATGGCTCAGTGGTTAAGAGCACCGGCTGCTCTTCCAGAGGACCCGGGTTCAATTCCCAGCACCCACATGGCAGCTCACAACTGTCTGTAACTCCAGTTCCAGGAGATCTGACACCCTCACAATGGTGCACATGAAATAAAAAATAATTATATATATATATACACATTTATATATATATACATATACACATATATACATATGTATGTGTGTGTATGTGCTCGCTGCTCTTGCAATGATGAGTTCAGTTCACAGTCCACACCAGGTGGCTCTCAACTGCAATTAATTATAGTTCCAAGACACTTAACCTCCACAGGCCTCCACATACACCTACACTCACATGTACATCATGTGTACATACCTTCTTACACGCAAAGTTAAAAATAAAAGGAAGCCTTTTAAAACCCTCTCCTAACAATCTGCGGGTTGGAAGGGCTCACCTGCAAGTTCCATTTCTTACTAAGATGTGAACTGCTGATGATGCTTTGTATTCAGACTCCTGACTATGTTGCTCAGCACTCCCTGCTTTCCTGGGTGCTGTGCTAGGCACTCCCCGCTTTCCTGGGTGCTGTGCTTGGCACTCCCTGCTTTCTTGGGTGCTGTGCTTGGCACTCCCTGCTTTCCTGGGTGCTGTGCTCAGCACTCCCTGCTTTCCTGGGTGCTGTGCTCCGCACTCCCTGCTTTCCTGGGTGCTGTGCTAGGCACTCCCTGCTTTCCTGGGTGCTGTGCTCAGCACTCCCTGCTTTCCTGAGTGCTGTGCTCGGCACTCCCTGCTTTCCTGGGTGCTGTGCTCGGCACTCCCTGCTTTCCTGGGTGCTGTGCTAGGCACTCCCTGCTTTCCTGGGTGCTGTGCTAGGCACTCCCTGCTTTCCTGGGTGCTGTGCTCGGCACTCCCTGCTTTCCTGGGTGCTGTGCTCAGCACTCCCTGCTTTCCTGGGTGCTGTGCTCGGCACTCCCTGCTTTCCTGGGTGCTGTGCTCCGCACTCCCTGCTTTCCTGGGTGCTGTGCTAGGCACTCCCTGCTTTCCTGGGTGCTGTGCTCAGCACTCCCTGCTTTCCTGAGTGCTGTGCTCGGCACTCCCTGCTTTCCTGGGTGCTGTGCTCGGCACTCCCTGCTTTCCTGGGTGCTGTGCTAGGTACTCCCTGCTTTCCTGGGTGCTGTGCTAGGCACTCCCTGCTTTCCTGGGTGCTGTGCTAGGCACTCCCTGCTTTCCTGGGTGCTGTGCTAGGCACTCCCTGCTTTCCTGGGTGCTGTGCTCAGCACTCCCTGCTTTCTTGGGTACTGTGCTCAGCACTCCCTGCTTTCCTGGGTATTGTGCTCAGCACTCCCTGCTTTCCTGGGTGCTGTGCTCAGCACTCCCTGCTTTCCTGGGTACTGTGCTAGGCACTCCCTGCTTTCCTGGGTACTGTGCTCAGCACTCCCTGCTTTCCTGGGTGCTGTGCTCAGCACTCCTGTTTCACAGCTTTCGCCCAGTAGCACAGTCCAGCGGTGATTAGTCAGTCAACTTGCCTCTGTTTAAGCTTGTCTTCATGACTGGATTATGAGTGTGAGCTGTCACCACCCATTCTTTCTAACAACTTACACATGCTAAGAAAAGCCTAATTCACACGAATTATGCCTGTAAGAGAAAGCAGTTTCTTTCTTTCTTTCTTCCTTCCTTTCTTTCTTTCTTTCTTTCTTTCTTCCTTCCTTCCTTCCTTCCTTTGTGTGTGTGTAGAATAAAATTTAACTAGCACAGGCCTGAAATTCCAGCTGCTTGGGAAGCTGGTGCCGGAGGCCTACATGTCTGAAAGCTTTCTGGGGCTGCGAAGCTGGCTGAAGGCTAGCCTGGGCTCTTGCTGAAGCCTAGCCTGGGCACTTGCTGAAGGCTAGCCTGGGCACTTGCTGAAGGCTAGCCTGGGCTCTTAATGAGAGATGTCTCATAATAAAAAGTAAACAGAGGGGTGTGTAGAGATGGCAGAGGACCAGAGTTTGACTCCCAGCTCCCACACGGTGGCTCACAAACATGACTCCAGTTCCACAGGATCTGATGCCCTCTTCTGTCTGGCCTCCAAGAGCACCAGGGATACGTGTCGCATATGTACATACATGCAGGCAAAATATACACACACGATAAAATAAGTCTAAAAGCCTCTGAAATTAAAGAAATGAAAAGAAAAATAGAGCTTAGGATATAGCTCAGTTGCCTAGGATCAACAAGGCCTTGGGTTTAGTATTCAGTGAGTCACACTTGTGTGTGCACGCACACACGTATACACAGTGTTCAATATATGTGGGCTATAAGTGAAAATTAAGTAATTACAGCTTATTTGCTTTCTTGAGAGCATCCCTAAATGTCTCACTGGGTTTAACAACAACAACAACAATAAAAGCTGTCTTGGCGCAAACAGACTTTGCTATTTCATTTTGTTTATTTTGTTTGTTTGTTTGACACAGTCCTGTTATGCAGCCAGCTGGCCTGGAACACATGTGTAGTCCAGGCTGGCTTCAAACTTGCTGCCTCAGCCTCGTGGGTGCGATGATTACAGGTGTGTACCACCAGAACCAGCAGACAATTTGCCTTCTAGAAGTCATACCTGGCGTTTGCTCTCCAGAAGATCTGCCTCGCAGGCCCATAGGTCATACAGCACTGCGAATCTGTCCACGCTGGCATGGGCCCAGCCCCGGCGCTGGCTGCTCTCTGATTGGCTATCCTCCCTGTGGCCTGGGAAGAAGCCAGTGACAATGGTTAGAGACACACCTTCTCAAAATGTTCCTTCTCTGGGGACCAAGGAGACTATTGGCTCCACCTCAGGAATAGATTGGAGCCTGTGACTAGGACTCACCAAAGTTAACTTAAAAGTACTTGTGAAGACCAGGCCTGAACACCACACTTACTGACTTGCAAGTCAGCAGGAAGTTGTGTTTTTACTTTCTAAATTTAAAAACTAATTTTAGGTATTTCTCTTTTTTTCTTTCTTTTTTTCTTTCTTTTTTTCTTTTTCTTCCTTTCTTTCTTTTTTTTTTTTTTATACAGAGCCTGACTGTGCAGTTCTGACTCAAATGAAACTCACAGAGATCTGCCTGCCTCTGCCTCCTGAGGGCTGGGATTATAAGCCCCATCACACCTTGCTCATACATTTTTTTGCTCTTGTGAAGCAGAGTCTCATGTAGCTCAGGCTAGCCCTGAGCTTGGACTTCTGATCCTCCTATCTCTTCCACACAAGCTGAGTCCTGGTATCACAAGCATGTCCACCGTGCCCAGTTTAGGCAGTGCTGGGCATCAAATCCAGGGCTTCCTGTGTCCTTGGCAGGCACTTTACCAACAGAACCACATCCCCAGCCCTTTAAACACTATTTAAGAATAAAATCAGTTGACATGAAATCTATGCTAAAATATCCCTGAATTATAGATAACATTGATGGCAGAACATATATTTCTCCTGTTTCAAAAACTGGTCTTTGGTCGTTTAACAACTCAGATTAATGTATATTGTGTGTGTGTGTGTGTGTGTGTGTGTGTGTGTGTGTGTGTGTGTATGTGTGTGTGTGAGAGAGAAAGAGAGAGAGAGAGAGAGAGAGAGAGAGAGAGAGAGAGAGAGAGAGAGAGAAGGGTGTGTGTGTGTGAGAGAGAGAGACAGAGACAGAGAGACAGAGAGATAGAGGGGGGGCAGGGCCACCTTTGGGAGCTGTTTTTGAAGGTTCTCTCACTGGGACCTGGGGTTCACCAGTAGGATAAGCTGGCTGGTCACCAAGCCCTTGGGATCCTCCTGCCTCTGCCTCCCAGAACAGGCATTACAGAGCTGACAACTAGCTTTTTTGGTGGTGGGGAATGGAACCTAGGTCCTCATGAGCGCAAGGCAAGCAAGCACTCGTATTGACTGAGCCATCTCGCCAGCCCTATTGTTTTCGTAAATGCCAACATCTCCCAGAGAACTTTCTGGACCTCCTTTAATCCTGTCACTTGCCACCTTAAAACAGTAAGGTCAATCATCATCACCATTTGGCAGCAATATTCCCTACTGGATCAGTGCTAGCGCCACTGCCAATATAATTACTGCTTCCAGTTTATTCGTAAGTGGCCTGCCTCAGGAGGAAATACTAGAAGGCAAGAAACGCCCAGGTCCTGACATGTGAACTGAATAATTATAGACTCTGTGAAGGGTATTTAGCAAGAGATGGGCTTTGATCGGGGTCCTCTCAGGCAGTAGTGAAACGTGAAACCATTTCACAACGGGTGACAACGGCCCTACCAGCTAGCTCCAGTGAAAGGTGGCCTTGTGGTTAAATGTGTTTTAACCAAATTATGTTCTTAGCAGACAGAAATAGCCACATGGGATTATCAATTAATATGGAGGAAAGGTGTGTGTAGTATAACCAGTGAAAACAAAATACTAAAAGCTGCAATGAAATGGTCCAGAAGGGTCAGTGCCCAATTCAGATACAATTGTAGCATTGACTGCATATTCTAATATGTATTCTAATACGTGCACTGTCATAGGAAATTAACTCTGCCCGGGATCTGAAAGCTAGTTGTCAAACACTCTTTGAAAAGGATTTTATAGCGTGATAAAGATGAACTGTCTTCTGTCACAGTCTACAGGCACTATACTACACACAAACACCTTCCTAACTCCCCTTTCTGTGCTGTGGTGTACCTAAACAGTCTGAGCTGTTTCCAAACGCAGCAGAAAATGCTACTGTATGGATCCCAAGAGATCCTTACCTACATTTAAAATTGGAAACTTAGGTGATGGTGCCAAAAAGAAGCGAAAGTGGTAATTACGGGTTGCTTGATTAGCCTGAGTCCCCCCCTCTGGGGCTTGTCTGGCATTATCTTTAGCCAGATCCCCTTGCATGCCCAGTGACCTCTCTGCTTCTAAATGTGGTTTCTTCAAGGTCAGTTGGCTCAGGAAAAACATCATTCGTTCTACACTTTTGCCCGGCCCCCCTCCCCCCCCACCCCTGTCACCCCACTCCCCACCCCCACCCCCCAGGATCCTGTACCACATCCCTTCTACCTAGAAGGTTGATGTGGAACTTTCCCTGGGAAACAAGCAATATAACGAACAAGAATTATAATTGATCCCTTAAAGATGATAGCTCCATCACAAAGGAGAGTTGTGGCGTCCTTGCATGCGCATGAGTGCTTGCTTGTGTGCATGCGTGCATGCATGTGAGCGTGCGTGATGAGGGTGTCAGTTGGCAGCTTACAGGACTCAGTTCACTTGGGTAAGCAATTGTGTATGCTTACTCAAGTTTTAAATAGTATTGTTTGGTCACTGGTCTGTGTGTTTTGTTCTGTTTTGTTGTTGTTTTTGTTTTTTATTTTGCTTTGTTTTTTGTTTTGTTTTTCAGTACTGGAGATCCACAAGAGCCTTGTGCCCACCAACCAAGCACTCTGCCACTGAACTCCCCCCCCCCAGCTCTGGCCAGTTGGCATATGCATTTAAATCTGCCTTCTTACTTTTCTCCTTCTCAATGTAATGGCTGGCAAGGAGCAGCAGCTCTGACTCCAGCTGCTTCAAATCCTTCAGGGCGGCATCGTACATGACACACACACCGAACTGGTCCTGAGTGTGGACACAGCCAGCGTCTGTGCTGTAGAAATCATCCTGGTTCTCAACTTCCGAGAACTCCAAGAATTGGACACTGTGGACCTGGGGAAAGAGAGCCAAACCCCCAAAGTTACCGGAAAAGGGAGAGTTATATTTTGCCAGTCCAAATGCCCGAGGTCATGGGTTTCGCCTTCCACACAGTGGGCTGGTGGTGCAGAGCCACAAGCATGCTGAATTGTGAAGAGCTGAAATATATGTGTGTGTGCACGCGCGTGCGCGCACACATACATTCTGTGTCAAACGCTGTAAAACTTTTATTTACCACAAAGTATTGAAAAAAATTTTTTTATCTCCTCCACCTTATAAGAGCTTTGTGCAAATGTTCTAATCCCCCCCACATGGTAAAACTTTTGTCCACACCAAAGCCTGCTGCATTCTTCTACTTTGGAAACTTATGCGACTTCCCCTTTCTCCACCTCCATTTTTCTTATGCTGATTCTGTTAAAACCAGCCAGTCATGAAAGACTGTGAGGTTGGCTGGTCCCCAGCTAGGGGGGAAAGCCAAGGTCGCCTGCCTGAGAGTAAAAAGCTAAGTGAATCTGCTGTCTCTACGTGCTTGCTTTTCAGTTTTTATGGATAGCACACCTTCTGAACAAAAGTAAAGTTCTGCCTTGTCAAGACACTTTAATTGAGGTAGTGGTCTCCTTGGGACCCTGGACTTGGTTTGGTTTTTTGTTTTTGTTTGTTTGTTTGTTTTGTTTTGTTTTGTTTTGTTGCTTTTTCTAGACAGGGTTTCTCTGTGTAGTCCTGGCTGTCCTGGACTCTCTTTGTAGATCAGGCTGCCCACAAACTCACATCAATCTGCCTGCCTCTGCCTTCCTGAGTGCTGGGATCACAGGCATGCACCACCATGCCAGGGGGCCTCCTGAACTTGTTTTTAACACACGCACGCATGCACACACGCACGCGCGCGCACACACACATGCACACACACACATGCATACACACACACACAAGCACAGACACACACACACACACACACACACACACGCACACAAGCACACACACATTTGTGGATAAAGAATGTTGGTGGAAAGGGTTGGCTGTTCCTGGGTGGTGGAAATTAGTTTGTTTTTCCAGATTATTCCAGAGCAACTGGAAAGGGCACTCAGTACAACCTGGGCTTAAGTGGTCTTTGAAGCCATCAGCATCTTACCCTGGCTGAACCTCTCTCTCTCCACTGCTCTTAGGTCATTAGCAAAATAGGAGGGGCAGGACACCACGATGCGGGGATATTAACATGTCTGAGGACAACCACGATGGGGCCTCTCTCAGCTTCTGGTGGGTTTAGCTGAGAGTGGAGAAGTCTTAGCGTCCTGCAAATTCTACCACCAACAAAGCCACCCTGAGCTTTCGGGTTCCTGTCTTAGGAATTCAAACAATGAGATTCATGGATCGCAGAAGTTTTGTGAGAAGTTTATTACGGGGAGAGCAGAGGCAGCAGAGCTCCCACACAGCAGGGCGGGTCCCCGGAAAGCCGGTACCCTCAGCTCACTCTCCTGGGTTACAGTGGTTCTTTCCAGTCCTTATTAAAAGAAGAAATTTGGATATTGACAGTGTAAGGAGAATGCCACAGGAAGCCGTAGGTAGAACTTCACGTGATCTGTTTGTAAGTCAAGAAATGTCAAGGTGACCCACTCACAGTGGCACACACCTGTGAACCCAGCTGTGCTCTATGCTAGAGGCCGTGGTGGGAAGATCGCGGGCAATGTGAACAATTCACTGAGACCTAACCTTGAAATAAAAAAATGAAAAGCTGGAGGAGAGAGCTGGGGGTGTAGGTCAGTGGGACAGTATATGCATAGCTGCAGTGAAGTCCTGGCCTTAATTCCTAGGGAGGAGGGGGACTGGAGAGGTGGCTCAGCAGTTAAGAGCACTGTCTGTTCTTCCAAGAGGTCCTGAGTTCAATTCCTGGCAACCACAGGGTGGCTCACAACCATCTATACTGAGATCTTGCGCCCTCTTCTGGCATGCAGGTGTACATGCAGCTAGAGCACCTATATACATAAAATAAATAAATCGTTTTTAAAGAAGAAAAAAGAAAATGAGGTGGGTGGGGGTGAAGAAGATGAGGGAGGAGGAGCAGGAGGAGGGATAGAGAAGGAGAAGGACGGAGGAAGGGGAGGGGAGGAGGAGGGTAGAGGAATGGCAAGAATTGGCCGAAACTACCAGAAGCTGGAAGAGGCGAGGAATGCTATCCTTCGGCGTCTTTGGGAAAAGCGTGGGCGCCTGCGAGTCCTCAGCTTTGGACAGGTGGCAGTCTATTTCTGCCGCAAACCATTCATTCACTCTGAAGCACTTTGGTGTGGCGGCCCTAGAGACTGTCACAATTAAGAAACATGTCAACTGGATCACTGCTGACGCAGGGTTCCTGAGAGTCTCTGAGTTGATTCTCTCGGGCAGTTTGGCCACAGCTGCGCACAGATGTCTAGCCCGTGGCGGTCGCTGCCTGTGATGCTGCGGCTCCCTGACTACCCTGCTTCCTCCCCTCCCCTTTAAGTTCTCACGGTCACAGGAAACCCCTCTTTCTGAAGGCTCTCTCTGTGGCCTAGGAAGTCGCTCCTGCAATATTGTTCTTGGAGGAGTGGCAGGAAAAGGAGGGCAGTAATTAGCATCTGAGTGAGAAATAATATGAATCATGTGTGTCTAAAGTCTGGATATTAACCGAGACTGAGGTGACTGTCTGACGGGTAAAGTGACTACTGAAAAAGCGGTGGCCCTCTTTATGCCGGAGTAGCTCTGCCCCCCCCCCCCCCACCTTACTAATGTGAGTGTTAGGCCTTTTTGCAAAATAGATGGTACTTATCTGACCGGGCTATATTTCCTTAAACTATTGTGCATTAAGATCATATTAATGGGCCAGGAGTGGTTACACATGCTTTTAACCCCAGCACTCAGGAGGCAGAGGCAGGGAGATTGATGTGAGTTTAAGGCCAGCCTGGTCTATAAAACAAGTCCAGGACAGCCAAGGCTACACAGAGAAACCCTGTATTGGGGGGAAAAAAGAAAAAAAATAAACCAAAAAACAAGATAATATTAATGGTCATTTAACCTAAGACTCAAGTTAAAACAGTTGGGCAAATGACAGACACATTAGCTCAATTTTTAGAACATTAAAAACTCTCTCTCTCTCTCTCTCTCTCTCTCTCTCTCTCTCCCCTCTCTCCTCGCTCTCTCCTCTCCTCTTCTCTCTCTCTCCTCTCTCTCTCCCCCCTCTCTCTCTCCTCTCTCTCTCTCTCTTCTCTCTCTCTCTCTCTCTCCTCTCTCTCTCTCTCTCTCTCTCCTCTCTCTCCTCTCTCTCCTCTCTCTCTCCTCTCTCTCTCTCTTCTCTCTCTCTCTCCTCTCCTCTCCTCTCTCTCTCTCCTCTCTCTCTCTCCTCTCTCTCTTCTCTCTCTCTCTCCTCTCCTCTCCTCTCTCTCTCTCTCTCTCTCTCCCTCTCCTCTCTCTCTCTCTCCTCTCTCTCTCTCTCCTCTCTCTCTCTTCTCTCTCTCTCTCTCTCTCTCTCTCTCTCTCTCTCTCTCTCTCTCCTCTCTCTCTCTCTCTCCTCTCTCTCTCTCCTCTCTCTCTCTCTCTCTCTCTCTCTCTCTCCCTCTCTCTCCTCGCTCTCTCCTCTCCTCTTCTCTCTCTCTCTCCTCTCTCTCCTCTCTCTCTCCTCTCTCTCTCCTCTCTCTCCCTCTCTCCTCTCTCTCCCTCTCTCCCTCCCTCTTTCTCTCATGTATGTTTGTGTGTAGGGGAAGCGGGGTCAGAGGACAGCTTGCAGGATTCACTTCTCTCTTTCCAGCATATGAGTTCCTGGGAGCAAACCCAGGTTGACAGGCTTGGTGGCCGGCACCTTTACCCACATAGCCACCACACTGGGATGAGTGGGGTTTTTTGTTTTGTTTTGTTGTTTTTTGGGACAGTGTTTCTCTGTGTAGCCCTGGCTGTTTTGTACTCCCTTTGTAGACCAGGCTGGCCTCAAACTCACAGTGATCCACCTGCCTCTGCCTCTCAAGTGTGAGTAGGTTTTTTTTGTTGTGTTTTTTTTTTTTAAAGAAAGACCAAGCTGGGGCAGTGGTGGCACATGCCTTTAATCCCAGCACTTGGGAGGCACAGGCAGGTGGATCACCATAAGTTCAAGGCCAGCCTGGTCTAAAGGGCAATTTCCAGGACAGCCAGGGCTGTCACACAGAGAAACCCTGTCTTGAAAAAAAAAGAAAGAAAGAAAGAAAGAAAGAAAGAAAGAAAGCCAAAGGGATCTTTTGTTCCTGCTTTCTCCTGTGTGGCTTTGGCTATCCTGGACTAGCTTTGTAGACCAGGCTGGCCTTGAACTGACAGCAATCTGCCTGCCTCTGCCTCCCGAGTGCTGGTATTAAAAGCGTGCGCCACCACTACCCGGCTTGATCCAAACATTCTGTTGTGAGCAGAGCCTTTGTTTTCGCAGCTGATCATTAAATAAATATGCACTATAGGAAAGAAAAAAAAATCCAGGTCCCAGCTTCCTTTCATTATGCAAGTAAGCACCCCAAACTTTTCTAACCTTCCCAACCAAATCTCAGCTGATGACAGCAACTCCAAACTTGTAGTGCTCAGGTCAAAACTCTGAAATCCCTCTCGACTTCTTCATCTGGAAGTCACTCTGGCTGGATCTTTAAGAAGATCCAGTGTTAGTTAATACTCACTTTGCTCTGCTGTGTTGTTAGGTCACTTCATTGTTCTTTGGCCACTATAGAATGTGTTTGTGCAAATCTAGGTTGGATAGCCTTTTACATACATGGCATCCTTTATTGATTGTAGGCTGTGGTGGTTTGAACAGGAATGGCCCCCATAGGCTCATGTGTTTAACCACTTGGCCCTAGGGTGTGGCGCTATGAGGTGGTATGGCCTCGTTGGAGTGGGTGTGGCCTCGTTGGAGTGGGTGTGGTCTCCTTGGAGTGGGTGTGGCCTCCTTGGAGTGGGTGTGGCCTTGTTGGAGGAAGTGTGTCATTGTGGGGGTGATCTTTGACGTCTCCTATGCTCAAGCTATGGCTAGTATAGCTCAGTCTCCTGCTGCTGCCTGCTGATCAAGATGTAGAACTCTCAGCTCCATTTCTCCCTGCACACTGCCAGGCTCCCACCGTGATGAAAATGGACTAAACCTCTGAACTGTAAGCCAGCCCCAAGGAAATGTTTTCCTTTATAAGAGTTGCTATGGCCATGATGTCTCTCCACAGCAACAGAAACCCTAACTAAGACACAAGCCATAAACCTAGATTGCACGTTTCTATACTGAGTGTAGTAGGCAGTCATAATAGAATCATAAGTATTTGGATATCAGAACATCTAAACGAGCTTGCTTGTCAGCACCATACCACAAACATGGCTACAGTGTCCCCAGGCAACAGCCACTTTTCAGCTTATGAGAAAAACAGTCTTATGAAGCCACTGTGTGTGATCTACCATTGAGTCAAATATATGGCACATGACCATGTATATTCAGAATCTACCTTTTTTTTACATTCAAGGTTCAATATTATTTTATTTCATATGTTTATTTCATATTGCCTATATGTATGTATGTGTGCTCAGTGTGTCCGGTGCTAGTGGAAACCAGAAGAAGGTGTCAGATCCCCTGGGACTGACCTAACAGGTGGTAGAAACCATTATGTGGGTGCTGGGGACTGGACACAGGTCCTCTGCAAAAGCAACAAGACCTCTTAGCCACTGAGCCGTCTCCTCAGCAGCAGATTCTGTCATGGGTCACTGGTTGTTGCCTCAGACACTTTGTCTTGGAGTTGGTTAATATAACCATTGATTAATCAAACTTTAAGTCCAACATGAGATCCTAACCTTCCCAACCAAATCTCAGTTGATAACAACAATTCCAAGCTTCCGAGCAGTCAGAAATAACCAAAAGTCTCCTGCGGAGGCTCTCTGCAAAGACCTGCAGTGCCCTTCGTCTGTTTCCAAAACAACAGCCTGAGTGGTGACACGGAACTCAAACAGCTTCGCACTTCTATTCTAACTCTGTAAGGGCTCCCTGCCAGCCCAGAGTGAAAGTCCTCACCACGGCTCACAAGGCTGAATAGAACCTTCTCCACCTCTTAGCCCTCACTCTGCTGCTGTCCCCTTTGTCCAGCCTCGTCACACCTGCTGTCCCTGCAATGGGCTGGAGACAGCCCTGCTTGGGGCCTCTGCACTGACTTCTCTCTGCTTGGCACGTTTCCAGTCAGTCAGATTTGCTTCCTGAATTGTGTCAAGTCTTTTCACCCATGGGTCCTCCCTTGTGAGATCTTCCCTTTCATGGCCTCACCAGGCACGCCCGCAGGCCCACTCCAGCACTCAGCCTTCCTTTCGTTACTTCTTCTTTGCCATCATCACAACCTTCAGTAGACTACAAGGCCAGGCTACCCTGTGGTCAACAGCTGTAAAGCAGAGCGGCCTGACAGCGAACTCCTCACTCATGTAGAGTCACTGTTGGACTAGTGGCTCTTTAGGCTGTTGCCCTGTAGCTGCAACCAAGGGTGAGGGAGTTGCCGTCTTGTCATGGGACTGTCGCCTTCTACTGGCTCAAGCAGGAGGAGACAGCCAGAGGGTGTGGACCAGTTCCTAATTGCTCAGGCCTGACACTGTCTCATGGCATTTCTGCTCACAGCTCAAAGCTAATCATAGCCCCACCCAACTGCAGGAGCTAGAAATCCAGGGGAAATTTTGGTGCCAAAACCACCCTGTATTTGATACATGTTATATGCTTATTTTAGGTCTCTGGGAGGTAAGTCCCATTGTGGCGGGAATTTGTGCTGGTCTTGTGTATTGCTGGGCTCCTGTGCCTAGAACAGAGCCCAGCACACTTGTGGGAGGAAGGCGGACCTGGCTCACAGCCTATGGGAAAAGATAATGAGCAAAGCCCTGTGCTGGCTCCCAAGACAAGCTGACGGGTCAGTCAGTGAAGCTCTCGCCCTGCACAGAGATAGGAAGAAGGGGTTTCCAGAAAGAGTTTTGGGATGGCTTCTTGAGTCAGAATATACATCTGCCAAGGAGAGATGGGCAGAGGAGCCCAGAGGATGGCTCTGTCTAGTCAGAGGGGAGTCAGGCCCTACCTCACGGAGACTGTGAGGACGGTAGAGGGAAGTGAGGCCCCGGGAACTTGGCAGGGAGGGGCCAGAACATTCTCATCCTGCCACATGTCACTGAGAAGCCTGGGCTTCATATTGTGAGGAATAGGAGGTCCATGGAGGACTTCCAGCAAATTAGCAAGCATGATTACATTTGGCTAAGACCCTGAGAAACGTACAAATCAACGAGGGAGACAGTCTCCTCTTTAAAATACTCCATTTCCCCGCTACCTTAGGGACTGGTCCCACATGTAAGGAGAGCCTAGCCCCTCATGCTCTGGCTCCATCTTTCTAGAAGCCTCATCTCCCACCACTTCCTCTTAACAGCCTTCTGCTGCCAAAACACCAAATCCCAACACCCTCTGAACACACCACAGGCTGTCAGGCTGCCATGACTGAGGAGCTACACACAAGGCCCAGTGCCAGGAGACGCCTACTGCCTGACACCTCCCTCTACCCTGCCATGTTAAGTAGGCCCATAAAATAACAAGGTGGCTGCGGTAAGCCATAGATGACTCGTTTTGCTAGTGCTGCTGTTGAGTAAACAGTCATTAATATTAGCCCAAGACTTACCTTACAGGATCAAAACAGGGGCCAAAAGGAACGGGCTGGGGATGAAGCCTCCATCTTAGGGGCGTCACACATAGCCAGTAAATGGAATTTGCCTCCCCTTCTCCCCTTTATTTCCATTCTTCACCCCAACCCAGAACACACGGAACGGGAGAGAGCCCTTTGGTAAGGACAGCTTTTAAAATCTCTATCAGCCTAGTGTCCATCACCACAGCTGTGGTAGGAGCAACACAGGAAAGGGAAAGCTGCATTTGGGTTACACGGGTGTTTGTTTGAAGAGAGTGCTGCGTCTCCTCCAAAGGCCCATGAAGGAGTAAGCCAACTGGGTCTGTGACAGAGCTCAAGGGCGTAAGGAAGCGGAGGAGTGGGGTGATGGGGTGGGAGGTAAGAGAGCTGGAGAAGGAAGGAAGGGGAAGGGGAATGCTGTCCTGAGTAGTGACCGAACACCCTAAGAGACTGGGTGCGCAAAATAAAATCCTCTCCAATATCCAGACCTACATTGTCCAATAGCGTGGCTTTGAGCCAACAAGCTTTCTGTAGATTATATACACCAGATTCCGAGGAATTCAGACAAACGTACAAGCACTATCTCACCACTGATTTTTGTAAACATTGATTACATGTGATAATGATGTACCTTGCACATGGGGTCACATGGGTTGTATAAAAATTAACTTTATACATTTCTTTGCATGTTTTAAATGTAGCTATTAGGAAAAATTTAATTATACACAGGTCTCATTGTGCTTCTACTGCCCACAAAGAGTTGTCTAGACTCTGTGCACATGAGCAGCACATAACAGTAAAATTTCCTGTCTTATAGATACAGCTGTCAGGGGCCACAGTTCAGAATATGACTTGTTTGAAGCTAAATAACTTTTTTTTTTTACATTTGCCAATCTAATGCCACATTCCTTAAGATTTTTAATTCATTTTTAAGACATGTATTTTGTGCAGTGTGTGTGTGTGTGTGTGTGTGTGTGTGTGTGTGTGTGTGTGTGCCCACGGGTACATGGGTGCATGGCACAGAGAGTGTGTGAATGCACGGATATACATCACAAGTATGGAGGTCAGACGTCAACTTACAGGAGTCAGTCCTTTCCTTCCCCTATGTTGTCCTAGGGAGTGTACTCAGGCCATCTGTCTTGCAGGCACCTTTACCCACTGAGCCATCTTGCTGGCCTTTAAATTCATCATTTTGAGATGGTCCCACTATATGACCCAGGATGGGCTCAGACTCGTGATCCCTGGGCCTCACCTCTGGAGCACGTGTACTGCAGGTGTGTGTGGAACGCTATGCCAGGCTTAGTCTAGTACCTTTTGGGAAGTAGGGGTGAGACAGTGTCATGTAGCCAGGGCTGGTCCCCAGCTATGTAGCTGCTGGTGATCTTGACCCCTGACCTCAGAATTCTGGCATTATAGCATGCACCACCACGTCTGGCTTAATTAGTATCTTTTAAGGGGGCTTGAAATAAAAAAGAGGATAAAAATGTACTTGGCACATGGTCAAGAGAGTCCTTTTGTAAGAATTTTATGGGCTGGAGAGATGGCTCAGAGGTTAAGAGCACTGGCTGCTCTTCCAAAGGTTCTGAGTTCAATTCCCAGCAACCATATGGTGGCTCATAACCATCCCTCTTCTGGGGGGCAGGTGTGCATGTAGGCAGAACACTGTATACATAATAAATCAATCTTTAAAAAAAGAAAAAGAATTTTGTGAGAATCCGTGAGACTTGGGCCATCCTGTTTACTGTGGTTCAACTCTTCCCTTCCTCCTGTGGCTCCTGAGCCCTCTGCTCTCCGGCTACCTCCTGCTCTCACATGGATGCTGCCAGGCCTTGCTTCTTTATTTGCTTAGCTTTGAGACAGGGTCTCAAACTCAGGCTCCTCCTGCTCAATTCACACTAAAGTCAGCCGCACTCAGCTCTGATCCCTACGTTTTGCTGTAGTTCCAAAGTCATTTCCTCTTTTGTTACATTTTTTTATTAACATACATTGTCCAAGACAATGGTTTTGACTGTGATCTTGGTATTCGGACGGAATAGGCTTCGGGCATTTTACACACACCTCACTGGCCCCTCTGGTCCGTTGCTCCCCAGCCCCCACTTGTGAATGGTTTATTCCGAATCAAGTTTCTTTTTGCCTAACATGATTATGTCCCCACCTGTCACTTCACTGTGTTAACAGATATTGTGGGTGCTAAGAAAAAAATGTTTTTGGAGGACACATTAATCTGGGAATAAAACCTCAGCCGAACAGCTCACCTTGTGCTCAGCAGGTGTCCTGTGGACATAGTGGTGACTTCCTAAGCCTTGCAGGGTGCCCAAGCCTCCTTTTGCCATATTTACCCAAGTATTATCTCCCAGGGTGGGGACCAGGTTCCCTGAAACCAAGGTCAGGCCTGAAGTGTTGATTGTCAAAGTTCGCTCCACCGATCTGAAGAAGTTTAGAACTCCCAAGCAGGTGCGCTGGAACAGAAAAAACAGGATCAGGGCCCTGCCCTTCGCCTTGTGCCTTGTCCCTCGCTCTACAGAGCGGAACTTGATGATAGGGACCCCAGGGGGTGGCCCGGCTACGGAGAAAGGACCGCTTCATCCTTGGAAGGGACTGATTTCACACGCACGTACGCACGCACGCACGCACGCACGCACGCACGCACGCACGCACGCACGCTCCAAACATGAAAACAGCATTGCAGCTCCTAAAGGTAGGAACGGCCCCATTGTCGACAATCAGACATGACATCTCCAGGGCGGGAAGCCCTTGCGCCACCATCTCCTGACCTGTAGCTCCCGGATGTGCAGGTGGCGCAGGCACAGGAAGGATAAGTAGGCCCCTTTCATGAGGACAGGGTTGCAGTCAGGCTCCGTCCCATCGCACAAACCCAGCAGCTGTAGGGCCACGGCATAGTTGTATCTTTAACACAGAGAAGAAACAGAGTAAGAACTTCTCGTCTCAGCGCAGTTCAGGAAACCCGCACGTCCCAAGGGGTGTGAGACCGAAGTGAAGGGCATTTTCAGAAACATGCTGGAAGAAAAATAATCGCCCCATTCGCATAAATATAAAGAGCCAAGTCACTAAGCAGTTATCCATTTGAAAGGGGCAGTCCGGAGGAGAAACACGAATTCAGATGTCTGACCCAGGTTTAATAGTGACTTCAGTGTTTTTTGAGATGATATGTGAGCCACACCCTCATCCGTCACTCAATTTTCTCACACTTTTAAATCCATTTCCAGGAATCACCAACACCAAAACCTAATTACCCTGTCTCTGATTTCTGCGGGAGGGACCCGTGAGAGCTTCGGCTGAGATGTGGTCTTGCGAGGTCGTCGTCGCTCGGGTCCACGGAAAGCCTGTTGTCCTTCGCGTTTTCATTCTAGCAAACGAATCAATAGTATCAGCTCAATTACATAAACATTTACAATATTAACAAAATCACAGGTCATCATGAAAGTAAATGTCACGGTCCAAACCATATCAGATGTGTTAGTAAGAGTGCTTTAATCCTAACCAACATAGGAAAATCTAGATTTCTATAATAAATGAGGGAGTAACTGGTTTTTACCAGACAAATCTTTGTTTTATTGACAGCTTTTATATAACAGCCACTATGTTTCTTGTCTCGTGCATGATTCACTTTGCAGGAAAACAACTGATAAAACATTTTTTTTTCAAGAACACATATGCTTAGATACTTGAGTCTCTGTCTGTCTGTCCTTCTCTCTCTGACATACACATACACACTCAAGTTGCAGTTGGGTGTCAGGTGTCTCCATTCACTTCTCTTCCACCACTCCTTTTTTATTTTTATTTTTAAAGACAATGTCTCTTATTGAATGTTGGACTCACCGACTGGCTTGACTGGTTGAGTTCCAAGTTTAGTCAGAGCCCCTGTTGGCTGAGTATCTTACATACTCACCTTTCCTGGTGCTCCCAAGGGTTCGGTCATCTCCCTGGGACCCCAGGGACAACCACGGAGGCAGTGTTGTCTGTGGTCTGCCCTCCGCCCTCTGAGTTGCCCTCCCTTTGACCCCTAGGCACGCAACTCATTCTCCCAAAGTGCACCCTTCCATGGTGGCCCAGCGGCAGGGGTGGAGGTGGAAACTCCTCTGGGTTGTGTACTTTCTGTCTGTCTGGTTCATGGGGTTGCAGTTAAGAACTTCCTGCATAATCTCCTGAGGCTTCCAAATAGCCATTTTCCTCTTTTACTACAGCAAGTGACTATTCATCCTGGCCCTTGGCCACTCAAATGGACGTGACATTTCCAAGGCTCCCCTACGCCAGTGTAGCTCTGGGATTCTAATGGAATAGGGGAAGGGTGGAGAGACAGCCAAAGTGCCAGCCACATGACAGCTTTGAGGAATTTCCCAACGAAGTAGGCTCCCCATCCCAATCCTCCGCCCTCCTCCTTAGAACAGGAACATCTGGAGCTCCATTTCAGGCCGCGTGATCTCAGGTATAGTGGCCACACCTGTTGGTACTCCAGAACAGACAGAGATGCCCAAGGGGTCCATGGAGCAGAGTTGCTAGGCAGTGCAGTGCTTTCTAGCTACATCCAGCTGTTGAGTCCAGGAGGAGAAGGTCTAGTTTCCAAATCATTTGATCCCTTGTCATTCTGCTTTACTGTGACCAGCAGACAACTTAGGCTTAATGGATGCAGTTCCTAAGACTGTATGCGAGGGGTCCTTTGCCTGCTGAGCCTGTACTGTTCCCGGCAGCAGCTCCGCATGGCCCCAGAAGGGAAGCTCTCAGCCACATCCTTTCTCTGATGGGATTGTGACTTTTTCAGTTGCTCCAAACATTACCAGAGCAAAAAGTGACATTTTACAGTGACAGACACTTGAAAGAATGATCAAAAAAAGCACCAAAGTACTGCTGGGCCAGCGGATTGCCAGGGAGGAAGCAAGCGGGAAGAGATGGCCCAGCATCCTCTGGGAAAAGGGGCCCAATCACAGCCCCTCACGGGAAATTCTCCAAGTCCAAAAAGGCGTTCCTCTCAGAATAGGAGAAGGGATGAACAGGGCTGGGCAGATAAGAGTGTCAGATCTTTGCCCTTGACCCTGCCCTTGACCCTTGACCCTGCCTACAAATGGGTTGTTTTCCAATATGGCTGAACTCATGGATTTCAAGCCTTGGATTTCTACTGACTACAACTCTCACTTCCTTCTTAAAAGTTGGCAGAAACAGTGGGTTGGAAAACAGAATCAAGAATTTACTAGTGTTTGAAGTCAGGATGTAATCGGGACATTTAAAACTAGTGTCGCTTCAGATTATACAGACAAAAGTGGTTTTTAGTTTCTTCCTTACACTTTTCTGCATTGCCCAATTCTTCCATGATAAATATACACTCCTACTATCATTAGACAATATTTATATTTTAGATATGTATGTGTGCACATGCATGATGTGTAAGTCTATGACATGGCATGCACATGTCTTATTATGTATATGGAGGTCATAGGACAACTTTTGAGAGTCAGCTCTCTCTTTTCACTGTGGATTCCAGTGACTGAGCTCAGGCCAACAGGTTTCTGTGGCAAGCAGTTTTATCCACTCTTGCTAGCCTGAAAGAATTTATATATTTATTTATAATTAGATTTATTTTATTTTATTTTTTATGTGTATAAGTGTTTGCCTGCATGAAGTCTGTAACCCTTGTGTGGGCTTAGTGTTCTCAGAGGCTAGAAAAGGCCATTGGATCCATTGGAAGTGGAGTTATGGGAGGTTGTAGGCCTCCCTTGTCCTGGGAGGAACCAGGATCAATGGAAGAGCAGCCAGCGTCTTCTCAATCACTGAGTTATGTCTCCAGCGCCCCCCCCCAAATATTTATTTTTAAAAATAAATATTCTGCTTGGCGTTGGTGACACACGCCTTTAATCTGAGCACTTGGGAGGCAGAGGCAGGCAGATAGCTGTGAGTTCTAGGCCAGCCTGGTCTACAAAGCAAGTCCAGGACAGCCAAGGCTACACAGAGAAACTCTGTCTCAAAAATCAAAATAAATAAATAAATAAATAAATAAAATAAGTTAATAAATAAATATTCTATTGAGTTTGATGAGGAGCACCACAAAAAAACGTTCTTTGTTTTGCTGATCTGGCTCACGGGAGCCGCCGTGTACTATACTCCCAAACGCACTTCCTGCTAGCTGCCTCGCACATCCCACATCGCGGGAGTCAGTCTGGAGAAGTGTGAGGCAGGGGGGGTGGGGGGGTCTCTGGTACGTAGCCGCCGAGAACTGGCAAAGTCTCCACCACTGGCAATGCAGCCTGGTGCTTCCGGCCAGGAACCACACCGCAGTGTTCCAGCTCATGCTGTGTCTTTACACGTTGCCCTCGAAAGAAAATCTCTACGGAGCCATCTCAGTGTGGGCTTTCTCACCGAGGTGGCAAGGACACTGGGCTGACAAACAGATCACGGGCTCAGGGGGAACTGTTAAGCCTGGCTGGGCCTTCCCTTGTCCTGACCGGGACTACAGCTAAATATGTTTCACCCTTCACAACGACTGCTAAAACTTACGGCCCATCAGATCCAGGGTTATCGCAACTGTACCTCATCATCATCAAGTACCGAAGGTGAGCAAACTTGATGGTTTTCTTCATTTCCCAAACCCAGATCTTGGAGTCAACACAGAATTAGAATTGTGTTAGCAAAGACAGGCCAGCCTTTGGTATTAACGGCAAATAGACACCAAACTCAAACTACAGGAGCGTCATTGTAAACATTAGCCAATACCCAGGCAAACAAATCCACATCAGGGTGCACAGGGGAGCCAGAATGCCCATTGGTGGCTGGTGGAGGAAGTGCGGGTATCTTGGCATCTTTTGTGCCAGGAACTTGGTTTCTTGATTTATTATAATGTAACACACACTTAAGCAAAGCAGGCATGTTCCTTCCCCCATAGCCTGCTGGGAATTCAGCCCAGGTGTTGAGAATGTCCATCAAGTCCCACTGAGCCACACACATAGTCTGGGTTTTTGTTTTGTTTATTTAGAGGGATTGTTTTGTTTTGCTTTGTTTTTGAGACAAGATCTCACCATGCAGCCCAGGCTAGCCTGGAGCTTATTATATAGCCCATGCTGGCTCCAATCCTTGATTCTCTGGTCTCTACCTCCCTTATGCTGAGATTACAGGCATGTACTATCATATCTGATTTATGCATGAGTGTGTGTGTGTGTGTGTACATGTGCATACATGCACACGTGTATGAATCACGGTACTGGTTTATGTGTGTGTGACAGGCCAGAGATCAACCTTGAACTCTTTTCTTCAGGAGCAGTCCATCTTGATTTTGGAGACAAGACCTCCCTCACATGTACGTAGGGCTCACTGATTGTGCTACACTGACTGGCCAGCAAGTCTTAGAAATCTGTCTGCTCCCGCCACCCTCCTGCTGGGATTTCAGGTAAGCACCACCATGCCCAGCTTGGACTTCAAGCTTCCTTGGCAAGCACTTCACCAGCTGAACTCTCTTCCTTGTTTTAAATACAAGAAGATTTTGACCGGAGCTATTCACGGGTGGCCGTGTAGCCTGTAGCATACTAGATTAGTAACATGGTAGAAATGCATACTATTAAAAACAGCAGAGAGGTTGGGGAGATGGCTCAGTCAGCAAACGCTTGCCGTGCAAACATGAAAATATCGGCTCAGTCCTCAGTACCCATAGAAAATCTGTGCAATTGGCCTGCTAAAGGCTGCCCGAGTCATGATAAGCAGGGAAAGACTGGGAAGCTACACCAGAGCAGACCTGGCAGGTACGCTTTAAACTCAAATCGGGGCCCTGGTGAGAAGGCTGGAGCTGAGAGGGATATTCATAGGGAGAGCGGGTGGAACTTGCCGGCACCTATTACATGTCTGAGGTTGGTTCCTCACTTCATGGATGCACCCTAACAACGTAAGACACAGGCGGCAGGAGAACCTGCTGTAACTTTTCTGTAAGCCATGAACTGTTTCTAAATAATCATTTTATTAAAAAGTGGAAGCCCCCCCCCAACAAAAAAAATGGAAGCCCTGATGAAAGCTTTATTGATGAGCAGTTTTTCTCTGAGGTTTCACTATAATTTCCTTGTGTTTTCTCATGGCTGTCAAGTTGCCCTGAGTTCTGCCTTCCTCTGTGTAGAACGCCCTTGGGAGAAATTATTTGCTCAGGTTGCTAGCTGCCTCTTGCCAGCTTCAGAGTTAGAGTGCTGACCTGCGTGCACGTACAGATGCTAAAAGGAGCTTAAATTCCACATGCTTGCAAAACCCATCCGTGCCCACAGCCCAGCACTCTGCCCAGGGGTCACTGTTGACTCAATCCTGATTGCACCCGACTGCCTCTCAACATCCAGAATGGTACCAAGTCTGTGGGGGCCTTGATTTAGTATAAAGTGACAAATACTTGGAGAAGTCACCAACTGTGACTCATGGGAAAATTCAGCCAAAAAAAAAAAAATGGTAGTGGCTGACTCAGAATTTCTTTAACAGTGTTGTCTTCCTGCCTTCTCAGAAAGCTTTTTTTCAAGGCAGTTTGTGTGGCTGGCCCATCCTCATCCCTCACGCCTTAGCTCAAACACAATACAATCTCCCCTAGATGGAGCTGGGCTGAGATGTTTGAAAATATCATGCAACAATATATTTTCAAACATCTAATTCCATCCCCTCTCTCTACCTATCCTTTTCTCTTATTTCCTCCTTTAAACCAACTGGCCTTTAACTCTTTCTGCTTTCTTTTTTTTCTTTTTATTCTCTGTGTAGCCTTTTCTGTCAGGACTCTCACTTTGTAGACCAGGCTGGCCTCGAACTCACAGAGATTCACCAGCCTCTGCCTCCCGAGTGCTAGGATTAAAGGCGTGTGCCACCTCACCGCCCGGCTTCTTTCTGCTTTCTTAGCCACTGAGAAAACAAAATTTTGATTATAGGCTTAAGATTTTCTGTCTTTGCCGGGCGTGGTGGCGCATGCCTTTAATCCCAGCACTTGGGAGGCAGAGGTAGGTGGATCGCTGTGAGTTCGAAGCCAGCCTGGTCTACAAAGGGAGTCCAGGACAGCCAAGGCTACACAGAGAAACCCTGTCTCAAAAAACCAAAAAAAAAAAAAGATTTTCTGTCTTTTTTCTTTTTTCTTTTTTAAAGATTTGTTTATTTATTATGTATACAGTATACATCAGATCACATTATACATGGTTTGCCACCATGTGGTTGCTGGGAATTGAACTCAGGACCTTTGGAAGAACAGACAGTGCTCTTAACCTCTGAGTCATCTCTTCAGCCCCTCTTTTTTCTTTTTTTCCCTTCCTTTCTTCTTATTTTGAGATATTATCTCATGTAGCCAGGTCAGCTTCGAACTCGCTGTGTAGCAGAGGACCTTAAAACTTCGCTTCTCCTGCCTCTGCCTCACAAGTGCTAGGATTGCAGGAGTGGCTCCCCACATCCTCAGACGTTAACATCGGAAATCTCAGGTAAAGTGTGATGAGTTAGCCTCTAAGGTAAACTACCCAGCACCCAAGAAGCTCAAAGATACCCCGTGCTGAGCGCCCTGTCTCTTCTGCCCCACCCCACCCTACCCCCCATCCCCACTGTCCTGTCAGTCTGGCTGAAGGAGCAGAAGTCTCAGATACTTTTAATGTCCCCTTGTGGCTATATTTCCTCTTGACAGTGACATATACCACAATGCAAAATGGCAACGGCAGCCCTCATTGCGGCGAGATGCCAGCTGAGGAGAGAGCCTATTGATAGTTCACTGCTCTGTGGAGGAGTCTGGGATCCGGGAGGCCTGCACTGATCTGCCATTTCTACTGCTGACCTAGGTGGCTAACTCGTTTCTCATTGCATTCCCTAGGTCCGCATTCAACACATTAAAGAAGACATAAGAAGTAAGTGTGTAAGTGTGTGTGTGTGTGTGTGTGTGTGTGTGTGCGCGCGCAAGTGTTGTATCTGTGTTTGATTCCAAACACTCTAGAACTTGCTAGAACCCTCAGCCCCCACCCTCTCCAGCCTGGGATGACTGCCCAGGCCTTTCACCAGCATTCTCATCTTCCACATACCTTTGACTTTCTATAACTTTTTATTACTCTACAGTTTTCTTCAGAACTATTAAAGCAACAGAGTCATACGGAAGGAGCTCTGCGGCCTCTTAGCTCTGAGGCTCTCTGGTGGCCTTGCAGTCTCACCACAGCGCTCCGCCTAGGCCCTCTCACCTTCCCCTTGAGAATGCAGGCAACACCTGCCTCTGTCCCCCAGCAGGGACCAGTCACAAGTGCCTGCATCCTAACCTTTCACACCTGCAAAAACTCCTCCTACAGCAGAGGAAGTGACGTCATGCTCCATCTCCCGTTTCCTTTCTTCCATCTCCATTTTCTAGCGCCCTTCCCTTTCAGACTGTGAACACAGTCAGATCTTCCCATCCTAAGCAAATAGCAGCACATTCTAGTTTCAAAAGCCTATGGTGCCAAGGTTGAGACCAATGGCCGCCAATGCTGTGTAGACACTTCCTCTTATGGCTCAGCTTCATGCCTTTCTCAGACTACAGCCACCTGACTGGCTTCCCTGAGTTAGAGCTCTTCCTTCTTCAGTCTAATTCACACACGGCTGCCACGTGAATCCCAAAACTCCCTTCTGAATGTACTGCCCCCTGACCAGACACAATCCTCTTTAGAGTTTTCTGAATGTACTGCCCCCTGACCAGACACAATCCTCTTTAGAGTTTTCTGAATGTACTGCCTCCTGACCAGACATAATCCTATTTAGAGTTTTCTGAATGTACTGCCCCCTGACCAGACATAATCCTATTTAGAGTTTATGCGTGTTCTTTTTATTTTATTTTATTTTATTTATTTATTTTTATTTATTTATTTATTTATTTTAGTTTTTCGAAACAGGGTTTCTCTATGTAGCCCTGGCTGTCCTAGGCTCGCTTTGTAGACCACGTTGGCCTCAAACTCCCAGCGATCTGCCTGCCTCTGCCTCCCGAGCGCTGGGATTAAAGGCGTGCGCCACCACCGCCTGGCTTTTATGCATGTTCTTAACCAGTCTTTCCTTCTGCGTCAAAAGGGCAGCTTGTCTTCACTGTACTTTCACAGGCGTCTTCTCCTCTGCACCACCCTCTTGCTGGCCTCTTCCCACCATTTATGTTAATTCTCTTCTTATTTCTTGTGTTTCCCATAGCAGCCCATGCTGTCATACAGCCCCACCAACAGCACACAGGGTTCCACTGGCTGGCCACCTGGCTCTAGTCAGCACAGGACTTGCAGCCTTACTGGTGTGGGTCTGTGAATATCACCGGCTCATAGGGTGCTACAGTGCACATCTGTGCAAGCCTCTCTTTGATTAGCACCCATTTCTTTCTTATTATGCTAATTAACCTGCATAGATAACAGAGCTTTGACACAGAGGGTGAGTTACTAAAGGCGACACACCTGGCGTCAAAGGCACAAGAAGGCAAAGGCAAACGGACTGTTCCTGTCCTACCTGGTAGAGCCTGGGGTTGCTATAAATATTGTGCCAGACTTGGTCGCTGTTGCACGGATGCAGAGCCAGAGAAGTTGTGAAAGATGGCTGATGCAGAGCCATAGTCACTGTCTTTGCAGCATGATCTTGGAGCACTTGCATGACTTGCACAGGGTCGGACATCTTATGTAGAGAGAAGAGATGGTTAGTAGATACGAAAAGGCCTGTTTCTTTTTCCATAACAATTGTATTTGTAATTAATTAGTTTAGTGTGTGTGTGCATGAGAGCGCACAAAAAAAGTGGTGTGTGTGTGTATGTGTGTGTGTGTGTGTGTGTGTGTGTGTGTGCACATCACAGCATTTATGCGCAGGTCAGAGGACAACTCCTTCCATTGTGTGAATCCAGGGCATCAAACTCAGGCTGTCAGGCTTAGAGGCAAGTGCCTCTACCTACTACATCTCACTGGCCCGTGGGCCCCTTCTCTTCAGCAAGAATCTGAAAGGAGCCTTAAGTGGAACTTCGTTCCGTCAAACACATTAGGGCTGAGGAAACAGCATCATAGAGTGCTTGTCTACCATGCATGTATTTATAGGGTCCCTCCAGCACCACGTGACCCTGCCATGGTGGTGCAAGCCTGCAATCCCAGCGCCTCAGAGGCAGACACCAGAGGACCAGAAGGTTAAGGTCACCCTTCTCCTCTACATAAGTGAGTTTGAGGCCAGACTGGATACACAAGACCCCATGTTAAAAATCAATTAAATTAGCCGGGCAGTGGTGGTGCACGCCTTTACTCCCAGCACTCAGGAGGCAGAGGCAGGCGGATCGCTGTGAGTTCGAGGCCAGCCTGGTCTACAAAGTGAGTCCAAGACAGCCAAGGCTACATAGAGAGACCCTATCTCAGAAAAAAAAAAAAAGGAAAAAATAATTAAATTAAGCTAAGACATTACGCTCACCCAATCCGTTCATCCATTTGACCGCATATAATTTCAGATACACAGGCCAGCTTACTTTAAGTTCAAAGGAAGCCTCTGAGACAACATCAGATGGCACCCTCTCAAGTGTTGCACCAGTGAAAAGAGAAACTCCCATCAGCTCTGGGTGCAACTCCGTCCTCTGTTAGGAAGCAGGAGATGGTGAAGGTGGCAGCAGGATGGCATGAGGCCAGCCCATGCTCCTGAAGGAGGAGGCCAGCCCATGCTCCTGAAGGAGGAGGCCAGCCCATGCTCCTGAACGAGGAGGCCAGCCCATGCTCCTGAACAAGGAGGCCAGCCCATGCTCCTGAAGGAGACTAGCCCATGCTCCTGAGGGAGGCCAGCCCATGCTTCTGAAGGACGAGGCCAGCCCATGCTCCTGAAGGGCGAGGCCAGCCCATGCTCCCGAAAGAGGCCAGCCCATGCTCTTGAAGGGTGAGGCCAGCCCATGCTCCTGAAGGAGGAGGCCAGCCCATGCTCCTGAAGGAGGAGGCCAGCCCATGCTCCTGAAAGACACAGACCTGAACCCATTTCCCTGTCTTTTCCACCTGAACAACCCATGTCAACTTGACAGCAACACCAATGACATCTTTTCCTGGATTGTTATAAGATGCTCAGCGTGCAACAGTTAAATAAACAGCCCTTCTCTTCAGGACATAAAGAATTGAATAATGGTCCCAGAACCTACCCACCGTTTCAATGAACTGCATACTACTGTGTCATTTTAATATCACAGAGAATTCCAAAGATAATTTATTCCAATCCTGTCAAAATCCCAGAGACATGTCTTGCAAGTTAAAAAAAAAATCATCATAAAGTTCACATGGACTATCAAGGAACCCCCAAGAGACAAATGATTTTGAAAAAGAACAAGGCTAGAGGACTCTTACTCCCTGAGTTAAGAAAGTATTACAAATAAATAGCCGTCAAAATAGTGTGGCCTTGGCATATGGGCAGACTACAGGTTGATGGAGCCCAGAGCTAAACACCAAGACCACTACATGGGAAAAGATACTGACTGCCTTAATGGTGTGGGAAAACCCACACAGCCACATGCAGAATGGTGAAGTTTCCTCTTGTATGCAGAAGCTTACTTCAAATGAGTTGCAGAAAAAAAGTTAAGCCTTGAAAGTACAAAACTCCCAGAAGTTTTAAAATAGAAGAGCTTCATAATCATGGATTTGGCAACGTTTTTCATGAGTTACATTTTTAAAAGATTTATTTTATTAAGTATTTGAGTGTTTTACCTGCGCGTATGTCTGTGTAACACATGTGTGTCTGGTGGCCCTGGAGGTCAGAAGAAGTCGTCAGACCCCCTAGAACTGGAGTTCCCGATGGCTGTGAGCCACCATGGAGGGACCCGGAAACAAACCCTGGTCCATTGCAAAAGCAATCCACGCTTCAACTGCTGCGTCACCTCTCCAGAGCCAGGGTTCGGTTTGTTTGTTTGTTTGTTTGTTTTGTTTTGTCTTGTTTTTACTGTTGGGATTTTGTTTGTTGATTGATTATTTGGTTGGTTGGTTGGTTTTGGGTTTTTTTTTTTTTTATGCTCAATGTCAGAGGTGGGGGTAAAAACTGAAAATGGCTCTCCATCAAACTAAAAAACTTTTGTGACTCAAAGGATATATAAATGAAATGAGGAAGTAGTCTATAACCAGAGAAAAATACTTCCCAGTCATTTATCGATAAAGAAAATAGAATATATAAGCAAAATAGCACATATAAAGAGCTCTTAGAATCTAACAACATAACGTAATTACTAAACAAATCTAACATCAGTGCAAAGGACACTAACAGGCACATCTTCAATATGACAATGCAAACGTCCAAGAAGCTTATGGAAATGCTCTGCGCATCGCCAGAGTGCTGCACACTCCGTCACACCCACTAGGAAGCCACTACTGAGGAAAGCAGAGAGTAGCCATAGTTGATGAGGGTGTTGCAAAATTGAAACCCCTGTCTGCTATTGTTTGTACTAAAGGGTACCTGCTACAATAAACACCAAAGACTGAAGGTACAAATAGAATCAACATATGATTCAGCTGTTTTACTTCTGGGTATACAACCAGAAGAGTCGGAGACAAGACCTTGGGCAGCTGCACACCTGTGCTCACGGCAGTACCCACAGTGCCCAGGAGCTCCATCAACGGGTGCATGAAGAGACCTTAGTATAGTCTTACAAGGGATTACTATTTGGCCTTGAAAGAGAAGAAATTTCTGACACATTTTCCAACATGGATGCTCCTAGAAGACACTGTGCTAACTGAAGTAAGCCAGTCATGAAAAGGTTAAAGAATGCATGACTAACAGTGAGTCCCCCCCTCCCACCCCCATCTGTCCCCATGCCCCGCTGAGTGAAAACTGTGGAGGAATGCTGAGTGAATGTATCAACTGCCAATAAAGTGCTGTTTAGCCAATCAGCTGGGCAGGACAGGAAGTGGAAGGTGGGACTTCCTGGACGGGAGGAGAAAAGTTGGATGGTTAGAGAGGGAGGGGTTTTTTTTTTTTTTTTGTTTGTTTTTTTGACGGTTGGAGGAGGACGGTGGGAACTTGACGCAGACCAGCCCAGGGGTCATAGTGGCCAGTGCTTTGAATATATGTGTGTTATAAGGTTTTGAGTAGTTTCTTTAGTTTACAAGTAGATTAGAATCAGTTCAGACTCTGCCCTGCGAAGTGCTGGCAGCTTTAAAGTATGTTTCAGTCTCCCTGTGTCAGTTATTTGCTTTGTAGGCCGAACAGATATAAAATACTGTAACAGAAGTCTCTCAGAGAACATCCATGCTGGACTAATATCCACTTCTAAGTGAGTACTTACCATGCGTGTCTTTCTGGGTCTGGGTTACCTCACTCAGGATGATCATTTCTAGTTCCATCCATTTGCCTGCAAATGTCAGGATTTCCCTCTTTTTAATAGCTGAGTAGTATTCCATAGTGTAAATGTACCACAGGTGAGAGTGGTATGGAAGAATGGGGAGATAGAAGGACCCAGAGAGTCCAGGAACCCCACAAGAAGACTATCAAGGCGCCAACCAAGGATGATGCATGCAGTAAACCTAGACCCCCTGTTCAGATGTAGCCAATGGACAGCTCATTCTCCATGGTTGTGGGGAGAGCGGGGAATGCCTCTGACATGAGCTCTGGTGCTCCCTCTCTGAGCACTTCCCCTTGGTGGGGCGGCCCAGCAGGTACACAGAGGAAGGGGAAGCAGGCTATCCCGATGAGACCTGATAGGCTGTGGTCATATGGTGGGGGAGGGGTCCCCGTCTGTCACAGGTCTAAGGGAAAGGAATAGGGTGAAAGAGGGAGGGAGGGGTGGAACCGGAAGTTACAGGTGAGGGGATAACAATCAGGGTGTAATCTGAATAAATTATGTTTTTTTTTTAAATTAAATTCAATTTTAAAAAAAGAATGCATGACTAGACCCCCATCTGAGGTTTCGTCGGAAGAGGAAGTGGGGTGGTTGCCCGGGGAACGGGGAGGAACTGTTGGATGTGAGCAGAGTGTCGGTGCGCTGCAAGATAAGAGCGTTCTGGAGACTCTTTGCCCAACAATGTGAGGATGTTTAGCGCCGTTGAACTCTGTACTTAACTGGCTAAGACAGTAACTTTCCTCAGAAGTGATCTGCAGCCAGCTTTCCTGTTTCAAATACGAGGAAGTTCAGTTTAAGGAGGCTACCACACAGGGTGCAGGCCTGAGGTGAACACCCAGCACTTTCTCACAGCTTTTTTTTCTCTTCTTCTTCCTTTTTTAAGACAGGATTTTACTACATCACCCTGGCTGGCCTGAAGTCTCTATGTAGACCAGGCTGGCCTCGAACTCACAGAGATCTGCCATCTGCCTTTGCTTCCTGAGTTCTAGGATTTAAAATGTGCATGTACTACCAAACTTGGGGACTTTTGTTTTTGTTTTTGGTTTTTTTTGGGTTTTTTTTTTTTTTTTTTTTAGTTTTTCGAGACAAGGTTTCTCTGTGTAGCCTTGATTGTCCTGGACTCACTTTGTAGACCAGGCTGGCCTCGAACTCACAGCGATCCACCTGCCTCTGCCTCCCGAGTGCTGGGATTAAAGGCGTGCGCCACTACGCCCAGCCCTTGGGGAATTTTTAATTCTCTCCTGAAAGCTAGATGTATTTTTAAAGTTTGCTGGTTAGATTAGAAAGTTCTAAATAAGAGATCAGAGTCTTAGGGGACCCAACAGCCTCTCCTGGCCTCCATGGCATCAGATATGCCAATGGTGCATATATACCATGCAAGTAAAACAAAACTAAATTTCTTAAAATGTAATGAAAAATAAAGTTTTCATAGTGAATCATGTCAATGGGTTGTTTGTTTGTTTTTTAAAGAAAGAAAACCTATTTATTTATTTATTTATTTATTATTTTTTTGAGGATGACGTTCAGCCAGCCTCTGACCTGTAACAGAACATGGCTGTTTTCTCACCTTCAAAAACTCTGACTGGAGTCGCATTAGCTCATCTATTCTCTTCCGTTCCCTGAGTCTGGTCAACATCTTCTTCTGCCAAGGATCACATTTCGGCTTGACCTAAGGGATGAATATGTTCATGCGTCTCAACAAAAGCCACCCAGAAAAAGATCTGAGGACCTGCCCTGCTGGAAGGTTTGCTGGGGCGTGTGAGGCCTTGGGAAGGGTCCACACTGGTCCCAGACCTGTGGAAGGAGCCAGCAGTTCCTGTTGGCACTTGGCCTACGCTACACAGGAGTTCCCATCTGGACTAGACCGTGCAGCCCACAAGCAGGAGGGAGCCTAGTACCACCAGCCCTGGGCACATCGTCTTGACAGAGCAAGGGGAACAGAGTGCTGAGGACAACACAGTTAAAGTTTCACCTTTCCTATTAAGAAACCGCATCATCTCTAAACTTAGCTCTATGGCTATAAGTGACGTCATCAACATGCTGATAATTCTCAAATTCATCTTTCAGCCCAAAAACCTACACTCAGCTTTCTACTCCGTGTAGCCACAAATAGCTACAAATGCAGCCATACACAAAGAGATAAACTGACTTAAAACCAGTTGTTTTTGTAACTCAATTGGACAGTTCCCATGCACTAACTGGGTAGATGACAATGCCATATTTTAGTGTCAAAGGGCTGGACACTCCTGCCTGTTCTGCCCAAGTTCCTCCTTAATATCTATGTTTGGAGGTTAATTCTAACACAGAGGGTCTGTCCCACCTACAATGACTGCCTGAGTTCAAGCCCTGGAAAGAGAAAAATCTTTAGTTCCTTTCTTTCTTTCAACCCACTTTTCAGGAGGGACTGTGTCTCCAAAATTCATGTTTAACCCACTCTTCAATGCGATGCTATAACCAAGTGAGACTTTGGAGGGGATAGTTCGTGACAGTAGAACCCTCGTGAATCAACTGCTCATAACAGGTCTGAGGTGCCTGTGTGTCCCTCCCGCCATGTAAGGGAATAATGGCAAAAGGTCAGTGGTCGGTAGCCTGGAAGAGTGTTCTTTTGTCAGACCCCAACCGTGCTGGCAGGCAGACCTGCTCAGCTTCCAGAAATGTAAAAAGCAAAGTTACTTTGCTTACTATCTACGCAGTTCAGTGTGCTTTGTCAACGCAGCCCTGAATTAACAGCAAAGGCAACAAATCATATCAGACTTTCCTTTCAGAGTTTGGTTCCCAGCACGCACATTGGGCAATTTACATCTGCCTATAGCTCCAGTTCCAGGGGGATCTGATGCCCTCTTCTGGCCTGCGGCAGTCATTGCCAGCCTGCGGTCATATATGGGCACACACGCATGCATAGTCACACACATACACACATTACATTGTATATATTTAACCTCTAAAAAGCGGACTCCTTTCCTTAACATTACAATCAATCCTTATCAAACAAGGATTTTATATGTTCAATCTTGCCTACTCATGAAAATGTATTTGTGACCCCAGTGTCATAGATAGACACAGGGTTGGGGACAGTGGACACATCCCCAGCCAGCGTGGAACAAGCCAACATTCTGCCTTATGGCACTAGAAACAAGTGTCCCTATTGTGTTTTGTTTAGTCACGCACATTGTCCTTTTTTTTTTTTCCCCACCATCGGTGAAAATAGTCCTGAAACAGACTCCTAAAGTGCTGGCTATGTCTCAGGTCCCTCACTAAAGGCTGTGACACAGTCTCTGGAGAAGATGACCATCATTCACATGGCGTTCTAGAGCTTCTGATCATGAACTTCAATGTTTAGGAATCAATGGTATGTATCAAACAGGGCATCTTTAAACAGAACCACAACAAAACAAGGCTCTGGGTTTTGGCACGGTTTCATTTCTCTTTTCATGAAATGCAGTCTCACTCTGTAGCTGCAAGTACTGTGTTCCAAGCTGGGCTGGAACTCACTGTGTAGCCCATGCCGTTCTTGAACTGGTGCAGCGGTTCCTACTTCAGCCTCCTGAGGCCTGGGATTGCATGAGCCACCACAGCTGGCAAAGCTTTGCGTTAGCTGACACTTTAACCACCGGCTCTCAGGAACCTAACCTTGGCTTTCTGGATCTGCTAAACCAGTGTTTCTGGTTTTTTCCAGGCACAGACTGCTTGACTAATGAGACTTGGCTGTAGTTGACACCAGCTACTGCCCTTGGCTTTAATCCTGGCACGCAGGCATTGTTTATAAATCCTGCATCTTCAGCACCGAGGGCCTGACATGGTAAATATCCAGTAAGAGTTTTAAATAAAAGTGTGGGCTTTATACCAGTTAATTATATTTCTGACTGTGTTCTTGTCACACATATGAAATCATTAAAAGTGAAAAGGGAGCCTGGCATAGTGACACATCACTGTACCTCCTAGCACATGAGAGGCCAAGGCGGATAGACTGCTATGAGCTTAAGACCAGCTTGGGCTAAGGAGTAAAACTTTCCCTCAAAAATGGTGTGTGTGTGTTGGGTAGAGCTTTAGCTAAGCATACTGGCACACACCAGTAACCCCAGCACTAAGGGAGTTGAGACAGGAAGGCCAGAGTCTAAGGCGATCCTTGCCACATAGACTAGAGAACAAGTCTATGTGAAAATTCTGCCCTTTATAACAAATATGTAAAAAGAAAAAGAAAGAAAGTAAATTAAAGAAGAAAAATCAGAGCTACAGAATTGGGTTCAGGTGTTGGGTTAATTTCCAGCTCAGGTGTTGTTGAAGAAATCTTTCAACAAAAGTCTAAGGCAGGAAGAAAGCAGAGAGGAGCTGGTGCCCAGGGTGACGTTTTCTCAGTGATCTCCATTGAGGACCTACAAGAACATGTCCCATGGTCCTTGAGGACAATTTGCTCAGGCTACTAACGAAAGGGAAGAGCAGGGACCAGGAAGACCTGGTGTTGCCAGGGTGCCTGCTCCGCTGGAGGAAAGGCCTTTGGCATTGCTGACATCACCTGCAGGTGACCGTCGCTGCAGCCTCCTTACCTTCACGAAGGGCATCCAGGTGGCTCTCTTCTTCAGGGTGGTAGCAGGTCCTGACAAAGCCATGGTCTGCACTTTAGCTCTCTCGGCCTCGTAGTCTAGGAACGTCCACATCCTTTGTTGCTTGGTAAAGATGCTTTGGAAATTCTGAGAAACCTAGAGAGGATTGAGAAGAGATGGGGAGAGCTACAGTCACGGGGCTGCAGAGGGTGCCTTTCCAGTTGCTCGGAAAAGCATGCCTTTCGTTTTCTTCTTTCATGGTTTACTTTCAGCACGTGTTGCCTTAACACTTTGGGCTCCCACTCTCTCCCTCCCCTCTTCTCTTTTCTTTTCTTTTCTTCTTCTTCTTCTTCTTCTTCTTCTTCTTCTTCTTCTTCTTCTTCTTCTTTCTTCCTCCTCCTCCTTCTCCTCCTCCTCCTCCTCCTCCTCCTCCTCCTCCTTCTTCTTCTTCTTCTTCTTCTTCTCTCTCTCTCTCTCTCTCTCTCTCTCTCTCTCTCTCTCTCTCTCTCTCTCTCTCTCTCCTCCTGGCCATGTGGGTGCTTGTCGGCCACATAGCTGACCTCAGTGCCTATCTCGACATTTTGTATTATTCTTTATCTTCCTTCTCTGGCAGCTTGTCTGCTCTGGGGTGTTTCTCTTAAGGGCTAATACAAATTAAAAGAAGGAGAGAGAAGGGAAGGATGGGAGGGAGGAGGGAGAGAAGAGAGAGGAGACAGAGGAGGAGGGGGAAAGCGTGAGGAGGAGGGGTAAGGGGGAAAGGAGGGAGAGGAGGGAAGATTTGCTGCCCAAGCATAAGGACCTGAGTTTGGATTCTAACACCCATGTAAAACAAAACAAACAAAAAACCAGTCATGACTACATGTGTGTGTAACCGCCTCGCCGGAGATAGGCGGGTCACTGGGTCTTGCTGGCCGTCAGCCCAGCTCCAAGTTCAGTGAGAGACCCTGTCTCAGGAAGTAAGGTAGGGAGTGGTGGATCAGGGTACCAACTCCTCCTCGGGTCTTCACACATATGTGCATAGGCCTGTACTGCACACAAATGCATGCTCACCGCACACATATGTACACGTGCACTCATACAAAAGAAAAAAAAAGAGGAGAAAGAAGAAGGGGAAGAAAGGAGTGGGGCCCAACGAAAAATGTCTTGGATCTCAAAAACAGCTACTCATTTGTTCGTTCATTCATTCATTCATTCATTCATTCTCTCTCTCTAACATTTTTTTAAAGGTTTATTTATTTATTATTATGTATGCAGTGCTCTGCTTGCATGTACTCCTGCAAGCCAGAAGAGGGCGCCATATCACATTACAGATGGTTATGAGCCACCATGTGGTTGCTGGGAATTGAACTCAGGACCTTTGGAAGAGCAGGCAGCGCTCTTAACCACTGAGCCATCTCTCCAGCCCACTCTCTCTAACATTTTTATTGTTTAGTTTTTATTTTATGTGCATGGATATTTTGCCTGTATGGATGTCTATGACGTGTGTGTTCAGTGCCCTAGGAGGCCGGAAGGTGTCAGATCCCCTGGAACTGGTTACAAATGGTTGTGAAACCCCATGGCTTTGGCTGCTAGAGATGGAATTTAGGTCCTCTGGAAGAGTAGCCAGGGCTCTTAACTGCTGAGCCATCTCTCCAGCCCCTGCCTTTGAAATAGCCCTGGAGGGAAACTGACTCGGGAAGAGGTCTTTGTCATGACAGTACTTAATGTAAACACCTTTGTGTGGTACACCTCTCAGTTTACGATGATGGCCAGCACGTCTCACCTATGATGAACTCCTGCACTAAAGAGCTGGAGCACATTAGCATAAATTAGCATAAATAAAGATACTTGGCATACATCTGGGGTTGGACTCTAAATATAAGCAGGAAGTAAACACCCGCCTCTGGAAAAGTATTTAGTTTTTCTGACCATTTGGTAAATTAGAACATCTAAGTGTTAAATAAATCCTGCTCTCGGCAGCCTGCCTTAGAGACAACTAGTGGAAAGGATTCAGAAGCTACTATTGTCACCTCCTACCTGTAGGCAGAGGCTACGTGGCTAACTTCCTCCTGCCAGCATCTTTTTCCTCCACTGGTGCTCAGCCACAGTGCACTGGGACTGAGATAGTTGTACAACAAAGCGGAACTTCTAAATGCCACTTAACAGGAGCAGTTGATTATCCAATCATTGTGAGTTAAAGCTAAATCAACGTGAACTTTTAGTTTCCCACTTGCATTAATTACACTTCAAGGGCTCAACAGCTATGTGTGAGCAGTAAGCTGCACAGCACAGCCACGGACACATCTAGCGTGGCAGGGTGTTAGAGAGAGAGACACTGTTCTAGGCCTGGGCAGTGGAATCTTTCTTAAAGGGTCAGATAAGTAATAGTTCAGCGTTTGGAGATCACAGCTATTGAAGTCTGCCACTGTGGGGTGAAAGTAGCCACAGACATCAATAAAGACGTGTGGGGTTGCTGGCATCCGAATTTCTGTGTTTTCATAGAATTACTGTGTTGAAATCCTAACACCCCCCCCCCCAGGTGAAGGGACCAGGAGCTGGCACTTGGGAAGGTTATTATTTCTTATGAATAGAACTAGGCCTGGAAAGACCTAGTTCATTCATTCACTCATTTTCTCTAACATTTTTATCGTTTAGTTTTTCTTTTATCTGCAGACACAACACAGGTAGCATCTACAAACCAGAAAGCCCAGGCACCAAATCTCCCCTGCCCGTGAATGTCTCAACCATCAGAACAGTAAGGAACCGTTGGTGTAAGCCACTTAGTTAGTGATATGTCGTTTTAGTAGTGGGAAGACAGCTAGATCCCAGTAGCGCTTTATTTTGGAAAAAACAAAACAAAAACATTCGGTGGGCTGCAGGCTGCAGTTGACTGACTCTGTCCTATGGCATTAAAGTGCCAAGGGGAAAAAGACCCAAACATGGGCACATGCACACACACACGGAGGGGGGGGAGGACACACACACACACACACACACACACACACACACACACACACACGGGGGAGGGGAATGTGTCTGACCATCCTGGAAGCAGAGCTAATATTCCTTACAATATTGCTTTAAGAAGAAAATCAAAGCTAACTATCGCCATGAAAAGGATATAAGTTATTCTTAGGGAACAAGGTGCTTTGTTGGGGTGTTCTGGTTTATATAAAGATAACAAAAGTGCTGGGCATGGTGGCACACATTTGTAATCCCAGTACTTGGGAGGCTGAGGCAAGGGGCTATGAGTTTTGTAACTAGCCTGTACTGGACAGTTTTATATTAACTTGATACTAGCTTGGGTCATCAGAGAGGAGGGAGCTGAGAAAATGCAGCCGCCATAAGATCTGGCTATAGGCAAGTCTGTTGGGCAGTTCACTAGGTAGTGACTATTAGGTCCAAAGTGGACCCCCCAAATGGCAGTGATGCTGACAATGTCCTAAATGGCAGTCAGGGCTCAGCTCAGGAAGGGACTCTGACTGGGCAGCCAGGAGGACTGCTACCTAAACTCAGCATTCTCCAAGAGACTTGCAAAGCCCATTTCTGTTTGTCCCGTATCTGCCTCCTACCTCTGGCAACGAGGCATCTGCTTCCTGATTAACTCAAACAAGGTCAAGGTTCCCATCAAAAGTTCCTGTGTCGGTTCCTGGGCTGTTCTGGCTCCCACTGCTCCCCACGCCCACCCCATGCTGCTATCTGTCTCCTTTAAAACTTGGCAAGGCCTTCCCACAAGTTTGCGGTTTCCTCTGTACTCCCAGGCTTAATCCCCAATAAACCTGTCTACCCATGGAGTGGGCTGGTCCAGTGGTTTCACTGCATCCTTGCTTACAGTGATTGGTGGAGGAGAGCTCCGCCCATTGTGGGTGGGGCCATCCCTGGGCTGGTGGTCCTGGGTTCTAAAAGAAAGCTGGCTGAGCAAGCCATGAGAGGCAAGTCAGGAAGGCGCAGTCCTCCGTGGCCTCTGCATCTCCGCCTCCAGGTTCCCTCCCTGTTTGAGTTCCTGCCTTGGCTTCCCTCAACAAGAGTGTGATATGGGAGTGTTAAGCCAAATAAACGCTTTCCTCTTCAAGCCTGGCCATGGTGTTTCAACATAGCAATAGTAAGGACTATTTTAACTAGGACCCTGGGCTACATAAAATACTGTCCGAAGAAGGGGTGGGGAAGGAGGGGGAGGATGGGACAGACCAACGAGGAGGGGCCAGGCGGTGGCGGCACGCGCCTTTAATCCCGAGCAGATGGAGGCAGAAGCAGGCAGATCTGTAAATTCGAGGCCAGCCTGGTCTACAAAGCAAGTCCAGGACTACAAGAGAAACCCTGTCTTGGAAAAACAAAAACAAAACAAAAAGAGGAGGCTGGGAGGAAGAGGAGGAAGGGGGGGGAAAGAGGCAGAGGAAAGAGGAAAAACAGCAGGAAGAGAGGAGGCAAAAGCTATACAGTATCACCTTCCAAGAAACTAGAGAAACGAGATCATCGTTGGGCCCAGGGTGCTTAAAGAGAGAGTCCAGGACAGCCAAGGCTACACAGAGAAACCTTGTCTCAAAACAAAACAAAACAAAAACAAAAACAAAAACCAAACAAGAGTGTGTGTTCCAGACAAAATGTAGAGCCCTGGTATGTGAAGCTGGCAGGAAAACAAATGCAAACGGGCCATCAAGGTCAGCGCTCTTCCATGTGAGCTCCTCCCCCAGCACAGGCAAGTGGGGGGCAGGGTGGCTGGATGGTGTCAGAAGAGAAGATGACGACTTCACATCCCACTGAGGTCATTCAAAACCACCCAGGTTAGATTTGTGCCTGTTCAGGACAGCCAGTTGATGACATTTTACCTTGCAAATAATACACAACTAGAGGTAGCACGTTATCTTATTGTCGAAACCACTGTTTGTTTGATTTCCAAATCTTAAGTTCTGCATCCACGGCCCCATCTGTGCCTCTGAAAGAAGTTTTAACATGGCTTTTGATACTATGAGGTTTTAGGTTTAAGGGGAGCTCTGAGGTACAGTGTGAGGTACAGAACACATGTGAGCTCACTTGGGTAGAGCCTTATTCAGTATGTCAAAAATACTGCAATCAAAAACGTAAAATAAATTTAAAAACTGGGTGTGGTGGCGCATGCCTTGGGAGGCAGAGGCATGCGGATCGCTGTGAGTTCGAGCACAGCCTAGCCTACAAAGCAAGTCCAGGATAGCCAAGGCTACACAGAGAAACCCTGTCTTGAAAAACAAAAAACAAAAAACAAAACAAAACAAAAGAACACTGTGGTCCCTTCTTAGACTCAGAGGGCTATAGATGCTTGACAACACTGCCAGGCATGGCTGCCTAACCTCGGGTAAATTTATAGCTTCTTTAGGCCATATCCTCCTACCTTTTCTTTAAAATCTACTAGGAAAAAAAAAAAACCCAAAAGGTAAAATCCCTCGGGCTTCATTACCCTCAGGAGGTCTCGTTATTCTCATGGGAAGAAATCTCTTCCAAACAGGAAGATGGCTTGTTACATTGTATCTTATTACTCTAGAAACAAGCATTGGCGGAAGAAATAAACAACTTTGTCAGACAAGGGCAGCACACACCTATAATCCGGATACTGTGGAGGCGGGGGCGGGAGTACAGCTGTGCTACATGAGATGCTGCCCCAAACAAACAAGGCACTTTGTAGTAAATACTAACGACTCCATATTTACAGCAAGAGCGCATATGTACCAAGGAAAAAAGTTCCATCTCTCTGGCCGAGTCCTTCAGCTTTTGCAAGTTATACGGGAGACTGAAATGCGAGAGGAGGTGGCTCAGCTGAGGTTTTAGCTCTTCCTTGTCTGTCACATGCTGAGGCAGGACAAACGCAGCACCTGTTCTTTCTGGCCCTGAAAAGTAACCAAAATCAAGAGCAAGAAAACCAGTGAGTGAGAAGAAACAGCAGCCGGCCTTGGAGAGAGCTGAAAGCAAGCAGGCCCTCTGCTGGCGGAGAGCCGCTCCTGTCTCCCACGGAAATCTACATCGTACCTGGCTGGGCTTTTCTTGCCATCCAGTCCCAAATCCCAACGAGCTTTCTTTGGGGTGCAAGCAGTCCCCACAATCTCACAGCCGGCAGGAGAAGCCCACTAGACCTCTCGGGGACTATCCCGGCGCGCCCCCCACCCCCCGCCCCACTTGTGGTCCTTGTGGCAAGTTTACTATGCCGGGGACAAATTAACCAGCGCACCCATTTGCTCTCCTGGCTAACTTCTCACACTCAACTTCTTGAAGAAATCGAGCTACCTTCCTCCCCACGCCTGGGGTTGGCTGCCTGTCCAGGTGGTGCTCCTGGGCCATTCTGTATATAATGGGGATGTTTGTTATTCAAGAGCACTCAGCAGAAACTTGATCAGGCGTCTCAGCTGCTTTAACACAAAAGTAAGTGCAGAGGGACCGCGAAATTGATCCGCCGTGGGACTAAATTCTCTGGTGATTGGGTAACACCAAACCTGAACGGAGTCTTAGAGGTCGTCTCATCCAAAAGGCAATGAGTAAACTGAGGCCCAATGGGGGAACGTGCAGGACCATGTTAGGCCATGACAGAAACAGACCTAGAAGCCCGTCCACCTGTCTCTATAACAGCTAGTTATAAAGATGAGACCAAAATAAATAAATAAATAAATAAGGCTCAGGTACATAGCTATTGTCTTCCATGAAGAAATTTAATATTAAATTGCAACTTATTCCAAAGATGTAACTTTTTGGTATCTAGCAAGATAATGGGACAAAACAGGTCTTATGGCAGCTGGACACAAGCTAGAGCTATCTGAGAGGAGGGAACCTCAGCCAAGAAAACGCCTCCATGAGATCCAGCTGTAGAGCATTTTCTGGCTTAGTGGTTGAGCGGGGAGGACCCAGCCCATTGTGGGTGGAGCCATCTCTGGGCTGGTGGTCCTGGCTTCTCTAAGAAAGTAGGCTGAGCAAGCCATGGGGAACCAGCCAGGCAGCAGCACCCCTCCATGGCCCAGCATCAGTACCCACTTCCAGGATCCTGCCCTGCTTGAGTTCCTGTCCTGACTTCCTTCCCCTGTTGAACGGCAATGTGGGAGCATAAGCCTAATAAACCCTTCCTTCCTCAGCTTGTTTGATTGTTTGTTTGTTTTGGTCATGGCGTTTCGCTGCAGCAATAGAAACCCTAACCAAGACACAGTCCGCACACACAATCACAAGCCTCTTCTCCATTCTACCCCAGTAAAGGCCAGTTTCTCACCGGAAACACTGGCATCCTCAGGACCAGGAGATGCAGAGTTAAGATCGGTGACACAGGTGCTTTCTTTTTCCTTGCTGAGTTCAGAGACTCGCTTATCAGCTAGATGCTGCATCTTGGAAATGGGCAAACACTGGAGAGCCTAGAGAGAGAAAACCCAGAGGGCAGAGGGCAGAGGGCAGAGGGCAGCCCAGTTTCCATGAGCTGCTGCTTTTCCTTGTGATAGGGAAGGAGGGAAACAGGCGGGTGGGGTGGAAGCAGGCGTGTTTAGAAACCTGCCCACTGAGAGAGGGTGGGGCCTGGAGACCCAACTGCTACCAGCCAGTCCTACAGTGGGGGGTCCTCAGGGGCTGTGTTACTGTGCCTCACTTCTGCCCTGCTGCGACCTCTGAGCTGTCCGCCCGTGCTGGAAGGATCCTCTGCGCAGCATATTGTATTCCTTGAGTTGCTAATCTTTGTGTTGTTAAAGAAACAAGGAAGTTCTGACTTCAGAGCTATTCCGGGGAATGCATCCTTTTCAGCCTGCCTGGGGGGCTGGAGTCTGTAGGAGAATTTTTGCTATATAAACATTGCCTTGTGTCGGATAGAGTTGAGCCTTGATCAGGGTTCATTTGTCTTGGCTCCACAATCTTTGTGTCTCTGTCCCCTCTCTTTCATCTGCACCCCCTCTTTCAGCGAATCTGTTTGATGCGTCCTGCAGGACAGGACAGGTGGTCATGCACATGAGTGGAAAAGGCACTACATACCACTCCAGGGTGCTCAGGGCACGAAGAGAAAGAGATAAGTCTTTTGTTGTTGTTTGAGACAGGGTTTCTCTGTGTAGCCTTGGCTGTCCTGTACTCCCTTTGTAGACCATGCTGGCCTCGAACTCACAGCGATCCGCCTGCCTCTGCCTCCCGAGTGCTGGGATTAAAGGCGTGCGCCACCACCGGCCAGTGAAAGAGTTAAGTCTTATGTGGAAGTCCCAGATTTAGGAGGGCATGCTTGCGTTTTCATGCGACTGAGGGGAGAAAGAAGGATAGCCCACAGTGGCTGGCTGGCTTTGAAGATGGAATGGCGTCTCGGAGCACCAGGCTTCTTTGGGGATCCTGTAGCCTGACTGAGGGCCTCTCCCACATAACTCTTGTCATCCCCGTTACTCTCCCCCTGACCCCATCACTGGCAGTGCCCCGGACTGCTAAAGCTATTGTACATATTCCACCACTGAGCTGCTAAAGCTGCCTTCCAAGTTCCTGTATTATTAGTCCGTATTATTTTCTGAGAGCAAGTTCTCACCGTGTACAAGGTAACCTGTAAAGGTAACTTTTATTCTCCTGGCTCAGTTGTTGTCTGGAAGGCTCACTGCCTCCTTAAGCTATCCTAGGCCTAGTCCTGGAAGCTTCTAACCTCCGTACAATCTAACCCAGGCTTAAAAGGTTTTCAGCCTCTGAGACTTACTGCTTAATGAGCTCACCCTTACTTGTTCTTCCTGAGCTCTGGGCTGGCTGGTTCAACTCAGCTGTTCTGGCTCAAACTCTTCTCCCAGCAGATTTATTTAATCTGGCTTCTCTCTCGGCCCAGGATTGCTCTGCTTGGCCTCAAACTAACTCAGCAATCTGCTCTAATCTTCTGGCTTCTTCTCATTTTCTGTTTCATTCTGTCTTCACCTGAGTTCTCTCTCTCTGCAACCCATCTCTCTATTACTGTCCTGGCAAAGCTCCCTCCTCCCTCTGAAAAACACTGCCTCTTAAGTAGCTTCCCTTTGCTCTCTCTCCTTGTGAGAGTTGGGTGTATCCTATTCTGTCACATCTTCTCTGATCCCTCACCTTTTCTGCCACTCAATTAGACATCACTTTCAAACATGGGTGCTTCCTTCTATGCACTAACTTTACCTTCGTTTGGCATTAAAGGCATGCACCACCACACCTGGACCCAAGGTTTTCTTTACCTGATTCTTGCTCTATACCAGGCTGGCCTTGAACTCAGATCTGTTTGCCTCTGTCTCCTGGATTTAAGGCGAGTTTGTATTCCAGTCAGATCACACAGACCTGGAAGGTCTTTGGATGTGATCACTTGCCAGGACAGCCATGTTCTGAATTAACATTGCTCTCACTAACTTGCAACACACTGTGGAGCCCAGTTTGGCCTCAGACTCAAGATTCTCCTGACAAGGCCGCTGGGATTAGATAACAACACCACGTCTAGCCCAGCTCCTCCTCCTTACCCCACCCATCGTATTGTAATAGAAATTTACTCATCCCTCTTCCGGCCAGTCCAGGACCCTGCTAGTGTCCAGAAAAGGCTAAAGCTTTGCTGTGTGGCCTGGGACAAGTATCCTGACATATGATTTCCCCGTTAAAGGCTGCCAAATAAAAAAGCATATGTAAATGGAAGACCATGACTTCTAGGAAACCAACAGAAGCAAGAACTGAGTGGTTATAAACCAGAGTGTGAGGAGTACTTAAAAAAAAAAAAAAAAAGACTTATTTGTCTTATGTATGAGCGATCTAGCTGCATGTACACCTGCATGCCAGAAGAGGGCACCAGATCTCGAAATACATGGTTGTGAGCCACCACCATGTATGTGGCTGCTGGGAATTGAACTCAGGACCTCTGAAAGAGCAGACAGTGCTCTTAACCACTGAGCCATCTCTCTAGGCCATGAGAAGTATTTTTGAAAGAACCAAGTTGACAGTGTTTGCTAGAGAATGTTTTCCCAGACTCCAGCAACCCATCATTTTCTTGTCGGTACAGTGTGGGCCAGTGAACATCCCAAACCAGGTGGTGTGGGGTCACTGTGCCTCCTTTTCCCCTTCCCCTGAGGGCCTGTACCAGCACACTATGGTTCCTACTACCTGCAGGAAGTGGTGGATGGTCCTCAGAGAGTGCAGGTGGCACACAAACCACCTGGTGTAAATCGCCAGGTCATCCGGAGTCACGAGGTTGGCAGGGTTGTTTTTTCCCATAAGGAAGTTTTCTCTAGCAACTGACAATCTTTCTGCTCTCTGAACTGCATCGTTGAACTCCTGCATGATGTAGCCAACCTGTTTCTGTTTAAAAGAGACACAAACTGAACACAGGCTGTTGGCAAGCTTTGTTCTCTGTAATGCTATCTGAGGGTGGGGTGGGAGTGTCAAATAAGGAAATTTTTGGAATCTCCAAGTTCTTCTACAGTTTGGATAAGTTTGAGAGACACAACGGTCATACCCTCCCAACTCCGAGGGACAGCAATTTGATAGTCAGTGCAGGAGGCTGTTTGGTATGTGAGTTTGGGCCAGCTTGGGCTACACAGTTAATCGCAGGACAGCCTGGGCTATGTAAAGAGTCCCTGTACAACAACAATAACAAAAGTAGGGACTCTTGTCTTCTCCTCCTTTGCGGCAGGACACTTGAGGAGGCATCCCCATTGGTTCCTCTTCCCTGCCTTTAGTCATGCATTTCTCTAAAAAGGAAAGGCAGGCAGTCACATGTGGTGACAGTTTGGGTGTGTCTTCAGTCTTGGGAGCTTGACTACCGAGTTTTCCTACAAATAGACCTCGAAAACTTGTTTGAGGGTTCTAACAAAGGAGTACAATTACTTGTACACCCTGGACCAAAACTAGCCTCCTCTAAGGTCATCTTCAACCCAGCAAGTAGGTTCAGGGGACACTCGGGGAACTGACAGGAGAAGGACGTCAGGACCACCCTAAGGACCAGGGAGGTGAAAGACGTGGCAGCCACATTGCCCTTTAAAACAATGGCAAATGTGCTGATCATGTTGTTTCATTTAGAAAATACATATCTAAGGCAGCTGGAGAGGGTGCAGTGTCTAGTCTTACTAATTGCCCTTCCAGGGGACCGGAGTTGGGTTCCCAGCACCCAAACCAGGCAGCTCACAGCCACCTGTAACTCCAGTTTTAGGTGGGATCTGATGCCCTCTTCTGGCCTCCGTGAACACTGCAGTCATGTGGACTGACCCGCACTCTCACCCACAATTTAAAATAAAAATGAAGTCGGTTTAAGAATTGCATTTTAAACCGGACCTTTAATCCCAGCACTCGGGAGGCAGAGGCAGGTGGATCGCTGTGAGTTCAAGGCCAGCCTGGTCTTCAAGGTGAGCCCAGGACAGCCAAGGCTACACAGAGAAACCCTGTCTCAAAAAACCAAAACCAAAACCAACCAAAACAAAAAAACCAAAAACAAAAACAAAGACATACACACACATATTTTTGCCACAGGTTCTGCTCCCGGCTTCCTACCTTGTAAAGAGGGTAGAGTTCTTCCATGGTCTTACTGGTCTGGCAAAGCCGCTTCCACCTCAACATATGCTCATATTTACTCTGGGCCAGCTGGGTAATTCTCTCTGTGTAATACTTTACCAACAACAAAAACAAGCTTTTACCGGATTATACTTACAGGACGAGGCTGGACTGAGTCTTAAGAACACTAATATGTAAATCAGTCTCTGGCTGCTTTGATACACGCTTTTGTTTTGTTTTGTTTGGTTTGGTTGGTTGGGTTTTTTTGTCCCTATAGGAACACCATCGAATGAGGTCTGGCTCAAGATAATTTGAGCGTAAAGCAAGAAGAACAAGTAGCTGCGTGTCGGTCTCTGGCACCTGCTGCTGAAGGAGCTGGCCAGTTGCTCAGCCATCAGCTGTGTGAGCTGTGGCCAGTGTACCAGGGTGTAAAGTCAAGCTGAGATTTTGGATTAAAAAACTGAAACTATGGTGAGAGAAATGGCTCAATCTTTTAAATGCTTTACAGGAAAGCACAGAGACCCAAGTTCCAGCTCCAGAAACCATTTTAAAAAAGAAAAAAGAAAAAAAACTAAAAAGAAAAAGGAAAAAGAAAAGAAAGAAAGAAAAGGAAAAGGAAGAGCCAGCTGTGGCGGCACTCGAGAGAGGCAGAGGTGGGTAGGTCTCTGGGACTCACTGGCCACTCAGCCTTCCCTGGTTGGCAAATTTCAAGTGAGAAATCCTGTCTCAAAAGAATATGGTAAATGACACCTGAGGAGTGACCCTTGAGAGTTCCCGCTGGGAAACACACAAGCAGACACACGTGTCCACGGGCCCCGCACACACGCACATACCTAATGCTACGAGTCAAAAGTACATTACAGGTAAGATTATCAGGCCAGTGAGGTGGCTTTCTGGGTAGGGGAACTTGTTATGCAAATGAGACCACCCCAGTGTCATCCCAGTGTCACCCCAGTGTCACCCCAGTGCCATCCCAGTGCCATCCCACCATATACAGGTGGAAGACAGGAAGTAACTCCACACTGTTGTCCACTGACCTCCACATAGGCGCCATGGCACGTTCCTACACACGCACATCATGCACACAGAGTACTGATAAAAAAGAAAACAGTAAGATTATGGCTTATAAAATCAGACTGAAAACCTTTGTTTATAATTAAAAATAGTTACATGCAGTGGCATGTTTCTATAATTCTAGCACTCAAGAAGCTGAGGCAGGGGGATTAAGGGTTTAATGCCAGTCATGCAAATGTCTTTCTTTTTTAAAGTTAATCTCTTTATTTTCTCTTTGGTGATAAAAATAACACTGTCTGTGAAGAAACGAGTCCTGTCATATCCTTTCATCACAAGTAGAAATTTGACACACTACATGAGGCAACTGTTTCCTGGCCCTGCATGAGGACAACCATGTTACCATGGTTCCCGGGAGTCAAGAACCCCATTCATGCTTCAGAGGCACGGGAGGAAAAGGAAACCCTGAGCTGAGAAGGAACCTCTCTGAGTTAAGGACCAAGAACTAGAAATGTGAGAAACAGAGCCAGAGGGATTTGTAGGCCGCCGCACCAGCGAGGAGGAAGCCAGGCAGAGAGAGGCTCCGGAAACCGCATGGATGCTCACAGGACTGCCGTGGAGTACCTCGCCAGGCGTGCAGCAGATGTAAAGCTGCCTGGGACCTAAACCCATCAGCTCTGGGGCTTTCACAGGGCTGCAGGATGTTCCCAGTCCAGTCACCAGTGGGAAGGATCTTCCCTGCGTACCTGAGACATCCTGGCTCACACCAGGGCTTTGGTAACAGTGACAAACCACACCTAGAGCCAAGATGTGTCCTAAAGACACTCAAAGCAACGCCTTGAAAGGAGGAAGTTGATCTGTAACTTAAAAGCTTGTCTATACAAAGTCCAACACTTGACAGGACATATAAAGTATACAGTGTCCAATAGTGAAGATTTGATTAGACGTGCAAAAGAACAAGAAAATTATCTATGGACAGAAGAAAAGTTACTGATGAGGAAATGAGAACTGACAGAGGTAACAAAATTAGCAAACAAAAATCTGTAAAGGTCAGCTGGGCGGCGTGGTGGCGCACGCCTTTAATCCCAGCACTCCGGAGGCAGAGGCAGGCAGATCGCTGTGAGTTCGAGGCCAGCCTGGTCTACAAAGTGAGTCCAAGACAGCCAAGGCTACACAGAGAAACCCTGTCTCGAAAAACAAAAACAAAAACAGACCAAAAAACAAAATGTGAACATATCTGGGAGAAAGTCTGGAAGGCTAAAAATAAATACATATTTGAAACAAAACCTTGAATGGACTGGATTAGAAGTAGATCAGACTCCGGCATGATAAAAGTTGGTAAGCTTGAGCTGGGGCCGTGGTTGCGCACGCCTTTAATCCCAGCCGAGGAGGCAGAGGCAGGCGGATTCTTGAGTTCAAGGTCAGCCAGGGCTACACAGAGAAGCCCTGTTTCAAAACACAAACAACCAAACGAAGAAGTTCAGTAAGCTTGAAGACATAACAGTAGGAATTTCACACAATGAAGTACCAACAGCAAACAAGGACAAATCCAAAAGGATCTTGTCTGTATAAGGCAGTAAGAAACGCTTTCACGGATGTGCAATTATAGTGGCTTAAAGAAGAAGCCGGCAGAATAGAAGGTTTCGGTGCTGGGGATTGAACCCAAGGATGTGTGCATGCTGCGCTGCAGTCTATCACTGAGCTACACTCCTAGAACCCCATTTTTAAAAAGCTATATTTAAAGAAACAGTATTTAAAAGTTTTTTTTAAATGATAATACTCATGCTGGTTGCCCAGGGTCATGCAACACACAGGGGGTCCAGGCAGCCAGAAGGAAAAAAAAAAAAAAGAATTTTTACTAAACAAAAAAGGGAAAAGACAAACAGCAAAAGGAGTTTAGTAAGCAGCAAAAGGAGAGAGAGAGACAGAGAGAGAAACAGAGAGAGAGAGACAGAGAGAGTGCACGAGATGTGGTTTTGGGAAACACAATCTGGAGCAAGGAAAGAGAAGAACACTGCATTTCCCAGGCTAAGAACTGATTTCCGTTTCCTCCCAGGGTTGACAGGGCGGGGCTTTCACTAAGAAAGCAGTTCTTTCATTGCTACACTTAAGCAGTACTCCTGGAGAGCGATGCTCAGCCAGTGAAGATGCGTGCCGCCAAGGCTGAAGACCAGAGTTTGATCCCGGACTGGTCCCTGTGGACACAGTAGAAATGAGAAGTCTGGACCTGGACCAGGGCAAATAAAGAGAGCTTGGGGAGTCAGGTTTCTCTCTGTGAGATAATTAGCTTAGGGAAACTACCACCTTTCTGGAATCTGCTATAACCCCTAAAAGGAGACACAGAGTGCCAGAATACTGAGAGAAGCAGGTGTTTTCAGAACTGATTGCTCATTTGAGAGTCAGACTTTAAAATGTTTGAAGCCTATTTTGATGTTTTGAGTTTGGTTTTGCTAAGGCCTTTAATAGCTGAGCTATATACCCTTTTGGCCCAAAAATGTTTAAAGTCTTAACAGATTTTTATTTTACATTGTTTATGCTTACGGGTGTTTTGCCTGAATGTGTGTCTGTGCACCGTGCGCATCCTGTGCCCGGAGGCCAGAAGATGGCATCCGATCCCCAGGAACTGGAGTTCTAAACACTTGTGAGCTGCCATGTGGGAAACGGAAGCCAGGTCCTCTGCAAGAGTAGTAAACGCTCTGAACCACTGAGCCACCTCTCCAGCCCCTAAAATGTTTACTCTTTAAGTCCTTGAAAGAAGGTACCGAAATGGCCTTCCTTACGGATCAGAAACCAAACCATACAGATGCTAACTTAGTCATCGGGGATTGGCCTCCAAGGACAGTAAATCGCCCAGCTCTGAGCATATTTTACTGGGACTTAAACAACTTAGAATGAAGTGAAAAGGTGATTCGTGAGCTAAATGGTTGGGCAGGCAGCTGCCAGACGTGACTGCTTCACTGCGCAGTCACTGTTGTCTGCTCTGAACAGAAACGCACCATGACAGTTAACGCTGGTGTCCATATTTGAAGGCCTGGGCGCTAATCCAGCATCTGCATTTATCGCCAGCACAACTGCTGTGATTCGGACCTTAAGAATCCCCTCCCCGCCCCCAAGGGCTGGAGAGATGGCTCAGAGGTTAAGAGCACTGACTGCTCTTCCAGAGATCATGAGTTCAATTCCCAGCAACCACGTGGTGGTTCCCAACCATCTGTAATGAGATCTAATGTGCACTGTATACATAATAAATAAATAAATCTTTAAAAAAAAAAAAAGAATCCCCCCCCCAAATACTGTGTGTTGGAAGCTTGGTCTCCAGAACAGCAGTGTTCAGAGATGGGCCTTTGGCAAGTGAATGGATCAAGGTGGCTCAGACCTCATCAATGGATTAATCCACTTATGGATTCACAAATGAGTGGCTTGTCCAGGAGGGCCTTTGTTGTAAAAAGTGACCTCTCTGTTTCCTGGCAACCAAGAGGTGAACAGCTCGCTTCTTGCCCATCTTCCCACCATGGCATTCTGCCTACTGTACCAAAGCCAGGTGGGAACAAAAGTCACTGGAAAAGGAAAAGAAAATTGTACCTTACATTGAACACCGGTTGCCCATGAGATCAGAACGTCAATGACTATGGAGAATTGGAATTTTGCAGCTCAAAAGCCTAATTACAATTTACCTTGAGTTATCTTTAGCTTCTATAATAGCCGTTCCTTTCCCACCTCTGTGTCTGACCTAACGTCACTGTGGCTGTTAGGTAAGTCCTTTGAAATGTGCACATAGATAATTAGCTTCCCCCAACCAAAAGGCTGAGAACGCCACCAGACAGCCTCCGGGCCCATAGCTGGGATTCCTGATTTGTTGTACTCTGCCTGCCTGAGGCTTCCACTGGTCTATCTGAAGTGTCTTGATTCGTGACTTCTCTTTGTTAAGTTACCGTGAGGACTTTATGGTGTGGTTACCATGTTGGAACCTGGAATAGGACATAGCCTGAATCCATGCTTTTCCCGGGCCATGGTCACACATATCTGGCCCCAGAACAAATCACCTCTTAGTCTCTTTGAAGTGAGTGTTGTGAGTTTTGTACAAGTCACCCTCAGATGAAGCTGCCCTTAGCCAGCCAAGAGACATCTTTCCTCATTTGGAGAAATAAATTAATAAATGCACAGTCCGAAAAGTCAGGTCTAACTCCAAGCACGAGAAAAGCAAAGAAAACCTCATGATGTATATCATAATAAAACAGCTTAAAAATAATAAGAGTGTAAAACAGCCAGACAACAGGAAATACATTGTATTCAGGAATAGAATCCATTCAAGCCATGAGAGAGAGCAGCATCTTTAAAATAATGAATGATAAAAATGGTCAGTCCCTTGGGCTGGAGAGATGGCTCAGAGGTTAAGAGCACTGGCTGCTCTTCCAAAGGTCCTGAGTTCAATTCCCAGCAACCACATGGTGGCTCACAACCATTTGTAATGAGATCTGGTGCCCTCTTCTGGTGGGCAGGTGTACATGCAAGCAGAACACTATATAATAAATAATATCTTTTTAAAAAATGGTCAGTCTAGAATTCTACACCAAGCAAAAATAGCTTTATAAAATCAGAGAAAAATAATTTTTATAAAGTAACGAACACTTGTAAGAATGTGTCCCTGGCCGATGTGAGGCACAAGTGATATAAAGAAAGCTCTCCAGACAGACGGTAAAGAATATATCTGGACATTCACACTGTTCTAGAAAAATTTCAACCTTATCACTGTCGTCAATTGGGGCAGCATAATCCTTAGTTGCAGGAGGCTGTTGTGTGCGCTAGAGTGTTCAGCATCACCTGTAGCCACTGGCAAGAAAGCATGAGAGGGCACCAGTTGTCCATGTCCACTGCCTGCCCCCCAAATTCTAAAAACCAAGAACATTTCCAGACACTGCCCTGTGACCTCTAGGAGACAAATATCTATTGTGCCTCCTCTTCCTCTCCCTCCACTGAGGACCACTGACATATGAGAATGAACAGAGAGTTCCAGGGGGAACGAACAAACAAACAAACAGGGAAGGGAAGAGGCAGGAAGGCAGAGAAGGAAGCAGGAAGGGAAGCAGGGAGGAGGGAGGGAAGCAGGGAGGGAGGAGGGAGAGGGGAGGGAGGGAGGAGGGAGGGAGGGAAGCAGGGAGGGAAAAGAGGGGGAAGTAAGGAGGGGGGAGGGAGGAGGGAAGGAGGGAGGAACGGAAGCAGGGAAGGAAAAGGGGGGGAAGTAGGGAGGGGGGAGGGAGGGAGGAGGGAAGCAGATAGGGAGGAGGGAGGGAAGGAGGGAAGCAGCGAGGGAGAAGGGAGGGAGGGAGGGAAGCAGGGAGGGAGGGAAGGAGGCAGAGAGGAAGACAGTTGTAGGGAGAAAATTCTCAATGAACAACATTTTAACTTGCAAACAGAATCTCACTGTCCTTCGTGATGAAGGCTAACTACTTAGTAAAGAGCTAACGTTTGTGCGTGAGGGAAAGGACTCACAACACGGGCTACCTTAAAGGAGTTCACGGAAGGACAGACCATTCGAACCGTTTGAAATGGTACATGACCATAGGAAACTGAGAAGCTACATGAAAGTTCAGGGGATTTTCATTGCCCTGCCACCTGGCGTTAGTCACTCTTCTGAACTTTATTTGGTGCAATATCAAATGCACACACATAATTTTTAATTAATATTACAAGATGTACGCCTTTTGCAAAAACATAAACATTTAATGGTAGAACAAGAGTCTACCAAGCGGCAATTTACATTGTTTTGCTTTTCTCTTGTCAGTAGTAAAGCTGGCGTTCTCCCCCCCCCCCACTCCCGCCCCCTTCCTCTCTCCCCTCTTACTCTCTCTTTTTAGAATGTTGCAGCAATTTTGATGGGAAAACTATTTTCCCACTTTGAGTTATTTTCTCAAGAGAGGTTTTCAGGAATGTCTTCCTAGTCAGACCTCGTCAGTCTCTCAGCCTAGCAACTTTAAGCTGAATTTAGCCTAGAAAACAAAACCGTCTCTGCTAAAGAAAGCGTTTACACCAAGTCTGCAAAGTACCCATGTCCAGAGCACCTGACCACCTGAGCTACCTAAAAGCCAGCTTGCTGACACATTTCCAATACGCTTCGTGTGTGTTTTCAGATTGCAAGATGCACCCCCTACCTGCAGCAGAAGCAGAGGAAGATTGTCCGGCGTGTACTCTCTCCGTAGGCAGCTCTCTAGCTCCCTCTGCAGGACATCTGCCTGAATAACAAGGGGCTTGGACTCCGCCACCTAAACCCAAACACTGAGTTTCAAACATCCTTTATCTACTAAATTTCAAATGTCAAAATATCCGATCTCTCTAGGGAGACAGCGATTTGCACTTGCCTAACGGTGACCGGAAGGGGAGACTGTTTTGATAACATCAGCTGTTTGCAAAATGGTAAGATTTTCTTGCCAATATTTCCCTAATTAGCAAAATCGAATGTGCCCATCCTAAAGCCGCCCATGGTCCTACTTACCCGGAGAGTTCTTTTCAGAGCCACTTCCCGTTCGCGCCTAAAGTGAGCGACGTCCTTTGGTATTTGAACGGAGCTGCAGAAAGGTTTGACCAACAGAAGCTGTGGTTACGGAAAGCTGGTGGCCGGCCTGATCGCTCTGTGACTCTACCCAACCGTTCCTTTCAGGATGGGTGCATCACTCTGTCCCTTTGGGGGTGTATCTTGGTCAGATAGCTGATCTCTGCTAACCCTTCCCCTGGCCAGTTTCTTTCTCCTCTCAGAGTCTGTCCTCTAGTTTATCCCAGGTCCCTACAGCAGGGTGCATGGAGGGACGCATGGGGAGTTATTTCCTCCGCACTTGTACTCCTTTCTGACAGTCAGTGTGCTTATTAAGCCTTGCTGTTTCTTCTTAGTTGACACAGAAAACGTGTACCTTGTCGCTGAAACAAAATCTTTTTATTTTTTATGTTCTTACTGGGTTATCAGAGGGTAGAAAGAACTTACAAACATCAAATGGGAAATACTAAGGAAATTTTTTTAACCAAACTTTCTGTCTCAGGAGCATGGCTGGACCCTGAGAAACATGTAGCAGCCACAGAAGAGAAGCTGCTCTAATCTAGGCAAGGGGGTCCTTTGTTCAGCCTGACAACAGATTGGGGTCAGAAGACCAGCACTCTCCCAATGGAGCTCAGCAGGCGATGCGAGGCTTGGCAGCACTGGGATGCAGGAGGACAGCATCCCAAAGCAGATCCCACACTCGCAAGATGGGATTTTGGCAGCCATCTGCAATATCATCCGGGTTGATAACTGTTCACTTGGTCCCAAGAGTCCTCCGCTAATGCTGTAAAATACACTGATGCTGTAAAATACACTGTTCATGTGTTCCCTTGTCAGAGAGTAGTCCTGTTGAATACTAGGAGATTGGGAGTGTAGCCCAGTGGCCAGAGCACTCGTCTTGCATGGGTAAGGCCCCAGGTTCAGTCTCCAGCACTAAGGGAAGGGAAGGAAACCAGCGTTCTCACCTTGACAGCACAAATCATAGAACTGAAGTGACACAGAAAAGATTAGCATGATCACTGGGCGAGGGTGGCCCAAGCCGACAAGACCTTAGGCCACAGAAGCCTAAGCACCCACCTGGACACAGTTTCTGAAGCTACAGGTTAATCCATCACTTACCTCTTTTCCTAGACTGTGATGGGGCAGGGAGTGTGGGGGGGGGAGGGGAGAGACATACACACACACACACACACACACACACACACACACACACACACAGAGACTGACAAAGAGAGACACACACATACAGAGACAGAGACAAAGAGACAGAGAGAGATAGAGACACACATAAAGAGACAGAGAGACAGAGACAGAGAGAGTCAGAGAGAGAGACAGAGAGGAAAAAGAGGAGGAAGGAGGAGGAGGAAGAGGAGGTCTTGGAAGTAAAATCAGCCATCTATCATAGGTACGTTATTTTCTGAAGCTTCACGGAGCTGGGGAAGCAAAGACCGTCAAGAAAGGGCTCGGCTATTGGCTCGCAGTTACGGAAGGAGGCTTCCCTTCTGTTTGTGTCTCCTATCCTTGGCACGCCCAACTCCACTCAAGTTTTGCCATTCCTCTCAGTTAACCTCAGCGTTTCTGTGAATTGGCCTAAAAGAGGCCACTGAGCCTAAGGGACCAATCCACAAGAAAAGCTCATTGGTTCAGCAAATGTCCTTGTGACATGTATTTGTCCACTTATTCAGCAGTGCAAGGCCCAGGGCTTAGGGTGGGAAAAGAATGTAATTAAAAGAAAAAAAGAAGATAATTTTGTTAAAAAGAAAGAAAAGAAAAGAAAGAAGGAAAGAAAGAAAGAAAGAAAGAAAGAAAGAAAGAAAGAAAAGATGGGTTGAGGAGATGGCAGAGTAGATCAAGTGCCTGGCATGCAAGTGTGAGGACCTGACAAATCCCAGGACAGACTCAGCGCGCATGTCTGCATCCTGGCGCTCAGTGCGCATGTCTGCATCCTGGCGCTCAGTGCGCATGTCTGTATCCTGGCAGGTGGCGATGGGAGAGGGCAGGGCTAGCCAGGCATACACAGATTTAGAAGACCTGTCTCAAAAAGGTAGAAGGTAAGGATTGACACGTGAGTGCAGCCTTCTTCTGACGTCCGGCCTGCGCTCACACGCAATGCATGGGGATTACAAAGAAAGAATGAGGAAAAGAAACATAAAAAAGAATGCTAAAGTGCTTCACCAAGAGTGGGTATTTATTTCCATTTATCCTTGGAACTAAAACTACACTTAGAAAACAGCTAACATGCACCTTTTAGAATTTAGATTCTTCCAGATGGCTACAGTGTAAGGTGCCTTAGGGTGACAGAGAAAGAAATACAGGTATCCTGGATTTTCCTTCACTGTGCTATCAACGTCCCTTTAGAAACCTTCCTGTCACGGGTCACAATGAGGAGTCACTTGTCTGGTGCAAAATATCAACACTTATCTCTGGAATTTCATAGTTTTCAAAATTTTGTGCATTGTCACGTGATCCTCATAATTTTATGTGATAGGAGAGGCACTTTGGCCTTATTTGCAAATAAAGGACTAAGAGCGATGGTGAACTGCCTGGTCCCGTGACTCCCTCCGCCTCACTGCTCGATCCTTGATCTGCCCCAGACACCGAGGAAAACATGTGGAGTACCTGTCCTTAAGAACTAGCTTTGAAAGCCGGGCGTAGTGTTGCACGCCTTTAATCCAGCACTTAGGAGAAAGAGTCAGGCAGATCGCTGTGAGTTTGAGGCCAGCCTGATCTACAAAGTGAGTCTAGGACAGCCAAGGCTACACAGAGAGACCCTGTCTCGAAAAACAAAAACAAACAAACAAACAAACAAAGAACTAGCTTTGAAAGTCGGGCGTGGTGGCGCACGCCTTTAATCCCAGCACTCAGAGGCAGAGCCTGGTCTACAAAGTGAGTCCAGGACAGCCAGGATTACAAGATAAACCCTGTCTTGGCAAAAAGAACCATCTTCGGAATAAAGTAAAAACGCATGAAATTACTGTGTCTGCCCCTGCTCTCCTCCCCACCCCACTGACACACCCTCAAACTTCTCATGTTAACAGAAATGCCCATGAAGGTCCCGAGTGGGAAACACTCAGTGGTCTGTCCCTTCTGCTCCTCTGAAGCAACTTGATGGCTACGATGAGCAGGAACCACCTACAAAAGCGCCCCTGACAGAAAATTTCCCAGAATCCACTCCTTCTGTCTAGCATTATGTCAGCTTTCAAGTGTTTTGCCAAGGGTTTAGTAGGTAAAATGAAAATTTTCATTTATATAGCAGCTTCTGGAACCTAGGAAAATAGCACAGTATTTCCCCATTTCGTTAGATAAGATCAATCCTGAGCTTCAGTTTGCCTTGACTGTTCTAGAAACACTAAAGGCACGCTGGGAAAGCACAAGTGCTCGGTGGCCGCAGCGCTCTCAGCACCCAGATCTCCTCATCTGATGTCGGCAGCTAAGCAAGGATGGGCCCTGTTAGTACTTGTTATGGAGGGGAAGGCATTGGAAACCATTGTGCCGTCGATCTGAGCTTGACATGGTGTCAACCGTCCTTGAAGAAAAAGAGCGGGCAGACTGAGCATGTAGGATGAGAACGGTAGCCGCCCCCCTCATCCCCTTCCCCCTAGCCCCCCTCCACACACACCCCCGACACTGAGTTTACCTGAAGACACAGCTGGCTGATCCTGGAAGGAGCTCCCGTGCTTCCAGCTCAGCCTTCAGCTCGCTCAGCTTTTCTGCCAGCTCCTCCTCCAGCAAGCGTACCCTTTCCGAGGAGGGCAGTTTACACGCACCGTCCAAGTTCATGGCTTCTATTTGGTGTTTTTCTGAATGCCTGAAAAAGAAGAGCGTGAAGCTTCTGCAGCACTCTCTCAGCAAGCAATCTGGGAGGCTCGAACCCTCTCCCTATAGTCAGGCTAGGCTTTTTGGAAGGTGCTGCGACTGTTTGAATCGCACGTATGCGTGCATAAACGACGTGTGGGCACAAGAGCGCGCGTGTATGCGTAAAAAGTCAGAGGATGGCTTTGCACAGTCGGTTTTTCTTTCCAAGTACCCTTTACATGCGTTCCAAGGAAAGCCGTCAGTCGTCCAGTGGTCAAGCTAGGTGGCAAGCTCCTTTACCCACTGACCCATCTCAACAGCCCCACCCCCACCCCCACTATTTGCAATGGAAGGATTGGCACGGTAGGATGTAATTTCTGCTGCAATTGCTGTCTAGCGAACAGTAGGGGAAAGTAGGTTAGAGTCCCCAGTGGCCGCGCATCTTTGTTCAACTGGGCTAATCGTCAAGAATGTCTGCTCCGCCTTAGACCTTAAGAGTTGATTGACGTGAGAGGAGGGCTCCCTGCCCCACTTCCGTGGTCGCCACGGAGATCTGAACGACCTCTAACCCCACGCCAGCCCACGCAGTCGTTCTCTTCCAGCTACGAGGCATCTCTCCATGAGTGGGTTTGAAGACATGAGTCTGTGGCTCGGAAATATGCCAGGAATGGAGAGTCTTAGCCTGATCGTGACCCTTGCACATTTGGGCTTAGAAAATTACGCTCACTGCGTCAAGCATGTGTTCCCACTTTTACCTCCCTCTCCAGTCAACACTCCGATTTTACCATTGAGTAAAGATCGCTGATGATTTCCCAACTTAGCCTTACTTGCCAAGTTCAGCATACTTGTTTGTAAAGTCTTTACTGTTAAGACTTAAAAATGCAAGTTGGCAGCCTGGTCCACGAGTCCTGGGAGCCATGAATTGCAAGGGTTCCGTTACAGTTTCTGCTGCTTACAACGTGTCCTGGACACGGGAGTGACATCATATTACATTTAAACTTTTCCCCCTTTTAACGTTTCTAAGTTCCTGTTTCCTCCATTCTTTCATTTTTTTCCTCCCTCCCTCCCTCCCCCAATCTCTCTTAGACAGGAATCTTCCCTGTGTGTTGTAGCCCTGCCTGTCTTGGACTCACTTTGTAGACCAAGCTGGCCTGGAACGCACAGCGATCTGCCTGCCTCTGCCTCCTGAGTGCTGGGATTAAAGGCGTGCGACACCACGCCGGGCATAGACAGGATCTTACTATGTAGCCTAGGCTGGCTTCGAACTCCCCAGCCTCCTGCTCCGGCCTCCACAGGGCTGGAAACACAGGAGTTCGGATGGTACCAGGCTGGTGTATATTTCTGAATTCCTTTCGCTTATAGTTTCTCAACCTAACCTGTTATTATCTCAACAAACAATTAAGCTATGGGGATGTTTTATGCAGGGCCTTTCTTGGAGAGCCTACTTACTCTTTTTACGAATATTAAAAAATGGAATGAGTATCGTTTCAGACTAGATTGTAGACCTGCTGAGTCACACACACTTGCCCTGTTTGGCCCACCGCTGGAGCTTAATAAAATGCACTGTTATTGTCCTCCGCAAAGTCAAATGCTCTTTTGGAAAAGATTTGCCACTTGGCAGCATCCTTTCCAGTTGGGCAAACAAGTGAACAGCTGCTGTAACAGCTGCATCCCAGCCACAGCCTAGGAGAAGGCTGACCCTGCTCCCAGAGGACAGGCACTCAGCCTGCACTTCCTGGGCAGTTTCAACACTTCCCAGCTCTGGATGGAGAACATTTAATCCTGTGCTGTTTACTTTCTTCGTGGTTGAGTGCAGTGTTCAGAAAAGTGACCTAAGAGGAGGACTGTCTGGCAATCGCCCGTGACATGGATGCGGCTCAGAGGAAGCCATGGCTGCTGAGCACCTGTGCCTAGCTTTAAACAGACTTAGAAAAACAGCTGTTTGTTTGTAGGAGGAAGGAGAGAATGGCTAACAGGTATGAAGCACCTACTGTGTGCCAGGAAGCAGTAGGACCTCTTTGGGTTTTGTGAAAGTGAGTCCCTTGAGTTACTTCAGTAGCATTCCTACTGTGTTTGTCATAAAGGTTTTTATTAGACTCTGAGGTCCAAATCATTCCGGCTCTATGAACCAAGTCATTAAGAATCTCTTCTCTTTATTATAAAAACAGAAGATATGCACTCAGGAGGCAGAGGCAAGTGGATCTCTGTGAGTTCGAGGCCAGCCTGGTCTACAAATTGAGTCCAGGTCAGCCAAGGCTACACAGAGAAACCCTGTCTTGAAAAGTCAAAAACCAACCAACCAAACAAAAAACAGAAGGCATACCTGCATTATTTCTTCTTTAAATTTTTGGGATAATTCACTCAAAAACATGTTAATTTTCAGGAGGGGTTTCAGTTACAGGTTTGGCTTATTTTTGTGGGACTTATTTATTTATTATTTATTCTTACTTTATACATATAGGTGTTTTGCCTGCATATGTCTGTGCACCATATACTTGCGGTGCCCACAGGGGCCAGAAAAGTTCCCCCAAGTCCCTGGAACTAGAGTCAGATAGTTGTGAGCTATCATGTGAGTACTGGGAATCGAACTCTGGTCCTCTGGAAGAGCACTCAGTAGTCTTGACCACTGAGCTATCTCTCAGCCCATCCAGATTTAGTTTCTTAAAAGCTACATATGAGGGCTGGCGATCTGGTTCAGCAGGCAAGAGCACTATGCAAGTCTGATGGCCTGAATTCAATCCCCAGATACGATGGTAGTCAGAGGGAACCTACTCCTGAAAGTATCCTATCTCTCTCCCCGCCACCCCCTCTCCCCCCCACACACAATAATATAAAAACTTTAAAATATTCTCCATGTGACAACTCATATTGCCTATTTCATTTTGTGCCTGAAACACACAAGTAAACAAAATTTGAAGGATAACGATCTTTAGTAGTAGTTGTTGTTGTTGTTTTTCGAGACAGAGTTTCTCTGTGTAACCTTGACTATCCTGGACTTTGTAGACCAGGCTGGCCTTGAACTCACAGCGATCTGCCTGCCTCTGCCTCTGCCTCTGCCTCCCAAGTGATGGGATTAAAGGACTGCGCTACCACTGCCTGGCGATAACTATCTTTTTAACAGCTTAGTGGAGATATAATTTCCGACTTACACAATTAATCCATGTAAAATGTAGTCAGTCGGCAGTCAGTGTCTTCACAGCGTTGTATACCCATCGTTTCTCAACTCTCCTACCCCAGAATTAAAGATAACAGTTAGCAGTCTATGCTCTCCAGGCCACTCCCCCTCAGCAGTCTCCGCCCTCCAGGCCACGCCCTCTCATCAGTCTCTGCCCTCCAGGCCACGCCCTCCCAGCAGTCTCCTCTCTCCAGGCCACTTCCCCTCAGCAGTCTCCGCCCTCCATGCCACTCCCTCTCAGCAGTCTCCGCCCTCCATGCCACGCCCTCTCAGCAGTCTCCGCCCTCCATGCCACTCCCTCTCAGCAGTCTCCGCCCTCCAAGCCACTCCCTCTCAGCAGTCTCCGCCCTCCAAGCCACTCCCTCTCAGCAGTCTCCGCTCTCCAGGCCACGCCCTCTCAGCAGTCTCCGCCCTCCAGGCCATGCCCTCTCAGCAGTCTCCGCCCTCCAGGCCACTCCCTCTCAGCAGTCTCCGCCCTCCAGGCCACGCCCTCTCAGCAGTCTCCGCCCTCCAGGCCATTCCCTCTCAGCAGTCTCCGCCCTCCAGGCCACTCCCTCTCAGCAGTCTCCGCCCTCCAGGCCACTCCCTCTCAGCAGTCTCCGCCCTCCAAGCCACTCCCTCTCAGCAGTCTCCGCCCTCCAAGCCACTCCCTCTCAGCAGTCTCCGCTCTCCAGGCCACGCCCTCTCAGCAGTCTCCGCCCTCCAGGCCACTCCCTCTCAGCAGTCTCCGCCCTCCAGGCCACTCCCTCTCAGCAGTCTCCGCCCTCCAGGCCACTCCCTCTCAGCAGTCTCCGCCCTCCAGGCCACTCCCTCTCAGCAGTCTCCGCCCTCCAAGCCACTCCCTCTCAGCAATCTCCGCCCTCCAAGCCACTCCCTCTCAGCAGTCTCTGCCCTCCAGGCCACCCCCTCTCAGCAGAAGGCATCCATCGATTCCTCTTCTGTCACCAACGTACATCTTCCCATTCTAGGCATTCCGTATAAAGGGAATCATACCATACGAAGCCTTCTTTGAGTTAGCCTAACGTTTTAAAGACCCATTCCTGTTACAGCATGCGCTGACATGACTCCTCTTTTGTTTGTTTTTGAGTAAAGGTTTTGCTATCTAGTCCAGGTCGCACTTGACCTCTCCATTCTCCGCCCTCGGCCTCCCAGAGCTGAGATGACAGTCATGTGCCAGCACGCCCGCCCATTTCTTCATTCCTTCTCAGGGCCTGAGCAGTGTTCCACTGTGTGGCTGCATGGCGTTCCACCTGCTCGTGGGCTGACGGGCTCCTGAGCTGTTCCCACTTGGAGCTATTATGATGGTGTTCTGAAGATGCAGGTATTTGTGTGCAGAGGTCTTCGTTCCCGGGAAGCGCACATGCAGAAATGGACTTGCTGGGTCAAATGTTAACTCTGCTTCAACTTTGTGGGCAACTTCCAGATGTTTCCCAGAGTACCTGTGTGAGTTTATGTATGCCTTCTGTAAGGTGTGAGGGTCCAGCTTCCCTGAGGCCTTGCCAAACCTTGTTACTTTTTCCTTAAGCTACCACACTCCGGTGTGAAGTGATAGGGTTTGCATTTGCATTTCCTGGTGGACGTTGATGTCAACCATCTTTTTCATGAGTTCTGATGACTCCTCTCCTCCCCCTCTCCTTTCCTCCTTTTCTTCTTCTTCTTGTAAGTATTCCTTTTTAAAAATCCCACGAGCTGCCAGGTGGTGGTGGCACATGCTGTTAATCCCAGGACTTGGGAGGCAGAGGCAGGTGGATCACTGTGAGTTCCAGGCCAGTCTGGTTTACAAAGGGAGTCCAGGACAGCCAAAGCTACACAGAGAAACCCTATCTTGAAAAACAAAACAAAATAAAACACACACACACACACAAACACACACACATACCAAACCCAAACCAAACCAAAACCCCAAAATAAAACAAAACAAAACAACAACAACAACAACAAATATTTTCTTAATCCCATGGGACATTTTGTATTTTCTTGACATTTTAAAGTCTCTCAATATTGTAATATGCATAGAATACATAAGGCGATATACTTTTACATTAATATTCATGATTTCTGAGGATTATCTCAGTCTGTTTGGGGGAATGTATCAATTCCATTAATGTTTTTAAAAGACACACACACACACACAATATATATATATATATATATATATATATATATATATATATATATATATATATACACACACACACATATATGTCTTTTAAAAACATTAATTTATATATTTAAGGTTTTCTATGTATATATACACACATATATATATATTTAAGGTTGCTTAAGTCTTTGGTTGACTCCAATTCACCATTTGCTGTTGCTTTTAGATCTCAGATTTAATTTGCTTTTCAATTTCCAGCTCTTGGGCTTATTATCATCTGCTTTACAGTACCTCTCTTTCCTCCCCAGCACTGGGGGTCTAACCCAGGCCTTCCCCCAAACTAGGCAAGTGCTTCACCCGTGAGCCTCATTGCCAGCCCTTAATGCGTGAGGTAACACACTGAGCTCTGTATGTTTCCTTCCAAACCCTATTTTAGTTGAATCGCATAAGCTTTGACTAAAAGGCCTGCTGTGCAAGCACGAGGACCTGAGTTCGGGTCCTCAGCACCCACGTAAATGCTGGGAAGGCACAGCAGCCTGCCTATGACTCCATCCCAGAGCAAGCTAGCTAGCCAGACTAGCCATATCAGCAAGTTCCGGGTAAAGTTGAGATAACCTTCTTCAATGAATACGATGGAGAACAAATGGAGGAATACTCAAAAGCAATGTCAGCCTTGGGTCCAAACTGCAGTCTGACAACACCCATATGCCCCCTACATGTGAACGTGTGTGTGTGTGTGTGTGTGTGTGTGTGTGTGTGTGTGTGTGTGCCCGCCTGCATATATATACACACACACAAGCACACATTTGCTCACACACTTAGTTCTGTCCTTTAGAGATTTTAGTTTGGCTCTTTAGCATCTTGCACCACACAGCTTCAAAAAAAAAAAAATCTGGCCAGTGTCTTAAGAGGAAAACAGGAAAACAGGCCACATAATTCCCAGTGACTTCATCCCCCAAGGGTGGGTGGGTTGAGACAGGGTTTCTCTGTGTAGTCTTGGCTGTCCTTGAACTCACAGCAATCCACCTGCCTCTGCTTCCTGAGCGCTGAGATTAAAGGCGTGCGCCACCATGCCCAGCTGCTATACTGTGTGAACTGTTGCTGCTGACATACCTAGAATTGCATGGGCTGCCCCTGGGAGAAATCTGACAAGCTCTCAGACAACTTCTGTTCCTCCTCTCAAAAGAAAACGAAACTCTATTTACAAATGAGCCAGGTCAAGATGTGAAGGGGGGGGGGGGAGAGAAAGATCTCTGTGCAAACAAAAATAAATAAATAAAAACGATTGTAAGGTGTTAATAAACCTATGCAATCCCAGCTTAACCCACATCCGATTAGGCAATCACAGGTATACTGCCAAGGTCTTGGCATCCAGGAGGCTGAGGCAGGAGGATGCTGAGGTCCAGGCTGGCTTCTGTTACACAGTAAGACCTTCTCTCAAAAGACAAGGTTTTGTAGCACTAAAGGAGAAGCAAGGAAGAGGAAAAGGAAGGAGAGGGAGGGAGGGATGGCAGAGACAGAAGGAAGAAAAGAGGAGGAAGAGAAAGCGTGAGGAAAGGAAGGAAGGAAAAGGGAAGGGGGAGGGGAGAGGAGGAAGGAAGCTCCAAAGGCCCCCGGAGCGGAAGATGGTTGGGATTCATCTGTTAGGTGAAAAGTGTGCTTCTTTGGAGCTACTCTGTGTCTCTCTGGTTCTTACCCAAGAGAGAGTTTGACTTCTTCCTGCTCTGGTAACATTTGCTAACATCTGGAGACTTGACCCGTTTCCAAAATCAAGTCTGCATGGGATGATCTCAAGACCTAGCCGGTAGAGGCCAGTGTGATCTACATAGGGAGTTCCGCAGCAGCCAGGGAGGGCTACATGGTGACACCCTGTCTGAGGGCAGAGGGCGACATGAGGTGTCTTCCTCTATCGATCTCCCATCTTAATTTTTGAGATGAACGCCTTCCATTGAACCCGATGCTTATCATTTTGGCTAGGCTGGCTGGCCAGCAAGGGGGCGGGGTCCTGTCTCTGAAACCCCGCCCCTGCTCTAAAACACACATGTTATAGTCTGCTTTTGTGTAGGTGCTGGGAATCTAAACTCAAGTTCTCTTGCTTTTACGACGAGCGCTCTACCCACTGAACCATCTCCTCTGCACCGAAGAGGCTGTCTTAGTTACGCACGCTCAGTGAAAACGAGGTCGCCGTCAGTATTTGCTGCTTAGAACCTGAGCCCTACCCAAGCAGTGGTTCGTAGGTTTCTTCATGTCCAGATCCAGCGTGCTGCCTCCACACGGACAATCCGCGCTGGGGCCGGGGCTGGGCTGAGTACGCTGGTAGAAACCATTAATCCCACATCTTGGGAGGCAGAGGCAGGCAGAGCTCTGGAAATTTGAGGCTAGCCTGGACTATACAGTGAGCTCCAGGACAGCAAGGGCTATGCCGTGAGACCCGTGCTCAAACACAAGCAAAACCCCACTGAGCCCTTCTCTATTGGGATTCCCAAAGTCATTTGGCAGGGGTGGGGGTTTAGAGGGGTTGGTGGGTGTGGGAGTGGGAGAGGGGGTGGGGTGGATCTTGATGACTAATACCAGGAGGTGGGGTGGGGCTGGGGGTGGGAAGGTCTTACTAATCTTTGGGACAATTCACTTATAAAATCGTTTTTGAGAGATTCCAAGTGTGCCTGCCTGCTCTCTGACCCCCAACCTTTGCCTCTGTGTTTATGTTCCATAAAATGTGGCATTGTTTGAATATCTGAGATTTTTGTGGGGATATTCAAAAAAGATTTTTTGAATAAGTAAGTAAAGGAAATATATTTTTAAAAGTCCAGCCTTATGCCACCCTAATATTTTTAAAGAATGAGTTAGAATGCTAACACCCATTTAATGAATATAAAATGTGGGCTCATTTTCTTAAAAAAACCTAATTAAACATAAATTTTTTCCTAATTTTTAAACTAACAGCAAGTTAATCATTTGGCAACCATTGAGCAAAATTTCAATGCCTGAGTAATTTTTAGAGACCAAAACAAAAACAAAAACAAAACCACAAAAAACTGGATCATTAACTGTAGGTTTGATATACCCTTTTGTTTTTAGATAATGTATGTGACCACAAGTTAACAGGGAACATTTAGTCTAAATTTTACCTAAAAGTAAAAACTTAATTTTGTCCAATTGTGTAAGACTATGAGAGAAAAAGCATTAAAGACAGGAGTATGGTATACGCAGACGATTTAAGGGGTAAATGAATTTGTTGTCTGCGTTTGATGTCTTCAAGTAAAGGAAGCAGAAAGCAGGATAAGACAGACCTCATAAAGTTGACTAAACAAAAAATCAGTTTATTTTCACAAGATAAAGAATTATGAATCCTATTCTACGAAATATAGAGAGTATTTCAAAAGAGTTAAGCAAAGCACAGGACTATACGCCTGTGATCCTGGAACTCGGGCAGCCAAAGCTGGAACCTGGTGAGTTTCCAGGCCAACCTAGCTACACAGAAACCAAGGTCAGCACACACAGACAGACAGACAGACAGACGCACACATGAGGAAAGGGGAAATAAAACTAGGTTGGCTTTCCCTTTGGCTAAACTAAGAACTCATTGCTGAGTATATAATATATTTACTCAGGGCAAACGCAGTGAAAAGTGTTCAGTGCCTAAATAGCAGAAAGTTCTTTCCTGCCTAAGTACATATGCGGGGCTGGAGAGAGCTCAGTCAGTGAGAGGATTGCTGAGCGAGCAGGAGGATCTGGGATCAAATCCAGGACACACATAAAGCCTCTGGCATGGTCATGCGCGTCTATAACCCCAGCGCTGTAGGCTTAAGGGCAAAGACAGGAGGACCCATAGCCTGGCTCCAAATTCAGTGAGTACCCTGTCTCAAAGGAACACTGTGGAAAGTGATACAGTGGGACACTGGGCACCATTCTTGGCCTTCACACACACACACACACACACACACACACACACACACACACACACACACTAACTGTTAAAAGTAATTCTTTTTTGAGGGGGGGTGTGATTTTGAGACGGGGGTGGGGTGGGGTGGGGGGGGTGTGATTTTGAGACAAGAGTTCTCTGTGTACCCCTGGCTGTCCGGGACTCACTTTGTAGACCAGGCTGGCCTCGAACTCACAGAGATCCACCTGCCTCTGCCTCCCGAGTGCTGGGATTAATAAAAGTAATTCCTATTGCTAGAAGAAGCACTTCAAATCAGAGGCACAGGATTGGCGTCGAGGAGCTCAGGGAGTAAGAGCAAGGAAATAGGTAGGATCTCATGAGGTTACAAAGGTTCCTCCTCTGCATCGTGGGAAACCACTAGGAGACCGAAGAGGGCCTGGCCAATGGGAGAAAAGCTTTGCCAGTTATGCATCTGAATGCAAAGACTAATATCCAGAATGCATAAATAAATAAATAAAACAAAAACCACATACACCGTTCAGTTCCTAAGTGGGCAAGTGAATTGAACAAATACTTCTCGAAACAAGAAATACACATGGCCTACATATTTAAAAATATTAAACATCCTTAGGCATCAGGAAAATGCAAATCACAGCTACGGGTTTTTTTTGTTTTTGTTTTTTGTTTTTGGTAGTTTTGTCCACTTTGTCTTACATAGCTTTAATTGTCACATTACCCAGCCTAGAGTCACCTGAGAAACTTCAGGTGGCTGTCCAGATCAGAGTAGCCTGTGGGCGTGTCTCTGGGGGACGGTCTTGATTGCTGACTGATGCAGGAATGCCCAGCCCACTGTGGGTGGTGCTATTCTTTGGTCAAGTGGTCCTGAATCTATAAGGAAGCTAACTAAACATGAGTCTTGAGGGAGCCAGCAAGCAGTATCCCTCTGACTTGCTCCTGCTTGAACTCAGCCCTGACTTCCCTCAGTGATGAACTTTAACCCGGAAGTGAAGCCAAACAGCCCTTTCTCCTCTTCGTTGCATTCAGCCGGAGTAGTTTTTATCATAGTAACAGAAAGGAAACTTGGGCATGCCTCATCCGGGCCAAAATGCATATCATCAAGAAAGTAACCATGGAGGACAGGGTAAGAGGGAACACTTACCTTCTGCTAGTGGGAGTACAAACTGGAGCAGCCATGTGGCGGCTCACCCCAAAATAATAAAAACGACCATAGAGCCCGGCTTTACCACCCTGGGTATATCCTTGAAGTTGGCATAGCACACGTGCCAGAGGCATTTGCTCACCCCATCACTGCAGCACTCTTCCACAGCCAAGTAAAGGAACCAGCCTCGATATGCTTTAAACAGAGGGGTGAAGAAAGTGTGGCACACATACACAAGAGGATTTCATTCAGAATAGAGTCATAAGGCATGAAATGATGTCATTTTCAGGAAAACACATAGAACTAGAGATGATCATGTTAAGTGAAATGAGGTAGACTAAACTAACAGTATGTCTTCCTTTCAAATGTAAAATCTAGATTTAATTAGATGTATATGTGAACACATACCACACATACCATACACACATACTACACACAGACATCACAACACACACATACTACACACACACATCACACACCACACACACACACACATACACACACTCACACCCTCCCACACACACATACTGGAAGGCCAGAGGTGCTGGTTCTGATGTCAGTAAAGGATGGAAGCTGTAGTTACATTGATAGAGTAGATGCACTCGCCAGCAAGAGGTGAAGGCTAGCAGGCAAAGGGAGACAGTCCCTTCCCCACCATATTATATTTGGGCTGCTGACCAGAAGATGCCACCAATCTGGTGAGGGTCTCCCCTCAGGTAATCCTCCCAAGAGATGCTCTCACAGGCCTTTCAGGGACTTGCCTTTTGGTTGATTCCACATCCAATCAAGGTGACAGTCAGGGTTAACAACCATAGAAGACTGGGGAAGGAAGGGAAGTAGTGGGAAGGAGGGGATCAGAGAACAGGGCATATGAAACATATAGTGACATACATATAGGAAAGCCATGGGGCTGGAGAGATGGCTCAGTGGTTAAGAGCACTGCCTGCTCTTCCAGAGGTCCTGAGTTCAGTTCCCAGCGACCACATGGTGGCTCACAACCATCTATAATGTAATCTGATGCCCTCTTCTGGCCTGCAGGTGTACATGCAGTCAGAACACTGTATTCATAATAATAAATAAATAAATCTTAAAAAAAAAGAAAAAGAAAGTCATAAGCCTATTATTTTGTAACTAAGTTTTTTTAAAAAATAAATTCTATTTAAGGGGAATATTTTGTACCCAGGTGATAATCCACGCATTAAAAGAACTTGGAGATTCTGTTTTATTTTGTTTTGTACTGTGTGTGTGTGTGTGTGTGTGTGTGTGTGTGTGTATGCATGTGTGTGCAGGTGCAATGGAGGCTAGAAAAGGACATCCAATTCCCTGGAGTTACAGGAGGTTGTGGCAATAGCTCCCAAATTAATTAATGTATGGTTTCTTGAGACAGAGTTTCCTCTGTGTAGCCCTGGCTGGCCTTGAACTCACAGAGATCCACCTGACTCTGCCTCCCAAAGTGCTGGGATTCAAGGTGTGCAGCACCACCACCAGGCTTATTTTTAAAAGTGTGTATGCATGTGTATGTGCATGTGTGTGTATGTGCACGTGTGTGTATGTGCATGTGTATGTATGTGCATGTGTGTATGTGTATGTGCATGTATGTGTGCATGTGTATATGTATGCATGTACATGTGTGTGCATGTATATGTGTATGTGTGCATGTATATGTGTATGTGTGCATGTATATGTGTATGTGTGCATGTATATGTGCATGTATATGTGCATGTGTGTGCATGTGTGTGCATGCCCTTGGAAGCCAGAAGATGATGCTGGATCCCCTGAAGCTAGAGTCACAAGTTGGTCTTCTTTGGGAGCATTATGCTCACCCTAGGCAGGGGGTCCTGGGTGCCTAAGAAAGCAGGTTGAGGAAGCTATGAGGAGCAAAGCAGTAGTTAGCATCCCTCCTTAGCATCAGCTCCAGCCTCCGGGTTCCCGCCCTGACTTCCCCGCATGGAGCAAAGCACAAGGTGAAACAAACCCTTTCCTGCCTAAGTTGCTTTTGGTCGTGGTGAGTTCTCACAGCAACAGAAGTCCTAACACAGCCCTGAGTCAAGGAAACAGCTCAAGGGATCTGCGCAGCAGGAAATCTGGAGGTAAAATGGACACGTGAGGCAGAAGCCACGAGAGCAGCAGTGAACCTTCAACTCCAGGGTCAGAAGAGAAAAGAGCCCAGCAGAGAAGATCAGCGCAGCTCTAAAATAAGGCCAGCTTCCAGCTCCTGAAGGTGACTTTCAAGTTCTTAGAATTCTCTGCCTGATTGGAGTGTTTCTGTTTTCCCGGGGCCTTTGGCTAGGGAAGAGAGCCTAAGCTAACAGTGTGATTTATGGTGGGGACGTGGGTGGTGTCGGCTTGAATGCAGGTGGGGCTGGATACCTGAAGGTCAGCTACACAGGCTGTGAGCCTTGGCCATGTGGCTGATGTACCAAGCCGTAGAGGTGCTTCCTCTTGGCAAAACTCAGAGAACGCTATCACAAACACACACTGCTGGCGAATGGAAGGCTACAAGCTTGAGTCTGACTGACGTTATCTCTGGCTTATGTGGCTTTGGGCGCGAGGGAGGTTGAGACACAGGTTTCCTGAGTAGCCTTGGCTGGCCTTGAACTCTTCCTGCCTCAGCCTGCAGAGTGCCGGGTTTACACATGTGTGCAACCACCATCAGTTGGTGATTTTACCCTATCCTTTGCCTTTGCCTCTAATACTCTGTATCTGTGAGCGTGACGCATCCTGGGTTCCGGGAGTCTTGCTAGTAAACCACCAGCTGGAAGATGATCTTAGCGCATCATGTGAGGCAAAATATGATGCAAAATAGCTCTAAAAAGTCACCATGGCCAGTTCATTCTTGAGGCGAATGAACCTTATCTCTCTTTACACTGTATCCCAATCTGGGCAATATTTATATCTGAAGATACATGACTAGTTTAGATATGGTAATCATTTTAGCACTTTTCTTTCTTTCTTTCTTTTCTTTTCTTTCTTTCTTTTTTTTTTTTCTGTGAAGAAAAAAAATCAATTTAGTGGCTTTGGTAATTCTGTCGGTATTTTTCTTATTTTTAATTTGATAACTCTGTCTTTGGACTCCTTTACATTATCTCTGCCCAGAAACTATATATATATATTTTTTTTTCTTTTTTTTCCAGAATATGGTCATTTGAACCAGCAGTATTTTAGTAGATCTGGTGTCTAACGTTTTGACACTAGGACATCATTCCGTATCTACAAAGTTGGCGACTGAGGACAAAACGATCATAAAATAAGTCTACCCACGCATTAAAGTTGTAGCCTTCTGCCTGGGAGCTTGTTACAGTTTAGAACTGCAGTGGTCCCTAAAACTCCTGTGCTGAGCGTGGTCCTTGCTGTGGTTTGATTACGAAACGTCCCCCATAGGCTCATGTGCTTAAACACTTAGTGCCTGGTTGGCAGCGCTGCCTGGGAATATTGTGCAAGGCACCGTTCAGTCTTATGGGAGAAAGTAACCGCTAGGGGCGGGCTGTGAGGTCCGTGTTGGCTCGGACCATCAGCCATCTTCCAGTTCCTGGTACCACGCCTTCATGGACTCCGTTCCTCTGGTTCTGTGAGGCACGATAAATCCTTACTCCTGAAAGTTTTTCTTCAGTGGACTTTTTTGCAGCAGTGGAAGGCAGTGCTCAAGACACGGGGGCTTTGGGAGGTGCCGTCAGCAGAGAAATCCGTTTGTGGATATTGGAGCAGGGAAAAGCTTTGTTATAAACGTGAGCTCTTCTCTGTACTCCCCAGAGGTCACAGCTGAGCGCCTTGCTCTTCCACCACAGCCCCCAGCCCGGGACATTCTGCCTCACCCCAGAGCCACCGTGCTTGGGGCAAGTGAGCATAGGCTGAGAGACCTTTGAAATGGAGCCAGTGTTCGAACTGACTTTCTCAGGAATTCCGTCAAAGGCAAACTATCACCGAGCTTAATTTGTAAAGGAGAGAAAAACAAGGCCCTGTCTGAATAAAAAGCAAAACTAAACAAAGCCAAAAACAAACAAACAAACAAACAAAAAACGCATGACTAGAGTGGATGGAGGCCTGTCCTGCTCCTATGAACGCTGCCAAGTTCGTCAGACACAAGCTCTGCTCATAATAGTGGGGTACTTTTGAGAAGACCAGTGCTGTGGGGTTCAAGCAGCGGCAGATTCATCCCTTTCCAGGAAGAACGTCTTTCTACTCAGCACTGGATCTCTCAGCTTTTCCATTAGCAGCTTGGCTCAGTTCTGGGGAAGCTGAAGGCCATGATGTTTTTCACATGCTCCGGCATGTTAATACGCAGGACACTGATGGGCTCCTGCGTATATCACATCTCTGAGAATGTCTTAAGGCTGTAAAAGATACTTTTGATAATCTTCCATAAAACCATAAGCATTCTATGGGATTCTCAGGAGAATTTTTAAAATGTAATCTTCAGTGGGTTTCCAAGACGGCTTGTATTTTAAGTAACACAAACAGTGATGAAAAGTGAAGTGCTGTTAAGCCAGCCAGGATATTTTGGACAACTGCCCTGTAAACATCAGTCCTGTATTTCAGGCGAGGAATGATTCACGTTCTGTACTTGCTCAGTAATAGGTTTTTCCAAGAAGTGCCCTACAATTCGCTGTACATTCAACTTTAAGGCAAGCCAATAAGAAACAAACACGCGGAACACGTCCACTTCAGCCTGAGTTCACGGACTCACAAGCAGCAGTCTGGTCAAGAGTCTGGTTTTTTTTTGTTGTTGTTGTTGGGTTTTTTTGTTTTTTTTTTAGCAATGATTGGAAGGCCTGTCTTGCTTTAAACCCTCTTCTCATAAACACTAAGATCTCTTAGAGACACACCTTTTGACATCGTGTGTCTCTGTGTGTGTGTGTGTGTGTGTACACATGCACCATGCTATGAGCGTGGAGGTCAGAGGACAACCTGCCGGACTTGGCTCTCTCACTGTACCATGCAGACCGCAGGGGATAAACTCTTGTTGTCAGGTTTAGTGGCAAGCACCTTTACCTACCGAGTCGCGTCACCATCCCAGATCCCTCTCTTTTACTGTTTAAGCAACCTTAGCATGACGAACTGCTTCTAAGTGGGCAGGGCTAAGAGCATCTCTCTCGTGCTCATTTCTCTACAGCAGTTCTTCCTGCCTGATCACAGCTCAGAGCAAAGTGGATGTGACCACAAGGAAATGCGCAGCATGAAATGGCCACAGAATTAGAAGGTAGAACTAAAAGCCACAGAAACACAGGTCCCCTCTTAGGAGGTCCTCAACCAAGCTACTTGTCTTTTCCACCTACCCATGATAGCAGTCCAAGCGGGCAGACTGCTCAGCAAAATGTCACGCTCATCAGGACTGCTACAGGGGCGCCGTTGCAGGCTTTTCCGATGTTGCTGATTGTTGCTCCCAAGACAAATAGGGTTTGTCAAAGACAAACTTTGCCCATTTCAGACTGCAGACAGGCACAGATTAAGTTTCATCTCTTCAGGGATTATAAAACAAACCACAGCACCCACAGAACCCTCGCTGTAATGAGAGTTTTGTTTTTGTTTGTTTGTTGGTTTGTTTTTGGCTTGAAACAGTCTACATTTTATTACTGGACAAGCCCCACCCCCAATTTAGACAGGACTAAGTCCCCCCAGGGTTAAAAATGCTGAACTCCATCTGGTAGGCTTGATTGACTCAGTATAAAGGCTCAGTCTCACCATTTTGAATCTTTACAGTCCCAGCTTTGCTCTCCCCCAGTGTCTTCTCTTGGAGTTGTACCTGATCTTGTCACCAGTTTTCATCGGAATCCATTGAGGAATAGGCCAGTTTTGCTTTTGTTTTTTGGCCAGGAATCGCTTGATTCTGAAAGTCTTGTGAGAAGACATGATGACGACAGGCCGAGTTTGACGTGCAGCGCGTGATGGCGGAGGAAAGGAGAAGAGCGAGTTTTGGTTTCTTAAAAACCCCAGGTATGTCCTGTAAACTGTTGGACCCTCACGCCCAACTCGGGAAGCGGGTCGCCGTGAGAGACCACCCGAGGCACAACGCATTGATGCAAAAGCAAAGGTTTATTGCTGACACGCCAGGGTCCCTCAGCCCTCGGGAGGTGAAGGACGCTCAGTGACTGTTACAGACTATTTTTAAAGGCTAAAACTGCAAAGCAGGTGGAGTTGCTTATCAAGCTTAAACCATATGGACATTGGCGGTGGGAGACTTCTTGTGGGGATTGGGTGTGGGTCCCTAGGGTGGTTACTAGAAACCATATGGGACTTCTGATACAGGGAGCTCGCATGTAGCTATTCTGGGAACTAGGGTGGAACTCTGAGGCTAGCAGTAACGAGAACTGGGAGAAGCCTCTGGATAGGCAGGACAAGCAAGCGTCTTACATTTTATAATTTTACAATTTTTCATAAACATGTTTTTGTTTTAATCCCAGTGTGGGATATGGGGCTGCTTCAGATTGTCCACAGCAGCTGACTGTGTGCGTCCTATGTGCTCTGATAGGGGTGAGATTCTGCCAGCTGAAGATAGGTTGCTTCTGGGGATCCTAGAGAGGGTCTAAAAAGACCAGAGCAGCAAGACAAAAGGTGCGGCTGTTTCTCCTGCTGTTGCCAGTTGTTAAGTGGTTAAAAGAAAAGAGACAAGAAGACTGTCTGGCTAGATGAAGATTGGGCTTTCCCCAAGGACCTCAATTCCCCTAATCGGCAGGAGTAGTTTACAAAGATCTCAGTGCCCCCTCTTCCCACTAACCTTCTGTCTCTCCTACCCGGTGTTGGGGTGCTGAAAGGGATAAGGATAGAAAAGGGTGGGAGCTATATAAACCCAAATAAAGTAAGGTAAGCAAATATGCTAACACTGACTCTCACTCAGAGGCGTTCAGCCATTTGTTTAATAGTCTGGGTTGAATTTATTTATTGGTCTACATTAGAAAACCAGTCTTTCTCTGAGGTCAGTTGGTCAGTGTTTGAAAATCACATTATGTAAACCAGGAAATCCAAGAGTATTGTTTAAAATGGGCTTCTATCTGTAAAAACACCCCAAACAGATTCAAGTTTGCACATGTGGGCTAACCAGAGGAGGATTCTGGAAGCATTTCTACTCTGTAGTGGCCAGCCCACGTTGTCCACAGCGGATTTCAAATGCATTCTCACTGAATGCTTATGAGGAGCCAATTTCTACTTCCCTAATATTTTGGATCACATTTATATAACTTAGGGACACAGCCTGTGTTTAGCATGTCCAAGGCCCAAAATTTGGTCTTCAGCACCGTGAGAAAATTAAAAGTATGTAAGTAGACTTCATTATTTACAAAGTTTCAAAAGCATTATGCACCTTTACCATGTGTGAAGCACCACGGCACCATTGATGTCTGCATTATTTAACAGAGCTGCTTGTAACTCGGCACACTGATAACCCACCTCCAGGATATGATTTGAGGTTTTGAAAACAGACTTGACCCAGGCAATGAGGTTAAAAGGTGAGGAAACTGACTGTGGCTTAAATGCATAAAAGAAGTTGCCAACCATTTGCATAATTCTGTGCAAGCCAATAAGTGGCCTCTGGGACACACACACACACACACACACACACACACACACACACACACACACACGCACAGTGTGTGTTCGTAGCTCTAGCTGTCCTGGAACTTTTTTTGTAGACCAGGCTGGCCTTGAACTCACAAAGATCCACCTGTCTCTGCCTCCTGAGTGCTGGGCTTAAAAGTGCACACCACAATACCCACCCCATGTTTTCAGTTTTTATCTAAGTCATTAATGTTTACATTTTCCCCCAACACATTTTCCTTAATGTTTCACACCTTGATTTTCTAGTCATACCTTTGAATGTGACACTGCTACAGGACTAGCTGTGGACATGTTTGAAATACTAAACCAAACAAAAAATTAACAAGCCCAGTAAGAGGAAGACCAATGCTGCTACCAGGAAAAGAGCAGGGGGAAACTACATAAACCAAGTTGGGGGAATGAAAAAAAAAATCACAAACAGGCAAAACCCTAAGCATCTATGACTAGGAAAAAGAAGAAGCCCGGCACAGGCGTATACTTGTTGAGTATCTGAATGCCCATTGCCCTCATGTCATCCACTGTCCCCTTTTCTTAATTATATTTGCATTGTCCCTTATCTATCAGAATTACAATCTGCCATAGCCTCTAATACCTTAACATGAGTAGGTGTTTATTAAAGAATACTACTTATTAAATGAACAAGGCAAATATAGCAATATCCAATCAAAACTCCTTGGCACTCAAGTAAGTCTCTTCTTCAGCATGGCATCTTTATTTCAAAGGAAGCATCCTTATGAGGGGCCACTGGCTGTGAAAGCCATGCCAGTCCTGCCCCATGCAAACAACGTTGGGCTCTTCTTTCCCAGTGGTTATATAAATAGGTCTCAAGTTCTTGGAAGAACTTAGCAGAACAGCAGACCTGGACCTGAGCTCCCAGTACCCAGCCCAGTGCCTAGACACTAAATAAGTTTAATATGTTTATGAACTGTAACCCTTTAGTTTTGAGATCTTAATTGGCTTTGTGAGTCTTGATTCAGGAAACACTACTTAAAATAGGTGCTCCAATGTGCTGCACAGTGGGGTTAGTTTCATAGCCATTAAAGGGCCGGGAAAGTACAAAGAGCAAAAAGTGGATCTGCTATTTTAAAGCTAATTTCCTTGAGGTGGGTGGGAGTGCATTTCTATAGTACAATGCTTGCCTGGTATGTGTGAGGCCCTGAGTTCCTTTCCCAGATTCATAAAAGCAAAACAAAACCCCTGGAGGCTGGAGAGATGACTCAGTGGTTAAGAGCATTGGCTGCTTTTCTGGATGATCCCAGTTCAATTCTCAGCACCCACCACAACTGTTTGACTCATGTTTCAGCAAATCCAATGTCCTCTTTGGGACCTTGCAGGCACTGTACTTACAGACTGCACAGACATACATGCAGGCAAAACACTTAAACACACATAATTAAATAAACAAGCAATATCCCCCCCCCCCCCCAACCTACTTTCTATGTGAGACAGGTAAGGACACAAAATACATTAGGTTATTTTAGGTAATTTGCTTTTGTAAATATTAAAGCAGGTGGAATTTCATTATTGTGCCTGTTAAAATTGGCCTATTTTAGCCAGGCGTGGTGGCGCATGCCTTTAATCCCAGCACTTGGGAGGCAGAGGCAGACGGACTGCTGTGAGTTCGAGGTCAGCCTGGTCTACAAAGCGAATCCAGGACAGCCAAGGCTACACAGAGAGACTCTGTCTCAAAAAACAAAACAAACAAAATTGGCCTATTTGGATGTGTGTGTGTGGAGGGGGGGGGGGAGGTTATCAATTATTGTCCCTTTTGTTTCTGAAAGGCCAAGTAACTTAGTCTTGGCAGCACGAGTGTGTGTCAGTCAGCGTGAGTAACTCCCACTGACTTTTGGCCTGGTGTGTTGGGAGGCTGTGCAGGAGCTCAGCTCAAAGCAGTGTCTTTGTAATCTTTATGCCACAGAATGCAGTCACCAAACAAACACTTGGCCAGAGGCCACTTTTGGGCCAAGCCCTGTGCTGGATGCTACAGGGTGAGGAAAAAGAACCCTGCCTCCAGGAGCTCTCAGCCTATGGGAAAGACAAAAAGAATCAGTGAGTTCAAGGCTAGCCTGCGTGCCATGAGACCTTGTCTCAACAAACAAACACAATAAAACACAAAAGTGTGCTGGGCACAAGGTGGAGGGAACACCTAGAGGAGACAGTCTAGATTTGGGGGGGCAGTGGGATGAGGCAATAAGGAGGGATTCTCAGATCCTGAGACCTCAAGAATGAACAAAAAGTTAGAGAAGCAAACTCCAAAGAAGTTTAGGCAGAATGTGTCAAGGATTTCATTTCAATCGACCGTAGTGGTGTGTGTGTATAGTCCCAGCACTACAAAAATGGAGGCAGGAGGTCTCCAAGTTTGAAACAAAACAAAACAAAGTATATATGCATGCGTGTACACACACACACACACACACACACACACACACACACACACACACACAGAGTCTAAAGTTTCTTTCCACAGTTAGATTTCATTTCCTTCACAAGTGTATTAGGTGTGGTCTCCTTATTCACACAGCCTCACCGCATTCCCCTTTGAGACAATCAGTTAGCATGCCAACATCACACTCATTGTTAGTCTCGCGCAGACAGTTCTGTAAATACCTATTTAACAGTTTTAGCAGAAAATAGTAGAGAAGAAAATTGCTCTGTTATTTTATGCTCTGAGGCAGCTTTTGGGACAACGTAAGACTTGTCAATGACCAGGTCAACAGTCTGGTTCATAAGTTGAAAGGGCACAGTGCCTGGCGGCTGGAGATCAGAGGCATCATACCCACTGCTTAGAAATGATACCTTATGTCAGGTTCTCCTCACATAATAAAGTCCGGTAGGAGGCCGTTAGAGGGATGCTGAGCCTGGAAGAGGGATGCTCTCTGGGAACAAGCAGTCAGGATTCAAGCACCAGTCTGAGTCCCTGCCCAGGTCTAGTTGATCACCATGAGTAAGTCCTTTTCAGGTGAGTGATGGATAGTTATTCACCCGGAGCTCTTTCTAGTGGAAAGATGCAAAGGTCCCAAGAGCTCCCATCTCAGAGATGCCCTTTTGCTCACGGAGGTCTGGGGTCCACAGGCGTTAACCCACCATCACATACGATGGGTGGATTGCTCTCAGTGGCTCAGCTCTAGGTAGTGCTGAGTAGCGTTGACATCAGGAAGTCACTTCAGGAGTTGTTCACACCACAGCAGGAACACCAGCAGTGCGTCTGCCAGCCTTGGTTGTGACATACTGCCTCTCCTTCAGAACTAACCAGCCCCACCCCGACAGACTGCTCACAGCATTTACGGTCAAACATACAGGGCTGGAGAGGTGGCTTAGTGAGTAAAGGGCTTGTCTTCTTCTTCCGGACACCACTGTCAGCTGCCCCAGCTCCAGGAGACCCGGCACTCTGGCCTCCGTGGGCACTTAAACTCATGTGCACTCAGCCACACACAACATTCACATATACCTAATTAAAAAGAATCTATCTTTTTCAAAAACCAAACTTGTCTTTAATCTTTTGATAGTTTGTTATGGCTTAAAAATACTACTTTATAAACTGGCCACATGGCATCGGACTCAGGATGGTGAGGCAGGAGGATCAAGATCAGCTTCAGCTATAACAGGGAAGAAATGGTCACATCGCCAGTGGCCCGCCCCAGGACAGTGAATTCTAGAGCCCTCCTCCCTCCAGGGTTAGAAGACTCACACTACCGCTGCTCCAAACAGCAATGTTCTGGCTTCTGGCTTCACACTTTCTTGGAAGTTGAGACTTGCCTTGGCTAGAAAGTTCCAATTCTCCGTCGTGTTCCCCCACCCCCAATTTCTAATTAAATAGAACCCAAACAATCCTTTTCGGTGAAGTGAGAGCATTAATGAAATCATTCCTGTTTCACTGCAGAAGTCGCCCTAGCAACGCCAAGGCTGCCAGGAGAATGCCCCATCCAGGAGAGAAAGCTTTGGCTCCACCCACCCAGAGTCTTGGCCTTGTCGAGCAGGTAGACGCAAAGAAAGATTTGTTTTGTTCAGTAGCTATGGTGGAGTGACAAAACCATTCTTCCTCGTCTCTTAGTAACTAAATGTCACCTCAGCAACCAAAACAAACTCCACAGTGGCTTGTGTGACTGTTACTTCTGCACCATGGTGCCCCACCATGCTCTTTACTCTCTCTCTTTGGGACTCTAGGGCAGGAAACAAGCCAATGCCTCCACCACAGAGGACACAGATAAGCAAGCAAGTTACAACACTCCAGAATATATCCTCAATTTTGCTTTTAGACTTTAACCCATGGAAACTTGTGTTTTACTCCCCCTTCCAACCCTGCTCAGATTAAAAAAAAAAAAAACCCCACACATTTAAAATGCAGTGGCTCTCAATTTGTGGGTCACAGCCTGTGTGTGCGTGCATGTGTGTGTGTGTGTGTGTGTGTGTGTGTGTGTGTAGGGGGTGTCAAGTGACCCTTTCACAGGGGCCACATATCAGATATTTATGTCACCATTCATATCAGTGGCAAAATTACAGTTATGAAGCAGCAATGAAAATAATTTTATGGTTGGAGGGTCACCGCACATGAGGAAGTGTATTAAAGGGTCACAGCATTGGGAAAGCTGAGAACCACTGACTTAGTTTCCCTGAAATGCTGACCCTCTGCAGATGCTGTACTTCTCACAGCAAGCTAGTGAGGCAGGGTTAGGAGAACCCTTGCCCCATGTTATAGGAAAAACCAGGGCTCTATGGCATTCTTCAACAGTGAAGACTGATTTTGAACCAAGTCTTTTCACTTTGAAATCTTAAGTGTCTGTTTAACTATCTTCTACTTTTATGAGACAGTTCTCAATTCTCAATTGAAATATTCAGGTATTTCTAAATAGCTACATTTTTTGTTTTACCAACATATTTTTCTTTTCTTTTTAAAATTCTGTGCTGAGGAGTTGATCCTAGGTCAAACCCTTTATCCCACTGAGCTAAATAAAATCCAGCCCTATGTTTGCACAAAGTGATTTTGTTAGTAAATAAAATAGTTGAGTTATTTTCCTAAGTGCTCAGGAAATAAAGGCACTAAAATTAAAGGGCTGTGTTATGGCCCTGGCTGGATTTTCTTTTTTAAAAAGCTTCTTTCTAAATTTAAATGACAGAGCCCACAGTCTTGAGGAGGAAAAGTGAAACTGGTGAGAAAACAGGATGGAGTTTGGGTAGAATACACTACGGGCATTTCCAGGCCGAGAAGCTGACTAACTACAGGAGAGACACTGCTCCAATCAGAGGGGCGGGCTGCTCTGCTACGAGCTGTTCCAACCACAGCCCCTGTAGCAAACTGCCAGTGGGATGGTCCTTCTAACCTGGCACTTCTTGCCACGAAGAAAAGTCACAGTTTTCTGCTTCCCTTATGCCCACAGTTGCTCTATTTCTGTTACACACACCTTTTGATACTTTCTAAGAAAATAGATTGTCCTTAACAATTACATTTTTTTAGGCAGAGCATGGTGACACACGTATGTATGTATGTATGTATGTATGTATGTACGTACGTATGTACATATGTATGTATGTACATACTGTTTTTGCCTGCATGTACTCCTGCACACCAGAAGAGAGCACCAGATCTCATTATAGATGGTTGTGAGCCAGCATGTAGTTGCTGAGAATTGAACTCAGGACCTTTGGAAGAGCAGCCAGTGCTCTTAACTTCTGAGCCATCTCTCTAGGCCCCTGTGACACACACCTTTAATCCTAGCTCTCAGAAGGCAGAGGCACGCAGATCTCTGGGTGTTCCAGGCCAGCCATGGCTATGTATAGAGACCCTGTCTCAAATGTGGATGTAAAATACATAAACTGCCTTTTATGGCCAGGCATGGCTGCACATGCCATGACTACAGCATGTGGGAGGTGTAGACAGAAAAACCAGTTCAGATCCATGAGTACACAGTGAGTTCAGGGCCAACTGTCTCAAACAAAGGAAAACAGTGTCTTTGTTCTGTTGTGGAAGCAGCTCTCTGGGCTCCTGATCTCCAGTGCTTATGAACTCAGCCTGCATACTTCCTGCCCACTGTGGGCTCAGGCACACACAACTCCACCTGACGCTTTGGAATTGGCCCGTTTCTTACACCTCTATCCTAATTCCAAGCTTTTTCCTTTATTACAGCTTTTTGTCTAGTTTCTACTTCTTTCTCAGTTGATGATGTCAGTTTTCTAGTTGTTCCGGAGATAAAAAGAAAAGTGTTCCAAAGAGATGTACTAATTTCCATAAGCTTCTAGAAAGGCCAAAGTATACATTTATTATATAACATGTATACAACAAAGAAAATCCACTGTGATGTCACTGATTTTAAAGTAGAAAAAGAGATACCATATTTACTAATTCATTTTTTCCTGTAGAGACAGGTTAAGTGCCTAGCTTCTTATAAAATCTTGGATCCTAGACATCCACATTGTTATATATGGATGCAAATTACATACAACACAAACCCAGGAAAAGTCTGTTATAAAAGAGTACGATAAAATCAATGGTTGGTGTCTAAAAGGTAAGCAGGGTAGTAAGAGAGAGTGAGAATAGCAGAGGAGGGGGCCAGGCGGTGGTGGCGCACGCCTCTAATCCCAGCACTCGGGAGGCAGAGGCAGGCAGATCATTGTGAGTTCGAGGCCAGCCTGGTCTACAAAGCAAGTCCAGGACAGCCAAGGCTACACAGAGAAACCCTGCTCGAAAAATGGGGGTGGGGGGGTAGGGGGAGGAAGAAAGAAAGCTGAATTGCTGTCTTCAAAAAAGTAATCAATTGTGCGTTGCTTTTTGTAGCTGTCATGTCAAAGCTGACTTAAAGGCATTTCCACAAAAGTGCAGAATGTCTGTTTTTCCCTTTCCAAACAAAACAAACAAAACCACTGCTGATTTGAAACATGGTAAGGTGGTGGTTCCAGGGAAGTTAAAAAACAAACCACTTTTGGGATGCTGTTCATTTTGTGTTATCTGCAGGTGACAGCCTGCATAAACGAGACTGTGGAGTGTCACCCAGAGTCTGACTTAACTTGATTTTAGTTGAATGTCCACTCAGTACAGCATCTTAGATTTACCTTCAGGGAGGTGCAAAATGAATGCATGTCAAACGTGATGAGCCCAGGGGCCTTTGGTTAATAACAACAAAAAGCAAATCATTTATAGTTGGGGATTCTTGGTGGGGCATCAGCCAGTATTACGAAAATATACAACTTCACATTAGATAGAAGCCAGAAACATAATTCAAGGGTTCCCAAAAGTATATGAAATAAAAACCACGTAGACAGCGTGAGATCTCACTGGCGAGGTTCATTTAAGGTGTCAGTTTGCTACCGCGTCCGTCAGTCACTGCTCCCAGGTGATGTCATCTTTCCTCAGCTTCAGCTGGACATTGTGAACTTGAACTGGGTGAGAGCTGCTGTTTTTCTGGAAAGGGTTCGTTTCGTTCACACATTTCCTAGGGCTGTTCTTCATCTTCTTTGATCCTTTAGGGTTGCTATCTTCTTGATGGATACCTGAAGAGTTGTTTATCCTCGAGTTCTGAACTTTTTGCTGCAGTTTACAGACCTGTAGAGAAAAGGAAATTTAATAGTTTAGGTAACAATTAATATAAGAATGCGTAAAGCAGGTGACTAGATTGGTGGCTTAAAGATTGCATTACATCCAAGGTTCAGTGCGGCTAGTCACTCAAGCTCAGCGGCTCCTCGGCTGACACTAGCCAGGCAGCTTGCCTTCCACAGCTCTCCCCTCCCACTGCAGAGAGCGAGCAGTATACAGAGAGCACTTAAGCTGGGGCGACTCTTACTGTGCGCATGTGAGAAGGTCAAAGTGGGAAGATGGGTGTGAGCTGGAGGCTGAGGTGACAGGTGGGAATCCAAGAGAGTGGGCACTTTTTAGGTGATCTTAATAGCAAAGTAAACAGTTGGGCTTAGGCACTAGCATTTATTTGCCTAGGAGGCTTTTTTATTTTTATTTTTTCCCCAAAACAGGGTTTCTCTGTATAACAGCCCTGTCTGTCCTGAAACTCTCTTGGTAGACCAGGCTGGCCTCAAACTCAAGAGATACACCTGCCTCTGACTCCCTGAGTGCTAGGATTAAGGGTGTACACTACTGCACCTGGCTAAGTTGTATAATCTTTACTCCAACACAATCATATATATTTTTTTAAAGTTTGCTACAGCCTTAAAAGCCAGTAAAATGAAAAAAATATTTTTCTATCTTGGCCATAGCATAATAAATACAGTAATATTCAGAGTTCTTACAAATCACTGTCTTATAGAAGTGTGTGTGTGCGCGCGTGTGTGCGCATGTGTGCGCGTGTGCGCGTGTGTGCGCATGTGTGCGCGTGTGTAGGGGTTGAAAGCTGGCGGCTTATCAGAATGCTGAGCATCCCCAGGCAGAGCTGCAGAGAGCGCATGTGATGTGGCGGTTCCTGCAAAGACTCCTCCGCTTCAGTGACGTCATAGTGCTCTATGCTCAACCATGGATGGGGTCATTGCGTTGGAGTGAGATAGCACACTCATAACTCTCGGGCTAAAATGTTAAAGGGCATGTTACCCTTAGTTACTAGAGCACAAGCATGGAGTCCTCCGTCCTTGAATTCCACTGACTAGAGGTGGCTATGCCCAGCTTGTTTCAGGAGGAGGGAGAGAGTAGTTTCAGGACTGTGGTATCAGGTTTCTGTGGGGTACTGCCTCTGTGGGCACAAAAGACGTCACTAAAGGAGGGGAGGGGCGAGAGAAAAGAATGCTGGGAGGGTAACTGGAAGGATGCTAACATGATAGCCTACCCTACGGTCTCCCCAAGACCTGACTCCACCTGGCTCTTTCTTATCTTGAAGAACTCTATAGCAAGCCTATTACATGCAGGGGTGGCTCTCCGTAAGAGGCCCAGGGGACGCCTGTGTAAATTTTAGTGCATCATATCCCCAGAATTCCACCTGGAAGGCCACACAGAGATGTGACACTGGATACACACACACACACACACACACACACACACACACACACACACACACACTATAATATGTCAATATATATGGATATATATATATATATATATATATATATATATATATAAATAATTTTTTTCAGTTTTTTGAATATGGCAATTGTTTTTGATTTTTGAAGACCAGCAGCTTTCAGAGGAGTAGTGTGTGCTTGTTTTTAAAGGAGTCTTCTTACAATGTCTTGATGCTTCCTGAGTTTGGCGATCTGGTCCCCTTTGCGCTCCATCTTCCTGACTAGCTGATCCAGCTCATGCTCTATGTCTTCGGAGACGGACTGGCTTCCAGTTTGCCTCATTCGCTTCAGCAGTTCTCTGTGCTCTCTACAGAGGAAAGCAAACGTCAGGGCTGGGGTGCACCGCAGTCAGAGGGCCTGTCTGCATGGCACACCCTGTGCTCAATACTTGATAATACTAATAAATAAGAAGACAATAAATAAAGACTGCAGAGCAGCAATGTCTGGCATGATACATAGACAATACTTTTCACGATTAAAAACAGAGCAAACATCATATATGATTATAGATTATCTATTTGTCACAACTAATTATTTTGTTCAACTGTGAGTTTTAGTAAGGAATAAAATATTAATCTTTAAAAATAGTCTCTATCATTAGGAAACACGGGTAAATCATGATAAATATAGTTAGGCTTTTATCATTTGAGATTAGATACATGTAGAGGTATCTCAGTATCTAGCTGCACAATATCCTAAAAATAATCTAAATTCTTGGTGTTCTCAGCTCAGTAGTGAACAGTTCTACAGTGCTTGGTTAGAGGCAGCACACGGCTCTCTGCAGTTCCAAGTGTGGGATTGTTAATACTTCCAAGAGAACGATGATGTGTGCAGCAGTGTTTACAAGTGCAGTGAGCCTGCCAATGAGCACATAGTTCTGACAGAGTTGCTGAAATATGGTTAAGCATGGGCTACAACACATTGGCTCCCGTGCAGATCTTCCTTAATGAGCAATTTTTAATGCAAATGTAATGCTTTCAAATTTGTAATGCAGACCAAGCTGAATCTAAAAAAAAAAAAATTAAATCACTCACATAACTAAAAGCTTTTAAATAAAAGCTCTGATGTGCGTTCTAATCCTCCATTTGATATGCAATATTTATCTGTCAGACTAGATCTCTAGACTGGTAGTAATAAGACATAGTTAAGAAAGTTAAATACTACAGTAGCAATAATAGCAGTATAATGCAGTAGAAAATAATACAGTAGAAAAAATAACAACAATAAGTTTGTGGCTCAAAACAAAGTAAGTCGAAATAGCCAAATGGGACTTCAGGATTTATGGGTGAGAGCTAGAGACACTGCTAAAGGGTTGAGACCATGTCCTGCTCTTACAGAGGCCTGGGGTCAGCCATAACCCTCTGTTCCCAGCTACATAGAGCCTAGCTCCTCTGTCGTACCCTGTGAGCACCTGCACCATGGCACAGAGCCACTCTCACACACAGAGTTTTTAAACTGCTAAAAATAAGTCTTAATGACATGAATTTATAGGGGACAGTGTTCTAAAGAGTGTCAAGAAAAAAGGTATCTAAATGGGTACAGTTATTTTTTAATATAGAATAAACACTTACACACTCATTTGGGTCAACTCATCTTGCATTGCCAACAAGAGTTCAGACAAATTGTCACAAATGGAAACGGGCTCTCCTGAGTTATGAGGCTCAGCGTCAGCCTGGGGAGTTGTTCCGAGAGGCTTGGAGGGACACCGTGCCTCAGCGACTAGGAGAGGCTTCTGAAGCTTATACAGCCCACAGGGATACACCATCTGCAGAAGGTTCACAAGCGCGAGTGAACACAACAGTCTGCACAGGGCGACTTGAAGGGAGAAAAATAGCTATGGATTAACTGGTGCTTCATAGTATCTGTGCTGGTTAGGTTTTGTCATCTGGGAAGGGGGAACCCCAACTGTGAGAATGTTGCCCATAGGCAAGTCTGGGGAGCATTTGCTTGATTAACAATTGATGTAGAAGAGCCCCGTTCACTGGAGGCAGAGCTATGCTTGGACGGGTGGTAAACTGAGCAAGCCATGGGAAGCAAGCCAGTTGGAACTGTTCTGCCATGGTCTCTGCCTCCAGGTTCCTGTCCCCACTTCCCTTCATGGAGGACTGCAGACTGAAATCGACCCTGCCTCCCCTTGTGGTCACAGTGGTCATCACAGCGACAGAAGCTAAACTAACTAGGATAGAGTATAAGCAGTGCTCACAAACCAAGCTTTTCAACAACCATCTTCATTTGTGTCCTCACCTCCCTCGCAAAAGTTGGCGCTCTGAACTTGTGGTCCATTTGCAGAGGTGGCTCTGATTTCAAACACTTAGTTTTCTAAAAAGTAGCAAGGGAAAAAGGAAGCAAAGTGCTATATCAAAGTGTATTTATGATAAGGAAAACTCTCAGAAACCAACAGTAAGTATAAGTGCAACCAGAGATGTAGGCAGCAGAAATGAAGAAATAAGCATTTGACTATAAAAGACAAGTGGCAAACACATGAAGACAGTCTTGTCAACAATCTTGTTATTAGGAAAACTCAAGCTTATATAAAATATAAAAAGTTAATAATAATAAAAAGGAAACACCACCACATGCCTATTATAATGGGCAAAATGAAAAGGGATGACATTAAATATTGGCAAGAATGAAGAGAAACTACATCACTTGCATATTGATAAAGCCACTTTGGATAACAATTAGGCAGTTTCCAAAAAGCTGAAACATATATTATTCATATGACCTAACAGTTGCACTCTTGAAGAATTATCCTGGAAAATTAAAACTGATGTATACACACACCCACCCTACCACCCACAAAACCATCAACATGTGCACACAACAGCTTTATTGTAATAACTAAAAAGTGACAACAACCCCTATATCCTTCAACAGGTGACTGGTTAAACTGCAGCAGACCCTTAACATGGACTAATGTGTAAAAAGAAAAGTAAACATACAACTCAGATGGGACTCAGGGGGAAAGGTGACCCCAAGGGTTCAAACTGTAAAACTTCGTTTGGCTTTTTTCTCTTTGGGTCTTTCTCACACTATGTACGTGGTGCAGGCTGGTCTCAAATCATGGTGCCCCATTGCCTTAAACTCCTCAGCACTCAGGTTGCAGGCATGGGCCACGGTGCCTGACTATAGAACATTCCTGAAACACAGAGACTACAGAGATGATGAGCAGAGCGACAGCTGCTGGGCCTGAGGAGGCTGTGTGCCTAGGAAGGAACATGCTACACACGTAATCAATCTATGTAGCTCTCCTGTGCCTCTCAGTTACCATTAGAATTACACCTCTATGTCTCTCCTGTTCCTGAAATCCTTCCATGGGTGCAAACTATTTACAGAGTAAAAGTTTAAATTAACCCCTCAGCCCCCCGCTGGCCCCGTGTAGGCAGGAGTCCCACTGTTTTCCAGGATGGCCAGGAACTTAACTATGTAGTTCAGGTTGGTCTTAAACACAGGCACTTCCTGTCTTAGCCTTCTGAGTATAGGAATTGCAGATGTGTATCACTACACCTGCCCAAATACTGAGATCACAGGTGGGCACCTCTGCCCCCAGCTGGGACTGTGGTACACTTTTCCTCTCTCCCATGTGTCAGCCTTGAGGATTCACAGACTGGCTGCAGTGTAGGGGCTCTGTGGCTCTCTTCATGTGTTCTTCTGTCTGCATAATGCCATAAGACCCAACACATCCCTTTTTGTCTTTGAACTCCCAAACTTGCTGCCTCAGCCCCAGTGCCATCATGCTGGGCTTCCCTGCCTCTAGCGCTTAAAGACACTGGTCTAAGTACAACACGGCATGAGCTGAATAGTCAGCTGAGGACATGGCGAGACAGCATTGGAGACAAATGGCAACTCCTGACCTCTGACCCTATCTCCAGTGACGTCAGAGTTCCTTTTACAAAATGATTTGCTGTTACTCTTGTCTCTTTCAGAAGTTATATTTTCTTTCTGATATTCCTTTTATCATCTCATAGTTTCTATAATAAACATGAAGATAAAATTCTCTCTTATCAGATAAAAGATAATGCTAAAGAAATATTTAATAAAAGTCACTGTTCCATTTGCAAATTATCTATGTTTTTCTATTTACATTTCCAGTGCAAATCTAATTATTCGAACAGAAAATTATAAATAGATTAAGGAAATATAAGTGTTTCTCATTATAATTATAAAATTATTTTTTATCTTTCTTTTTTTGAGTTGTAGAATATATTTATGTTTGTAGGCACATGTGTGAGGAGTACATGTGTACATGTATGTGCATACATGTGGAAGCCAAAGCTTGTTGTTGATCACCCTAGATTGCCTTTCTACATTATTGTTTGAAGGCAAGGCCCTTCAGTCAAACCCAGAGTTCACTGATACGGCTAATTTCTCTAGTCAGCTTGATGGCGGGACTCCTTGTTTCTACTTCAAAGCTCGAATTACATGGAGGCCACCATGCCCAGCAGGCACGTAAGTGGCATCTGTATTGAGTTCCTCATGCTTGCTCAGCAAACACAGTAACCATCATTGAGCCGTCTCCTCAACTCCAAACACATTTATAGAATTCTTTAAAAAATTATTAAGGATCCAGTGAGATGGCTCAGTGTGAACGGCTCCTTGTAAAAATCCCCAAGAGCCCACAAGGTAGAACAGCCCCTGCAAGGTGTCCTCTGATGTCCATATGCATGCCACGGCATGTGCATGTATGTGCATGCACACATGTAAACACATATGTGCGCACAGACAGACAGACAGACAGACACACACACACACACACACTATACAATGTAGAAACAAATATAGCCAGATAGCCAGATGTAATAAGTAGGACGTGGCTATAATCCCACATCCCAGCTACTCAGGAGGCCCAGGCAGGAGGACTGAATTCAAGGTCAGTCCAAGCTACATGGCAAGTCTGAAGCCAACCTGGGCTACCAATGTACAACCTTGTCTCAAATACTAATAAATAAAATTAAAATCTTTGTTTTTACTGTATATGTATTTATATAAAGCTGCATTTAGATTTTTTTTTTTTTAAATGCAGAGCCTCACTATGTAACCCTGGCTGGCTTGGTTCTCTCTATGTGGACCAGGCTGGTTTTAAACTCATGGAGTTCTGCTTGTCTGTGCTGCTCTAGGGCTGGAATTAAAGGTGTGTGCCACTATACACCACTTAGTCCCCCTTTAAACAGTGTTACCAATACATTTTTCTAAGAGTTTAAAACCAGAAAAAGGACTGAGCTCCTTGCTGCTGCCCACCTCAGGCTCTTCTCAGCTGACCAGCAAACGGAGAGCTAAGCTTTGTACACTGCTGGTGCTGCTTTTCTTTAGTCTAGCTCTTAGGGAATTTTGTGTCCTTATGAAAATCACCATCACTTGGCATTTCCGTTGCATGTCTCTGATGTTTGAATGAGAGTGGCCTCGGCATGCTCATTTTTGAAAGCACAGTTACCAGGGAGTGAAACTGAGGCCTGGGAGAAAGCCTCGTTGGGAGTGGGTGGGGCCTTATTAGAGGGCTGTTAAGGCCTTGTTGGAGGAGGTGTGTCACTGAGGGTTCCAAAAGCCCACATCAGGCCCAGGGTCTCTTTCTCTCTGCCTGCAGGCCAGGATGCAGCGCTCCCAGCTGCTGTTCTAGCCTGTCTGCTTCCCACCGCCATGACAATGAACTAAACCTCCGAAACAGGCGAGCAAACCCCCAGGGAGGTACTTTCTTTTTTAAGTACGACCTTGCTTATGGTGTCCCTTCACAGTGATGTAATAGCAACTAAGACAATGTCCTTTATCACAGAGATCTCTTAAACCTCTCTGGAAAGAAAAGCTTAAACGGTCAATCAACATGTACCAGAAAGTTAGGAAGTATTATCTGGGAAAGGCAGGGATATGTACCTTTGGTGGCTTCTTTTCTTTACAGTACTTTGAATTTGAAACCGTGGACATTAAGATTTTTCTGATTTCAAGTCCAGTTTGAAGCTATAAAATTAAGGAGACAATTCACAAGACTGATCTGTAACAAGCTTCTTCATACGTGATAAAAGATAAGACCTCAGCTTTTAAGGATGAAGTACTTTCTGAGAGCCAAGCATTGCTTAGTTGCAATTATGCAGTTACATGGTTGGGGCAAAAGCAGGATTGATGAGCCTAGGAGGTCACAGCCAGCCTGGGAGGCATAGCGACACTCCATGTTAAAAAAAAAAAAAGGAAAGAAAAGAAAAGCTCCAAACCCAAAAATCTTTGAGGAATAATATACTGGCTTGGGTGTGTATCTCAAGCTGAAACTAATGTAGGCGAGGAGCCAGTTACCCTAACTGAGAACACGTGTACGCGCAAGGCCTTTTGGCAATGCAGTCAAGTGTATGGATACACTGGCTAAGCGATACTTTTGCTACTACAGCAAATCAGAGGCAGCGGTACCCAAATTGAGTGTAGACTGGCCCACGGGGATGCAGTACGCAAAGCCACGCAGTCTGTGTGACGGACCACAGGGCGCTGCTGACCTCGCACGCTTTGTCTTGAAACAACTTGCGCTGGTGCTCCTCCTCCTTCAGTTTCTCCTCCAGATACTTGATCTTATCCTGCAGAGGATGAAGATGTGAGAACACAGAGCCAAGTGTGCCCGTTCCTGTCCAAGAGCATCATATGGGGTCTAGATCTTTAAGAGCTAGCAAGTTAGGGCAGAAAGTAAGAAAAGGCAACAGCAAAAGACATCAGAATTGGCTTGGCTTTCTACTTATGCTTCCTTCCTTGCTATTGACATGAGGAGAGCAAAGCAAAAGCAAACAAACTCACAGCTTTATCCATGGCCACCACTGATCCACAGAGAATTAACCCATTGCTTTATCCATGGCCACCACTGATCCACAGAGAATTGGGCCACAGCTTTATCTATGGCCACCACGATCCACAGAGAACTGACCCACAGCTTTATCCGTGGCCACCACGATCCACAGAGAACTAACCCACAGCTATACCATGGCCACCACTGATCCACAGAGAATAACCCACAGCTTTATCCATGGCCACCACTGATCCACAGAGAATTAACCCACAGCTTTGTTCCCACCCACCAACAGAAGCACAGTGAAGCTTCCAAGAATGTTACAGCTTTTAGAGCTCAAGCTATTATGATCTTGGGCCTCAACATCCATTCAAAACCAAACAACCACAGTGTTGGCCACAGGCATGTGATGGCGGAACAACGTTAGCCACATGCATGGTGGTGGGGGAACAATGTTGGCTGCATGCATGTGATAGGGGACAATTTTGGCCATGTACACATGGCAAGAGGACAACTTTGGCCACATGCATGTGATAGGGCAGGGCAGAAAGACACCTCAGAAATGGTAGGCATGGCCCTGGTTACTTAAGATCTTAGTCTGTCAAACAAGGATTACAATAACCACAACAGCTAGCAAGATGCCCACTGGGCAAAGAGCCTGTCATGCAACTATGATCAACTGAGTTCCATGCCTGGAACCACGCAGAAATGGGAGGAGAGAAGCAAGCCACAAAGCTGCCCTCTCACCTCCACACGCATGCCATAGCATACATGCGCCCTACCCCCATCATTCCCAACAAGTTTAAAGGAGTAACAAACAGGAAACGTGAAACTGCAAAGCGATGAGAGCTATCTGAAAAGGACACATTTTATATGTTTGTGTGTTACCTCTAACAGGAACCATGGCAGAAGTGTCAAAGGGAGAGACTTCTGAGTATTGAAGCACATAAGAGGGGCTACGAAAAGGAAAAGAGGTTCTAGAATAATTCTGTGAAATGAGACAGACCCGGGGGGAGGAGGGAGGGACGTAGGACAGGCACAAGCATAAGCAGTAAACACTGTCTTCCAATACCCTTTAGGTCAGATGCCAGTGGAACAGAAATGTTCTGCCATCTTAGCAGCCTGAATGATACTTTAGCATCAGAAGGCAAGCTCGCTCATGCCGTGACAGAACACACCTTCTCCACGGCAGGAATTGCCCGGGTGATGACAGTTGTACCTGAACTGCTCTCATCCCTGTGCACTCGCATACAATGCCAGCCTTGCTTCGCTCCTGGCGCCACTGCTTCCGAGACAAGCAGGGCCTTACCTCTGCCGTCTGCTGAGTTGTTGTCAGGCGAAAACACTCCTTTTCTAAGACGTCGAGCTTCTCAAGCTTGGCGTGCAGCTTCATCTGATCCTGCTCTTTCTCCCACTGGAGCTGGGCCTGGAAAACAGGAAAAACAAAAGTTACACTTGGCCAGTGATGACTACGGGTCAGGATAGCAAATCAAAATATAACATAAATCAGATGCTAGGAACATGTTCATACATGTATATACATTAGGCATTTATGAGCAGAAAACTAGGAAACCAAATCCCTATAAGGAGTGAATGCACTCTGCAATGAACACGTTGCTGACTTAGCACTGGCAGAATAAATTCCTTCACACAACCTTATCCAACAGTGCATAGGGAGGGCAGCACGGCAAAACTTACACTAACGAGGGTAAACCCTTGGAATGCGTTTATTCACACCATCAGGATTGTAAGATGCTAACTGCTTACTCCACTCTTCTTGCTCAATTAGTTAATCATGAAGGACTCGATGCCAACAACACCCTCGCTGCAGTAGATTATCCATAACTAACAACACCCTTGCTGTAGTAGATTATCCATAACAACATCCTCGCTGTAGTAGATTATCCTTAACTAACAATCAGTTTTTAAGAGCATTACAGAACTCTACAATCGTCTGCAGATTACTGTGAAAGGATAGGAAATCATTGTTCAGCTGGTAAGCTTGGGTATCTTCTCATACAAGCTGAAATTGTGATAATTCATGATTTTTCCTCGGCCCACTAGGTAGAACGGGCTGTTTTGAGTCATCTATTACAGTTAACTCATTAGCCCTCTCACATAGCCTCAGATTCTGCTTACAGTGAAGAGCATTCGCAACAGACGTGCGCACACACACTCCACCCACCCTAGTTTTATGGCTGAAGGAAATAAGCAGCTGAAGCATTAACCTGCCCTATTTTTCCTTCTCCAGAGGAGGGTTAAGAAGGGGTGCGCGCCTGTCACTGCAGATGGAGCCACCGAAACACTACAGATTCCTTTCCGGCTCCTCCAGGCCACCATGGATGATGGTGCAGGGCAAGGAGACGAGCTGAGGTCACCAGGAAGAGAGGAAACCTCCCGCCAAAGGGCAAAAGACGATGTCGGCCATATCATCATTAGTCGAGTCTGCCCACCTGGGGCCAAGTTAAGACTCTATGCACCAAAAGAGAAGATATTACGAAACCCACAGAACCTGTGCCCCCTGAGAACCTCCTCTGGGGATGCTGTCTGCATTCACCTGTGCATCCGTGCTGAGCCTCTGAGTGCCCTCATCCTCCTGTGCTTCAACTTGTAGATCTGATGGATCCAGCTGCTGTTGTGTTTACTAATGACTCTGTGTTGGCATATAAGTGGCCTGACCCTTAGGTTGCTTAGGAACCTCTGATATTATCACAGCCCTCCACCAGGTGTGCCTCAGGGGGCCCGGATATAAAAGTCTCCTCTCTCTGTCTCTCCCCCTGGGGAGCCTCTCCCTTCCCGATTTCTGGTCTCCATCTGAGAGCTTTGCCTACATCATCTACTCTGCCCTCATCCTTCAGAATGGATGAGGTGACTGACAGTCATGGAGGCTAAGATCAACACCCTCATTAAAGCAGCTGGTGTCAATGTTGAACCTTTCTGACCTGGCTTGTTTGCAAAGGTCCTGGCCAAGTCAACATTGGGAGCCTCATCTGCAGTGTAGGGGCTGGTGGGCCAGCTCCAGCAGCTGGAGGGCCAACAGGAAAGTCCTGCCCTGGCCTCTGCTGCTGCCCCAGCTGAGGAGAGGAAAGTGGAAGCAAAGAAGGAAGTGGGGAAGGGAGGAGCACCCCAGGGAGAGAGAGACACACAGACAGGCAGGCAGGCAGGCAGGCAGACAGACAGACAGACACACACACACAGGAAGTGGGTTTGTCCTTTTATATCCTGATGGTGGGCTGTGATGTCAGAGGTTGCTAAACAACCCAGGGGGCAGGCTGCTTATATGCCAACATACCTCCCTTTTCCTATAATTAAAAAATGAGGATGTTGGATTGTTTTTCATGCATGTATGAAATGAAGGCTTCTCCAGTAATATAAATGCTATGGGGATTTTGGGCATTTTTTTTCCCTTCAGTCTGGAAGAAACTCAATCTATATAAAGAGGAGAATAGCACTGGAAATGATTAAAATGTAAATAAATATATAATTTCCTTGTAATTTTCTTTAAAGGATAATAGACGTTTAAAAGAACTAACAGTGAACTATGGGTTGGTTTTATAGCACATGTAAAAGCGCAATGAGGCTGTGGTACAAATAGAGGCATGCAGTAGAAAGGGTCTTTCATGTTAAGTATCTTAATAGTAATTCATGGCCGACTGTGGGAAATTAGAATACATATTTCTGCAGGAAAAAGAAACAATATTATTTTAAGAGATATCACCAGAGCTGGGTGTAGTGGTTCATGCCAGAAACACCAGTCACTTGGGCAGCCGAGGGGGGAGGACTGTGAGTTCAAACCCACCCTAGCACTAGATGGAGACCACGTCTGTAAATGAAGGAATGAGCAAAGAGTAGTTAACAGTGATGCATGTGCCCGGCACGAACAATGCCAGGATTTACTTCTTTGCACCGCTCACACAAGCATGCATGCTCACAAAGAAACCACTAGTAAGACTTGAAAATATTTTCATGTGAATGGAATGAAAATAAAAGTGACCAAAGGCTGTCAGATACAGGAAAAAGGGAATAGTAGGGATTTCATAGCTTTAGCTACAAAAATATAGTAGTTTGAAGACTGCACGGAAGCCCCTGGGGGGACAGGCAGGTCAGAAGCTGCTTCTGAGTCAGAGAACAGACTATTTCAAAGAGAAAGATTAGAAGTGCGTCGCAAGTCCCAAAGGACAAGACAGGTGAGAAGTGCAAAGAAGGGAAGTGGGGGGGGGGGGGGAGCTGGAGAGATGGCTCAGAGGGTAAGTGCACTGACTGCTCTTCCAGAGGTCCTGAGTTCAATTCCCAGCAACCACATGGTGGCTCACGACCATCTGTAATGTGATATGATGCCCTCTTCTGGCCTGTGGGCAGAGCAATGTATACATAATAATAAATAAATCTTTAAGAAAAAAAAAGGGAAGTGGGCAACACATGACTTCAGCTGTGGCTCTGAGGCAGAAAGAGGGAGACCCTAGCCCAAAAGGTCAGCCAGGCAGGCTGCATGGTGAGGGAGCTCTTGAAAGCTACCAAGCCATTTGGGGAATCTTTCAGATGGTGACTCCTCCTGTGTGACAGGTCAACATTCAAGGACGTCCTCTGTTAGTGCCCATTTCAGAGGACCGTGGCAGGTTCTCTGCAAGGGAGCCAGCCTATTGTTTTAAGACTGGGCTATTCCAGGGACCTGAAAAAAACAGTAATAACCACAAGGCAGGCAGCAGCCTGGCGGTACATGCTATAGCCCCTAGGAGGAGGCAGCAGGTGAGGGAGGGAGCACGGTGAAAGAGGGGACTTGGGACTTAAGAGGTTCAGGCTGCAGAAAGCTGAGTCCTGGCAGAGGAGGATGGGGTGGATGGAGCTCTGCCTTCTCCTAAGGACGGGAGCACGCTCCACTGCCTAAGGATAACTGTGTACATCAGAAGGCTTGAGTCCAAGGTCTATGGGGACCAGACCTCTAAAGTCACCTATATTAGGAACCTGTGTTAGGAATCAGGTGCCTGGCTCCCAGCCCACCGTCAGACTCAACCGCCTTGGTACTCAGGTAGTTCATGAGTACCGATGTACCATGTAGTTCAGGGCCAGCAACAGGGAGCTCTGACTCCCCAGCGGAGTACATGACACAGCTGTGTGTCTCCTGCAGGACAGTCCATGTGGAGCAGGGTTAGAAATCAAGGAGACCTCCAGGCACGGCCGTGATTTAGTGCTCTGCTTGCTTCCTCTACTCACCTGCTGTCTAACTTTAACCTAAGCAAATGCTAACTTCATAGCTTACTTGACATCATTTTCTTACCATTTTCTATCTTGTGTCATTAGTGCAACAGGAGATGGCTCTTGTGTTTTTATTTCCTGTTTGTTCTGGTGGTGTTGCTCTTTTCTCCTCTCTGAGTGTGACTGAGCATTAAGTCCTCACGAGAAGGCTGCCCACTAAGATCCCCAAACAAAACCAGAAGACAGTCTGTACCAACAGACACAGAAACCACGAACAGCATAAAAACAGGATTACAAACCCCCAAAGACCAAAACCCCTCAATTAGCACATCTAAAAAAAATGAGATGCTGGGGAGAGGACGCCAAGAGCACTTGTTAACAAAACACACAGTGACTTCAAAGAACACAAAAGCAAGCAAATAAACAAAGAAAGGAAATCAGTTTGGGATGTGGTTGATAAAATAAGAAACCGATAAGAAACTCAGGAAAGAAACTGACATTGGGGGAGGGGAAAAAATAACCAAACAAGCAGAAATGTTGGAAACGAAAAACCCAATTAGCCAAACAGAAAACACAGGGGAGCATCACAGACACACTAGGTCTGGCAGAATGAGAGTATCAGCAGTGGAAGAAAAGGCAGAGAGCGTATCACACTCGGACTTCAAGAAGAAACTGTGCACGCAGGGACGAACCTCCAGGAACTCTGGGACAGGAGCACACATCGCATCTAAGACTCCCTCAGGCAGAAGGACATGAGATAAAAGCTAATAGTTAATCCTCATTGCTGACCCGATGGATGCAGGATTACCGTGGACATGCACCCTTGGGTGTGCCTGTGTGGGTGTTTACAGGGAGGTTCAGGGTCTGAGCACAGGATGCGGGTCCCAAACAGAATAAAAAGGAGAGCAGAAGCAGAGCTTCCTGCCTGTGGATGCAACGTGACCAGCAGGGACCATTTCTGCTACTGTCAGAAGTAAGTGTGGGGTGGAAAAGAAAGAGACCACCCCTGGGAACTGAAGTGTCTGGCAAAGCATGCTGCTCCCCAAACAGAGGAACAAGCACTGGGACGGGAAGTGCACTTGGTTTTTATGCTAATTCAGGAGGTGACTGTCTTTTTCCCATTGGCTGGGGTCCAACCTCAGTCTTTTGCAATTGGCTAGTCTGAAACAAAAAATAAAACAGTGTACAGGAAATGAAAGGGGTAGGGGGTCAGTGACTTCAACAGAGAATGTAGCAGGGCTCGTGTAAACAGAAATTTTACTGGGTGTGTGTGTGGGGGGGTAGTAAAAACATTGCTAAAAATTTTTATAAGGTGGAAAAGATAACAACATTTGACTTTCTTGTCTTAAACACATTTCATTATATTTGATGGGAAACCTCATAGTCAGTGTTTCTTATCCTACCATGACGTGTACACTCAAAGTGTGGGTCAAAGTAAACTCTTCTTTGAGTCCTTTTGTCACAAGAAAAGTAACAAAGGAAGTTGACACCAGGGAGTGGGCTCTTGCAGTGACAAGCCTGACTCTTTATAGAAAAAATGTGAGAAAGTCTGGAGCTGTGACTTAGAGGAGTCCTAGAATCCTATAAGCAGAGCGTAGTGGCCATCCTGAGAAGGGTTAGAAAATGAGAAAACAGATAAATACAAAGTGGTGTCTGTAGAGAGAACATCTTGTGTATCAAACAGATGTAAAGCCTGTCAATTAAGAACCTATGGCCAATAGGAAAGGGGAGAATAGAAGGTGGACCATCTAGTAGGCAGAAAGGATTCTGGGATAGAACCAAGAGCATGAAAGTCACCTGGGGAGATGAGGAGGACAGATGCATGGCACCTGAGCAGAAGTAACCAGCCACGCGGCAGAATGTAGATTAGTATAAATGGGTTCTTTTAAGTTATGAGCTGGTCAGAGTAGGGGCCTAGGTATTTGTAAAGATATGTTGAGTCTTAGGAGTCATTGTTCTGGGAGCTTGAGGCAAGGAGGAAAAAACATGCACCCAAGTTCATGCAATCCCAAAAAGGAGCAGGACACGATCAGAGGGACGGAGCTGCAGGCTCCTCACACTCCAGTCTGGTGATGAGTCGCGACTCCTTCTGCCCATGTCCTGAGGACTCCGCTGAGGCTGACTTCAAAAATGAAGGACAGGGCTGAAGATGGCTCAGCACTTAAGCACACTTGCTGCTCTTGTAGAGGACTTGCACCAGTACCCACATCTGGTGGCTCACAGCTCTCTGTAACCTCCGTTCCAGGACATCCAAGGCCCTCTTCTGGCCTACTTGGGCACCCATACATGTGTGTATACATGTGTACATGCACACATACACACTCAACGCACACACTCACACACACACAATATATCTTTAAAAAGCGATCTTTAAAAATCTTTAAAAAGTTTGTTTGGTAGAAGAAATTTCAAGAGAAGACTGTATTCAGATTGTACTTTGAGAGAGGGCAAAAAAACAGACCAGGAAAATATAAATATGTGCAGTGTAGTCAAAAGAGCACTGAGCAAATTAAACATTGCAGCCAAGGTGGGATGGACAGATATTAGCACAAGTAAAGAGAAACCTGGTCCTTTTCCTTGAACAATAGGTCAGCTGCTATGAGGGTAGGGCCTGGACCATGGAAGGTTCCAACTTGTAAAAATACAAGTTCATTGAAAACAACGTGTAGGCACACAGAGACCACTGCAACTCTGGCCCAAGTGGTCAGACTACATCTTGGGCTGGCAGAAGAACTTGGTAGTGCCATCCAAATGGTTGAGAGGTCATCAAGGTTTGTACCAAGATGTCTGAAGGCCACTGAAGGTAGGCAACATGTGACAGGTTCCAAGTCCCTGAGAGGCTACTGCATGAAGCAGTCAAGGTGAAGGCTGACCTGCAGGGCAGGCCCCAGGCTGCTGGAGCTCGGATGGTTCTACCACAGTCCTTAGCTGCCACATTGGCAGCACAGGGCGTACTGTCGGCCCCACTCCTCTATTTTATAGTGGTAGAGTTTACCCTGTACTACTGTGTACTGGAGATACATAACTTCTTCTTCTTTTTTATTTTATTTTTTTTACATAACTTCTTTTGGGTTTTACAGGAGTTCAGAGTGAAGGGTTAGTCTTGAGTCTCAGAAGAGGCTTTGGACTTAGGACCAGTTTTGGACTGTTAGCAGATTACAGAAACTCTTAGAGATGGGCTGGAGTAGTTTGTTATGAGGTGAAAATGAGACTTTAGGATGCATGGTGTGGAAAGCGATGAGTTAAAGCATAGCTGCATGGCTGTTGAGTTGACAAGGGGCGGAACTGTGGTGGTCAATCTTCACTGCCAACTTGACTGGACTTAGCATCACTGTGGGCACACCTATAGGCATGTCTATGAAGGTGTTTCCAGAAGGATTTAAGTAAGGAGGAAGGCCTACCCTGAGCACAGGTGGCTGGGGTCCTGAGGTGAATAAAAAGAGGAGATGCAGAACGCTAGCACCTGCCTCTCTCTGCCTCCTGACTGAAGAAGACGCGATGTACCCAGCTGCTGCCTGTCCTATCGTGACGGATTATACACAGGGAAACTATGAGCCCAAACACAGCCCTCCTTTGCTTCAGTTGCTTTGGTCAGTTATACCGTCACATAAGTAGGAAAAGTTACATAGTCAATGAGTTATGGCAAAACGGTCCCCAAATCTAGGGAAGGAAATGGACAGCCAGTGTGAGAAACAATTTCCCCCTACAAAGGTAGTTAGTCAGACAAGGTCCGTATTTCCTGAAGCTTCCTTTCTCATTTCTGCCAGTTAGCCAATCACATTAGACTGTGAACTCAAGCTTTCACTAATGGGGTGAGATGCAATCACCACCTGCAATAGCGATAAAAGACAGACCTGTTGGCTGATGTGCTACTTGTTAGCCTAGTTTGGATTGTAGAAGACCCCCTTTTTAAAAAAAGAAATCATGCACAATTTCGTGTTTCTATGGTCATGTGTTCCTTTGTGCAGCACTGAGATTATTTTTTTCCCCCAACTTCCAAATAAAAGGGACACTTAGGACTCCAATTGGCATGCCCAAAGAAGAGCCTCTTCACGATACATCCCAGTTAAAAGACCAGAACCTCAGAAGAAATGATACTACAAGCACCAAGAGAAAAACATCAACAAAGGCAAGCCCACCAGCGAAATATCAAACCTCCCTGTGGAGTCCTAACAGCCAGGAAAGCAGAGAACGATGCATCTCCAAGCCTGGCAGGAAGGAATCACATCCAGAAAAGTTCTCTTCTAAAAGTAGTGAAGAAATATGTTTGAAAAGCACAAACTCAAGTAACTTATGGCCACTAAGACGACACTGTGAAAGACAGAGACCTGACACACATGCCACAAAATCAATACAAACCCCAGCTTTTCTCTGTGTTGGTTTTGCATAGGCTGAGAGGTGTGGGCTGTCACTGGGATTGGGGCTGCGGCCTCCACACTTCACGGCTCCAGCACAGTGAGTGGTTTTATTTTCCTGTGTGTCCTTGCTATGACGCCACAGGCCCAAAGCAGCCACAACAACCACGATGGAAACGTGTAAGCAGAAATAAACACTAAACACTTTATCTACTTATTTTGTTTTTGTTTCTGCTTTGTTTTGAGACGCAGTCTGTCTATGTAGTTTTGGAATTCGCCTTGTACCAAGCTAGCCTTGAACTCAGGAAGATGGGCCTGCCTTTCACTCCGGGGTACTGGGACTAAAGGCTGTGCCACTGCACCCGGCACCTTTTCAGATAAGCTGACACTGTGTGGTATGATTTTAATTTTCCTTTGTTTTGTTTTTAGAGACAGGGTTTCTCTGTGTAGCCTTGTTCATTCTGGAATTCACTTTGTAGACCAGGCTGGCCTCGAACTCACAGAGATCTGCCTGCCTCTGTCTCCTGACTGCTGGGACCAAAAGTGTGCACCACCAGCGCCCAGCCAAGTATTACTTCTACGTCCTTTTTTCTCTCCATTTAGCCTCCAGCTATATATTCAGTTAGATCTTTCTTACTCTGACATGGTGTCTTTTCTTATTTTCTGAATCTGCTATAATTTTGTCCCTTTCTTGGTCTGGGTGGTGTGTGTCCATTTCTCGAACTCTGTCTGGTAACTATGTAGCAGATCTATTAATTCTAAATTTCATTTTCAGTGTTTTATTCTTTCTCAAATTGGCTTGATCACATGATGATTTCTAATACTCAACAGAAATTTTCTTTTTCCTCCTTTACCTGTTTCTTTTTGAGATAGAGTCGGGTTGTTATCCAGAGTGGGTTCCAGCTTTTCAACCCAAGGGGTCCTACCACTCTCGCTGCAGCACCCTCTTCCTGACTAGTGCAAGCGTGCCAGCTTAAAGCTGCGGTCTGGCAGGGCCTCCACTTACTCAGCACTAACTCATGGGCGTGTCCATGTGGTCTCTGTGGATGCTGATTCCCTGTCATGACTTCCATTGTCTGCCTGGTTAGTTTGGGTTGAAAGTCTCTCATATGTGGGACAGGGGCTTGCACATGCCTGAGGTCACATAGCACAGTGGTAGTCCAGAACGGCTAGAATCTGATTTCAGTGTCTAAGGTTTCCTAGACTGCTCCGACCTGGAACAGGGCTGTGATCTAGGCTGCTGGCTTCCTTACTCAACCTCACAAAGCACTCAGCCTGAGGTTTCCTATGCCTTTTGCTCCATGCAGACTTCCACTGATTTCCTGACCCAGAAGGGCAGTTGTCAGAAGCACTGTCTCAACTTCCCCTCTGAAGTCACAAACGCCTTCAGCAGAAATGTGCCTCAACATTGGGCAGAACTTTTGGGATTTAAATCCGTACAGAATCTGACTTGGTGACTGCTCGCCACTTCCTTAAGCCATCTTCTTTCTTCTTCTTCCCTTCCCTCTCCTCCTCCTCCTTGCTTTCCTGTGCTGCCTCTGTTAAGTTTTTCTTGTTTTCATTGCAAAAATGTTGGCCTACATGGCAGAGTCTACCGTCACTGTAGGTGAACATTTCCTAGACATAGCTTCGTCCCTGCTGTGATTACAGTATGAAACGTTTCCCGTGTTACACTCTTCACAGCCATATGAACCTATGCTGGCATGCCTCAGAGGGAGCCACACCTACCTGCTGCTCTAGGATCATCGTCTTTTCCCGCTCTACGTTGAGAACCATTCTCTTTGTGTACTCCAGCTGCTTTTCCAGAAGGGAACAGCGAGACTGCGCCGAGCTTAACTGAATGCTTATATCTACGCAAAGACAAAACCGCGCCCATTAGCTGCTGATCACATAGGCCAGAGGCTTACTTATTATGTAAACTCGTGTGTGTGTGTGTGTGTGTGTGTGTGTGTGTGTGTGTGGTGTTATATGTGTGATGCAAACGTGTGTGCATGCATGTGTGAGCACATACACAAGCTAGGGGAGGACGTCCAGTGTCGTCTTCTATTACTCTCGGCCTTATTTCCCTGAGTCAGTCTCACAGACTGTCCTTCCCGCCGACCCCCACAGCTGGAGTGAGGCACTCGCAGCCGTGCTCGGCTTTCTTAGATGGGGGCTGCAGTGCTGGAGATTCTAACTCAGGGCCTCACTCTCTTACAACAGGTGCTCTTACTCAGTAACTTCAAACATACGTTTGTTTATTATTATAAGCAATATTATTTATTACATGTATGTATTCTATGTTATGTAATACATAATGTTAATTACATATGAGTGGTTTGACAATATCTTCCCCTAAAAAGACAGAAGGAATACTTTAAACAGGAGAGAGAGAAAGAGAGAGAGAGAGAGAGAGAGAGAGAGGGAGAGGGAGAGGGAGAGGGAGAAGGGGGGGGAGAGGGAGTGAGGGAGGGAGAGACAGACTATGTGGGAGTCTGAGGACAACCTGTGGGAGTCAGTTTTCTCTTTCTACCATTTAGGTCCTGGCAATTGAACTCAGGCCATCAAGTTTGGCAGCGAGCAGCCACCGCACTGGCTCTCTCCTCTACTCCTTTACTATTTTTCTTTTTATTAAAAAAAAAAAAAGTGCGTCTGTGAAACAGTCTCTCACTTTGTAGCCCTGACTAGCCTTGAACTTGCTATGTAGACCAGGCTAGCTCCAAACTCACAGAGCCTGGACTGCCTAGGTTGAAGGTGTGCGCCACCATGCCCGGCTCTCTCCTTTCCTAACTGCTGAGCACTCAGTTCTATAAGGGCAAGTAACCAATTTTAACCCTCTTACTTTCATCAGTTATCTCATTTTTTTTTCTTCTCATTCTTCATTCTGTTTGTAAGGTAAACACAAACAGAAGCTTTATATGGATCAATGTTTTAGAAGGAAAACAAAAACATTTTGAAGAAAAATTATACAAAGAACTCACACTCTAAATTTCTTAAAATTCTTATCTAATATCCTTTTCTTAGTTTCCACAGAAGTCTACCTATCTACCTAGCTCCTCTAATTCTGTATTCCTCAATTTGAGTAAAATTATTTTCCATTTATTTTTATTATTTTTATATTGTCTAGTTACTACCATTGCTTTATATTTAAAAAATTTTAATTAATGTTAATGAAAATAAGCATTTTAATGATATCACGGGCTTTGCTGGATTTTATTATTCATTCTAAAAATATTCTAATTTCTAAACACAACTTTCCTAGGTATTTTCTTTAATTATGTATTTAAATAGTAAATATTTCTGACCTGGGGACAGGGCTGCAGCTCAACTGAAAGAATGCTTTAGTCCCGGCACTGCACAGGCCAAGCGTGGTGGTGCACACCTGTCATCCTGGCACTGCACAGGCCAAGCGTGGCGGTGCACACCTGTCATCCCGGCACTGCACAGGCCAAGTGTGGCGGTGCACATCTCTAATCCCAGCACTTGGGGTAGAAGCAAGAGGAACATCCTTGGTGACAGCAAGGTCAAGACCAGCTTGGGATACATGTGCGACCCTTGCCCCCCAAAATGTAACTGTGAGCTAGGATGATAGATATAATGAAGGTGAGTTCACACTTACATTAATTGCGCACAAACATCCAAATGCCCAAGACCAAGGCCTCAAGGTTGCTCGGATCATAGGAGCAGAGATATTTGAATAAGCCGCTTCAGCTGGGCTTTTGTTTTCAAACTGTAACCCCTGCGACCCCCATGCCTGAGGACCCCCGATCATCGCTGACCTTTCTTCTGTTTCCTCAGCTCCTGGTGCGCCAGGTTTCGCTCACTTGTTTCGTTCTCCAGGGCCCTTTTATACTCTGCTGCTTCTCTGGACAGAGCGTTCAGGTTGTCTTCAGCCTGTGTCCTTTCCAGGTCTAGACGATGAATCTTCTCCTGGAGAGTCTTTAATGCTGAAACAAGTGCTATTGGAAAGAAATTTGCTGTTTTAAGAGAAATGTTTTGAAGACTTACCAATCATAATAACCTGAGTAGCAATAAAAAAATGAAGTTATGTTTGCTAGTAACTAGAAAGTACACACAAGTTAATGTATATGATAAAATAAATATAAACAAATACAAATGATATTTATATGTAATATGAATAAAATAATAAAATAAAAGTTGATACTACAAAGGGATTCATTTCCTATGGTGTATCTTGTAAAAACTATAATCTGTAGCTTTTAGCTGAAGAAGCCAATGTTTTAAAAATGCTAAGTGGCCTGTGTAAGCTCCCGGGGAACAGCGTAGTCTCGTGGCTGTTGGTCCTGTGGGCATCCAATACGCAATCACAGTATTTTCTACATGATAGCAGTGAGCTCACGTCCAGGCCATGCGCTGCTCCTAATTTCCTGTAAAGCTGCATATCTGCATTACCTTGGTTGTTTGGACTATTAAACGTTTTAGCAGAGTTCACAGGGTGGCAGTTCTGAGATGCTTCCTTCTCTGGGAACAGTGGTGCAAACCTTCTTTCTGGAGGGTTAAGATAGCTCCCAAGTACACTGTGTGACAATTCAGAATCCATTGCCTGTGGAAAAGGAAAGAGACACAGGAGAGTGTCACTGTTTCCATCTGAAGGACAGACGCAGCACATAAAAATGATGCAAAACAGTTACGCATGACATACTTGTAGCTTTGCAAACTTAATTATCTCAACTTCAACTAGATTAAACTCAGCAGTAACAAAAAGGAAAGTTATTTGTTGTGTAACTAAGTAAGCAAGTATGTGCAAGAGATGTAAGCCGCCATTTTCTCAGTTGTCCCTACGTTACATGTACCCCAGCCACAAGATGTGACTCTAGAGTTTCAAGTACTTATACTCAGAGACAATACAGATTTTCAACAGCAGCCACCGGCAGAACACTATTATGTTATATTATATATATGTATGCTATATATGTTACAATATATATTATGTATACATTACAGTACACATTACATGTTATAATATATAACCTATATAATATGACATACACTATAATAACAAATATTATATTAAATACATAACATATTATAAATATATAATGTATATGTTATATGTTATGTAACATATATAACATGGCATATACTGTAATAACATACATATATAATATATGTACATACATACATACATATATAATATATATTGTTTCTGAGTCTAAGCACTTGATACCCTAGAGTCATATTTTGTGGCTGGGATACATGCATTATATATTTAATGGGATACATTTATTATATACTATATATAATAAAATATTACTATTGGCTACTAACAGATAGGTTTCCAAGGAACTCTGCATATATGAAATCCCTGAACTGCGTCCTGGGGTGAAGCACATTTCTACTTCACACGCCTCCAGACCAAGCGTCTAGCTTGCATGACTCCAGACCTAAGGGATCAGATGGAGTTATTGTGTGACTCTGTTTGGGCTTCCTTTTTTTCCTTCTTTTTGTAGGTGAGTTCTTTTTAACTATTTTGGTGGGTTAATTCTTTATCACACTTTCAAAATCATTTCATTTTCATAATTTAAATATTTTAGAGACCTAGTCTACTTAATGCTAGTTGGTGTTATCGATCCACAGCCACACTGGATAAAACAAGGTAATACTTATTGACCAAGAATCCATCACTGGGCACAATTCTATGCCAGAGAAGTTTTTTATAAACGTAACTCTAAGAGTGCCATCATAAAGATAGTAATTTTTATTTCTGTATTACATATTTTCTCTGACTTTGGGCTTTCTTGGTTCAAGAGACAAAATCTGGCACTTCCTCATGACTCTATTTCTGAGAAGGGCAAAGGGAAGATGTAGTGCTATTACCATGACAATCTCACTTGTTGAAACTGCAGGTTATATACTACTTTAAGAAGGTTTGTGGAAACACTGGCGGGCTCTTTGCTCTTGGGAGACAACCAGGCTCTGCTCTGATTGCAACTTACTGACCCTGTCTCCACCCCCTCAGGTACGGCTGTTCAGACACTCTCTCTCCCATAAGGGCTATTTCTGCAAAAAAACAAGATACTAAGTTAGTCACCACTGGCTCACTACGAAGTGGAGTCTACCACTGCCCCAGAGTATACAAGTTCTGGAGATGGGTATGTGTCTTCTAACAGGACGAGAGAGAGAGAGCTGAAACTCCTCAAAACACTGTAGTTATGGTATACGGCTCCCTTCCCAGGTCCTGGTGTATCCCTCCAATAATAGAATTGATTTTAAAAAAACTACCCCCCAGGTCTTATACAATTTGAGAAATTAAGATTCCTCTGACCCAAGTACAATATCTTTCACAAATCAGATTTTGGCACACATTAAAAGACACTCCTTTCATCTGAGCACTCGGAAGGCAGAGGCAGGCAGATCTCTGTGAGTTTGAGGCCAGCCTAGTCTACAGGACAAATTCCAGGACGGCCAGAGCTGCACAGAGAAAGCCTGTTTCCGGGGCTAGCTGGGGGCGGGGCATGCAGCTCAGCTGGAAGAATGCTTGCCTGACATGCACAAAGCCTGGCTTGATCTCTAGCTACACAGAAGTCAGGGCGGTGGTGTACCTCGGCAATCCCAGCACCAGGGAGAAGCAGGCGCTCAGGATCACTCTGCTACCTAGAGAGTCAGGGCCAACCTGGGCTACATGAGACCTTGGCTCAAATAACAACAAACAACAAAACACCTTGGCTCGAGTTTAATGTTGATAAAATCATGACTACTCAGAAGACTGTCAGTAAATACACGTGTTTGTATAAGTACATGACAAGTAGATACACACAGCAATAAACTCAGAATGGAAAGGAGCAAGCACCAGTGGGATGAAGGGCACTTGCTGTGCAATCCTGAGTTTGATCCCTGGAACCAAGTGAAGGCATCAGAGAGGGCCAGGTCTATAAGGGCACCCTCTAGCCCCTACACATACACCGCACCCATAGCCCACACGTCAACAAATACCTTTTACAAAAGAGGAAATAACAAGGAAATGAGAGAAGACGGGCACTGTGGTTTCGATCCTAATTTCCCCAAAGGCCCACAAGTAAAGGCTTTCTGGCCAGCCCGTGATGGAACCTTTAGAAGGAAGACCCTAGTAAAAGGAGGGCAGGAAAGCGAGGGAATACCTTCCCAGGTGATGAGACCCTCGCTCTTTCCTCTTTCTGCTTCTTAGCTGTCACTAGCAGGTCTTCTCGGCAACCTGGCTGCTGTGAAATGCTGTCTCCCCAAAGGCCCAAAGGGGACAGCTAACCAACCACAGTGAAGCCACCTCCATCTTGTGTGTGTGTGTGTGAGAGACAGAGAGAGAGAGAGAGAGAGAGAGAGAGAGAGAGAGAGAGAGAGAGAGAGAGAGAGAGAGAGAGAGAGAGAGATTTTCACTGTGCAGCACGCTGGCCTGAAGATGTTGTGCAGAGCAGGTTGACTCCAGGCAAGCACCATCCCGCCTGGCCACCTTTGCTTATAACTAATTATCTCAGCTGCTCTGTGGAGGAGCACAATAGGCTACAGTTCAGAAGTCCCCACTGTAGAGTGCTGTAGCTTACCCCTTAACCCCTGGCCCTGGGTTAGAATCTAGGGCACACACTATCCGCTGCTTATTTACAGAAAGAGCTGCAAAATCCTAGGAGGAAAACTCACTCTGATGGAAGATAAACAATTACGAAGAGTCTGGTCTAAGGACCAAAGCCTTAACCTGGTTAAGGAGGCTCTGAACTGCATATAGTCAGGTCATTGTAATCCTCTCTCCCTACTCCACAGACCCTGAGAAAAGAGAAAGAGTGAGGGAAGAAAGGGAACCGTGGAGGGAGGAAGGTGAAGAAAAGTAAGACGTGGGAGGGAGAGTGGCAAGGTGAGGCACATCTGTAATGGGCATATTCACAAGCATATACATGAGGGACTCTGAAAACAACAGAAAGACACCTAGGCTCCATCTCCTGTCTTGCTTATTTGGCAAATGGCCAAGCTACCAGTCACTAGAAGGCCTCTAGAGTTAATCAGAGCTGGGGAGATGGCTCAGCAGTTACTGCTTTGCAGAGGATGGGAGTTCAGTCTCCAGCACCCACAAGGGGCAGCTTGTAACTAACTGCCTGTAACTCCAGCTCCAGACGGATGCAATACCCGTGGCCTCTTACACACCTGCACTCATCTGCATATATGCCCATATACGTCATTTTAAAAAAAATGAATATTAAGCAAGCAAACAACGACACAAAATAGACTCCAGACCAGAAAGGCCCCAAGGAAATCTAGTGAAGTTTTTTGGGATAGACGCAAGTGAGGGCAATGTGGGGCTGATTTGAATCAAGGCCAGGGAAACTATGGTTATGTCTGGAGCCATCGGGGACAGTCATTCACTACCTCTGGATTCTATAAAGTTAATATAGTTTGCTTGGCATGGTGGCTCACACCTGTAAGCCTGCACTTGGGAGGTAGAGGTAGAGAGGTCAGGAGTTCAAGGCCACTCTCAGCCAGCAAGTTAAGGCTGGAGGTAAGCCCGAGTGTACACACACTCATTCTCCCGTCCTCCCTTCTAGCCTTCCCCTCCCCACCTCCCTCTGGTGTATTTATCTCTATACATACATACATACATACATACATACATACATACATACATACATACATGAATTTTAGAAAAAATTTCTAACATTATACATTGTCTAATACATATGGTGCTACTTCTATTTACAATCTTTTAAAAGTTATTTTTATGTTACATATATGAGAGCGTTCAGCACTGCCAGAGGCAGAAGAAGGTGCTGGGTCCCTCGAACTGGACTTACAAATTGGGGGTGCTAGGAACTGAACCTAGGTGCTCTGTGAGAGCACTCTTAAACCACTGCCTTCTCTTCAGCCCCGTTTACATTCTTTAGGTACATAAACTAGACAGTAAAGCCATAAGAAAATCAGAACTATTAAGGCACAATCCAAAGGCCTAAAAGAGTCAAAGCAGTATTTTAAAACATTCCTTTTATTTTATTCATAGGTGCACGTATCTGCGGGTGCCTTCAGAGACCAGAAGAAGGCGTGGCATCTGTTGCGACACACAGATGGCTGTGAGCTACCTGATGTGGGTCTTCTGCAAGAGGGCTGTGACTTAAGTCAGTGTGGACTACGCACTAAGACCTATTTAAAAAAGAAAACAGACAAAGAAGAACAGTCTGATGATTTCTTCTTAGTGTCTTAAAATCTGATTTTAGAAAAACCAGTCTGTGTCTCTGGGGCTGGAGAGATGGTTCAACAGTTAAGAGTCCGGCCCGCTCTTCTGGAGGACTGGTGCTCAGCTTCTGGAACCACATGATGGCTCACCTGTAAGCCTAGCTCCAGGGCTCTGGCTCCCTTTTCTGGCCTCTGAGGGTACCAGGCACACACACGGTGCATGGACATACATGCAGGTAACATACTTATACACACTAAAATTAAAATATTTACCACAATACATGTAGCTAAAGGAATTACATTGGCATACCCCTAATGTATGGATTTTAAACTTTACATAAATGGATTTATTTTTCATTTAAAGTATTTGTATTTGGCACTTGTGACATTTGTTTCTACTGTTGCGTGTAGCACAGATTGGAGAATGTTTTTGCTCAGCTCGCTTGTGGTGGCCGTGCCTGCTCTACATACTATGTATCAGGCCTCCCGAGGGTATAAATCTGTCCCTCTCACTCCAACTTAACACAAGGACTTGAAGAATAGCCCCGCCCAAGAACCCCATGGGATCCGTGAAATCAGCCTGGAGTCTTCCCTACACTTTTCCCTTCACACTTCCTGGTCGCTGCTTCCTTCCTCCCCTCCCACGGCAGCTGATCAGAACACTGAGAAATCCATGCTCGTCCATCTGGAGTCGGCTTCCCGGAAGCCAACCGTGATTGTTCTTCTCACGCTTCCTTGCTGGTCTTTCCTCATAAAGCCTAGATGTGAAAGTCTAGATTAGTCAGTATCTAGGGTAAATTTTATTAGTTTTTGTATCATAATGTGTCTTTTATGTTCCCTTAAAAGTTAATTTTGCAAGAGTTGGTAAGATGGCACCTGCTGTTCTTGCAAAGGACCTGGGCTCTGGTTACAGCACCCACACAGTGGCTCACAACCCCCTGGAACCCTAAATCCATGGGATCAGATATGTTCTTATGGCCTCCACCCACACTTACGTATGTAAATACATACATATAAATAAAAAATCATTTAAATCTTACTATGACACTCCACCTTCCCAGCATTGCTGGCCGTCTGCTTTCAGTTTACCATCTTTCTCTACTGCCTTTTTTCTGACTGCAAGATCAGCTGTCTGTCTGCACATTGTTGCACTGTTGTAGTGCACTGTCATGTGTTTCGCTGTGTCTCTCTTATTAACCCCGTCTGAGACTTTTGTCTTTTAAAATCCTCCTAAATCAATGCTAGCAATTTCCCAGTGGTTATCTTTTACAGTATTGTTCTGTACTTTTCTGTTCTCTGGTTTAACTGGACATGTGACTTCCACTTTCCCAGGGGCCCCCGTTTTTGAATTGTGATCACTCACCCACCAGCTATTCAAGTGGGAGAGTGGGGGTGGGGAAAGGCAGGCTCCTAGCCACACGTCCTGTTCTGTGCATGAACTTCTTGACCTGGGCTTCTTGACCGCCAGGCGGGTCTCAGGCTCTGGCTGCCACGGCTTTCCCACTTGACGGACTCTGCCCTCTGGAACCCTAAGCCAAAATAAACCCTTTGTTCTACAAGTACTATTCTGTCAGCGTGCTGTAGTCCAGTAACAGGAAAGTGTTCTTCTTTGATAATTTTAGGAATCAACCACTGCAGTTAGTGGCTTCTGCTACCTGTTTGCAGTGACTGGTTTCACTATGGTCAATGGTTTCTTTCTCATGAGTGGGTCTTGCTCATGGACCTCACTGGTCATGAGCTCATGAGTGCCCTCCTCCTGCCCCGCCTCAGAGCAGGGATTACAGGTATGCTCATAATACATCTTGGGATTTCCATTTTATGGTTTTGTTTTTGGCTCTTTTGCATTAGAGCCAGGCCTCTGCGCATTGCTCACAGGCGCTCTACCAGTGGTCCTCACTGTAGCACTGCCTCGCTTTAAACTCATGTGTCATAGGAGCGAGGACTTCTTGGAAGCTGATGCTCAAAGCATTTTTTTTTCTAGAAATGTGGCTCAATGGTAGAGTGTTTGCCTAGCATGTGACCTCCTACATGATTTTTGTTCATTCCTGTTAGGTTTCTGAAACATCCAAAGCCTAGGAAAACCAAACTTTTAGATGGAGACTTCTTTTTTTGGGTGGGCGGGGCTGAGGTATAAATTCAAACTTGAAGTTCACATGAGCAAGGACTGTGATGAACGTTCTCAGGACAGCTCCACTCCAGTCAGAGCCGAGGGTGAGAGCAGGAGGCTGGGTCTGAAGCTGATCTCAAACCACCCCATACAAAGCTTGACGTTTTAGGCATCCTTACTATATATTGTATACTGTACGCTATATGCTGTGTACTGCATATTACATGCTGTATGCTGTGTACTGCATATTACATGCTGTATGCTGTGTACTGCATATTACATGCTGTATGTTGTATATGGCATATTACATGCTGTATGTTGTGAACTGCAATGCCTGAACTTCTGACTGACAGTGCCTAGACTATGGGTTCTCTCTCACATGAGAGCAGCTTCCTCCTTAAAGGCCACGTTCTGAGACAAGAAAGATGAGAAGGCCCCTCAACAGGAGACGTGGCTCACTTACCCCATATGTTCACAGACTGTCTCGTTATCTGCACGGTCATATTGTTCTCTTACTTTGGTGACAATCCAGTCATGCTATTAAGAAAACAAACAAACAGATATTCTAAAAACTTTCTGTACAGCATTTTCCCACATTTCTACCAGAGAAATTTCTATCTAATCTGTATATTTCTTGGGAATATTGCTTTAGAAATCCTGTAGAGATACCAATTGTTGCAGACAAGTCAGCTTTGGTTATACACACAGAATATTTATGCTTTAAAAACGAAAGCTTTGGAGCCAGGCATGGTGGTGCACACCTTTAATCCCAGCACTCGGAAGGCAGAAGTAGGCTGATCTCTGTGAGTTCGAGGCCAGCCTGGCCTACAAAGCGAGTCCAGGACAGCCAAGGCTACATAGAGAAACCCTGTCTCCAAAAACCAAAAACCAAAAAAAAAAAAAAAAAAAAAAAAAAGTATTCTCTTTCTATCTCATTTAAGTAAATGTGATTGATCATTCATTAAACAGCGGATTTGCAGGAAAAGAGTGTACTGCAAACAACCGCAGGCTGAATAAGAAGTATCAGAGCATAATTATAAACATAAGCATGCTATAACTTCAAGCTTAAAAGATATGTGGTGATTTTATAGAACTACCCACAATGCCTATTAAATTCCAGAAACTTGGAAGCAATTTAACCCTTCAATGACTTTTAAATAAAGGGGTTAATAGGATCAGCTTATCTTAAATTTAGTATACTGATCTTGTGACACTGAAAGTAATCTGTTGTCTGTAATTTACTTTAAAAGTAGCTTTTATATATGAAAGGAAAAAAGTCCCCACTTTGAGCCATCACAATAGGATCCTGTCAAGAAACATCAGTAGGTGATAAACCCAGGGCCGACTTTTGATAAATTCTTTTGTATGGTCCCATAGAAAATCCACATTGGTTGTTAATAACGTGTACAAAAAATAATTATATAGAAAAATTAAATAAGACTGATCAAATGATTAAAATGAACATCATCTGTGAGATGTGTCACCGCATGCCTCTCGGCAGTCCTGAGAAGCACACGGCAGCACCTGAGCTGACCAGGACTGCACCCACAAATGCGCAAACACCACCCAGGCCCAAACGGCAGTCATTCACCTTTGGGAAGCGAGGAGGTGGGTGGTGGTTGCTTTCTTCCAAAGTGTTGGTGTCAAAAGACAACCGTATGTCCAGACATGTATCTCAAATTGCTGGGAGCGGCCTCTCGCGAGGCGCCTAGGCCCAGGAACACGCCCCATCCTAGCGCTACTCTTTCTAGGGCAAGGCCGTGACGAGTATGAATTTGATGCCCTGCCTGGGCAACAAAGGAAAACCCTGTCGAAAACTAACAAACAGAAAGAAAAACACAGCTAGAAACATTTACCAACCTAAAAATCTCCACTGGCAGGTGAACAGAATGTAGCATGAAGGCGCACACAAAGTAGAATATTAGCTAGCCTTGAAAAGGAAGCAAGTTCTGACATGAGCTACATTAATGACCCCAAACAACAAAACACAAAAGGACAACGTCTTATCATTCCATAGATATGAGGATCTAACATCATCAGAAACACAAGGCAGGATGGCGGCCCCGGAAACAAGAGAGTCCTAGTTTCCTTTTTTTCTGGAGATTGGATGCACGGCAATGTGTGCTGGGGGAAGAAACACAGAAAAATTGAGATAAGATTCTATGGGGTCCAGAGCAAAAGTGGACAGAGATGCATGATGGGAGCACAGAGGGCACATCCCTTAGCCTTCCCTGTCAAAGTCAGAGGGGTCAGAAAAGGGCCACGCAGGCCAACACGGCAGAGTCAGCAGAGTCACTGACTTTCTCGTGACCCACTAAAAACAAAGAAAAACAAACATGCAAAGAGATCAGGAGAGCAACTACCACACTCTGGAAAACAGCAAGCAGATGTGTAAACACCAATAAAAGAAGCAGGCTCAGTTAATGCAGAGCCCCAGCTCAAAAGAGCAGAGTGACTTAAATTTACCTCTCAGAGGCCCGGGTGTATGGAAACAGCCTCTTCAGGCAGTAGGTAAGAGCGAAGACTCCAGGACTGGGTGAAACGCAGAGTTCTCACAGGCCCAACTCTCCACCCCTGCCTGCCTCCATCCTTCAGCAGCCGTCCTCTGGGGCATACCCTCATGCGGGAAGAGGGAAATTTTAGTTTCTTTTTTATGTGCTCCCCCCACAACGGGCTGCCCTCTTCCTTTAAAAAGGAAATCAGGGTATCTTTAGATTGGGAGACACCAGGGCACCAGGTTGAAGCAGCTGTGCAGAAGCGGATGGAAGTGGGCCCATGGGTTGACAGAGCAGCCGAGGCTGGAGCCGGAGCCTTTTATCTGCTGGGCACCTAGGTCCCCAGGACAGAGTAAAGAGCAGACTGTCAGCATCTGAGCGGGAGTCCACACCAGGCAGGCAGAGGAGGCTGCCCACTGCCTGCTGGAGAACAGTGCTGGCTGCACTCAAATTCATACGGCCAATTTTTTGCAGATAAGAATCTGTAGATTTAGGAGACAAAAAGGCTTGGGCTCAGAACACTAAAAGATCACTAACACAAAGAAACAAATGAAGGAAGAACCCCATTTAAGGAGTTCAAAACCCATTCATCAAATGTGTGGGTGGGGCGGGGGAAACACTAACAAAAGGAATCAAAGTGAGAGCAAGCAGTGACGTCCTATCTGTGTGGAACATTCTCTGTTCACAGGGCATGAGAGCTGCTAAGGCATCAAGGAATAAAACTGACGGTCACAGCAAGAGTCAGGAGCACACAGATGAGTCAACAGGCACCCAGTCAAAACGGCCTGCTTACCTCCTAACTAATACTAGGCTTTTACTCAGAGTTCCCCAAACTCATGTCCTTAAGCGTAAGACATGTTTTATGTTGGTTTGGTTTCTCTGGTTCTCCTGGGAACTGAACTCTGGGCCTTGCCCACATTACACAGTAACTCCTCTACCACTGGGCTCATTACCACTAAAAAAAAAAAAAGAGTACAAAGTAATGTTAGTCTCTCAGAGTTTTATCATATAGTATCAAATTGTTTATGTTATACAGTATGGTTAGCTTAATCCAAGCTGTATGAGCTCTCTAGTTTCTTTAAAATTTTCTGACGTGTATTTATTTTTCATGTGTGTGCACGTGTGTATATATACATGTGTCATGGCAACCATGTGGCAGTCACAGAACGACTTGTGAGAATGGGTCTTTCCTTCCACCAAGTGGGACCTGGGGCTTGAACTCAGGCTGTTAGGTTTGGCAGGAAGTGCCTGAGCCTGCTGAGTTATACTGTTGGCCCAAGAGCTACCCAATTTCCAAGCAAAGTTATCAAATATTCAATTAAAAAAACACTAGGCTCAAGAATGTTTTATCTAATAATTACCTTTTTCCTTAATGGGTCCAGTAAGTTTGGAACTTAAAAATCATGTAAAAGATTAAATTCCCTGTTATCTTTTTAAAAAGGATTTATTTTCATCTTATGTATGTAAGTGTTTGCCTGCAATGCATATGTGTATACTGTGTGCATGCCTGGTGCCCACAGAGGCCACAGTAGAGTACTGGATTCCCTGGAACTGTAGGAACTGTAGGTTGTGAGCCTCCTTATGGGTGCTGGGATGGAAGCCAGGTTCTCTGCATGAGCAGTAAGTGCTCGGTGTCTGCTCAGTGTCTGCTCGGCCACTGCCGCAGCCCAGGACTCCCCATCATCTGTACTAAGGTCTACTATGACTACCCGGTTCACAAGAAAATCCTCTTGAGTTAATGTAAAGTGACTACAGAGGAATAATGCAACTGTTTTATTATAACCTGCTTGTAAAATGGTAAAAAATATCTGCAATATGAAACAAGCATCTACTAACACAGTCTCCTCCCAACAGAAGTTCTGCACAGGCAGAAAGAGGCTGCAACTGTGGCCTCCGGTTATGTGCACAGCAAATGTCTCTTGTAGACGATTTTCACTGTTACTTTAAAATCTAGTTAGGTGTGGCAGCGGTACTTGGTATGGTGAAGCCAGCTGGGACTACATAGTGAGTGAGATCCTGTCTAAAACAAAACGAACATGAAAAGATGGAAAGGAGGGTACGGAATACAAACAATTACCAGGACACAGGCTCTAAGCAAGCAGAATTAATGCAAAGGGGAAATGAAAGAGAGCTGTAGCCAAGGCAAGCAACAGATTTGGGAGGAGATGGAGGTAATAAAAAGATTAATATTTAACACGTTTGAGGTCTTTATTGAATAACAACATAAAAACAGACAGCACGTGGAGCTTGTTATATACCAGGCCCCAGCCAAAGAACATAACGTGGGTCAATCCCCTAAATTAGCAATGCTAAGTATACTGAGGAGCTGGGAAGAGTATAACACAGAGCAGGTGGAGGACACCAAGAAGCCAAGCACTATAGAACAACAGGACTGACGCACAGATGAGCCCAGGGACAGAGATGGCGAGCGCAGGGCCTGTGCCGGTCTGCACCAGCTCCTCGCTGTATATACTATGGTGTCCACTTTAGTGTTTTTACGGGATTCCTGAGTGTGTAAATGAGTGGGTCTCTATTTCTCTTTCCTTCTGTTTTGTCCAATTCTTATGTGTTCGTTTTTATTTTATGTTATAATATGAATTATATTTATTATATTATTATCCGTTAGATGCCTGTTTATCTTCTAATGAGAGACAGAAGGGAGTGGATCTGGATGGGAAGGGAGGTGGGGGAAATGAGAGGAGCAGAGGCAGGGGAAACTGTAATCAGGATATATTATATGAGAAAAAACCTATTTTCAATAAAAAATCAATACATTAAAAAGAACAACAAATACAAAAATTATTAAACTAACTAATTAATCTTTATCTCCCGTACCTTGTAAGACTTTTATACAGATGTTTTACTCTCTGCCCTGGCCCCCCCCCCCCCCCCCCCGCCACTGCTCCATTCTAGGAATTTGACAGGCTAGAGCAGTGACCCCTTTTCCCTTCCTTCCCTTTCTGTGCACCCGTCTTTTCAGACTAGCCAGCTGAACAAGAGCGTGCAGTCGGATCGCAGGCAGTGGGAAAAGGGCAGCCGTCACATGAGTTAGACAAGAAACCAAATGCGCTCCCTGCACTGTGCACGCTGGCTCTCTAGAGCACACCTTCTTGGTCAGAAGTGAAGGCTGCCTGGCCCAGACACCCCGGCTGGGATGGTGAGCTCGTTTCTAACAAGCATAAGCAACTGAGAAATAACTTGCCTAAGGTCATGCAGGTTCTAGACAGAAGAGCAGGGCTGTGAACGCAGGCAGCTAAGTCTGAGGAGAGATGGCTCAGTGGGCAGAAGTTCCTGCCAAAGGCCGGGGTTCACGCCCTGGAACCCACAGAGAAGTGGAAGCAGAGCCAACTCCATAAAGCCACCCTCTGACCCGCGTCCCCACCCCATTCATGCCATGGCACAGCAACCCCTGTCACACACACACCAGTCATAAACATTTTAAACTTTTTTTCCCAAATAAAAATAAACAATACAAAGGAAGCTTGAGAATTTCTATCTCGTCACCAGATGACAGATTTTTATATAAAAACCGGTAACTCTGGGGCTGGTGAGATGGCACAGAGGGTAAATGGCTTGACAGGCAAGCGTGGTAACCCGAGCTTGGGGAGGCAGAACCACATGAGGCTGGGTGCCTAGTGTCTGTGATGCCGTGCTTCTGCAGCAGGCCGGGAGGCAGAATCAGCGTGGTCCCTGCAGGCTTGCAGGCCAGCTAGTCCAGCGTATGGAGCCGGAGCCACAGAGACCGGTCTCAAGGTAAAGGCCGACAGCCGAGGCAGTCCTCTGACTTCCACATACAAGCCATGGCACGGCCCCCTCCAAACATGTATATACAAATGCACACACACATGCACACATAAACACACATATAAAGGTTAAAAAGGAAAGAGTTACCACAACTTTGCAGCCTGAGTTCGTGCTGTCAGCAAGGCCAAGAACAACCACAAAGTAAATTAAAGACTTTTCAGGCAGGAATTTAACTTAAAAAAGCGCCGATGGGTAAGGGTGTGCATCTTAGCATGTGGAAGGTCCTTGGTTTACCACCTTGTACCTCCTCTCCCCCAAGGAAGGTATCAGGTTGGTGGCGTTAAGACTAGGAGACGCAAACAGACCCTTTCTAAAGTCACCCGTCTTTAATCTGAGCCAATTATAAACTGTCTCCCTACTTTAGAAATTTTTAGAAGTGCTAAAACACCAAACTACAGTCTGAATGCTCAGAATCTTTTCTTCTCAAGTGTGGGCCATATTTTTAGGTTCTCATTTGTTTTTATAAGTATAAAACAATGACAAACTATTAAAACATACAAAAATTCTTCTTTCTTCTTCTCATCATATTTAGCCATTTTTAAAGTATTTTTTTTGTTTGTATGTATGCGTCTCTCTCCTGCTGCTGTTGTTGTTGTTAATATATCAATAGGGCCTATTAATTATTATCAGGCCTATAATTATTATTATTATTACATCAGTATAACCCACTAGCAATCATTCAAGACACAGACACGTGTTATATTTTTAAAATAGCCTTAGTTAACCTGGGGCAGGGCAGACACTAATCCTCTAAACTACTTCCCATAGTGAGGCAGGTATGGGATCCGTGCCCCAATCCCATGATACTGGTTTCTAATAATTCCTATCAAGCTACCTCCCATCCATAATCCCATATGCTTGCTAATGTCCTCATCTGGGCCAAATCCTCCATCCATGCTGGCCATATGTTTCTTTTCCAATTAACCCATGATGGCAATACCTCCTTCCTTCTCCTCCTCCTCCTTGGGTCTCTCTGTCTCTCTATGCCCGGGAACCTTAGCCATGCCTATCTCAGTTGCCCTGCCCTGGTGTGTGGCTTTTTATTAATCAAAAGGTGGGTCAGAGACTTCAAGCAGTAATTAGCATCAAAATACATCAGACCATCCTCCAGTGTGTGTGTGTGTGTGTGTGTGTGTGTGTGTGTGTGCGCGCGCGCGCGCGCGTGCCAGTGCTAAAGGGGCCAGAAGAGGGGCTGGGTCCCCTGAAGCCAGAGTCATAGAAGTTAAAGAAGGCCTTAAGTATCTGGGTGCTGGGAACAGAACCCATATGCCTGCAAGAGCATCAGGTGCTCTTGGCTGCCAAGCCATCACTGCAGCCTCACATTAAAACAAACAACAAACAAAAACCAGAGCAAGATTACATGGTGCACACCAGCACCCTGAGTCCACAAAACTGATTACACTCTCTGGGACTTGACAGACTCAGAGTCCTGCACAGTGCTGAATGGTCCCGTGTAGGCCTGGGAACTGTGCTGCACAGTGCTGAATGGTCCCGTGTAGGCCTGGGAACTGTGCTGCACAGTGCTGAATGGTCCCGTGTAGGCCTGGGAACTGTGCTGCACATGTCCTCAATGGTCTAGATATAACAGGATTAGGAATAAGCTTTATTCTTGCTAAGGGTCATGATTTACAGTCCCAGTGTGACAAGCTGTATTCTTCCTTGACACCATTTTTTTTTTAAGTACAGTTTTGGTTCAAACAGATTTAGCATTTTTTCCCAAAGAGTGTATAAACACTGAACAAATTACATACCACATTTGTTCGGGAAGCTTGTAAAACCTCAAATTGCAATATATGCCATGCACTTTGAACAGACAGTTATATTAGATGATTAGAAGTCCATCAGTGACATGAGCAGTGGCTGGTAACTGGTCACTGCAGGGAGCCTGTGAGGTCAGAAGTGCGACTTTCCAGGTAGACAACCAAGCAGGCTCTTCCCAGCTGGCAGCAGGTGGGAGCCCTCAGACATCTCACAGTTCCTATCATTTGAACTGACTTCTATCCTTCCCAAAGAACTTCCCTCCCCCAGGAAAGCTGTGTCCTACCTAGAAGAAAGTGTGGACACGTCCATGGATGTAAACACGGAAGACACAGAAAGGAAGTGACACCTCCCACAGCCTTATCTGTAGCTAAAGTTTCCATCCCCACAGACACACAGGGACAGGGCCCTACGTGCCGTTGCTTTTGTAGCCATGTTACAGTACTGTTTCGATGTGGATCCAAGGAAAATCTATTTTCTTAAATTGAGCCTTACTTTTATTTTATGTGTATGGGGTTTTTCCTACATATATGTCTGTGCATTACAAGTACACCTGGTGCCCACGGCGGCCCACGGCGGCCAGAAGAGGGCATTAGGTCTCTGGAGTTGGAATTACATCTGGTTTTGTGTGGGTGGGTCTGGGAGCCAATCCTAGGTCTTCCGGAAGAACAGCCAGTGTTCCTAATCGCTGTGCTATCTCTGCAGCCCCAGCGCCCATTTTTAATGTCTGTGTCATCCGACTGAGTGTGTTAGGATAAAATCTTGTAGTATAACATATATAATACTGAATTAAAAGTATTTTTTAAAATGCTCATAATCAGAGGAGGGGTTTTGAGGGCTAATTACCACTAAGGATACTTGAAAGAGCCACATGGAAACTTACTTTTATAAGCTTCCTAAAGACAGACAGACAGACAGACACACACAAACCCAAGAGGGGGGGGGGGAGAAGGGAGGGAGAAGGAAACATATAAAATAGTTTGTTGACTTCACCCACACAGGATCATGTCATCCCAGATGCCACAGGTTGACAAATAAAAAGCCCAGTGCCAGGTGTGGGGTACCTCCCCTCACACGGTTAGTCAGAGGGGTCCCAGAGATCTTCAAAACAATTCAGCCTCTTGTCTGTGCTCTGGGTTGCTTGGATTTAAAGCCCACTTCACAGGAGGGACTGAGCACTTGGTACTGAAAATCGGGTAGAGGAGCTCACAGGACCCAGAAGCAAACGTATTATTACTTTGCTAAATGGATATAGTACCAAATAGCCTTCTAAATTCTAAGTCTACCTCTAGATTAGTGCAACTCTCAGACCCCATCAGGGAAGTTTTTTTGTGTAGTGGATAACGGTTAACAAAGAAACTCACAAAGTGCAGAGAAAAAGTAACCATGGAATGTTTTTAAAAGGACATCAATATCACAGGCCTACCCTACTGCTTTGGGACCAGTGCAGGAAGCCTCAGCAGCTGCAGTTGCCTGCGTAAGATCAGCACAGGATCAGGCAGTCAGTATTACAGCCTGGAGTGAGAAGGGTTCACGAGCCTTAACTGGGGAGCTATGGATGGGCGATGGCTTTTGTTGACTGGGGAACAGTTCTGTGTAAAGGTGTGGCTCCTGGTATGCCAGCTGCACTCCAGTGGTTGGCCCCACACCCAGGAGTGTATGAACAAAGTGGAACTGATGGATTATTAAGGGAAAAAAATGTGGGTTTGGGCTAAGGAGGTGGGAGTAGACCTGGGAGGGCTGGAGGGATATGAGGAAATTATGAAATTCTCAAAGAACTAATAAAATACTTTAATGTGTTAAAATGGCCCATAGTAACACTGTACAGAAACTCCTAGAAATTTGTTAAAAAAGAAAAATATCTATAGGTAATAAAAAATCTCACACAAAGGGCACACATTAAAAGGTATTTCTGGATTGCTGATTGTGAACTACATCAATGCATTTTTCTTTTTGTGATTTTCCTGTCAATCAGTAGGTAGTGCAGGAATATGTTCTTCAGAATCTAGAAGTAGGTAAGTCTTTTTGTTAGTGCACTGATTAAATTCTTGCCATTACAGAGGTGTGTGTATGTGTGTTGGTATACATGTGTCATATATGCAGGTGTGTGTGTGTGCATACAAGTGTACACACATGTGGAGGCCAGAGGCCAGGGAAAGATGTCCGATGTTCCACTCCATCATTCCATCTTAGTCCTTTGAGACAGGGACACTCGTGGAATCTGGAACTGGGCTAAGAGCCAGCCAGCGCGAGCCACCCTATCTCTGACCACAGTAACACGGGTTAAAGGTATACACGCAGCCCAGCCAACTTCACACGGTGCTCGGGCAGCAAGCACTCTTGTCCACTGACCCATCTCGAAGGCCACAGGCAGCGCTGAATGGCGGCTACTGTGGGATTTAGTTATAACTCTTTCCTTAGGCATCTCTATGGGGCCAAGTGGGGCTGACTCCGCAGCTTCATTAAGGACTAAGCTGAATGGACAGGGCTCTTTCCTGTTTGATAGTTATGTGCTGTATCATCTCAGCTAAGCCACTTCCGTTCTCTTCTCTGAGCATATCAAGTATGTGTAGGTGGAAGGGGCAGTCACGACATGAAAGTTACCACTCTTTTCTTGGTGGTTCAGTTTCCCTAGGACTGAGTTCTTACAAATACCACCTCCAACATGGCCGCCTTCTGTCCTTGCAATGATTCAGCCTCCTGGATTTGCCCAGTCTTCCTAACTCTTCTCAACAGCTGTCAAGTTTCATACCATCTAGAGAGCAGGCAACTCCTCTGTAGGCCCAGGCCTGGAGTCGCAGGTGCCAGAGCGAGAAGAGCCGGAGCTGAAGGGCAGACTGGGCAATGCAGCCCGGCCCTGCCCCAAAGCAAGCAGTGTGTTCTCCACAGCTGTAGCTACACGTAGTCTAACGTTACCTTTATGTTGACCCCACATTATGACTGTGTGTGTGTGTGTGTGTGTGTGTGTGTGTGTGTGTGCGCCCATAGCCCTAGTGCAGTGGGGAGTACAGACTGAGGTTCTCAGAGCACAATGGCCAGCCAGTCTAGACAGTCACTGAGCTAGTGAGATGGGGAGTATTGGGGAAAACGCCTGGCATCAACCACTGGCCTACACCTTACCAAGCTTTATACCAAAAATAACCACACAGAGTCTAGGATCTATCTAACTAGCATAGGGCACACTGCTGTGCAGTAATTACTCCATCCTAAACCGCCATGCTAGTACAGTCTCCTCCCATTCAGATTTCCCACTTTACACTTGCTTTTTACTCATATCCTAGGTCTGTCTCATTGTTCCTGGTGATTTCTGGTCCTCTCCACTGCATCTTTCCTGTCCTTGCTTCTCTTTCCCCTCCCCTCACTAGACCAGGATGTCCCACCCTACTCTCTGTATTGCTTAGCATTGGCTAGTTGGCTTTTATTGGCAATAGAGAGAACAAATGGTGACATGTTTACACAAACTTGAGACAGGAGATACTCAGAATAAACATCACAATGCAATGTCCAGATTGAAGCCAGATAGTGGGGTAGATAAATCAGCATTTGAATGAACAAGGGTGAACTGTACACAGTCCACAAGAACACTATGCCAACACTCAGATATCACTTAAAAACAAAAACAAACAAGAACTATTTTAATTTTTCCAACTTCTTAAAAATATGTATGTGTGTTTTGCCTGCATGTATGTTTGTGCAGCACATGAACGCCTGACACCCATGAAGTCAGAAGAAGGCTCTGGATCCCCTAGCACTGGAGTTATGACAATTGTGAGCTACCATGTGGTTGCTGGGAATTGAACTCCAGTGCTCTCAACCGCTGAGTGAAGTGTCTAGCCCTGCCCCCCTCCCCCCGCATAGTTTTAATCTCACTGAACTGCATCACCACCTTACCTTTCTCAAGTCAACTCCCTCCATCACTGAGTAGGTGCATTAAATAAATACATTTATTTAAAATGTAAATCCAAGAGCATACTACTCCTGTTCTGCATTAGTTTCCGCTGTGCCTCCTTTACTTAGCTGACCAGGCCAATGCTGAAAGGCTGAGGGCCTGCTAATGTTTACCGAGCAGCCAAAATGGAAAAGGCAAGCAGGAAAGACCCTGTGAGCTGGGTGTGGTGGCACATGACTGTAATCCAGTGCTTGGGAGACTGAAGACAGAAATCACATTTGCTGGTATCACTACATAGGTGAGTTCTAGGCTAGCAAGAGATATAAGGAGAACCCATTTCTAAAATCAACCAACCAACAAACAAAACAAAACCTATCTTCTAAGAGCTGGGTGCCCAGCCAGGCGGTGGGGGTGCACACCCTTAATCCCAGCATTCAGGAGGCAGAGGCAGGGGGATCTCTGTGAGTTCGAGGTCAGCCTGGTCTACAGACCTTTTTTAAAGACAGCTTGGGCTACACAGAGAAACTCTGTCTCTCATGCAAGTGCCTGTATGCCCTATTACTTGAGCAGCTGAGTAAAAACAGGCCACTTTGAGTTCAGGGTTCAAGCCCAGCCTTAACAATAGAGTGAAGGCACTATCTCAAGAGAACCCACCCTGAGTTGGCTATAATGGCACACACTTCGGAACTTGGGAGGCCGAGACAGGCAGATCTCTACAGGTTCAAAGGCACCCTGGTCTGCATAATGATTTTCAGGCCAACCAAGAATCAAAGGAAGAAAAAGCCACCTCATGAGACCTAGTTTAGAGGTAGCTAAACATTACAGGTTATTACTTCTCCCAGGAAGCTCTCTTTCCACACAGGGACTTTCACCAGTGATGGTGGTCCACGCCTTTACACTTGGGAGGCAGAGGCAGGTGGATCCCTGAGTGTCAGACCAGCTAGGAAAAAAAAAAAAAGACTTCAGTGAAAATGTTAGAAATCAGTGTAACTGAGTTTTCATTCTCCCTCAGTTCCTGTTATGTGGCTTCCATCTCAGTACTTAAAGAGCTGAGGCAAGAAGATGAGGCCAAGTGGGGAGAGACAGTGAGTTCAAGGCCAACCTGCAGCTACTTGGCCCATTTTAAAACAGAGCAGAACAGAGCAACACCCAGCCCTGCCATCTCTGATGGAAACTTGCTATTCAGTTACAAATTACAGTTAATAAAACAAAAAGAAAGGCTGTAAAACAGCAAAGCTAAAAGAAGCATCCACTATGTTAAGTTCAATCATAGACGATAGTTTTGTATATGAATACTGCTACAATTCCTCATACTTAAATCATACATTAGCTGGTGATACTTTACTGTGCTAGCTCAGACACTAAAGTGAGTGTGTCCAGAAAGAGATTTGACGAATATATACACAATCCAGATTTTAAAAAGAATAAATGTTCATTCTTTAGAACTTGGAGATTACACTAGAAAATAAAAATCATTGTAAAATTGACCAATTTGATATTATCCTGGTCTATCTAGTGAATTCCACAACTGCCAGAACTATGTAGAGAGACCCTGTCTCGAAAAACAAAAACAAACAGACAAACAAAATTAACATTTTCATGTTAACTCAGTCTTATCATTTAAACCAAAGTTGAGGTTGGATACATGTTCTTGCCAGTTGCTCTTTTTACTGAATGCAACATAATAGATGTTTATATGTACGCTATTTGATTAAAGTATGATATTTAAATAAGCATGTAAATTTTATGTAAGTTTTCTTCTCATTAAGATATAATTAGCCAATTATAATGTTAGGTGTGTGACAATTTTAATGCTTTTAATCCTGTCAAATTGTCAATGCCAAAAACAGTTTCCAGTAAAGCATTACAAAAGCCTTTCAGGACTTAGAGGCTTCAGTTGTTACCATGGCTAGCTAGTTCTCTCACCAAAAATGCTTGAATCTACAAAATTTTCTCTAAGTTCTATCTTCTCAAATGCTTTTGAAAACTACAACTGAGAAAATGGAATCTATTTAAAAAATCATTAAAAAAAAAAAAAGGAATGAGGGGCTGAAAAGAGAGCTCAACCGTTAAGAGCACTGGCTGCTCTTCCAGAGGACCAGGGTTCAATTCCCAGCAGCTGTGTGGGGGCTGACAACATCTGTAACTCCAGGTCCAGAGGATCCAGTACCCTCTTAGGGTTTCTGTGAGCACTGCATGCACATGGTACAATGACGTACAATAAAGATAAACACCCATACACATAAAATAAAAATAAAGGAAAAAAATAAGTTAAAAAAAGTAGGAATGAAGCTTCTAGGTCAATACTAGGCTGATTTTTTCCATGTTCTATTATGGCTACCAGCTGGCTTTCATAGTGCCAGAAGGTGGCATGCTACTAGAAGAGAAAAGTAGTCACCAATCACACCCAGCTGTAAACCCTGTGAGCACTGGCCTGGTAAGATACGCCCCCTGGTGCAATAGAGTTATGAACATTAGGAGAGCAATGCTTGGATTTAAGCTCTATACAATGAAATCTATGATCCTAGGACCTATGGCCAGACAGGTCATAGGCCCTAAGAGAGAACCTACTGTTGTTATTTTGCTAAATAAATACAGTATTAAAACAACTCCTAAGACTTACTGTCGTACCCATACTGCATCTCCCAATCCTTAGTGGAGAAGCTTCTATTTACAACAGACAGTGTTCAACACAGAGACCTACAACTGGCCAAGGTGCTGAGATTAAGAGGCTGCGGACTGTTCAACCCTAAACGGAACACTGTACCCGCTCCACCCCCACTCCGAGGCTCAGGCTTCAAGTGGAAGAGGTGACAGCAAGAGTGTAAGAAGCAGAGGCAGTGGATGTCTATGAGGAAGTAGTGTCTGCTGGACACAGCAGGGCGGCCACACATATGACTCACAGTAGCTGCAACAGCATGTACTAGGCTTCTGCAAGCCCCAGAAATACCAAGGTCAGCATGGAGACAGGAGTTGGGCAAAAAGCCCACTCCTAACCACAGAGCTATGGGCAACTGCTAACTTCTGGGAGAAGGACAAACAGTTTGCTCTAAGAGTGTAGCCCCTGGTAAGTTGACCATGCTCCAGAATCCCATATCCCAAGAATATATGGGCAATACACACTGGTTTTGATGGCTTTAAAAAATAAGAAGGAGAGCCAGGCCTGGTGGTACACAGCTTTAATCTCAGTACTTGGAAGGCAGAGGCTGGTGGACCTCTGTGAGTTAAGGGAAGGCTTGGTCTACATACTGAATTCCAGGATAGCCAGGGCTATATAGAGAGACCAGCCTCAAAAATAAATAAATAAATAAATAAATAAATAAATAAAGTTGAGTGAGTAGGGGAGGGGAAGTGGATATGGAAAGAGTTAGGGGGCGATGAATACAATCAAAGCATACTTTATAAAACTCTCAGTGAACTAATAAAAAGTATGTGAAACATTAAGAAGTTTCTATTTTGTATACTAAAACACAAAATGTAAAAATTATCAACTAGCACTTAAAAAGTATTATTATTTACAAGGTATCTATACATCACATTTGGCTTACAATCTTAAAAATGTAGTTACTATCATCAAGTAACATTTTCACACATAAGGAAACATGATATGACTAGCTGATTTGGTTAAAGGTCTTCAGGCATCACATGTAGTATTCTTTCTGACAGTTACTGCTCTGGTAGTTTGAATGAGAATAGCCCTCACCTGCATATATTTGCATGCTTAAATCACTAGGATTTTTAAAGGATTAAGACATGTGGCCTTGTTGGTGGAAGTGTGTCACTGGAGGTGGGCTTTTAAGGTCTCTCTCAGGTTGTTGACCAGGATGTAACTCTCAGTACCACGTGTGCCAACATGCTTCCTGCCATGAGAATAATGAACTAACTAAACCTCTGAAACTGTGAGCAAGACCCCAGGTAGATGTTTCCTATCCTAAGGCATGGCCTTGGTCAGGGAGTCTCTTCACAGCAATAGAACAGTGACCAAAACAGGTGAAATCAGAGAGAACCCAATATCCTCCATTTCTTACTTTAGATTAAAAAAAAAAAAAAAAAAACAGGGGAAGGTAATCCCCCTTAGGCACAGTCATAGGGGAGGGGAATAAAGGGAAAATGGGAGGGAGGGAAGAATGGGAGGATACAAGGGATGGGATAATCATTGAGATGTAACAAGAATAAATTAATTTTTAAAAAAAAAAGAAAAAAAAATAACTACAGGGGCTAAAGAGATGGCTCCATGTAGAGAACTTGTTGCTTTGGAGAGGACTTGGGCTGGATTCCCAGCACCCACATGGTAACTTGTTTTAGGGGATCCAAAGCTCTCTTCTGACCTCTGAGGACACCAGGAACATATGTGGTATACATACATACATTCAGGCAAAACGTTCATATACCTAAAATAAACAAGTAAATTTTTTTTTCCCCCCGAGACAGGGTTTCTCTGTGTAGCCTTGGCTGTCCTGGACTAACTTTATAGGCCAGGCTGGCCTCCAACTCATAGCGATCCCCCTGCCTCTGCCTCTCGAATGCTGGTATTAAAGGCGTGCGCCACCACCACCCAGCTAAACAAGTAAATCTTAAGGGGGAAAAAAAAACCAATGTTTTTCCTCAAAATGTTGTATTTTATATTAATTTATTTTCTTAAAATATTTTATTTAATACAATTTGGTAAGTTTGCATTCCCTGAGTAAGTGGGTCAACTATCACAGCTGCTCCAGGCACACACATGCCAACTGAAGCTTAACACTGCTCCGTTCTATACATACACAAACAGAGGAACGTTTATGGTAAGGCAAATTAAATTGTAAATTTCCCAGAGAAAACAAACATCGGAACTACTAGAATTATTTCCCCACAAATAGACCTACTGCAGAGATCACAACTGGGAAAAACATGAAACATTTTTAAAATGTCAAACACTCTGGAGGAAATTCTATTCTCTCTACTAAAAAAAAAGCGCACACATATAATATATATTCATATTTCCTTCCCTCTCCCCATCCAATAATGCCCCCTCTATTTCCTGTAACAATGAATAAAATTAACAACAGATGGTTATTGAAGTTACTCATTGTAACTTTTACAAAGCCAATTGTCATTAATTTAACAGTATTTTGTTGCATATATTATAGTTTATCTTAATGCAGTGTCTTAAACACAGCATTATTTTAGCTGCACACATTTACTCTCCTCTATAGCTCTTTACTCATTAATCACCTATCAACTGGACTTTTCAGTAATTGTTCAATAAGCATTTGCTTGCTTGCTTGTTTTGAGACAGGGTCTCACTATATAGCCTGACTGGCCTAGAACTCACTTTGTAGCCCAGGCTAGACTTGTATAGAGATCTATCTACCTCTGCCCCCTGAGTACAGGAATTAAAGATGTTTGTTACTATGCTTGGTGCATTTGTTAGTTTTAATTCAATTAATGTAGTAAAAACATGTAAGACAACATATGCCCACGACTAATACTTTGAAACGTCGACTACTCCACTGTACCTCCTATGCAACATCTCTGAGATTTAGATTTACCTTGAAGTCACATTTGGCAGCCTCTCCCTTATTTTGTGGACAATAAAATAAATCTGTGATTTACAATCTCTGACTTCTTACACTTAATGAATAAATTCTTCACAAAGACATAAACCAGGAACACTTCCGGGGGCTGGAGAGATACCCAGCAGTTAGGAGTACTTGCTGCTCTTGCAGAGGACACAGTACCCACATAGTACACATACACATGTGCTGGCAAACACTCACACATCTAGAAATTTAAAGAGAACATTTTTCTGGGCCAGTGAGATTGCTCGGTAAGTAAAGACACCGGCCATCAAGCACAGGCCAGTCCCTGAGACAGACCCGCATGGCGGACGCCTGCCAGCCGTCTTCTGACCGCCACAGGCTCTCTTTGGCACACATGCACCCCTCACAAACATGCACATGGAAAATAAGTAAAAATGTAACAAACTTTAAACAACATTTTTTTCTCATGCTGTTTGATAAATGGGCAAATGTCCGAAGTGGTGACTATAACTACGTAAGGCGTTATGGGTTACACATGCAAGTGACGCTCTTGCTCATCAAATCAATGTGTAAAGGATGAAAAGATCTTATTATTATAGTTTTAGTATGAGTTCTCAGGAGATTAACTAAGATGAACTTTATTATTAAATGCACGACAGACTTAATAAACACCTGGGACATGTGGGCTAAGAGAGTGTAAGCTAACCACTGTCTCAGGTTTCTGCTGCTGACTGACTGAAACCAATTTGGAGAAGATTTGGCTTATTTCATTTTGTATGTCCACGTAACAGTCCATCACGGAGAGGACTCAGGGCAGGAACTTGGATGCAGAGACTAAGCCCAGACTGTGGAGGGATGCTGCTTATTGGCTTGCTCGGTTTGTTTCCTTATAGACCCCAAGGCCACCTACCTAGGGGATCACCAGGCACAGAGGGCTGGGTTCTCCCACACCAACACTAATGAAGAGCATGGCGGAGCACGCCAACAGGCTGGCTTGGTTGGGGCATTTTCTCAACTGAGGCTCTTTCTTCCCAGGCTATTCTAGTTTGTGTCAAGCTGACAAAAACTAACCAGCACAACTGCAAAGAAAATTATATTACTATCAATATATTAAAAAAAGCAGACTTCATTTATACTAGCAGTCTACTCTCTGAAAAATTATCAGGGAAAAAAATCCATTCAGAAGAATTCCCCCCACACCAAGTATTCAGGAATATATCTAAGCACAGAAGTGAAAGACCTCTCCAATGAAAATGTCAAAACACCGAAAAAAGAAGTCACAGAACACATTAGACAATGGAAAATATTCCAGGTTCCTAGATGGGCAAAATTAATATTAAGAAAATGTCTATACTACCAAAATTAAATGTACAGAATTAGTGTAGAACCTATAAAATTTTTTTCATGTCATATTTCAGAGATTGAGAAAAAATAACACAAGAACTCATATAAAACCACAAAGGACTGAAAATGGCCGAGGAAATCCGAAGGAGTAGGAACAATGCTGGAGGGATTACGATACCTGACCTCAAATTATACTACAGAGCCATAGTGACAAGGACAGCTTGTCCTGCTATAAACAGACAGGAAGCTCAGTGGGATAGAATGTAGGAAGTAAAGCAGCAAGGCTACACCCATTTAGTTTTTGACAAAAACAAAAACATACATGGAGCCGGGGGTGGGGATAGCGTGTTGACTAAATGGTGCTGGCAAAGCTGCCTTCTACCTTCTACCTCATTCAAGAACCAATTCGAGCCGGGCGTGGTGGCGCACGCCTTTAATCCCAGCACTCAGGAGGCAGAGGCAGGAGGATCTCTGTGAGTTCGAGGCCAGCCTGGTCTACAACTGAGTCCAGGACAGCCAAGGCTACACCTTAATTTAAAACCTGAAATACTGAAACTGAAGAAAACAAAAGGGATGCCCTGCAAGCTACTGGGGTAGGTAAGAGCTGTTTAAACAGATCACCACCAGCAGCAGAACGACTGCCAAGTAGCAGCAGGTGGGGCTACATGGAAATAAGATTTTGTACAGCCAAGGGAACCACCAGCAGAGTTAACAGACAGCCCAGGTGATGGGAGAAAGTCTGCACCAGCCACACTTCAGACAGGGGGCTGATATCCAGAATTTGCAAAGAAATGAAACTGCCAATCAACAAATGAATAAATGAACTAAGTAGATAATTTTGTAAAGATGCAAATGGACAATAACTATTTAAAAAAAAGAGTTCAATATTTTCAGCCATTGAGGAAATACAAATTGAAATGACTCTGAGATACCTCATCCAATTAGATTGGCTAGAATCAAATCTAACAACAAAGGTCGAAGAGGATGTGGAGAGAAAGGAATCCTTATCTACTGCTAGTGAGGGTGCAAATTAACACAGGCAGTGTGGAAATCAGCTTGGAGGTTTCTAAAAGATTTCAAAAGGGAGCTGCCTACCAGAAGGCCCAGCTATTAACTCCACAGCCCACCATGGAGATGCCTGCACCCTCTGCTCACTGCTGCTTTATTCACGACTAAAGCAAAGAACAGGAGTAGACCTGGGTGTTCCTCAGCATATACTTGCGTAATAAAAGGTCGACCTGGGTGTTCCTCAGCATATACTTGGATAACAAAAGCTCGCTTTGCATCTGTCAGTGTGTGTGTGAATATTACTCAGCTTTAGGGAAAAATTAAGTTAAACAATTTGTAAGAAGTCAGGAATGGCGGCACATGCCTTTAATCCCAGCACTTGGGAGGCAGAGACAGACGGAGCTCTGTGAGTTTTGAGACCAGCCTGGTCTACATAGTGAGCTTCATGCCCCAGCCAGAGCTACAACAGTAAGACCCAGTCTCAAAAATCAAAACAAAACAGCAAAAACAACACACAAAATGTCGGAAAAACGAACTTTAAAATGTATATTAAGCTCTTGCTTTCTTATCTCTCCTTCGCTCCTTCTCCATATCATTAAAAATGTATATTAAACAGGGTCACACAGTCTCAGAAAGAAAAACCACATGTTCTCTTTCCTATTCGCAATTTAGCCAGCATGTGTGTGTGTGTGGGGAGGTGTTGGGGGCGGCATACAGATGGCTACAGTATAACATGAAGAAAATACAACACGGTCAAGGTCAGTGCATAAGGAAGGACTGAACGCAGGTAATGGACATGAGTTTAGAGAGGATGGGGCTAATTGGTTTTCTAGTTGTAATTCTGCGTTTTTGGTGATGGATAAGCGCATGAAAACACACTGGACACTGAAAGTCTACAGCTTTACCTGAGGCTCTACAGCTCCCATTCCAAATACCTATTTTACCTGCATGCAAGTTCACTGAGCTGTACGGGCCTGGGGTCTGGTTATTTTTGGTGTGTGCTGTTTTTATGTATTTGCAAGTGATGAAATATTATAATTTTACACTATAAAATATAACAGTGTAGAAATTTTTAAAAATGTTTCTAAAAAGAGGCAGTGAGAAACACAAGCTGGCCTGAGGGAGTGACAACTCGGACAAGGTTGCGGTTCCGTGGTGCAGCAACTGTCTAGCACGCACAAGGCCGTGGGTTTGACACATGAAATACATTAAATATACTTGTAGTTATAATATTTAAAGAGCACAGACCTACAGCCCACTAAAGATTGAGACTATCAAACACTATTTACCAGTAATCCCAGCCCTTGAGAGGTCCAAAGGCAGGAAGATCACTGTGAGTTCAAGGCCAGCCTGTGCTACACAGCAAGATCCAACCTCATAAAACTCTAACCTAAACCAAACGAAACCCACCACCAAAAAGCCTGGCACAGGGGCTGAGACAGCAGGACTTGGGTTCCCGGATGCCTAGGCTACATAACAAGACCCTGTCTGGACAAGAGGAAACATGAGAGGGAATGAGGGAGGAGATGCAGGAGGGGAGGAGGGAGGGGTTGCAGGAGGGAGGGGATGCAGGAGGGAGGGCAGGAGGGAGGGGATGCAGGAGGGCAGGAGGGAGGGGTTGCAGGAGGGAGGGGATGCAGGAGGGAGGGCAGGAGGGAGGGGATGCAGGAGGGAGGGCAGGAGGGAGGGGATGCAGGAGGGAGGGCAGGAGGGAGGGGATGCAGGAGGGAGGGCAGGAGGGAGGGGATGCAGGAGGGAGGGCAGGAGGGAGGGGATGCAGGAGGGAGGGCAGGAGGGAGGGGATGCAGGAGGGCAGGAGGGAGGGGTTGCAGGAGGGAGGGGATGCAGGAGGGAGGGGATGCAGGAGGGAGGGCAGGAGGGAGGGCAGGAGGGAGGGGATGCAGGAGGGCAGGAGGGAGGGGATGCAGGAGGGAGGGCAGGAGGGAGGGGATGCAGGAGGGAGGGCAGGAGGGAGGGGATGCAGGAGGGCAGGAGGGAGGGGTTGCAGGAGGGAGGGGATGCAGGAGGGAGGGCAGGAGGGAGGGCAGGAGGGAGGGGATGCAGGAGGGCAGGAGGGAGGGGGATGCAGGAGGGAGGGCAGGAGGGAGGGGATGCAGGAGGGAGGGCAGGAGGGAGGGGATGCAGGAGGGAGGGCAGGAGGGAGGGGATGCAGGAGGGCAGGAGGGAGGGGATGCAGGAGGGCAGGAGGGAGGGGGATGCAGGAGGGAGGGCAGAGGGGATGAGGACTTTAAATATCTAAGTGCCAGTATATACTTTAGGGTTTAATCCTTTAGAGACAGTCAAACATTAATCAAAGAGAATATGAAAATTCTTATATTTTTCCATACAAAACACCATTAGTGAAAAACAAAACAAAGCAAAGCAAAAACCAAAAACAGACAAAAAAAATATACCTAGTAACCTTTAAGTCAAATTCATAGGTTCAGGAAAAAACACAGTTAAAACAAATTGTAACTTCAGTAGGTGAGATAGTGTAGAGGGTAAAAGTGCTAGCTGCCCAAGCCAGGCAACCTGAGAAACCCTCACCCAAGCTGTCCTCTTGACTTCAACCATGCTTGGGATTCGTACACCCATACGCAAACACACAGATCACACTAAATACTTTTAAAAGTTATGATGAAGTCAATTGAGTTCTAATTTAAACAAGGTAAAAGAGACAGATGAATTCAAACACTTAAAATTTAGATGTGGCGTTAGCGGGCAGTGGTGAGGACAGCTGCCTTCCAAACAGAGAACTTACAGGTGAGTCCATCACACTAGTAATAGTAGTATTTAATGCTGAGCTGGGGACTTCTGGCAAAGAAATAAAATAAAAACCATATACACAAGTGTAAAAGAAATCAGTATAATTTTTAACTGCAAGAAATAAGACTAATAGAAAAATCTAAGAAATGTAATTTTAAGGGTTTTGTTTAGCTGGACATGATGTCATATACCCGTAATCTCAGACTGAGGCACGAGAGTCTTGCCAGTGGAAAAGCCAACCTGGACTACACTACAAAACCCTGTCTCAAAAAAAAAAAAGTAAATTTACATGTAACAGGATCAAAAACTATAGGAGCTGTAGGGATAATGTCAATTAAAACTAATTAGACTAGCAGTATTGTCCTGACGCTCAGACAACAGAATAGTCTAGATATAGGCTCCTAAATATGGCAATGTGTTCACAAAAGAGAAGGCATTTTTATGGAGAAAGAGCTGGCTGCTTACAACCTATCCCAAGATAGCACGCCATCCATACTATAAAACTAGATATATCTTCTCCACGCCAAACACAAACACACATTACAACCAGACGTGTGGACAAGGAATGGATGGCTGTTGTAGAAGAAAACAAAGACCGTGTTTCAGACTTTAAGAAGATATGGCTTTAATATGACAATCAAAATAAAGTTCAATGAGCAAGCCTGGCAGTGCATGGCCATAAGTCCAGTACTCAGCCACTGAGGCAGGAAGTTCATGAGTTCAAGTACACTGACAAACACATATTAAAACAAGGAAACCTTTCATATAACAGAACCACCATTGGCAGATAAACAGTACTGAACAGGGATTAAAGGAAAACATGAGGACGGAAAAAAGACAGGAAACAGCTCAACTCCTCAGGGAAATGCAAATTAAAACTACAACAGCAGTTCCCACTTAGAAGGCTGAGGCAGGAGAGGTGATGGAGTTTCGGAAGAATTCAGGTCAACCTACCTACTACTGACATTAAGTAACAGCTGGGAGAGCATTTCTCACTAATTAGGTGGCAGGGCGTCTCAGCAGAGTGCCACGGCTGAGCTCTGGAAGGCGCAGGGAGCCGCACAGCCCTATGAACCGCTGGATTACGCTGGCGGCAATGCGGGTTTATAGTAGTGGGAGATTCTGGAGAACAAACTGAAGACTGCGAGAGGGATGCGACGTCATGCCACCCGGTTCTGCAATCCCAGCTGTCAGTATTTATGCATGAACTCTAGAATAAAGGTACATCCTCCTGAGAGATCTGTATAATGATGGCCAGTAGCTCTGCTTGCAATGGAAATCAATAAATACATAGCTACAGACTGATAAAGTTCTGATGGTTTTCTGCCCATACAGTGAAGCATTATACAACAGCTAAAATTAAAAGCTAACACACTCACAACAGCACCATAGACAAACTCTGCCAGTTAGAAAATGATGGGCGCTCTAAGATAGCCTTGTGTCAGACTGTTTGAAAACAACATGTGCAACGCTGGGGACGCTCAGACACTGTAGGAATGTGCCTTTTTGTTAGGAAAATAACACAAAAACCAGGAAGCCAACATACTAACACTGTTAGAATGTGCAGAGAGTAGAGTTTATATTTTTACTGGTATTTTTACATTTATTTATGTATGCATTTATGAGACTAGTTCTTGGTATATAATCCAGGCTTGGCTCAAATCCAGATCCTCCTGCCTCAGCACCCTGAGTGCTGGGATTACAGGCATGTAACACTATGCCCACTATTTTCCATTTTTAATTACATAAAATTGAATCTTAACCTTTCTATATAGGGGTACACATGTGGGTAAGAAAAACAATTTTAAAAAAAGAATAGAGCCAGCAGTAAGACAAATTTATAAAATCTGTTATAACATGGGTGGATATGCTATAGTTGGTAAATACATCTTTCCAGAAAGGCACAGTGAAGACAGATTTAGCAAGTATTGTTTTCAAAAATTCTATTCATTAATATATGCCAGAAATGGGATTTTTAGTCATGCATTCAAAGGAAACTAGATTAATTTGGAAACACCAAAGAGACACACACAATATGGAGAAAACAGTCTGATTCTGAATGTGGCGTATTAATTTATCCCGGGATGGAAGCAAATAACATAAAGAGAGAGGGCGGCACTGAGACCAGAGCCTGTGGCGCCACCCTGAAAGGAGCCTTTTTGAAACACTGATGAAATAGATACTGCTAAGGAATTCAAATAGGTTTGCTAAAACCTTAAAATCTAAAATTTCAAACTCTTAAGAGTAAAGCTTTATGATTCACCTGTAGAACACACACACACACATGTACATACACAATACACAACCTGGTTGACATGAACAAGACAGTTGTCAGTAAGTCAAAAGACATGGGGGGGGCATAGATCACTATATATTTAATCCTTACACAATTTTAAGGAATACCAAACCCGTGTCATGTGACTTTGTCCCACCCCCAACATACTATCAGCATCGTTTGACTCAGTGGCATACACAGTTCCTCCTGTAGCACTTTGCTGGCTGTGCGTGTTTTAAAAAGTGGAAAGTAGGCTACACCCACGAGATCACTTCTTACATTTTGAACAAGCCCATACATGCACGCAGCGTGTTGTAGGCACAGGATTTCCCTCCCTCTCCTACCTTTGTGCCTGGTGACATATCAGTAGGTCACTTTTTACTGTGCAATAGGACTTACTAGAGACTGACTGCTGCTCGTATGCAAATCATTAGTGACAGAAAGTATTTGCCTCCCACGTAGCTGGGACTGCACGTGTGCTGGATGGGTGTGGTGTCACAGCAGTCAAGCGGACACTCAGAGCAGCCGCTCAGCACAGCAGCAGGGCTTGCTATGAAACTCCGATTGCGTCACAGTCCTACAGTTAGTCTGATAAGCTTCACATTTTCCCCCCTAGCCCAGGCTGGCCTCCACCTAGGTAAGAGCAAGGCCAGCTTGAATAACTAAACCGCTGTCTCAAAATGAAAAAGGAAAGAGGGCTAGGGATCTTACCCGGTACTAGAGAGCTCACATAGAATGGTGAGACCCTAGGTTCAATCCCCAGAACCACACAGCAAAAGAAAAAAACAAAACCAAACCACAAACCATGGGCACTGGGCTAGAGCTGCTCAGCCGCATGCACAAGGCAATGGTTCAAAGCCTGCTAACACACACACACACACACACACACACACACACACACACGTACATAAACACAAGCATACACACCAAACACATAACATACATACACACACACCAGACACACATGTACATAAACACAAATACACACCACACACAAATGTACATAAACACACACACCAAACATATACACAAACACACATATGTTTATAAACAAATAGAATAGATACTTAACACACACATACATATCACATAGGCACACACATACAAACACAGAAAACTCACTCACTTCCCTAAGTATGTTGCTCTGGCAGACTTTATGGTGCATTCGGGAGGTCGAGGCTGAAGGATCTCAAAGAAGGCCTAGGCCTAGTCAAGCCCTGTGTCAAGCAAACACACAGAAAAGACTTGTCAGTCATTCAAGAGGCAGCTACATGAGCCTGTGTGTGTGTGTGTGTGTGTGTGTGTGTGTGTGTGTGTGTGTGTGTGTGTGTGTAAAAGCTGCTCACAGACAGAGGACCGGAAACAAGACTGCAATATGAACGTGTCTCAACAAAAGGCACTCCTTACAGAGGAATGGAGCTGAGAGGAAGCAGCTCAGGAGACCAGGGGAAGCGGGAACAGCTCTGCCATGGAGGCTTCTCAGAGCTAACAATCTCAAGTGACACAGTGACGCATCATATACCTCACTTCTGCTGTTGATTCTAAGTGCTGAGGCCACGTGATGCTTTCTTGTGTAAATTTCCTACAGAAAGGAAAATAACAAACAAACTAACAAACAAAAAAAAACTAGCATACTGGTTTTCCTGCAGAAAGGAAAATAACAAACAAACTAACAAACAAAAAAAAACTAGCATACTGGTTTTCCAAGTAGTTTGCTACTTGGCAGGAATTTCAAAATATGTTAATAAATTACCAAGTTTTGCCTCAGTGTCTTCTTTTCAGTAAGAACTTCTAAAAAGGGGTCGGGGGAGCAGTGTAAAATCACATGGAAACTTTTAGAGAGAGAGAGAGAGAGACACACACACACACACACATATATGTATATATACACATATGTGTCTGTATATTATATGCATGTGTGTCTATGTATGTGTGTGCATGCATGTGTGCATATACGTGTATGCATGTACATGATTTATTAGAGTGGCTTACAGGCTGTTTTCTAGCTAGTCCAACAAATGCTGTTTCTTAGCGGAAAGTCCAAGACTCCAATAGCTGTTCAGTCCACGGTGCCAGCTGTCTCAGGCGGTCTTCAGTTCATGTCACTAGATGCTTAAAAAGCATGCTCCACTGCTAGCGAAGAAACGCCTCGGCAGCAGGGTGGGTGAACTCGCAGTGAGAACAAGGGCAAGCAGGCAAAAGGCCAAAGTGTCCTCCTTCCTCATCCTTTGTCTGCTGCCAGGAGAAGCTGTGGTCCAGATTTAGGGCGTCTTCAGCCTCAAAAGACCCAACTGACTAAAAATCAGATGTGTGAACAGTAACGTTTACTCCCGAGGTAACTGTTGTCTGGGAGGCTCACTGCCTCCTTCTGCTAACCTAGGCCAAGTCCTGGAGGCTTCTAGGCTCTGTACAATCTAACCGGGGCCTAGAATGTTTTCAGTCTCTGAGACTTACTGCTGAAGAAGCTCACCCTTTCTTTCTTTCGTTTTTGTGGGGTTTTTTTGTTTTTTGGACCAAGTCTTGACCTTTATTACTTAAAAAAGCCACATATTTATTTTGCTTTCTGACTCTGTGCTTGTGCTTTCAACACTTTCACAACGATTTTCTGCTCCTCAATAAGGAAAGCCCGCTTGATCTTGTCTCGGACACACTTGGCACACATGGAGCCACCGTAGGCCCTGCTGACGTGCTTCTTTGTCTTGGACATCAGGACTTTAGGCCTCCCAGCATGAACCCCGCGCAGTCGGCCTGGGCACACACGGCATGCCGATTTAGGTGCTTTCCCAATCTTTTTGGTGTAGAGGTAAACAATCCTGCTCGGGACAGCCTAGTTTTGTTAGAGGCTGTGTTGTAGGAGAGCCTACGACGGTATGTCAAACGTTGCACCATTTTGAGTGCCTCTAAGCACCGTCCCCGGAAGAGGAAAAGGAAGGGGTGGGCGAGTTCAAAGGTCAAGTGTCTAAGCTCACCCTTTCAATTCGTTCTGAGCTCTGGCTGGTTCAACTCAGCTATTCTGGCTCAAACGCCTCTCCTAGCTGACTGATTCCACCCGGCTTCTCTCTCAGCTCCTGACGGTTTGCTCTGCTGGGCCTCATGGTAACTCTGGCTATCGGATCTCATCTCCTGGCTCTTCTCCCTCTGTTTCCACCTTGTGTCTAGCTTCTCCTCTCTTCAATCTGTAAACTAAATTCTATGAGCTGAACAGCCACGAACTCAACTCCACCGCGCTGCCCTCCGCTCTGACTCAACCAAATGCCACTGACTAGAACTCAGAGATCTGCATGCCTGTCCCCTGAGCACGGGGACTGAAGGCAAACTTGCTCTATACCAGGCTGGCCTTGAACGCAGACACCGCTTGCCTCTGTCTCCTGGAATTAAAGGCGTGTCTGTATTTCAGCTGGATCACACAGACCTAGGAGGTCCTTGGATGCCATCTCTTGCCAGAGCAGCCATGTTCTGAATTAAAATTCCTCTACACAGGTGTGACCAGTCGCTTGGTTTTTTAGTTAATTCTAGATGTAGTCAAGTTGACAACCAAGAGCAGCCATCACCAGGCCTGTGCTCTTACTGAAGGAAGCACCGCCATCAGTAACATGTTCAACTAACATTGGTGCTAGTTGTTACTGTTTTTAAAAACATTGTCCAGAGACGTTGAGGCTCATTATCTTAATTAAAATCACCCTCAAAAGGAAAACAAAGCAACTGTTTTCTGGCGCTAAACACTGGGTAGGCCTGCCGCTGCTGCAGCATCAGGCTAGTGGCTAGGTGGTGTTTACAAATGGCATTAGAATAGTGCAAAATTCAGCAGACTATGGTTACTGAGAGATGACACAATATCCATGCATGAAGCTGTGCAGGAAGGCATACGTGACTAAATTCACAAGGACAGATTCTACTACGAGCCACATCAGAAAGAGGCTGTTAGGAAGGAAAGACAGAAGAACAGACGCACAAGTGATCTTGCAGCGGGGCTCTGTGGGCGTGCCTGTTCTGGGGGATGTTTATGACGCTGGTCCCACCTGAGTCACGCTTTAAGAATCGTCTGCTCTGCAGATGTCTCATAACATCTCATAAAATGCTTTCACTATACTTGCTTCCATCCAGCAGCCACCTAGCTTTCTTTGGTAAACAGCAGCAGTGCTTTTGAAAGCACCATCAATGTTTCCATGCTTGTCCACCCTCCCTGCTCCCCAGACAAGGGCTTGCTCAGGAGCTCAGGCTGGTCTTGAACTGATGATGCTCCTGTACCAGCTTCCAGAGTGCTGGGATAACGAGCGAGGGTCCGGGCACACACCAAGCACCAAGACTGTGTTGGGGCTGGACTGGGCCCCAGGTGATGCACTGAGCTTGAAACCAGGCTGAGCAGAGCCAGGCCCTGGGTGCTCTGAGGTGCGAAGCCCTTTCTGGCCAGGTGTTTTTCACATTACGGTAAATGTAATCGAAAACTGTATTTGCAACACATCAGCCAGTAAAAACACATGCTGCAGTAAGAGGACACGTCTCTGAGTAAGAAATATATGAGCTAAGATCTTCAAAGGAAGATGAGTCAAAGAATGATCAGATACAAAGAAGACAGACAGATTCTGTGTCTCTAGCTACGGTCTTTGATTTAAAACAACAACAAAAGACAAAAACAACAACAAAAAAAACAATAACAGCAACAACAACAAACCCACTTGCTTCACCCAAACTGATCTTATCAAGAAGGCCAGTGACCTTTCAAACAGCAAAGTTGCAATTTAAAAACCTTAAATTATCTATATTTTCCCCTCTGGAACGGAGCCACACGTCATTCGGGCAAATAAGTGTTTCAATAGGTGGCACAGAGAGGTTAGCTGCTTGGGTAGGGAGGCTAAAACAGACCAGAAACCACGAAGGCAGCCTGGTCCCTTCAAAGTTACTTTCCGCCGAAAAGAGAGGTAGGGAGGCAGAACACAAGAAAGAGTAACTGGTTAACATCTGATGACCTCATGTTACCACGCGGGAGGACTGAAGAACGCAGGCATCAAAGCAGAGGGAGCAGGCTTGCCGTGCCGAATGGCTCTTGGGAAACTCCCTCCCTCTCACTGCCCTGATTTCTCAGGTGAGGTAACAACTTAGTTTCAGATTGGATATGTGGATCATTAGCATGGGTAGCCATTTTTATTGGGAGTGGTGGTATCTGATCTCAGGTAGGGGTGGGGCAGTACAAGAGGTCAAGGGTAATGCGATGGCCTCCAGTGATAAATGTGGTGGTCCATTTGTCCTTGCTTCACTGACATAAGCATTACTAGGGCAACACACTGGGGGCTTTCCCTTCCAGAATCACACTTAAAGACAACTTCACATCCGCTGAACTTTACGGAGTGTGCCTCTTTTGGTGAAATCAACAACCATAACCAAAACACTACAGTGAAACCTCAAACTGTATCTACAGCCGAGCCTTCCTCATTTCTCCTCCATCTCCCAAGGCAAGTGGGCAACCTGCTGACCCCGCCCTCTCCCACACGCCAATGTGCACACTCTGCCATGACGGCAAGTGGCAGCTCCTTCCTTTGGCTTTACTGTTTCGCTGCCCGTGAAACAAGGGCTCACTATGTCCCCCAGGCTGTCTCCCAACGCCTGCCTTCACCTCCCTAGTTGAAGGGTGACAGGCGTGCACTGCCTAGGCCCGTCTCAAAGGGCTCATTTTCAATTCGCTCTGTAGCACAGGTTCCTCCGAGCCAGTCTGTCCACAGCTCCTCGGCCACCTCCTTCTGTTCCCCCTTACTCCTCAGACTGAAGAGACGCCCCACTTGGATGACTAAGGTGCTAGCTGTTGGGGGATCTTCAGAACCCACGCTAGCTGATGACATCAGTAAGTCCCTCCTTTCTTTAGCTCTACTACAAATAGGACATGTCGTTGCCTCGACCAGTGCAAAGCACATATAGTAACTTGAAGAAAAGTAACTGGAAAAGCCTACCGAAGCCAAAACCAAATAAACCAAACTCCCAAACAAACCAAACCCACAGCCCCAGAGGTCAGCTGTGATGTTCTAGAGAACTCTAGGCCCATTCAGAACCAGGCCTAGAAAACTCAGCCTCCCCCATCTTCTCACCGTCTGTGTGCCACTCCCCCAACCCCGTCCCAACTCCCTAATAGCAAACCTTCCGCCCTGCAGGCTCATCTTCTAAACGGCTGTGGTGGCAGGCAACCAGTGCGTCCATCCGCTCCAGCAACAATCCTCCTCAGACTGAAGAGGGAACCTTTTTTCCCACAGCCTAGCACTCTCCACTCCTTCCCAACTGGCTGTCACTGTCGCACTTCTATGTAGTCTACATACACTACTTATTTACTGCCTCAGCCATGTCCTAGTGCACAGAAGGCATTCAGTCAGCAGGCACTTGCTGGCTGAAGCCTTGATGTGATTCTTTTGGTCTTCATTTTCCTTGGGATGAAGACTTCCCTGGGGGGGGGGGGGGGTGCTGGAGAAATGGCTCAGTGGTTAAGGGAATGGAATGCTCTTCCAGAGGACCGGGGTTCAAATCCCAGCAACCACATGGCAGCTCGCAACTGTAACTCCGAGATCGGACGCTCTCACATAGACATACATGCAGGCAAAACACCAATGCACATAAAATAAAAGTAAATAGAGACATAGAGATAGCGATAGATAGACTTATCTGACATTCTAAGACTAGGCTAAATGTTCCTCTAGCCAACAATATTAAGCAGTATTACAACTGTATATTTACTGTATATTTTTTTTCTGACAAGATGAAGGGTCTGTCTTTTCCACTTTTGTATGCATTCAAAGGCACATTTTAATATGTTCAGAGGTTTATTTTATGTATGCGTGCATTGTTTCGATGTGTGCCTGTGCCCCACGTGTATGCCTGGAGTCTGCTGAGGACAGAAGAGCACACTGAGACCTCCGGAACTGGGACTACGGTTGGTTGTGAGCTGTTAAGTTGAGGCTGAGAATCGAACACTATCAGTCTGTTAAGAACTAGTGTTCTTAACTGCTACACCATCCACCATCTCTCTAGTCCCTGGTTTATATTTTATGACTACATTTACTCTACAAAGCAAAGAATTAAAATCCAATCAGACTATCCGTCTATTAAAAAACAAACAAACTTACAAACCTGAGTTTTCTCAAGTATAAGACTTCAAAACACCTTTGGAGAAATAACTGAATCAATCAAAGATAATCAATTTGGGAGGCTTTTCTAGGCTTCTTTTCATACAGAAGCTTTTTAAAGCTTGTAAGGCTTCAATCGTAAGCACACTGGGAGTTCTTTCCAGTCTCACGGAAAACGCACTTCCTTTAAAAGCTCCCCTTCGGAATTCTATATGCCCGAGAAAATAAAACACAAAACACATCTAGAAAGGGCAAAGGTGCAATTGCAATGCACAGGGATTCCTAATCCATGCACTACTGGTTCACGTGGTAGGACAGCAGAAAGCAGCAGCGTGGAGCCTTTTCCAGCGGCTCTTCGACCTTTCAGATGGTGATCCATCCCCAAATCCACCAAAAGGTGTTGGGTACCTGTACTAATTCTCTCCCAGCAAGCCCCTGGAAAAGGCCTTGCGACTAACAGGCAGCAATCCCAGATGGCTTCGGCACCAAAATATCAGAGGAAATGGAGGAAGGAAAAAACATTTCCAATGAACAGGTCGCAGCCAAGCCTACCAAGCTTACCCGACAGACGCTCCCAGTTAGCCCTGGCCTCCAGAACCGTTGGTTCGCGGGCAGCGACAAGAAGTGTCGCGGTGGCATCTGGGGGTTGTAGTTTCTGTCGCAAACTGATCGCGTCGGTAGCATTACAACTACATTCCCCAAAAGCCAACGCAAAGACGCCCTGCCTACTTAATCTGGTGGGGCGGGGGGGATTGGCTGTCACAAAATTTTAGACTAATCTTCAACTATATCCCATTTCTACTAGGGCTACCACCGGGCCCTTTATTTTTTGTGTCTTTCTTGTGCGGTAAACATCTCCCGCCATCTATACTCCTTACTTGTTCTTCCCCCTTCAGGGCAGCACCACCAAACGTCGGGAAACGGACGCCGCCGCTGCCGCCGCCGAAAGCGCATGCGCGCTGGCCGGCATCGCGCATGCGCAGCAGCCGGCACTGCTCGGCGGCGCGCGCGGTGGACTCGGGGTCTGGAGGGACTCTGCCCGAGGGCGGGGCTGTTTCCAATGGCTGCCTTTGCGGGTCGCGTGTGCCTGGGCGGAGAGGCAGGCATGGGGCAGGGGCGGCTCCCGGCGGTCCCGGGCGGGGACAGGGGTGGGGCTGGGGGTGAGGACCCCGTCTCCCCTCCCTGCTCCCGCCCTCTGGGCCGAGCCCCACCGACGGGGCTGGGCGAAGGGGCGGGCTCTGTGCCTCGGGCCCTGGGCTTCAGCAGCGCGGCCCGGTGCTCGAGGGACTGCTGCTGGGTCCGCGGGGTGCCCTGCGGCTCGGCGGCGGTGGGCGAGGACAGAGGGGTAGGAGAAGCAGCGGCGTAGCCCGGGGCACGGGAGCCGGGAGGATCGGGGACGCTGCCCTCCGTCGCCGCTGGTACAGAGACCGGTGGACACTGCGGTACCCGCTGAAGAGCCAGAGCCTCGGGCCCCAGCAGCTAGGGGCGAGGGTCAGCCGCCTACCCCGCCAGCACCGGCCCGCTGCCGAGGCGCTGGGAGGAGCTGAGGGGGGCGGAGACTAGAGTCGGAGGAGGGGCGGGGTGGGAACGCTCTAGAGAACCGGCCGCTGCACAGACAAAAAAAAAAAAATCCCGAATGGTTGCATAGCCTTCTACAGTTACCAGCCTTTTGGGACCCAGCACGGATTTGACAGCTCCACAACGTGAGGATATCCGCTGACCCTGCGACACAGAGAACACTTCCCCGAGACTCCAGCTAAGCAGCTCTGTAAGCTTGCAACTTTGCAACTTTGTTTTTTTTTTTTTTTCAACCTCTGTCCAAGAAGAACTGCCCTTTCGTATAGGAGAGAGGGTGCGAGGGTGATCCGCCTTGTGTATCGATTTGAAAGCATCAACTTAAGAGGCACGTGTGGTTGGTTCCCCATGCTACCCAGACGCTTGCTCTCATGACGGCTTGATTTCTCTGACTTTATTCTGAATGTTTCTCGCTTAAAAAAAAAAAAAGACAAACTGCTTTAGGGGGAATGCTGAAAGGTAACTGAAAGCTGCGAAAGAAAAGTCCCGGAGTGTCATGGCTGAAGGACAGAACGAACTGAGGTGGGATGGGCTGTGCAGTAGAGATTCGACTACTAGAGAGACAGCGCTGGAAAACATTCGGCAGGTCGTTTTGAGAAAAACCGAATACCTTCGTTCAATGAAAGAGGCGCTTTATCGACCTTCAGACGGGCTTTCAAATGCCGTTTCTTTGGATGGGATGAATAAACTTCTTGCTCACCTGCTTATGCTCTCTAAGAGGTGTCCCTTTAAAGACGTGAGAGAGAGAAGTGGGTTCATTCTGAAGAGCGTCGAGGTAAGAGCATTATTATTATTATTATTATTATTATTATTATTATTATTATTATTATTATTACTATTATTGTAGGAGCATTATTAAAACAACTAACTAGATGGTGAAATTTGACTTGCGGTTGTTGATGTTGTTTTTGCTTCCAAAGGGTAAGGAGTTATTGTGTGAGCTCTTTTCTTTTTTTCTTTCCCTTGGGGCCCCTCACCGGCCCTCTCCCCCCCCTCCCCATGTGGTTTCTTTGTGTAGTGTAGCCTTGGTTGTCCTGGGCTGGCTTTGTAGACCAGGCTGGGCTCGAACTTACAAAGATTCCCCTGCCTCTGTCTCCCTGAGTGCTGGGATTACAAGCGTGTGCCACTGTGCCATTGTGTGAGCTCTTAATATGACTTGACTAGGCATGTAGAGGGCTGGTAAAACATTGACTGTTAGGCCCAAATTGAACAGTATAAACTAAACACGGGTTTTCAAAAATAGATGAATAAGAATTGTTTTTATGGCATTTTAGGCAGAAACGGCATTGATGGTGGAAAATAATAAATATGAAAGGTATAGTTAATTACAAGTCAAGTCTTTGTGTTTCTTTTTGTTTGTTGCCAAGTGTAGCCAGTATACTTTTCACATTGCTACAATGTTCTGTGTGGAAAGTGTCACATTAGAGACCACCAAAATGAGAATTTATATTAAATGTTTCATATTTGTTCAAGGTAACTGTTGAAATAATTTTTCTCTGGCTCTTAACAACAAAGGCAGGATTTGGGTTTCTAAATGCATCCTAAAACAGAACTAGAAAATAATAATAAAAATCAGCTTAAGTCATAGAGCAGGTAACATGTTCAGGCTGAAAAGTTGGACCAAAAGTTGGGTGTTTAGTAGTCTTACTCTCAGTAACCCCAGGAGGTTCAAGCAGGAATAATACTGCCAGGAGTTCGAGACCAGCCTGGCTTCATAATGAGTACCAGGTCAGTACATGGCTACATGGTAAGACCCTGCCTGAAGAAAAAAAAAAAAAAAAGAAAAGAAAAGAAAAGAAAGAAAAGTGCATCCTGGTAAGCCATTTGGTAGAAATGCTTTGCTGTTAAATTGTTTTCTGTGTTCCCTAAATTGTTTCTGTTCTCTCTTCACATGCAAACTAATTAAATTGTGACTGCAGTAAGGTTTGAAAGACTGTACTCTCCTGGCAGTTTTCCAATGGTCACTTTATCCTGTTCTGTTAGAAGGTGTGCTAGAATTTGGAGGCGCTGGGGAAATGTTTATAGATATGAAAACTGTTCAGTGACTGTGTATTCAAATATGACAGTTTTCTGTAGTGGCTTTAAAAAAAGAATCATATCTGTAAAATGAGGAAAATTTAAAACTTACTTGCCTTTATTTTATGTGCACTGGTGTTTCGCCTGTGCGTGTCTATGTGGAGTGTCAGATCTTGGAGCTACAGACAGTTGTGAGCTGTCATGTGGGTGCTAGGATTTGAAGTCAGGGCTTCTGGTGGAGCAATCAGTGTCCCGAACCATTGGGCCATCTAGATCTTCAGCTCAGTAAAATGATGATCTTAAAAAGCTAAGCTCTGGAAACATTCTAGAATCAATCATTATAACCTATTTACAAGAAGGAATTAGTTTTCAAATATATGTATATTCTGTCCCTTAGACATAAGAAACTATTTCTTCTGGAGCTCTGTATAGCCACTATAGTTTTTTTTTTTTTTAAATAATGGAGTCATCTTTGTGCACATCAAATATTGTTGTAGATTGTATGGAACTACATGCCTCCTAAGTGTTAAGTTTTTCATGTAGTGTTTGGGGGAAGGGCTGCCCTTCCCCATGTTGTTACTCTACTTCAGTTTGGTCTCTTCTTGGCCTTTCATCTGGCTGCTTATTTTTTGAGTGGGAAATTAGATGATGAATTTTGTTAGGAGATATATTGAAAATAAAAAGGTTCAGGCTCTGGGGAGTCCTGTGTCAAAGAATTGCAGCATCAGTGGTAAGTGAATGCACTAGAGTCAGACCTAGTTCAGTTGCTTCCTTAGTAATGAACTGCAACAACAACCTTGGGTAAGTTGCTTGACTTTCCTTGTATTTGATTTTTACATCTATTAAAAGTGGGATAGGAATGCAACTTTTGTGGAAATGCAATGGCATGCAAAATGCCGTCATATTTAGTGACTGCACCTCTCCTCTTTCAAGTGCAGTATTTAGACTGTGTAAAATGTGTTTCAAGCGTAATTTGTTCTGCAGAAGGATTTGCTGTTCTGCACTGTAGTGGCTTCCTATAGACTTATGTTTCTCTCTCAGGTCCGCTCTATCATTGTAAGAGCTACTTGATACGTATTGGTCTGTAATCTCATGCTGATGTGTGTCTCTTCCCCCAAGGGTTCTAAGTTCTCGGGTGCTGGCTGGGACCTGGAAGCTACTAAATAAATATCCTATGGATAAACAAATGTATTTGCCTTCGTGCTGTTTCACATCAGTTTGCATAAAAGAACTTTCCGGTTTATGGAGTTTCTCCCCCACAGCATTCATTCATGCATTCATTTAAACAACAAATAGTAAACGCCATAGCAAACTGGGACCAGTGGTAACTACTTACGAATTCTGCCAAAGGTAGACAGGTCATAAAGAAGTAAACAAACATTTGCTTTTATATAGTAAGGGGAGAGTTCCTTGAGGCAAACACCTTTAAAGAAAAATTTAATATTTAATTCATTCATTCAGAGATGGGGTCTCCAGACTCAGCCTGCCAGGCGCTAGTATTATGGACATACATCAGCACTCCTTTCTTATGAATAATTATTATCCATACAGTGAGATTGTTATAGGGATCCAGACCTAGACAAGGCCTCATGGCAAGAGTGAGTAGCTGAGCTCTAAGGATGGGTGACAGTCACAGTCTGGGGGAGTGTGATATTTAAGGGCATGTGCTCTGAGGTTAGACATTATCTGTACAATTATGAATAAGTTCCCTATTGTTTTCTGACTCAGTTTTCTTATCTGCAAAATGAGGTGATGCTAATGTTCTTGCCTCACAGAGCTGCTGTGGGAATGAAATGAAATAAAACCTGCGAAGCATTCCACGATGCCTAGACGGGCATTGTAGTGGTAGACATTTTCATTGGACCAGGCAGGCTCCAAGCCGCAGAGGAACTGTAGGCAATTTTAAGGAATGTAGACATTATCCCAGGACAATGGGAAGCCACCGAAGCTTTGAGCAGGATGATAACGTGATTGATAATGGCGCAGGGTCATTCTGGAAGCAAGGAAGAATGTTTCCAGGGTCAGGAGTGAATGTTGTATCAGGTACAAGGTTGTTCTGTGGCAAAAACAATAGTAGGTCAGGATGTGGTAGAAGGGAAAGATGCAAATGAATTTGAGTGATAACAAAGAGTTAGAATCCACAGGATATGGTATTTAAATAAATTTAAAACATGAAGGAAATAAAAGCAAATTTTGTGACTTGAACTAGAAAATAATGTGATGATTTCTGAAGAAGATGACTGTCAGGTCCATTTAGGGAAAAAATAGTTCTTCTTTATAGAGACTGAGTGAGGTTACCCTTTCTCTGAGGTACCCAAAGGATGCTGGCCCTCGATGGATGGACTTGTGTCTCTGCCCCCACTGTTGTAGCTCCCTTTCTCTTCTCCAGCCTCAACCCGCTCTTCACCTTTCTGTCCGCCCTCACAGCTGCAGAGCCATCTATGTGCCCCACAAGTCTGACTGCATTACTCTCCTGTCTAAAACCCATTAGGATAGAATATAGCCTTAACATGGCTACCTTCCACTTCCCTCTCCAGCCTCACTGCCCACCTCAGTCTTCACACTGCGTCAGTCTCACATGGATCTGGAGTAGTAATTCCAATTAATGCTCCCTGGTGCTTTCTGTTACTCGTTGTTACCAGCAGCAAAAGCTGAGCCACATATAAGATTCCTGAAGCCGCTCTTCAAGACCTGTAACTACTTTGATTAGCTCTGAGGACAGCAAGGGAGAAGGATGGGCTCAATGCCAAATAGCCACTAGACCTATTAATATTACCATATTAGTAGACAACATCTTTATCATCTGCTCTCAATTTGTTGATTGCATATCAACAACATATTAAAACTGGTTGAACATATTTTCAAGAATTATTGTGTACCAAGCAGTGTACTTGGAATTGGAGGGACAAGGAAAAGTTTCCCCTTGCTTCTCAGCAGGTCCCCTTTCTCATTTTTCCTGAATTTCAAAGAAATCCCATTACACCTCTTGAATACTCGTAAATAAAGGCACAGAGGAATCAACTCCAGCTTGCTTACTAGTACAAGTCACTACTGAGCTGTAGGCTTGATGTCTGTAAATAAAATTAAGGTAAAAAATGTTAAGTGTGTATCTGATCAAAGATTATAAAAAGAAAAAATACATAAACTTGTTAGTAATCAGCAAATGATTTGGCTCAAGGTAGTAGATTTAGATCAAATAATTAAATGCTTTGTTGAGTGAGGTGGGGAGGGTTTCATTTGAGCGTGAGTGTTATCTCCCAGGGAGAAGGGAAGTTTGAAGCATTGCATGCTTGTGAGAACGTCTCTCATTGGTATCCGAGTAACATACAGCATATGGATGTCTATTATACATACACAAACTGTGTTCTTTATTTGTATATAATTTCTCATAAGAACAATTCCATAACAGTTGCCTGTTATGCAGTTAATTTTGACTAATTGATTTGTTGGCGTAGCCACATTGCCGTTCTGTCTGCAGTCATGACCTGCCTCTGTGTCTTGCCCCAAGAAGACTTTCCCCCCACAGAAACCTTCCCTCAGTTTCTGTTGACGAAAGAGGCCAGGTGTTTCTTTCTATGCCTGTGGATGGCAGGGACATTGGGCTTTTCTGCCTTGGTTTGGGTAAATAGGCGTTCAGGCCCTAAGGACCAGGGACAGCTTCCCAGCACTGAGCAGCATGTATGATGGTGAAAGAGAAAGGAGATGGGAGGTGGCAGTGCCTGGCTAGAGGTGCCCTTTAACTTGCCGCACTTGCGCATGACTGGATAATATATCATTTGGTCTATTTATAATTTGGATTTTATTAGTTTAGAAATATATTTAATTTATTTATTATGGGGGCTATAAAATATAATAGCAGCAGAGTAGGAACGTTCTAGAAGCAGATTTGGTCTTGTTTGTTTGTTTTGGTTTTTTGTTTGTTTGTCTTTGAAACAGGGTTTCTCAGAGGTCGGCCTGCCTCTGCTTCCCAAGTGCTGGGATTAACGCTGTGCACCACCACACCCAGCAGATTTACTCTTTTCAAATAAGTTTTGCTATGATTTCTTTGTTATTGCCACATACTCAAAACCAGAAGTTTAAGCTAGTACATGTCAAACAGGCATCCCTCATTCTTGGTCCTCTTTCCGTATTTTTGAGAACCTTCTCTCTTGCGCGTCCACAGTATATTCTGGCTTCCCCTATCTTATACACTAAGCCCTCAGTCTCCCCACAGAAGGCTCTGTGGTTGTCTTCTCTGTTCATTGCTTTCTTTCATTCCTATCCTTAGCTGCTTTCTATCCTTTTGAGGAAAACCTATTAACTCTCAAGCTTCTGAGTCCTCTTTGGATAGAACCTCATGAGTCCTCCTCTCCCTCAATGGTTTGAGACCAATAGAGAACTTAAAACAAAACAACTTGGTCTTGCCATGAATCCCAGGGTGGCCTTGAACTTTTGGAGATCAGGCTCCTGATTGCTGGAATGCTGGAATGAGAGGTGTGTGCCACCATGCCCAACTAGATAAAACTAACTAACTCCTTCCCTCCCTGCCCCCTCCCTCCCTCCCCCCTCCCTCCTTTCTTCCCTCCCTCCCTCCCTCTGATAGAACCCAGGGCCTTGCACCTGTACCAGTGAGCTACACTCAGCTCCCAATCTCCCTTTTTCCCTCCTGCTGACAGGATGAACCAAATCTATTTATCTGCCCTCATGTCCTCTTTGCAAAATATAAGCTCACTGTGTCTGCGCTCTTCCTTTGCTGTGTATCTTCAGAAAGGTGAAATGAAAAGCATACATTTTAAAAAGTTCTCGAATTTCATATATTGTGCTCTTGTCACAGTGCTGCAGATGGCCTCTACCATGAAAACACTGCCTAAACATGTTACTGTAGCATGTTTGTTTTGTGCATAAGTGGAATGTGCTGTTTTGTACAAAGATAGGCTGTTAAACAGTTGAGTGTTAAATTTCAGTCTAAGGCATTGGATTATTTATGATATCATGGAAGATTCTTTGAAGCAATAGCTGAATTAAAAATTTTTTTCTCATCACCAGTACTTTTGCCCTGATACACTGGTGTGTGCAGATGGTTCGTGATGCAAAGAATTATGTAATAGGTGTAGCATACTCTTTATTTTACCACATATTTATTTTCCTTTTGATAGCCATAAGAAATTTGCATAGGTTATACATAATAATTCATGTGGCTAATTAAAGATTTCTTGAAACCTTTTCTCTGGTAGAATCTTGAGACAATAAAGAAATGTTAGCAGTGCAGTGGTGACACACATCTTTAATCCTAGCACTGGGGAGGGAGAGGCAGGCGGATCTCCATGAGTTTGAGGCCAGCCTCGTCTACAGAGTGAGTTTCAGGACAGCCAGGGCTACACAGAGAAACCCTGTCTCTAAAAACAAAAGCAAAACAACAACAAAAAAAGTTAATTGCCTAAAATGTTAACAAGATGGGCACTATTTAAATGGTATGTATAATTAAACAGTTTTCATATTTAAAAACAAGCAGTAGGCAGTATTTATGTTGTAGAAATTAGCATAGATTGGACAGGTCTCAGACTCTGTGGAGGGTTGGAGTAGACGGTGGAGAGGTCTAGAAGCATGCAGAGGGAAGGTGCTGAGGAGCACATCTGCAGCAGCAGCCTTTACCACAGGCGCTGTAGTCCTCCTCCGCAGCTTCTCTCAGGCTTGCTTTTCCCCACTGTAGTAAATGGGCTTATTTTATAGCAGTCAATGGAAAGTGGGACTTACTGTGACCCAGGCTTTCTAGCTCTTACTACACAAAGTGAAAAAGGCTGTAAGTGACCTTGAAGGGCCTACTGCGTTCTACAGTTACACTGGCATAGTGCCCTCGGGGCCTCAGATTAGGAGGAGTTCTCAGAATATTTGGTGATTATATTTTAAGGTCAGCAGGAGAATAGAAATATAAATACATAATTCATGCCCGTCGTTCTTACTGTTGTTACTGTATGCAGCCTCACCATCGCGGCCCACGCACACTGCCTGCAGGGTAACGCATGGAAAGACGGGCTTTGGAGAGGGCCCTGGCTTACATGCTTGTTTTAAAGTCTCTTCGCTGGAGATGGTTTGGAGTTTTGTATAGAAGGACTACAGGGTCATTTATTGGGCTTTTCCAGCTGACAGTTTATTGTTAAATGTCTCTGTATCACTTAGTTTGTGGTATAGTTTTCAAGTACGTATATTAAGACAAATTTGAGTTTATGAAAAGAAAAAGTCATGTGAAGTTTAAAAACACAAGAATTTGTCCATTCTCTTATACTGTATTTTTTCAGGACTGTACACTTTAAAACTCTGATAGATTACTAAGAAATGTGAAAATATCTTGGAAAGATTAGATGCTTTAGTTTTGTATTATATTAAATTTTACCTTAGAGCATATTTTATTCATTTATTATATTTGTTTTTATTATTTTATATGTATGAGTGTTTTATATGCACTCATATACATATATGCCTGCATGTATGTGCATATATGTATGTACTACATGTGTGATTGGTGCCCATGGAGGACAGAAGAGGATGTCACATCCCTGGGAACTGAAGTTAGAGATGGTGGTCAACCACCATGTAGGCTCTGGGGACAGAACATGGTCCTCTGCAGGAGCTCTTAACTACTGAGACTTCTCTCCAGCCCCATACATCTTATCTTATTTTAAAGTTAAGCTAAAAAAGGTCTTTATAGAATTATAAATTATTAACTATTAACAGCTGGGCAGTGGTGGCGCACGCCTTTAATCCCAGCACTCAAGAGGCAGAGACAGACGGATCACTGAGTTCTAGGCCAGCCTGATCTACAAAGCAAGTCCAGCATAGTCAAGGCTACACAGAGAAATGCTGTCTTAAAAAAAAAAAAACCCTAAAAAATATTAACAAATTTTAAAGATGCATTCTTAAGCGCCTTTCTCCTAGAGTATACTCGAGGCCTTGAGGATGTTTCACAAGTACTCCCCCGCTGACTCACATCCCTTCATCATCCTTGGAACCATGCTAAAGGGAGACCAAGTTTATTTACTTATAATGTTCAGCTTTTTACTGGAATTCTTTATTGTGAGGAGGTGCCGTGCTGCCTGTGTGGTCACAGGGCACCTTGTATGGGTTGGATCTCTCCTTGTGGGTGGGCTCTGGAGTTGAAGCTGAGCGTGTCAGGTTGTGTGCCAAAACGCCTTTACCTATGGAGCCATCCAGCTGGCCTGACTGTATTTGTTTATTATCATATATTAATTATACATAGTAGTGGGGTTTTGGCCATTTCTATGCATATACATAATATATCTCAATCATTTTCCCCCCTTACCATCTCTGTCCTCCTCCCCCTCCTGTTTCCAACTGCCCCCCTTTTCTTTCATGTCCCTGGTTATGTGTATGTCTGTATCTGTGTGAGTTTCATTAGGATTAAGAAACAAAAGTTTATAATGGAAACTTTATGACATATAGTACCAAACTCAACTTTAAACATATGTAGTCATTTAATAAGTATAAATTCATTTAGTAAACAGTTTTCATTAGTATTTTCACATTACAAACTGTTTAAACTGACAAGAAGATAAATATTTATCCTTCAAAAATAATTAACCATGTGGCTAGGATACTTTGCTAATTCTATGTGTAATAATTAGTAGTCTTAGTTTACAAAAAGTACACATTTACTATGCTGATAGTTTGGCATCTGACAAACATTGTGCACTTGTCTCTTAATTTTGCATGATTTCCAGCACATTGGCAGGTGTTCACTGTCTATAATTATAGCTGAGTAATTTTTCAAATGCTATTCATAGCCTAAACACAGTGAAAAATTCTTCCGATCATGTGATAAAGACCAAGCCTTCCAAAATAGTAGTAGAGTGCTATCTTCAGTGATGCTGAAGGGCATGTTTAAAAGGAGCCTTTCAAAACTCAGGAGGGCCTTCAAGGTAGGGAGGCCGCTGTCACCGCATAACTTCTCTCAAAGTCACTGATTCTCAGGGTTTGATAGTGATTACACATCAAGTTAAGATGTATCTGTTGTTTTAAATCTTAACAAGACAGGAAAGATTCGTTGGCAGATGGATTATAAAATTTAGCATTTATCTTTTATTTGGTTAATGACAGAGGTTCTGAGTATGAAAAAATAATTGAAATTTTATTGAGACAGTGTATTTTACTATTGAACCTGTTGACATTTTTTTTTCCTGAGTCAGGGTTTCTCTGTGTAGCCTTGGCTGTCCTGGAACTCACTCTGTAGACCAAGCTGGCCTCGAACTCACGGAGATCTGCCTGCCTCTGCCTCCCGAGTGATGAGATTAAAGGCGTACACCACCAACACCCAGCTCTTGTTGAAACATTTTATTTTGTTCATTCAGAATCTATTGTGTGCCTAATACATAACAAGCACTGTGTTTACAGGTTTGGGTTTTTGTTTTGTTTTATTGAGTCAGGGTTTCACAGTGTAGCTCTGTAGCTTTTCCTGGCCTGGAACTGGCTGTATAGACCAGGCTTGCCTCAGGCTCACCGAGGTCCTCATACCGTGGCCTCAAGAGCGAGAGCGCTGGGTGTAAAGGTACAGGCGTCATCGTTCTTTTGTCGATGTAGGAAAGAAAAGGCATAGGTTTTTGCCTTTTAAAAATTGGGCCTCTACTTCACACAAACAAAACAAAACCACAACCTTATATTTTCTTTATTCCTGGGCTTTTAAATTTCTAGGTATCTTTGTAAGTATCCATAGTGTCACTTTGAGTCGTGAAGGCTAAATTATTATTTCAGTATGGCTCATAGATCACAGTGAAGGTTTTCATCAGCCACGTGCTTACTAGTTAGCCACCACAGCCTCAGTTTCCTCATCTAAGCATTGACATTTTATTATTTATCTTGTGATGTCATGAGAAAAATTAAAGACAAAGGCACCGAGGCACATGGAGTCCTGCATCCCCCTGTGGTAGCTGCAGAAGCAGGTTTAGGGCAGAGTAAATGAGGTGAGTGCAAGGACTCTGGAGATTCCGGAGTCTGGGGTGCTGAGCACGTGACAGCTGAGTGCTCAGCCTAAGGCAGTCACACCACCCCAGCCCCAGCCCCACCCCCACCCCGGGAAGGCCCAGAGAACACTGGGAAAGGTGAAGAAAGAATGGAAGAGTTGGAAGACAAGGAGCGTGGTTGGGAGATACCATCATCTGGCTGTGCCACAGCCATGGAAGTCATCAACTCAGCAAACCTGTCCACTTCAAATGTGTGTAGAGTAGGAGCCAAGATGCCTCAAGCTGTTTTCTACAGGGTGTATGTTTTTTGACTAGAGAAGATGGGCACCCTGTGTGCCAAACCTGCCTTTCAGTCCTGCTCACTTACTTATGGGCATGGGTTAGCCTTTGGCATCGCATGGCTACAGGCATCATCATTGGATACATTAGAAACACCCAGATAGATTAAACAGCTTGGTCAAGACGTCATAGCTAGCTAAGGAGGAGCTCTGCTTCAGAGCAGGCCAGTATATAACATGATCTGAATAAAGAGTTAATGAAGTATCAGCAGTCGGAGTATATTATTGAATTAGTTTGCCTTAAAAGTAAAATCAAAATTTTACTTGAACCCTGAGCCATCTTGAAATTGCATTTGAGCCCTGGTGAATTTTCATGCATTACTGTGGTATCTAACTTTCATTACATCGTCATTATGCATTTCCACAGAGTGCCTGGAGTCACTGCTGCCAGGCTTTATCCTTGTGTCCAAAGATGCTACGTCAGGCGGCCCCTTTAATGCACTGCCTGAAAGAAAAGTTGGTATATTTCCATGAGTAATCGGCCGAAGATTAGCTTTGAGTGTTAGAAGAGCTCAGGTAGTTCGCTGTTGCCATGACAGTGCTGGCACTGTGAGTGTTGTAGTCACTCCTTGCACTGATCTTATTTTAGACCCTAATGTTCCTAAGTGCTGCAAGTCCCCTTCCCGCCCCACAAGAACCTCTAGTGGAAAAGTACTGGTTTTATAGCTGGCTTTGAGCTTTGTGGCTAAAAGGCTGTCCTATTGTGCATTTAAAAAAATAGCGTAGGAGTGTTGAGTATTTTTCCTGTGGATTATGAATGTTTGAAATCGACCAAAATATGGTATTGCATTACAAGTCAGACATCAGGTTGTTTACCACACGAGAAAAAGGCCCTCAATTGTCGTGAGGAATCAAGCCCAGGTTGTATAACTCCACTGAGCTCATATAGAGTGATTCCCCCCCCCCCCTTTGCTTGTCTCTCGTTCATACTCTGAAGTCTTTAGATTCCCTTTTTTTAGATATTATGAAAAAGTTGTCATTAGAACCATAAAGGATGGGGTTTAAGCAGAATAGTATCTTGTTTATGATTTCCATATTCAGTATTTACCTGCTTAAACTATTACATTTCACTGTACTCATTTCTTACATTGTAAATGCACCAAATTATACAGTGACTTTAAGAACTTACCTGATTGGGTAGAGTGTGTTTTTCTGAGACAGCCTCATACAATGTCTCCATTTCTACCCCAGATTCCTTGCGCTACCGAGGATGGCCTTAAATATTTGATCCTCCTTCCTCAATCCCCACGTGCTGATACTACCTGTCTACCACCACCCCCAGCCTGATATTTAAAACTTTTTTTGCAAATATACAAAACAGATTTAAAACATTCTACCTATTTTAAAATTATGAAGCCTAGTATATTTGTACCAATAAGCATAAAATAGTTACAAATTCATAATTGCCATTTGACTAAGTTTCACATGCCGCTTATTAGGTGAGAGTTTTGGTATCCATGGCATCTGCACTACAAATCCATTACAGCACGATAGGACAAATGACTGTGTCGAAGACAAATGGCATCTCTAAGCACTGTGCTATACTTCAGTCATGGCAACTACCCACAGCGGATTACGTTTGTTTCTAAGTATACTTTTCCCTCCATGCCCATTGGTTCCGTATCAGCATGCAGCAGGGGCCGTGGCTCGGTTGGTAGTGTTTCCTGACATGCTGGCATCATGGTGGTACATGCCTGTACACCCGGCCGTGGAAGGGGAAGGAAGGAGAACAGAAGTTAAGGGCCATCCTCAGCTAATGGTGGCTTGAAGCCAACTTGAACTGCACGAGATCCTGTTTCAAAAACAAAAAACAAAATTTTGGTGAGGGGCATTCGTATCTGTCTTGAACATGTACACTCTCGTCACTTCCTAACAATGTGGGACAGCTACCACTTACATTGTATGAGCAATCTAGAGATGATACAGAGTACATGGAGGGACATTGAAAAGTTAACCATATCCAACACAGCTCTATCAAGTCTTGTAGCATCAGTGTCAGGCTAGCCATTTTGTTTCTTTACCAGTTTAACACAGAAAACTAATTTTCTAGGCAAAAACTTGACCCCAAACTAGAATTTTGTTTGGCCTTGTACCAAGAAATGAGTTATTAAGTATGTTTTTATTATTCCCTTAGTAGTAATGATTCAGATAAAGAGGTACCTAAGCTAGGTGTGGCTGTCCGTGCCTGGAGTCCCAGAGCTGGAGAGGCTCAGGCAGGCGGGTGACTGTGAACTGAAGGCCAGCCTGATTTACATAAGGAGTTCCAGGCCAGCCCGGGCTGCATAGCAAGACTCTGTCTAAAGTAAAAACAAAGTAAGAAGAGACAAACAGTTGCTAATTCCACTCTGCGATAGTTTTTGATGGCTTCTTTAAGTTTTAGAAATTATTGAATAATAATATCCAAAGATTCAAATTTTGAGTAATAATCTTCCATTTCTTCAAAAAGTTTTAAAAATTATACCTATTTATTTCATGTGTGTGTGTGTGTGTGTGTGCTCTGCTCTCATGCCTTTGCACGTGTGTGGAAGGTAGAGGACAACTTGCATGAACCGGTTCTCTACATCTCGTGGGTCCTAGAGGTCAGACTCAGCTGGGCAGGCTGGGCTGCAGGCGTGCCTGCCTCTTGAACCATACTGCCAACCCGCCTCTTCCATTTTCAAATATTGATATTTACTGGTTGTAATGAAACTAAATTGTGGTTCTTTTCTTTTAATAAAGTACTTATTAATAGGATTATTGGGTTTTTCCCCCTGAATCCTACACCCCTTCCTTCATCAAATCATTAAATGAGTGTGCTTTTTTTTTTTGTTTGTTTGTTTTTTTTTTTGTTTTTCAAGACAGGGTTTCTCTGTGTAGCCTTGGTTGTCCTGGACTCACTTTGTAGACCAGGCTGGCCTCGAACTCACAGCGATCCGCCTGCCTCTGCCTCCTGAGTGCTAGGATTAAAGGCGTGCGCCACCATACCTGGCTGAGTTTTTTTGGTTTTGGGGGGGTTTGTTTGTTTGGTCTTGTGCGTATGCTTTTTAAAATAAGTTCTTAAAAATCTGTTTTTGTATCTGACATTCTGTCACTAAAAATGATTTTGTTTCGTTTTTGTTTTTAAGTAGAAAATGCTCTTAAGACTTGTCAATGAGTTAAGTGAAAGAATAAATCAAGATGGAGACTTAGAGTTAAAAGCTGTATGATAGTGTGTTAATAAGCAGTGTAACTGCCAGTAAAGTGCATAGACATAGGTGGTGGTGGTGGATTTTTAAGATTGATTTGTGTGTGCCCTGAGTGTTTGGAGGTTGCATCTATGTTCTGGAATAATTTTCACAACTATCTTTGCATGTTCTTTGAAAAACATTTCCTTGTAACTTCTATAATTTTATAGTTACGATGCTGTGTGTGAGCTTTACATGTTTATAGATAAGGAACCAGGCTGAGGACAGGTGGTGGTGCACATCTTTCATCCCAGCACTCAGGTGGCAGAGGCAGGTGGATCTCAAGGCCAGCCTGGACTACAGAGCAAGTTCCAGGACAGCCAGGGCTACCCAGAGAAACCCCGTCTCAAAACAACAAAACCAAAGCCGATCAAGCAAAAAAAAAAAAAAAATCAGGCCAGAAAGACAACACAGGACTGCGCAGTGAGGAGGCTTGATTCCGAGTCTTTATGACTACCGCTTGACTTTCCTTCTTGCTCCCTCCCCTTCCTTCTCCCTTCTTTTTATAGAGGAAATGAGGCTCCCTATGGGAGTTCTTACAGCCATTAATAAGAGAATTCAGAAATGGACTCAAGGAAGCTCAAGGACAGTTTTATTAGAGTTTAAGAGGAGAAGCAGCACAGGTTGGGTGAGAATTCAATCTGTCAGGCGTGGGCTGAGCACGCACTCCGCAGAGCGGAGGAGGTGGAGACAGGGCATGCTCTAAGTCAGGTGTGGGCAGAGAATGCGCGCGCTCTGCTGAGTGGAGTGGAGGTGGCTAGCGAGCCAAGGAAAGCCGGAAAGCACCAAGCAGAGGGTGCAGGGAAAGGAAGGAAGGCAGGCTTCCCCTCTCTCCTCCAGCCTGTTAATCCTGAGGAAACATTTTTAGTTCCTACTTTCTCATATCAAGCACATACTACTTTAGTATTTAAAAAACAATTTAAAATCAATGTGGGAAAATTACACAACATATAGAATATTATAGTAATTCAGAGCAAGGAATGATGAGGGCTGGTTGAGATAATAAAGATAGCTTAATAGAGCAAATAAATCTTAATGTAATAATTAACCTTTCTTCTCAGCTTATCTGTTTATACACGCATGCGCTGTGTCTATCCCAGCGTGTCCACTAACCTCCACTGACTGGCTGGCCGCAGCTCAGGCTCTGCTGATGTTACCTACCGTTTTGCCCTGATCTTTGTTTCCTTTTTGAGGCCCCCTCTTATCACCCTTGCTCCATCTGTCAAGCACTCGTGAACCTGTAGCTAGGACTCCCCGGAAAGCCTTTCTGTTGTTTTGATTTTTAAGGCAGGGCCTCGTGTAGTGCAGTCTGGTATTGGATATTATGTGTGCTGAGGGCAGTTGTAAACTTCTCGCCTTTCATGGCTCCACCTGCCTCTCCAGTGCTGGTGTTCCTGTCCTGTGCTGCTGGTGCCATCTTGAGACAGCTGCCCTCAAATCCATGTCCATCCCACTGTCTGCTTCCCAAATGCTAACCTGTCAGGTGACTGTCCCCACGCTTCCCACTGCAGCGCTTTCCCGCCATGAATTAAAGATGGGGTGGTTAAACAAACTTGGAAAAGAAGCATATAGTTCCTAAAATGTCATTTTATTTCACATTTAAAGTCATACATTTATGCTTTTGAGCTCCTTGAAAGGTAGCTGAACTAAGTAAGACCTTGAATCCTGCCTAAATTAGAATTAATCTTACAGCTTCAGCAAGGACTGATGTCTGTCCAGTGTGCGTTGGCACAGCAGTACTTGATAAATTACTGATGTGTTCCATGCCAGCTGGCAAATTATAATAAATAGAAATGGTGCCAAAGCAATAAAGTTAATACCCAGTCAGCAGGTTGGAAATCACACTTTGACCTGGGTTGTATGCTGGCTGTGTTGCTAAAGACGGACGGAGGAGATTTGCTCCGACGCCCCGCTACTGAAGGTGTTAAGGTACCACAGCGCCTGGGTAGGAGGCAGTGACCATGGTGGTGACGTGGAAAGGACCTAATCTGTACACTTGCAAAAGAAGTGTCACTTGTACCAAGTGCAGAAGTAGAGTCCAAGCTTAGGTGGTAATGGAGAGGTGGCCGCAGCCAAGGGCAGCGCCCTCGCCGTCCAGCTACAGTCCCTCTAGGGAGTTTGAAGAGCTTTAACAACTGAACTCAACCTGTTGCTTCAGGATGCTTTTGGTGGTTTGAAACTACACATCTTAAGGTTTCTTTGGCACAGCTTGGCTGGACCTCTCCAAGATCTCAGCCTAGCAAAAGCTGTGCTGTCACCTGCAGGCTCAGGTGAGCGGGGTCTGCTTCCATGCGCACAGATTGCTGGTCCGATTCTGTTCCTTGTGAGCTGACAGAGAAAGGTTATGGAGGCTCGTGTGGTCCTCTCCGTTTGTTTCATCAGGGAATAGAGAAGAGCCAGAGACTGTCAGCAAAACACAGGTGACAGTTTTTCACAACATGATCTGGAAGGGGACAAACAGTCACTTCAGCCATAATCTTTGCACTCAAAGCAATTGCTGCGGTCCAGCCCATTCTCAAGGTCAGCAGATTACTGAAGGGAAGAATTACACAGGGAGTGAATCCTGGGAGATGGGAGTCTTTTTGAAAGCAGCCTTCTGTAACAGCCTCTCCTGGAGCTCGGGCTTGGGAAGAAGGGACCTTGTTCACTGTGAAAACAGCTACAGTTGTGAGTGCATGTGAGGAATCTAAGGAAAAACATGAGCAACTACAAAGGGACCGTATGAGTTTGACCTGGTTCCTCCCCACACGTGCAAGTGGTCTCCAGATAAAGACGGTTCTGATGTCTTTACCAGTGGGTGCCCTCTCCAGGCCCTGTCTCCTCCTTAGTCGGGGGCCACCAAGCCTCAGCAGGAGGAGCCTACCTGCCTCTGGCATCACCTTTGTCTTCCCCTTCCCTCTCCCCTCATGCCTGTGCAGTCCCAGGAGGCTCTGCATGAGTCCAGAGGGCAGCAAGTGGCAGTCAGCTTGCTTTCTGAGGAGATTTCCATCCCATCTCACCTGCGGTGAGGAGGAGTTAACAAACCCTCAGACTTGTATTCGCATCCTCAAGTGAAAATGCATGGGACTAAGTATTTTATTAACCCAGATCTCTGTTTGGACTTCTCAGATTGAAGCTGGGGTATATTACTGTCAACTTAGTGGCACCCGCAAGGGTGGAGGTAAGATAATTTCTTTATGCTGTAAGCCCTAATCCTTATGGATTTTAACTGTTTCAGAACCACCTGAAATGATTATGTAATTGATAGACATTTTGAAGGTTTTATCCCACTAAATATACGGTGAGGTAAGGGCCTTCCTTCAGGCATAGAGAATACTCTTAATTTTAGCAAGAAACATCATTTTCTATGTTATTTTTAGTATGATCAGCCCAATGTTTGTTGTTTACAAATATGAACTGGTGTTTTTGAGACAAGCCTAGAGCACAGGCTGGCCTAGGATTCATTATGTAGCCCAGGCTGGCCTTAAACTTGAACTTGTGAGAGTCTTCCTGCCTCAGCCTCCCAAGTGCTGGAATTACAAATAATGAGCCATCAAACCTGGCTTAGTGCAATGCTAGAGACTGAGCCCCAGGCTCTTAATAAACTCTGAGCAGGACCTACACCACCAACCCAATTCCTGCCTGTCTGCCTGTCTGTCTGGTTGGTTGGTTTGACAAGGTCTCATGTACTCCATGTTGAAGTAAGGGCCTTCCTTCAGTCACAGTGAATACTCCTAATTTCAGTAAGAAACATCATTTTCTCATGTCAATTTTAGTGTAATCAGCCCAGTGTTTCAAAAATTAAATCATTTTCAGATTTCTTTGTTGTTTATAATTGTAATTGGTATTTTTAAGACAAGCCTAGAACTCATTATGAAGAATCCATTATGCAAAGTCAGTCCATGGCTGTTACCACTTCCCAGGTGCTGGGGTTACAATCATGTACCGTCATGCCCAGCTCCCAGTCTTTACCTTTTAATCTGAAGCAAAGTCTTGCAAAGTTGCCCAGGCTGGCCTTGAACCTGTGATCTTTCTTGCTGCCCCAGTATCATTAGTAGGATTTGAAGCTAGGATTATGTAGGTTCCCTTACCATGTCTAGCTCATTTACTGTAAATCTGAGAAGAGACTGTAAATCAGCAGGTCAGTGAATATACACACATTCCCAAAGAAACGCTAGTAACTGGGCTGGCTTTTGTTGGCAGTAGTTTATGCTTTTCTACATTTTCCAGAAGTCGTATAATGGGTGCATCCAAGATTAAGCCTATGCCATTAAAAAGACAGTGACCTCCCCTACCCTTAGGATGTAGTCTAAGGTCCCCCATGGAGTGCCTGAATCCTCAGATGGTATCAAAGCCACTGTCCTGCACAGCCCTCCAGGGAAGTTCACTGCCGTAATAAAAGCTACATGGATGTGGTTTTCCTCTGGTGGCGTCATGCACTCTCCCTGTTTGAGCCGTCAGGTAATGTTACCAGTGCCTACAGGAGGAGATGAGTGAGCTGAACGCCTTAGGTGCCGTGACAGACCCTGGGCTATTGTGTGCACACTACTTAAGCCCTACAGCCAGTGTCAACCTGATAACTGAGGTGGCTACTAAGCCAATACTGAGTGTAGATGGATGGGCCCTCGGGAAAGGGTGGGAGTCGCATCCCTGGCAGGGTGTATGGATACAAGGGAGTAATGTGAGTTTGAACTCACAGACTGGCCTTCTGCAGGAAGCAGAACTTCGGCGTGCTCTGAAGTACGCTTCCTCTAGTATAGTGTGTGTGTGAGTGTGCAAAGCTGCACGTGTTTGACTTTCTTCATGGTTGCCTTTATCTCAAAGTGTCTGGCCATTAGTTAAGACAGCTTTTTCCTGATTTTGCATTTGTTTGTGCCGTGCCTTCTTCGCCCAGGATATTTACTGACTTCTCACCAGTTTGTGTTTATGAGCACTAGGTGGCGCTCTTACTCAACTGAAGTGTAGTTTATCGTATTTTTGGTGCTGTAGGCCTTAAGAGAAGACTTGTGTGCACAATTAAGAACATTTATGTTTTTGTTTGATATTTAGAGGGAGTCTGAGGGAAAAAAGGGCACAGTTTCAAGTTTAAATACCCAAGCTTAACTGTTTTTATTTTCTCATCTGTCATTCACTGGAGATAACTATCTCTCATTGCACAAGTTGAGCACCTAGCAGGCTTGCGCAGGTACCTTATCTGTGAGGAGTAGAGCCAGGACCACTGATCTCATAGAGCTGCTATTGTAGTTCTTAACTCCCCTCCCCCGCCCCCGCCATGCCTCCATGCTCTTCTCAGCTCTGGACGTGCACTCAGTGCTTGCTCCTGTCACTTAAGACAAGGAAAAGAGGTGGGGTCTGACTTGTCCCCGTCATCCAGCTGGTGTGGCTGCCGAGTTAGGCTCAGACCTATCTACGGATTTGGTCTTTGGAGATTTGTCTGTTAGTTTCAATACTGTATTTTTAAAACCAAGGAATTGAATAAAATTTCACACTTTATGTGTGTGTGTATGTGTGTGTATACATGTGTGTGTACACGTGCGTGCAGATGCCATATGCATGTGGGTGCCCAAGGAGGCCTAAAGAGGGTGTTGCGTCCCCGTGGAGCTGAAGTTAAGCCCACAATGGGTTCTTGGAACTAAATCTGGATCTTCTGGAAGGGGAGAAAGTGCTCTTAATTGCTGTGCTGAGCTGCTTCTCTAGCTTTTGAAACTATGTGTTTTGTTTGTTTGTTTTAAAGTATCTGTCTGTCTGTCTATCTTATGTGCTTGGAACCCCTGGAACTGAAAACAGCTGGCTGTGAGTTTCTTGACATGGGAGCTGGGACGGGAACTCACATTCTCTGCAGTCTTACCTGCCACGCCCTCTCGCCAGCCCACTAAGGTTTTCATACACTAATAATTAGGATTCACTGAATAAAAGCTGATTAGCAAAAGAGAGCTGCTCTTGTTCCCCAGGGAGCAGAGCAGAGGCTTGTTCTGGGAGAGACTACAGCTTACTGATTCAAATGAGAGATTTTGGCTTTTTAGGAGTTTGTGTGTCCCATCAGTTACATGGAAAGCAGTGTGTGCTTGCATGGACTTTTGGAGAAAAGCCCAAGTTTATCATATTCAAAGATTACCCTCCAAAAAAAAAAAAGAAAGAAAGAAAAGAAAAAAAATTGAGAACTACCGTTAAGTTGGGTGTGGTGGTGCATGTCTGACACCCAGCACTTGGGAGGTGGTGCCAGGTCAGGAGTTCAAGATCGTCCTTGGCTACAAGGGAGTTCAAGGCCCAGGTGGGCTACCTGAGATCTTGCCTCAGAGTAACAACAAAGCCCTGTTACAAGTTGAGTGACCATATTGTGTCACACTTAGTCTCTCTCAAACTTACAGAGAAAACCTTTAAAACTTGATCCCTGAGAGTTTTAAACCAGCAAAAGTAAAATGTTGTGATTAAACGTTGGCTCACTGCTCTCGGCTGTGGTGCTCCCTGCCTGCGGCTGGAGCTGCACTAAGCTTTCTTGTACTGAGCAGCAGGTGCTCTCGGGCATGTGGGTTACAGGCAGAAAGTTCCAGACTTCATTCTAGCATAAGCATAGCCCAGATGAGCGCAGCAAAGCTGCAGCCTCATGTAACATGAGACAGACAAACATGCCGTGCTTCAGAGGGCTACTGTGCACACATGCTGGTTCTTGCCGACTCTGCTGGGGTGGAGGGCAGGGGGCCGAGTGGGGTGGGGGAGGCAAGCTACTTAATATTGTAAGTTGCAGTTAGTTGACACTTTGTTTTTTTGTTAATTAGAAAATTTAATGTTTTGTTTTGTTTGTTTGTTTTTTCCAGACAGTGTCTCTCTGTGTAATACTAGCTGTCCTGGAACTCGCTATGTAGACCAGGCTGGTCTCGAACTCACAGAGATCCACCTGCCTCTCCCTCCTGAGTGCTGGGATTAAAGACACGTCCCACTACTGCACAGAAACCCAACTGTCATGTTTTTGAACACCAAGAAAACATTATGTACACACTCACGCACGTGAACGTTACATGGTATTTCACAGATGCATTGTGTTGTCTTTAAATCAGCTTAAGTACTGCACCTCCTCAGACGGCATCGCTTTACGGTGGCTCTGTCATTTTTGCACCTCCTTTCCTCTTCTCCCAACCCCAAGCTTTGGTTTTATAATCAGTAAAATAAAGATAGGAGCATAGTGACCTCTTTAAGGCATTTAGCCCTGTGCCTGCTTTTACTCTTTAGCATGGTTTTTACAGAGGAAAATAAGCAACAGGCTCAAACTGTGAAGCCAGGAATAGTACTCAGTTCTCTAGAGTCAGAAGTGGGAGGATGGCAAATTCAAGGCAGCCCTGAGCTACACGCATGGCCCGACTGCAACAAAAACAAGCAAGGACGCAGTCTGCCTGCACGCTGCCGTGGCTGCCGCTCTGCCCGCCTTCCTCCTCGTGCTGTTCTTCTCTTCTCGTCCCCACACTGCTTTCCCTTCTTAGATTTCCCCATGAACACTAAGATCTTTTTATTCATTGCTGGAGCATCTTGGCCGACACTAGTACATACAACCAGATGTCCAATAAATATTGGTTCACTGAAGGGATAAGTGTTATTATTATTACTACTTGGCAGTTTGTACCCACCCTCCCACCTATCTGCCAGGCCAACTAGTTTTCAAGAGTTCTCAAGTGCAAGCGAACTGTGTAAGGCATGCTCTGGCTTCAAAGGATGGGCCAGCCGGTAAAAGTACTTGCTGTGTGTGCCCAGCAGCCTGAGGTCAGTCCCAGAACCCATGGGGTCAGCATAGAACCTCTTCCCAAAAGTTTGACACACACACACACACACACACACACACACACACACAGAGTAAATATTTTAACTGCAATGTCTTTGTATGCAAATGGCAACATTTCCTGGCAGGAGTTTCTAGATCCAGTGGGAAGAGTCAAAGGATGGCAAGGTAAGACTCAATCATGCAATGTATTACTGAAGGCTTCTGCATCTGCCCTTGTGTTTGGCAGCGGCAGCAGCATTGGCCCCAGCTAGGAGACTGCGAGCAGCTGAGGTCAGCAAGGCTCGCCAGGTAACCTAACAGTGGCTTTCCAGTGAGGCTGGACTCTGCTTTCTATTAGCTGCCCTCCTCTCAAGGAACATCCCAAGTCTTCCCAACCCATGACCGCCTCTGCTGACCCTCTCCCCTAGGGGGCAGGTTTGCGGCCTCTAGTAACACACCTTCTGAGGCTCACTAGTAGCTGAAGGAGACAGAGCTGATGGTCCCTACTGTAGTATAAGTGCGATTAGTCTAAGTAGTTAGAGGAGACTGGAGTGGCCTACAGATGCTGGGCTAATTGTAGGCCTCAGTGGCCTCCTTTTTCTCACCCACAGAGGCAATGAAGGACAGCAATGCCTCTACCTTTTAGTGATTTGTTTTCCCCTCTAAAACAGACAAATTAGTCATTGTCACTGCTGTATAGTTCTGTGAGACATTTTCTAGGACCTTTATAAAACTCCTTGGTCAAATCAGGTAGGCCTGTTTCTCCTTCTTCTCCAGTTAGAACTGGTAACATGGCCCTAAAGATGCCTAAAGGAAGGCCTCTGCAGATTACCAATGCACTCGTGGCAGGTTGCTTAAAAACTAAGGAGAACATTGCCTGCTGCAGTCTAGTCAGGAAACACACAGGTCATCACTAACTGGGGCCTTGCTTTGGTACTTTCAGGCTGAGAACCAAAGGAGTGATTGGCAGAACAAAGTAGGTCAGAGACTACAATGGAGTAGCCAAGGGGACGTCCCTGAGTTTCCTGTGTTGTCCTGCCTCTGAGGGTGGAGTTCAGCTTATTGTTAGGGTTCAGGCCTGCTGTCTGTGAGTGGAAGGAATACTCAAATGGCAGAAAAGTCTTAGGAAGATTATACATTTTTAGTATAGTATGCTATTGTCAGTGATTGGAAGGGCCAGTAGGGGCAGCAGAGGGAGACTAGAGCCCAGGCTGTGGAGATAGTTTACTCTGTACCATACTAGCCTCGCAAGCATAAGAACCTGAGTTGGACCCTGGTAAGAAGCTGGGCCTGGTGGCATGGACAGAGGAGGAGGACCCTAGAGCTGACTGTCCAGCCAGCTAGCCTAAGCAGCAAGTTCTCTGCAGAACCAGGACTGATAGTGACGGGGCGTGTGTGTGTGTGTGTGTGTGTGTGTGTGTGTGTGTGTGTGTGTGTGTGTTATTAGAATGGCTTATAGGCTGTGAGTCCAGCTAGTCCAACAGTGGGCTTCCACCAGTAGAAAGTCCAAGAATCCAGTAGTTGCTCAGTCCACACGTCTGGATGGCTCAGCTGCTCGTCAGGGTGTGCTGGAATACGAAAGAGCTGGGCTCTTTGAATACTAGTGGAAGAATGGACTCGCCAGTTAGAGTGGGAGAAAGCAGACAGAGCAAGCGGCCCTTCTGTGTCATTTAGGGAACAGCGGATGCTTTGGCGTAGGTTAAAGGCAGATCTTCCCACCTCAAAAAATCCAGACTAAAAGGGGCCCTTCCCACTTCAGATGATTTAACTAAGAAATACCCCTCACAGGTGTGCCCAGCTGCTTGGGTCTTAGTTCATTCCAGAGTAGACGTGGTCTGCTGTCCCACCATAAGACTCATGTGAAGGCCCGGTCACCAGCTGGTCACCGTAAGGCTCATGTGAAGGCCCGGTCACCAGCTGGTCACTGGCTGGATGAAGTTCCTGAGGATAAACCTGTGGTTGTCCAACACACACTCATGCATATACACCCCACATATGCGTGAAAAATTAGCACTGAATTAATGTTCATTCCACATGCAAAAATATGCATGAACATAACAGCACTGTAAGGTAAAAGGAAGGGCATGTGGGTTTTTCTGTGATGGGGACCAGCGTTGAGATTTCATCTGCTTTTCTGGGGCCTTTCTTTCTTTCTTTCTTTCTTTCTTTCTTTCTTTCTTTCCTTCCTTCCTTCCTTCCTTCCTTCCTTCCTTCCTACTTTCTTTCAATACGTCTAGTGTAGCCATTGTAGAGAGGACTGTACTTTATTTTTGTTTATTTATTTTTACTTTTATGTGCATTGGTGTTTTGCCTACAGGTATATCAGTGTGAGAGTGTCAGATCTTGGAGTTATAGACAGGTATGAGATGCTATGTGGGTGCTGGGATTTGAACTGGGGTTCTCTGGAAGAGCAGTCAGTTCCTAAACCACTGAGCCATCTCTCCAGCCCTGGACTCTATTTAAGTATCAAAGATCTGTTCAGATTAGCAACCCATATTGCATTAGTTCTGAACAGATGTCGTTAGATAAATATTAAAAGCAAAACTAGTGATTATTGGACTGGCAGCTGTCATGTTTCTATGAAACAACCTTTTTTCTGCCTGTTTGACTGTGATTAAGCAACCAGCTGGCTTCAAAGATTCTACATCGTTTTTTATGCCTCAAAGTTAAATTTACATTTTCTTAAAGTTAATTTATAAGAAATGGCTCCTTGGGTTGGTTAAAATATTAAATTATTTTCCTTAAATTATATGTGTATGTAGTGGTACATATGGAGTTACATGAATTCTGGGAAACTGAAATTTGCTCTTTCCTCAAAGACAGCACACTTGATATCTTGGTATGTGTTATCTCATGGAGCAGAAGGCTGCACTCCTGCAAAATTCCCTTTCCTAGGTGCCCGCCCGAGGCCTTTTAAGGGCGAGAAACCTGTGAGAATGTTCAGCCTTTAACACAGATGTTTGCTGAAGTTATTTTCTGTTCTTGTGTTTGCTAAAAGTTGCTGACAACTTAAAAAGCTACCGTGTGAGTGCCTACCAGTTGCCTAGATTGTTTGATGATTTTGGACAAATGTGGATCAGGATTTCCTGTAATTTTTCTTCCTCTTCTGGGACGCGGTAGCCTCTATCTCTGAGCTATTGTACGCTTGAAAAGAAAACACAAAGCAAGCGCTGCATCTGAGTTACCTTTACTTCTGTGCCAAGTGAAACTTGCCCTCTGCTATGTGTGAGCGGTTCTTGGTGTCCTGACATCTGGAGCGGCTCAGTGTGGAGAGGGAATTCTGGGCTCTCAGGAGAACTTCGTCTCAGCTAAACTCACTTCTGTTCTCATCACAGCCAGGCTTAGCCTCATCTTGGCTGAAGCACTTTCCTAGGATCCATGTGACAAAGCAGATTGTCCTGGAGCCTAGAGTTTGTTCCTGGGTTACTTGTGTTGGGCAGAGTGGAGTGAGGTTCAGGGATATACATACAAGTGAATTTTTTAAAAGTACAAGTCAAGCTAGGCAGTGGTGGCACATGCTTTTACTGCTAGCACTCAGAAGGCAGAGACAGGCAGATCCCTGTGAGACTGAGGCCAGTCTGCTCTACGGAGTGAGTTCCAGGACAGCCAGCACAGAGAAACACTGCTTTGAAAAAAACAAAACAAGGCCGGGCGTGGTGGTGCACGCTGCCTCTGTTCAAGCACAGCCTGGTCTACAAAGTGAGTCCAGGGCAGCCAAGGCTACACAGAGAAACCCTATCTCTAAAAACTAAAAAAAAAGAAAAGAAAGAAACAAACAAAACAAAAGTATGATCAAACAGAATCTTCTGTTAAGAAGTAGGCATTCTGTTAAAATAACTGAAATCAATTTCTGAGTGAAGGGACTTCTAATCCTAGCTACTGTTTAGATACAAGGAGTGCCTGCAGTGCATCCTGGGCCAAAATATAAACATCTGTGCTCCAGAAGATAAGAGAAGTTGGAACATCTGAGGAGAAGCAAGAGTCTTGAATAAAGGAAGTTCTTTGGAAACTATAACTGGGGCTTGCGTATGGTTGCATATTTGAGTCAGGAGTGTGTTTGAATCCGGATATCAGAGCAAGGGGCCATAGCCTGTGCAGTAAGTGGATAGGAGTCTTCCTTTGCAGGAAATCTTAATTTAGGTGCGTGCTGTTGGCCATAATGATGTTTTGCTAACCTTAGGCCTCACAGTGGCTGTTAGATTGTCAGAATCCACTGTGTTTCTATCTGTTTGTGAGTATCAAGTTACAGCCAGAGCATCAGCCTGAGGCAGTAGGCCTTCATCCTGTACAGAGTTCTGAGTGGGGAGCGTTTCCAGGTGGCAGAGCTAAGAGGTTTGGGCTCAGGGTCCTTCTTGAGGTTGAAGTCAAGATCGCCATGGGGGCTAAAGTCTCTGAAGGGCAGCCAGGCTAGAAATGTGCTTCCGAAATAGTCACGTGCACTGATGGATTATCTCCAAAGGGCTCAAGCAGGCCTCCCCCAAAACACTTGCCTAAAAGATACCTCTAAGGTGTGCAGGGCAGAGACGAGGACAAGAAGGAAGCTGCAGTGTCTTCTATGTCATTTTTGTCACATCCGATTGTTCATACGATCCTGATAGAGTTTGGAAGGGAACTACAGGAGGTTTTAGTATTAGGAAGCAAGAATCATTGGGAGACATCTCAGGATGTGCCCCGGGTAGAAAGGAGGAGAAGGAGGCTGTGCGAGCAGCTCAGCAGCCAGAGCAGTGTGGCATGTCCTCTTAGAAGCTGCCAGGAGCCAGGTACTGAACGTGTATAGCATCTGGGGTAGGCGTGCGAAGAGAGTTGGAAGTGGGGTTTGGGATAGCATGCTGTCCATTGTCCGCCACCAGCAGGCATTTGATGGCGGTGAGCACTGTTGCTTCCCTGCAGTGTCGGGGACGGAACTCGGGGTATTATTGCACATACTGAGCAAACATTCTGATTATTCTATGTTCCCGCGCTACGATGAGGTTACTTTTTATTTCCCCCACTTCTCAGTTTTAACATTTAGCTGGATGGAGGGTTAACCTGTAAAGTGTGGGTTAAAGGAACCCTAACAGGGTTTTTTTCTTTTCTTTTGTAGACAAGGTTTTGCTAAATCGTTTAAGCTATCCTTAAACCCAAGATCCTTGCCTCATTTTTAAAATGCTGCAATTACAGGCATGTGCCACCAGGCCCAGCTGAGGTTAGTTTTTAAAAATGTACTCGATTCCTGTACCATTATGGAAGTAAAGTTCTCATTGGTGCTAAGTACTGGGACTACCTGAAGTTTACTAAGTTGTGAAATATAAAATAGCTTGTTGTGAGGAAGGTTTTGGTGTTTTTCTTCTCTTTTTTCCTATATTTGTTAGCATAAAATTTTTGGCAGTAAATTCACACTTTTCAGCATCAACAACAACAACAAAAATGTACGAAGTGGATGACTGGTAGCTTCAGTGTCCAGTGGCACCTGGAATCACATGGAAGGAGACGCTCAGAGGGCGTCTAGGGCAGCCCAGCCTGTGGGCACGCGCTAACGGGGTCGTTGAGGACCGGAGCTCCTTCTACTGTGAGCAGCAGCGTACCTTGGGCTGCACAGCAAGCTGCCTTAAGGGTTGAGGAAGCCCGCCGACAGTGGGGGTGAGAGTGTTGTAATGTGACTAGTTGTCTCTAGTTTCTGCTCTGACTTCCTCACAGATGGCCACTACATGGAGCTGTGATCCACATAAACCTCCCTTCCTAAGTGGCTTTCCTCTGGGTATTTTGTCCCGGTAACTAAGCTGAAGCTGGGAACGTGTGCCTACCATATACTGTGTGCAAATTCTGTGGAACTTTAAAGAAAACCTTGGCCAGATGTGGTGGCACACACCTTTAAATACCAGCACTACAGGCAGAGGCTGTGGATCTTTGTGGGTTTGAGGCCAGCCTGGTCTACACGTTGAGTTCCTGGCCAGGGCACTGCATGGGGCTCTGTCTCAATCAACCAACTGACATTTTTTTAAATAGAAAAACTTAACCTCTGCCAGTCACTATTTTATTTTGTGGTGGTCATTTCCTTAGTAATGATTAAATTTTTTAAAAGATCATATTATTTATTTTAAAATTGTATATTTTTCTTTTTTTTAGTAGTTTCCAAGTTATATTTCTGACAAATACCATAAAACTTGAACCATAGAAGTAGAAAGAATCTACATTTAAATAGGAGGTCCAGGAATACTGGAGCAAAAGAGGGAGGAGATTAGATGCTATAAATAAAACTGAAAGGCAGCAGGCAAAGACCAGGGCTCCCCTGACTTTCTTCTCTGTGTCCAAAGACAAGGAAGGAGCGGATTCTTTCTCCAGAGTCTAAGCTGGGGAGCAGCGAGTAGAGTCATGGTTGAAAAGAATGAACCATCAGGACCCAGGCCTTGCACCACACACAGTACGCCAGCACAGCAGTCTGCTCTTGGAGCGAAGGATACAGTTTGAACATAGAACACACTTTCAAATTTAGCTGCTTGTTTGTTTGTTTTTGAGACAGGGTTTCTCTGTGTAGCCCTGGCTGTCCTGGAACTTACTCTGTAGACCAGGCTGGCCTCAAACTTACAGACCCACCTGCCTCTGCCTCCCAAGTAGAGATTAAAGGTGTACAGCACCCCCTGGCTGGTCATTTGACCTGAAACTAAGGAGGACCTTTGTTTGTTTGTTTTTTTTGTTTGTTTGAAAAAGGGTTTCTCTGTGTAGCCTTAGCTGTCCTGGACTCACTTTGTAGACCAGGCTGGCCTTGAACTCCCAGAGGTCCACCTGCGTCTGCCTCCCATAGTGATGGGATTACAGGCGCTCACCACCTCGACCAGCTAAGCAGGACCTTTTAAAGCATAATGACAGGGAAGAAACATTTAACAGGAAACTTAATATGGATTACATTAAAATTAACTTCACAAAAATGAAATACAAACTATAGGTGGAAAAATATATTGTTTATGAAACAAGTTAATATCTTTAGTGAATTTAAAACTCTAGCCAGCAGAATGGCTTAGCATGTAAAAAAGAGCTTGCAGTGTGTGCCTGGCAGCCTCAGTCTGACTTGCAGAACCCACAGGAAGGTGGAAGGAGAGAGCTTCCCCACTAAGTACACCTTTCAGTAGTTACTGGACTCCTAGGTTTAAGTACATTTTTGTTTATCATTGGTCTAAACAATCAGCAGAAAATGCAGGTAACAATCCCAGAATGATATATAAACAGGCTTGTTCAAATCTAGCCCCCCAAAATAAAAAAAAATGATAATTGGCCAATAAGGCTGTTAAAATTAGAGCCAGATGTGGTGGCCCACTTCTATTACCCCAGGACTTTGGAGGAGGAGGTATACCATATGGCTTACCATATTAGGTCAACAATAAATATTTGTTGAGTGGACCAATACGTAAATAAAGTAGAGGTGCGTTCTCGCTCTCCAAACTGTACTGATGGTAATGATGTTTCCAATAGGACAGTTTGCCTTTAAAGTCCAAGTTCAACACTGATGACTAGAGAATGATGTGGCATCAAAACTTTATATAAAGTTATGTCACTAAAGTATCTTTGGGGCTCTTTAAATACTTGAAGATAGCATCATAAAGTATTAAAGAGTGACTGGGATGTAGCTCAGCTGGTAGAGTGCTTATACCTGGCATTCACAAAGCCTTGGCTAGAGTTCTCATCACTTCACAAAACCAGGCCTGGTAGCACACATCTATAATCTCATCACTTCTGCTCCAGAGGTACAAACAGAAGGGTCGGAAAGTCAAGGTCATCCTTGGCTTCCCAGGGAACTAAAGGCCAGCCAGGGCTTCATGAGACCCTGTCTCAAACACCTCGAGCAGTAAGCATATTAAAGAATACCTTCATTTTTAGTAACATTGAAAGGAGCAAACAAAAATTTTATTTAAAAATGAAAGCTCAGTGGGCCACTCAAAGTGATATTTAATAGCAACTTTATAAAATATTCATTAAAAACACTCAGGGACTGGGGAGTGGCTTAGACCATGCAGTTCCTGCAGCACACACACGAGGACTGGAGTTTGGGTTCTTCACCGCCCATGTAAAAAGCAAAGCCCCTGGGACTGAAGAGATGACAACAAATATTTATTGTTGACCTAATATGATAAGTCATGGTAGCAATGGAGACCTGAGTTCAGATTGGCAATCCCAGTGCTAGAGGGAGGAGAGAGCCATGTCCCTGTGGCTCACTAGTCACCAGTCTCATGGGTGTTAGGTGCTGGTCCAGTGAGAGACCTGTTTCAAAAGATGAGATGGAGCACAGAAAGCCACAGTGGAGGAGACCCGATGCCAACCTTTGCCTCCATACACAGGCGTGCACACGTGCACACTTTCCTATATGCACATACATACGCTACACACATATACATACCTACACAACAAAAAATAAATAAAAAGCCATCCCTTCCAAAATCCAGAAGTCGCCAAAGTGCTAGTACAAAGGGATGGATTCTTCAAGAGCTAGTGAGGCCATGAAGGCTGCCCCTGTGGAGGAGCGGCCTTGAACAGGGAGCTGGCTCCGCTTGCCCTGCTGCTGTGGGAGGACATGTGCCTCTTATCCTAAAAATGCCACAACCTTGATCTTTTATGCCCCAGTCTTCTACTGTGAGAAAGAGTTTTCTGTTTTCCCCATAAATGATAGTCTTGGAGACAGGGCATTTATCATTTTATCTTGTGTTTAGTTACAGAAAGAAAGAACCAGTAACTGTGACTCATGTAATTCTAAATCCTTTTTGTTTTATAAACTTTATTATTTTAAAAAATTCTTTCAGATAAAAACATTGCACACTAAAACTACCAGACACAAATTCACGTTTCAGCAACTGTCTACACAGCTAGAGTACTCAGGATGGAAGCTGGGGATGAACATCACCTTAAATTTTATATTGTATTGAATATATTTTATGCACGTATCCACCACCCAAACCCGCAAATCTGTGAGAGACAGAACTGTTTCACAGCGCATGTCCATTACCTCCAACTCACTCCTACTCAAGACCAAGGAAGGAGGGAAGGCTGGAGGGGCTGGAGGAAGACTGAATACGGCCGCCTTGATGTTCTTCATACCTTATCTTACACCTGAAGGGGCATGTAAAAGAGACCTATTTTTAAAACCCCTTAAACAATTCATTTCCTGTTTGAAGGAGCCGAGCTACTATGCAGCATTATCATTAATATAGAATGTTATAGTGCTGTAGCTTGTTCAACTCATTCGCCCTTCTAGGATTGGTGATATGGGTCTCATTCATGAAGGCATTCACTCACTCACTTACTTACTTACTTACTTACTTACTTACTTACTCACTCTTCTGGGGACCAGGTTTCACAATTTAACCCTGGCTGTCCTGGAACTTGATTTGTGGACCAGGCTGGCCTCAAACTTAGAGAGATTCCCCCTGTGCTTTTGATTGCTGGAATTGAAGGTGTGTGCCAACATAGCCAGCAAGGCAGTTTTGTTCAAAAATAGTCAAATGACTTACTGCATTTTCACTAAAGAAGCATCATTATAGTCAGCCTCAGGTCTCACATGTGCAAGGCAGATCTGCTACCACTAATCGTATCCCAGCCTCCCCAAAATTTAAGCCATTGTGAAACTGATCTCAAAAATTAGTTATGTTTTCATAAAAGATTTTCTTTTGCCCCAGAAATTAGTTTACAGATCATTTGTTAAACACTCATTCTGTTTGTGTAAATGTTGCGTTAATACTTGAGAGAAGGGGGCTGGAGAGATGGCTCAGAGGTTAAAAGTACTGGCTGCTCTTCCAAAGATCCTGAGTTGAATTCTCAGCAACCACATTGTGGCTCACAACTATCTATAATGAGATCTGGTGCCCTCTTCTGGTGTATATGCAGGCAAAACACTGTGTATATATGATAAATAAGTAAATTAAAAAAAAATACTTGAGAGAAGTTTCACTAAAGGGTCTTCAGTTCGTCTCATTTGAACAAGTCTTGCTAATTGGGCAGTTTTTGCCATAACAATCTCCTACTTGTTCCTTTGGACACTACACTTTGATGACTATAAACACTGTCCTAGCCCCTCTTGCCTCTGTGCTAGACTGCAGCTGAAGACTGGAAGAGACAGGAGGCAGTGGTGAGTGACCTCATATTTGACGGCACCACCGTGTCACAGTGTCATGCTTACTAGTTAAAGGCTGTGGTCAGAGTGGAAAACAGGATTCGGCCTGAGTGGGGCTGCCCTGGCTTCACACTGCGGAGTCTGTGAACAGGATGGGAAGGGACTTCCATGCTTGTCAGTGCGTGTAGGTAAGTGACTTCAGAGCAGGGACCGCTGTGGGGTTTAGCTGCCTCTTAGAAAGCTCCGTCATCGCCTGCAGGCCATGGCATCCAGCCTTTCAGCAGCTAGGGATCTTCCTGCCTCAGCAGCTGGAGCGCTAAGACTATAGGCACATCACTACACCCATTACATTACATTTTAATGTAAAACCTATTTTTAATATTTAAGACATACCATATTATCCTTGCCTTTAGCAACCTGGCAAATCTGAGTCACATAAATTGAAATTTCTTTTTGTAACCATATATACACACGCACACACGCACGGGCGCGCGCGCACACACACACACATGCACGCACACCCATCATCATCATCATCCTGTGAAGGTTGGGGATATTTCACTTAGTCTAGGCCCCAAATTGCATTTACTGCTGTTGAATGGTGCCCCGCAGACAGATACACCTTGTTCAGTAGTGTGATTGGTTAGTGTTGGAGAGGCTTCCAGCTGGGCTAGTAGCTGCTCTGTCTCTCTCTGTTTAGTTCCTCCCTCCCATTGTGACTAGGACAAGGCTGCGCCATACCACAGAATCTGTGCAAAAGTAGGAAAGTAGTAAAAGTGGATAATTCATAGCTACAGGGCTCTGCACTAGATGGGTGAATGTATTTACTTCATACACTGAGTTTCAACTATCCAATTTGCCTGCAATTGCTGCATTTTATAATGATCCCTTTTATAGTTCTTAATTTCCTTTCAATTTTTAAAATTAAATTATTTTTGAGTTGTGAATCTCACATTGCTTAGGACAGACAGCTTAAACCTACCCTGTCACCAAGGATGACCTTGAGTTCCTGACCCTCCCTGCCTCTGTCTCTGCTGGGATTACAGGTGAGCATATCCGAGCGCAGTTTACAATTCTCCACCATTTCAAACCAACATCAGACAGACATAACGTGTTATGTTGGGTTTTGTCTTTTTGTCAGACCTAGGAGTTGAACCACAGCCTCATACATGCTAGGCAAGTGTTTTAACACTGACCCATTTTTCAGACCAAGTAGTCTTATTTTCTTCTTATGCTTGGCATTTAATTATTATGATATGATTTTCCTTCACTAGTAGGTAGAAAACCAGATGTAGGTTTGTGTAGACTTTTCTTTTATCCCTTACATTCATGTTTTTCCAAAAGTTTTAAAAAATAACTAGTCCATGCTAAGTTTGCTCATATACCTTTTCTGTATCAGTTCAAATGATGTAATTATTAGTATGTGATTTTTCTTCTTTATTTTGTTAGTGTGGTAGATTGCATTAACGAATTTTAGGCATTGAACCAAGCTTATATAAGTCACTAATAAGTAAATAGATATAATATTTGTTCTCTTCCTGAGTTCTGCTTGCTAATATTCTTATAAGGATCTTTACACCCATATTTTCTCTTTTTTTGGACTGGTTTGTTTTGTTTGTTTTAAAGAAAACTGAAACTCAGATCATGTGATTTTAATTTATTAAAAAAACAAATAAACAAAACCCTCTCATAGCTTTTTTTTTAAGTCCTATATACAAATGTAAAAAATGACCAAGTAGAGCTGTGCAGAATAAGGCCCAATCAGCCCCGGCCAAGGGGAGGGTCAGGTAACTGATCTTTATAGCCCAGGGCCTGAGTCTTTTGCTCAGGTTGATAAAGGGAGAACGAAGGCCACAACATAAATGCCATCATACCTTTCTTCAAAGCAACAAGGCATCTTAAAAACCCAACTTCCTCATGAGATTCTGTGGTTTTATGTTTCAAGGTGCTACTTGAAGTGATCTGGCCACAAAGATGTGTGGTCACAGCCTTCAGCTGTCACTTGAGCTTCTTTTCCACTTGAGGAAGGGCCCAGGATCTTTGGGCTATCCACCAGAACCAAGGTGGACATTTTCCCTACGTCTGCTGGGGTTTGCGTTCCTTGCCAGCTGTGCATGAGTAGCAGCAGTCAAACTGGCACGGGCCAGTTCCTGAGCCCAGAGGAACCATGGGATACTGCCCTCTTTGCTCCCACCAGAGAGGAAGTAGCTTTCTGAATCCTCTGATTCATCCTGGGTAAACACTAGGTGCTCATCTGGACCCAGGCCTGCTCCTGATGGGGTTAAGGGTAAAGACGTGCTATCACTTGCCTGTAGACCTTGCAACAAGGTGGGCAGCTCTGGGGCGGACAGAGGCTCCGGGGCCTTCTGAGCAGTCTGAGCCTTTGCCTCTGCTCAGTCTGAAGGCTCCTCACAGCAGCTGAAGAAGGCACCTCCTTGGAGGGTTAGCCACCAACTGCATTCCGACGCCTCATCACTGGAAGGAGGGATAAGCAAGCAATGTGTTCAGTTTCCGACTCCACAGCCCTTGTTTAGGGATTCAGAACAAGCTGAGCCGAGAGCTCTGCTTTGGATTCTAACTCATTTGACACCATTGACTCAGCTTCCAAAATCCTGTAGCTGTTCAGAGGCCAGCCTCAACTCAGACTCAGAGTCATCAGCCCCTTCCTGCCCTTCCACAGCCTTTTAGGGAACACCATGCTTTTCCTGTCAGAGAGTCATTCTTCTTTAATAAAAATTACAGCGAACCCATCTGGATTTGAAGGGTTTCTATGAAAAAATCGGCTCTCTTGGGACCTTTTTTTTTTTTTAATTAATGGTTGATGTGGGCAGGCACAGCCCACTGTTGGTGGTCCTGGGAGGTGTACGAAATGTATATGAGCCTGAGAGCTAGCCAGTCAGCCACACTCTTCCATAGCCTCTACACGGCTCCCTGCCTCCAGGTTCCTGCCCTGTCCTCCCTCAGTGGTGAACTGTGGTGGGGAACTGTTAGCCATGCATTCTTTCAATCTTCCCCAGGTTGGTTTTAGCCAGAGTGCTTTATCATAGCAACAGAGACACAGACTAACCACTTCCGGTTATCTGTTTCTGAAGATGCTGATCCTGAGGCCCCATGTGAGGGAGCCACAGCCTCTGCCTGCTGCAGACTTACCTCACCGGGGCCTCACAGGAGCAGCACTTCACCGGGCACCTCAGCTCTCAGGCGCCAGCTTATGTTGCTTCCCAGTTCTTTTTGGTCTGGGGCAGCAAGGACTCAGGGACCCAGCTGGGAGTTCTGTATACCCCATTTCTGACCCCAGCCTCAAGGGCCCTCTAAAATCCTCCAGAGAGACCTAGTGGATTCGAGTACAGTCTTCCCCCACAGAGCCAGGCCCCAGTCTGCCCCCCACGCCCCTCCTTCTACTAGGGGAGGTTTGGGATGAGCCCTGTTGGAGGAGCTGGCCCCGCCTACTGCCTGCTCATGGCAGATGGCTTCTATAACATGAAATGAAACCACAAACTGCCACTCTTAACAGCATTTTAGACATTTCCAAATAAAATGCCTATGTTTAAAGGCATGGTCCCCAGGGGCTGCTGTTACCTGGGTCTGGGTGGGAACTGACCCAACTTGTCTTATTTTCAGACTTTGTGGCACCGCCACGCACACATGCGCACACACACTGTCTTCAGGCTGTGGGTCCTGCAGTCCAGTTCTGTTTTGTTGCTCGTAGTTAGACCCCAGGTTTCCTGTGTTCTGTGACAGTCTTGCTACACACTGTAAATCCCATTTTCTTTGAAAGATCCAGGACTTGGTTCTACCGAGTTTTCCAGTTCTGATTGTCCCTTGTCATGGTTTCCTTCATCTCGCTTCTTGGTTCACATTGCTTTTCCCTGAGGTTTACGGAGTAGAAATGTGCATATTCCCCTTACATTTTCTTTTATCTGGCATATGTATATGGCTCTAAGTTTCCTTCTGCTGCCGCTATGCCACATAGACGTAACTGTATTCTCATTTTTGTTCAGTTCATTATGTTTTTACAATTTCTCTCAATACTTCCTACCTTACCCACGATATTTGTAAGTACAATTCTAGTAGCCAGATGGATTCGAGTTCACTTTCCTGTTGTCTCTTATTTGTTTGGGCTTTGGTTTTGTTCTGATAGGACATAATTTCATGAGTTTGCTGCCTTGGTAGTTCACGGCTGGGCACTTCATCTCCATCATGCCCTTTGCCCTCTCTCAAGGTCCTTTGAAGTATTTCCTCTTTATTCTTTTAGGGCCACATCAGACAGCGGCACCAAGTTATCAAATACGACTTAGGAAACACGAAAGGAAGCGCTTTGCTGACTGTGCTCCTTTGTCGTCCCTGGTGCCCACAGCTCGCTTTTCCACTCTTCCCTTTGTTTATGGGTGTCATTGCGTTGTTCTGTTCAGGTAGGTCTGCTGGGGAGAGAGTATGCAGGTCTTCCCTTAATCTGATGGTGATGATGATGATGATGATGATGATGATGATGATGATGATAATATCTCCCCTTAATCATGATGATGATGATGATGATGATGATGATGATGATGACAATAATAATAATAATAACAACAACAACAACCCCTTTTTTCACTGCTTTAGTATTTTTTTCTTTTTAAAATTTTTTTTAGTATTTTTTTTTTCTGTTTCTCAAAAGTAACTGATATATATGTCTTTGTGTTGGATTTATTCTGGAAGTTTAGAATAAATTTGAGACTGTCTTTACTACAGTTGAAAAGGGTTCAGCCATTATTTCAGTTGTTTTTAACACCAGCATATTTCTCCTTCTGGAATTTTGATGACACAAATGTTAGATTTTGTGGTAGTGCCATGGGTGCCTGAGGTGTTGCTCATCCATTTCTGTTTTGTTGTTGTTGCTGCTGCTGCTGCTGCAGCTTTTGCTCGTTTTCGTCTTGTTGCTCAGAGGTTCTGCTGTTTCCTCTTCTGGTGTGCTGACCACTCCAAATGGTTCAGAATGTCCATTTACATCTTCTGTGTCTCCACTGGGTCTTTATCTTTTTCCATTTCTTCCAAGTCCTTGGACATACTTCCTGCTGTGCTTTCCTGGTGGGTGTTTTAAAACACTTCCAGCATCTCTGCTGTGTCCATGCTGGCAAATGAAATATACCTGTGTGCCAGGAGCCAAATTTCCAGTGGCACTTAGCAAAAAAGCCAGAAATACTTACAGATTCATCTGTATTCAAAATTCACATAGCAAATTTCAGTTGATGCTGCACCTGTTGAATATTAATGTAGGGAACTCTGGATCGTATTTAAATGTTTTGCTGTGGTTGGCTGTGTTCTGACCCCTCCCCAGCAGGAGAAGGGGCTGTTTCCTTGTTTTTGCCAGAAAACACAGAAATTCTGCATATCAGGGGAATTCTTTGTTACTTCTGGGCAAAGGTGCAAGTGTCAGCTCTCTTCTGGGTCCCCCATGACACCTCCCTGTCTAGAAGATACAGGAGTCCTTCTTACTGTTCCCAAGACATCACAGGGTTGAAGTGGCCTCATCACTTCTGGCAGCGTCTGAAGTTTTGACTCTGCCTGGGCCTTTTTGTCACCAGCACTCAGGCAGGGAGTGGATGGGGTGCCATTGCTTCTGGGTGCTCATGGGAGGTCAGGCTTCCTATGTGGCCTTCCCCACTGCTGATGGTGGCAGTGAGGATGCAGGTCAGGCTTCCTGTTCGGCCTTCCCCACTGCCGATGGTGGCAGTGAGGATGAAGTCCTAGCACCTGGCAGGGTTGGGCGCTCTGCTTACTACTTAGTAGGGGGTAGAAGTATCGTTTTTCAGTGGCACTTAGCACAAAACTAGACATAGTTAAATATCCATCTGTATTCTAAATTCATACAGTTAACTGTGTTCCAAGAGGTTTGCATAAGTATATAAGGACGTTATATGCTTGGAAAATTCCTGCATTCATTAATTATAGCTGCATTTCTTAGTGCTATCTTAGGATAGTTTTAAGGAAGCTTAATATTTAAGAAACTATGATATATTTAATCCTAGGATTTTGATTAGAGTAATCAATTTTGCACTAATCTGTAGATTCTGTACACTAGCACAGCATTTGGAATCATTCACATATTGATGATGGACCTTATTATTCCCACAACCTCAGCAATTTCAACATTGTTCTGGAAACTTTTGCCCTTTATCACTTCAGAATCCTTCCTTGGGTTTAATAATTACTGTTCATAGCACAAGTCTTCGTACAAGTGGGGGTGGCGGGTACTGACCTGTTGGAGAAGAGAAATAGTCAGGAGCTGTGTGCCTCCAGTTGACAGTGGTGTGTGCCCTATAAACCGAGCCTATGCCTGTAGCAGTTTATATCAGCTCACACCCGATGGCTAAGGATGCATTTGTTTTCAAGATGTTAAAATAAAATGGAGGACGTGGTACCAGTGACTCCTGCTTTAATGTAGTCGCTGTAGCAGAGTCCTACTGCCACTGGCTGGAGTTGCTGAAGAACCCTTGAATGTTTACCTAAAAAGCAACAGTGGTAAACTAAAATGATAAATTCATTACCATTTCCTCATATTTAATAACTAAGTTAACAGAGAAATCAAAAGTCCAAACGTTACACACAGGCTTTCCATCATTTCTCTATCCAATTTGAGAGAGAGAGACAGAGAGACAGAGAGACAGAGAGAGAGACAGAGAAGTAACAAGCTAAATTCTTGTGTGGGTGGTAGTAGTGGTAGTTTTTTTTTTCTTTGTTTTGGTTTTTGAGACAGGGCTTCTCTGTGTAGCCTTGGCTGTCCTGGACTCGATTTGTAGACCAGGCTGGCCTCGAACTCACAGCGATCCACCTGCCTCTGCCTCCCGAGTGCTGGGATTACAGGCGTGCTCCACCACGCCCGGCTGATGAGGTAGTATTTTCAACACTACTTATAGGACTGTGCCTGCTTGACACTCTTTGGCTCTATGCAGAAGCCCAGCACTTCTGGCCTCACACGCAAGGCGGCTCTGCGGTTCTCCAGTTTCATATTCTTCTCAGTTGCTTTAAGTTAAGCTCCATTTCGAACTGAACATAATAAACACAGTGATGGCACTTGAACATCACTATGACTTTCTGTGAAACTGAAGAATTGTCACACCGACATTTTTGAACATGGAGCTAGTCAAGAGCTATTGTGACTTGATGATCTTCTGCAGCCTGGGCAACCTACTCACACTTGTAAAGCAGGCACTTTTACCTGTGCCTGTGTTCTGTGGGATCCCTCATTGCTCTGTGGTACTTCCTGAGCCTGTTTTCCTGCTCTTAGAGAGGAGCTGACTCCTACAGTAGACACATCACTCAGACATTACACATAGGCCAACATTTGTTCTTGCTTGGCAGAGACCTTCTAATATTTTGATGTAATTCTGTCCTGTATCCCACTCAAGGAAGAAGCTGCCCCTGAGTGAATGTGGAATGAGAAACGACTCTGCTTCATTCCTTTTGGTCTGAGTTCCTCCTCTTCCCACAGAGTAAATGGCTCATTATGCTGTTTTTGGTTTGGTTTTGGTTTTGGTTTTGGTTTTGGTGTTTATTGAGACGGGGTCTCATGCAGCCCTGACCATCCAGGAACTCGCTCTGTAGACCAGGCTGGCCTCGAACTCACAGCGATCCGCCTGCCTCTGCCTCCTTATTGCTGGGATTGCAGGTGTGTGCCACCACACCCGGCTCCTCATTGTACTTCTTAATACAGGTTTCTAAACAAAGTCAATGACTGTAGCTAAGTGCTGAAACAAAGTCGTCTGTCCTGGTGAGACCTGACTAAGAAGCAGTATGTCCATCTCCCGTGGAGTACCCAGTTTTTCAGGTTAACTGTGTATACGTGTTGGCCTTACATGTTTACCTCTCCTTCCAACTCATTGTGTGGCTCAATGGTTGTCTTAATCCATTTCACGTTGCTGTAACAAACTACCTGAGACTGGATTACTACTAGGAAGAGGGTTATTAAAGGTCAGGTGTGTATCTCGGATACTTCCCCCAACATCACGAAACAAATACATTTATTTAGCTGCTGTTCTGGTGACTAGAATCTAAACAGAATGGAGCCAGAGTCCCGGCTGAGAAGTGGATGGAGACCAGCGATGCAGACGCTGCCGAGGCATGGGGCAGTCTCTCTTTAATACCGCCGCCCTTGTTCACACAGGGCACAGTCTCCCAGCAGTCGACCTTTGGAAGCTAAGCCACACCCAGACCATAACACTGTGTTTCTCTTTACAAGGCATTTGGTTTTGTAACAGAGATACAAAATTAATGTGCATATAAACTATAGGCTTTCTTGAACCTCACCTAAGTATGTAAAGGAAAGAGAACCACATACTATTTTATCCTTGACTCCTGAGTGAGGGGGGATTTGCAGAGAGAGAGGGGGGGGGAGGGAGGGAGGGAGGGAGGGAGGGAGAGAGAGAGGCGCGCGACACACACACACACACACACACACACACACACACACAGATTTTCATGTTTTTTTATTTTATTTCTTTTACATCCTGACTGCGGTTTCCCCTCCTTCCTCCCCCTCCCACGCTCTCCTCCCTTTCTTTTCAGAAGAGGGCCAGCCTTAGTGCACGTCAACCAGCCATGGCACATCAAGTTTCAGTAAGCCTAGCACTTCCTCTTCCATTAAGGCTAGACAAGGCAGCCCTGAAGGGGGGAAGGGCCCTAAAAGGAAGCAACAGAGTCAGAGACAGCCCCTGCTCCCACGATTAGGAGTCCCGTAAGAAGACCAAGCTACACAGCTGTCCCATGTGTGGAGTGTCTAGGTCAGCACCATGCAGGCCTCCACTTGGCGATTCAGCCTCTGTGAGCCCCTGTGAGCTCAGGTTGGTTGACTACGGTTTGCTTTTGGTGTCCTTGACCCCTCTGGTTCCCGCAGCCCTTCCTTCCCCTCTTTTTTGGGATTCCCCAAGCTCCACCTGACATTTGGCTGTAGGTCTCTGCATCTGTTTCCCTCAGTTGCCGGGTGAAGCCTCTCTGATGACAATTGGGTAGATGCCAGTCTATGAGTATAGCAGAATGTCATTAGGAATTATTCCATTGACTTTTTTATTTTTTTATTTTTTTGCCATTCATGTTTGGTTCTATCGTGGGTCTCTGGGCTATTCTAGCCCTCTCAGTCGTGTCAGGGGTGGGCTCCCTTTGATGGCATTGGTCTCAAGCTGGACCAGACATTCGTTAACCACGCCTACAATTTCTGCACCACCTCTACCCCAGTATGTCTTACTTTTTAAAATAGCAATTTAGAAGTCATATTTTTTAAAAGCTGTTATTTAGCTAGCCAATTCTGACATCAGCCCTGATTTTGTGCATAGTTGTCCAAATCTGTAAAATAAAAAACCACAATAAATATATTGATATTACATTTATGCATTTAACCTGTTTCTCAATTTTTCATTTAAAGAATGAGTCTGTACTTAGATACTTCAAACTCCTAGTTTTAGTCGGTTTATTTAATAAATATTTAAGCTCTGAAACCCTGATTATTTGCATCAGATATGAACTGGAATGTGATTGCATTGTTTCATCCAAAGGGATTTTTAACCTCATGGAGTCCTTCAAAGATGTGAGTGAAGGTTGCCCTAACCTTGGCTCTGCACAGATGCTAATTGCTGGAGATTTTCCGCTTCTAGGACCTAGTGATTTTTCTAGGCATACTTTGTTGTGTGTACCATAAATCCCATTTGAAAGGCTGGGAGTGGGGATTTTTTTATTTTATTATTATTTATTTTGTTTTATTTTTTAGAGCCTGGCTAGACAACATCTGAACTAAAATTTTGGCTAAGAAGGAACTTTTTAAATGGGAAAACATAAAGCAAGTGTCACAGTCCTGAGTTGCATGGCTCACAAATGAAGTAAACTGTTTTTCTGGACTTATGGCCCATAGGGAGAGAAAGATTGTGATCAGTGCTTAGAGCTTAGACTGTGAGAGTGGCTAGCCCCCATGGCTCATGGAGTTGAATGCTGGGTCACTAGGGAGTGGCACTGTTTGAAAGGACTAGGAGGGGTGGCCTTGTTGGAGAGATGTGTCACTGGGTGTGAGCCTTAGAGTTTCAAATGCCCAAGCCAAGGCCAGAGTCTCTCTCAGCTGTGGGTCAGGGTGCAGAGCTCTCAGCTCCTTTTCCAGTACCATGCCTGCCTGCACACTGCCATGCGCCCACCGTGACCAGAATGACTGAGCCCCAGTTACTGTGAGCAAGCCCTCAATTAAATGCCTTCTTTTGCAAGAGTTGCCTTGGTCATGGTGTCTCTTCACAGCAGCAGAACCCTGGCTAAGACAGAATGTTATCTGCCCATCTGCCCGTCTTGTATCGTATGAGCAGTTGGAATCATGTAGAATGTTATGGGCAGGGGGCCTGTGGCAAGAGGCAAAGAGTCCGTCAGTTTGTTGACTCAGGTGCTGAACCATGGTCAAAGGAAGCCTCTGTATCCACAGGTCAACAAGGACGGGAAGTGTGTCTTTTTTCTGGATTTATGGTTGTCTTGCTTCATCATAATTATCTTAAGAGCATTTTATTAAGTTAGAGAACTATAAGTGAGCAAACAATAGTGACAGAGAAAAGCTGAGTGAAATACTCATCTGGAGCAGCAGCCGCCGCCGCTCAGTTGAGCTGTGCCAGTGCCTCCCCCAGTGTTCAGCAGAGCTGCCGGAAAATTCACAGGGGCTGCTTGGGAAGAGCCAAAACTGCAACTCCAGAGGAAAATGCAGCTGACACGGTGCTAAGAACGCTTGTCGCGGCCACACTAGTTCTGTGGAATTTACTGCTTTCACTTTCCCGCAAACAGAAGGTAACAAAATCAAACCCCTGTGCCGGCAGCATCCTGTGGAGCCACATGTCTGCGACAGTATTGTGTTCATCCCAGACAAGGAAAAACACTCAGGCTTTTCACATCTCACGAAGCCCACAGCCTGAAGTTACAGTGCACGCATGCCACTTCTCCCTCTGAACTAATTCTCTCACTGGCAAAATGTAAAACCACCCCAAAGCAACAGAAAATGATTTTAGCTGCCTGAAGTTGCTGGTAGCAAAGCCCTGATGTTTAGATTCTGTTTTAGCAGTTTCTTTCCTTCCTGTTAGTGTAGGTGCAGGTGGGAGGGTGTGGTGTCTGCTCAGGGGCACACACACACAGGGGCCAGAGGAGGACATCAGGGTCCTGCTCCGTCACTTCCATCTGTCCCTTAGGATGGGATCACAAATTGTCCTGGAGCTAGGCCAGCAAGCCCCAGCAATCCTCCTGTCTCCCCACCCCCCAGCACTGGGTAGGAGTCTACCCCTGGAGTTTTCTCTGTGGGTACTGAGGACTTGAACTCAGGCCCTCAGGCTTGTGCATCCGGCAGTCTCAGCAGTCTAGCAGCTTCTATGAAAAAAAAGTAGCTCGTGTGTGCAGATATTTTGATCCTATCTTACCCCTTAGCTCTCCCCTTCACTCCCTCCTGTAATCCCAATACGGCTCTTTTCCCTCCCGTTCTGCAGAACCCTCCATTGGGGGGGGGGGCAGACATCTTGTGTGAGGCCTGAAGTGGGGAGGAATGGCGGGCAGTCTTCGGGAGCTTTTGAAGGTCTTGACTGTAGCAGTGCCAAGGAGGCTCTGACATCGAGAATGGCGACTGATGTGCTCTAGAGCAGGGCTCTCAGCCTGTGTGCTGTGACCTCTTTAGGGGTCAGACAACCCTTTCATAGGAATCATGTCTCACATATGAGTCATAACAGTAGCAAAATTACAGTTATGAAGTAACAATGAAAATAACTTTATGGTTTGGAGCCCCACAATGTGAGGAGCTGCATTAAAGGGTTGCAGTGTTAGGAAAGGTGAGAGCCACTGGCCTCGAGGTTCTGGGTTTGTTTTTCTTTTCTTTTTTTTTTTCTGGCTCTGTCCTTTGTTCTAGAGTCACATGCCTTTGTCCCCAGGGGTCCCCCCCATACCTTACTTACTGAGTACTGCCAGAAAGCCACAACTGGTCACAATGCAGAGAACAGCTAACCAGCCATGGCTAGTTGACAAGCCAAAGTGGATGCGCTTCATCCAGTGTGGTCCCACCCCCAGATGAAGAGCTACAGGCAATTCAGGGCTGCAGGGACAGGGGTAGTTAGTCTTGCCCAAGGATGAGACCCCTACGTGGTTATCCAGTGACAAATAGCCCACAAAACATGCATACCACAGCGTCGTCCAGGTCTTGTTTAAGTAGCCATGCTGTTAAGGTTGGTTGGGTATAGCTTTCTGTAATATCTAGCAGACGCGGTCTTGCTGCTCTGGCTCTTCCAATCTTTCTCCCTCTTCTTCCTCAGTGCTCCCTGAGCCTTAGGGGTGGGGGCTGTATTGTATGTAAACGTATCCACTGGGGCTGGGCACCTCCTGGTTAGCTGTTCTCTGCATTGTGACCTGTTGTGGCTTTCTGTCCTGATCTCCATCTGCTGTAAAAAGAAGGGGTGAGTGCTACACTTAACTGTGGGTGTAAGGATAAGTATTTAGAATGTGGTTAGCAATGTTACTGGTTTGGCAAAGTAGCAATAGTGTCTTCTCCTCCAAGATCCACGACCTCACAAGCTATATATTTTGGACTAAGTTTACAGCACCAGGTGTTATTGCCATCCTGTTGAGAAGGCCTAACATCCCATTAGATAGTTGTTGCTTACCACGATGACATAAGAACCACTATTGCACCTCCAGGGGTCTCTTGCTATGCTGCGCATTGTTGTGGCCCACAGCCGTCACAAATGCAGGGATACTGGTTACTTCCCTCCCTTGGCAGCTTGTGTGTTGTCTTCTGGTACTATGAAAACTAGTCTCCAGGGAGGAAGCTTTTGGGTCAGATCCAGCTCTGTTTCTCCAAGTTCTGTGAAAAAGTACATAGTATCATTTGCAATAGGGACTTACCTCCAACCTCTTAGAGGCAACTAAAGGCAACACAGCAAAAGTCTATACTCTTTTGGGAGTCTCTTGGAGTCCCTTCACCAACAATATAAAGGATTTCTTTTTTGTTTGTTTTTGTTTTTTCCTTTTTAATTATTAATTTATTTATATTATATCTCAATTGTTATCCCATCCCTTGTATCCTCCCATTCCTCCCTCCCTCCCAGTTCCTCCTTACTCCCCTCCCCTATGACTGTGACTAAGAGAGACCTTCTCCCCCTGTATATGCTCATAGGGTATCAAATCTCTTCTTGGTAGCCTGCTATCCTTCCCCTGAGTGCCCCCAGGGCTCCCTACCCAGGGGACATGGTCAAATATGGGGCACCAGAGTTCATGTGAAAGTCAGACCCCACTCTTCACTCAACTGTGGAGAATGTCCTGTCCATTGGCTAGATCTGGGTAGGGGTTCAATGTTTACTACACATATTATCCTTGGTTGGTGCCATAGTTTGAGCAGAACCCCTGGGCCCAGATCTGCCTTATAAAGGATTTCTTATACCTTCATCATTTAATTATTCCTAATACTTGAACACTTAACAGAAACATGTTGAATGAATAGTGAAGAAAAAATTCTGGTTTTGAGGTAGTTCATGTTTAGAGTTGAACATCTAAGACTGTATTAATCAGGGTTCCCTAGAGTCACAGAACTTAAGAAATGAATATATATTTTTTTATGTGTGAATGAATACATATATATTCCATAGATATGGAATGTATTGGGATGACTTAAAGGCTACAGTTCAACTAATCCAACAATGGCTGCCAATCTGAGACTCTCATAGCTGCTCGGTCCCATAAGACTGGGTATCTCAGCTGGTCTTTAGCATGTGCTGGAATCCCAAAGAAGTTAGCTCCAATTGGGTGAAAGAATGGGTATGCTAGCAAGCTGAGAGCAAGCAGGCAAAGAGCAAAACCTTCCTTATTCCATGTCCATATATAGGCTTCCAGCTGAAAGTATGGCCAGATTAAAGGTCTGGACCAGAAGTGGACTCATCCACTTCAGAGCAAGCAGAAAGCCTCTCTCAGGTGTGCCCACAAATTCTGGATTGTAGTTCACTCCAGATATAGTCAGGGTGGTGATGAAGCATGGCTGTCACAAGCATAGTGTGCACAGCGGAGGCCGGCAGCGGAGCACATGCCTGGAAACCCAGCAATTGGGAAATAGAGCTGTGAGCTGTGGGGAGCTGCAAGTCAGAGTGCAGCCTGGACTACACAGAGACGAACCAAATGAGAAAAAGAGCAAAGTGGGTCTGGGGCGGGTGAGTGGAAAAGCTGGGTTAGGAGTGCTGTAACAGTGATACCTCGCCGAGGGGGCTGGCTTGCCCCCTTTCTTTCCCTAATGCTGGCAATGAGCCACACTGGAGGATGGAGCCAAGCAGGAGCGTGCAAGTCTGCAGTAGGAGTGAGAAGAAAGAGACAAAACAGAAACAAATAAACTAGTGTCTTAGTGTTGTGAAGAGACACCATGGCCAAGGCAGTGTTTAGAAACATTTCATTGGGGGGGCTTGCTTACCGTTTCAGAGGGTTAGTGGGGAGCGTAGCTGCAGGCAGGCAGGCATGGTGCTGGAGCAGTAAGCGGAAGCTTTTCATCCTCAGGCAGAGAGAGACAGGGACAGCCTGAGGCTGGCAGGGGCTTTTCCATCCTCAAAGCCCACTTCAGTGACATACCTTCTCCAAAAGGGAATGTTGCCTAGGTTACTTACATTGAAGATTCAAGAGTTGATCCCCAGCATTCCTGCTCCCCAAAACATAGTGAATTTGAAGTTTTATATGTATTATCTAGGTTATTAGACTGCCAGTCAGAACCCCAATTTGGGAGTTTTTCTGTCTCTCGCTCTGTGTGTGTATGTGTGTGTGTGTTTGTGATATGTGTATGCATATGTGCATGCAGTTGCACTTATCCTTCTGTGCCCTTCTGAAAGTCAGAGTTAGACACCAGCTGTCGCTTCTCTACCACTGTTTACCCTCTGTTCTGAGACAGGATCTCTTAACTGAGCCTGGAGCTTCCCAGTTTGCCAGACTGCCTGAATCCTCCTGTCTCCAGCCTTCCACACTGAGGTTACAGGCCTGCACTCCCACAGGTAACAGTTCCTGACCACCAGTGAGTCACTGTATTGTTTATATATCCTGTGGTTCCCATTGTATTGTCATTTCCCATTGTGTGGGTAAAGACATTTAAAATAGGGGAGATTGTATTTATCCTTGGAACCTGGGCTGTTAAGTTCTAATACGAATATGCTGAGCCAGTCGCATTTGTAAATGATTAACGGCAGAGTCCATCTGTGCCCCTCATTTTATTGCTATATGGACACACAGCTGGATATGAGAGGCAATATTAAATGAATGCTTGTTCTGAATCTATCATAAGTTATTTTTTCTCATGTAGATAGCAACCTGACAGTGTGAAGATGCCAAGATACTGGCTCTGTCAGATGGTAACTTGCTTGTCTTCAGCAGATTATAATGCTGTGTTCTTAGGACCACTCCGTGGAGACCAGCACCTCAGTTTTACAGATGACAAACATCTAAGTACAATGAGGTAAAACAGGGTCCTGAAGCCAGAACCAGATTTCATGTAAAGTTCTGATACCCTTGCTTCATTGTGCTGCCCTAAGCTCTGAAGATAACTTCCTGTCATGGCCACACAGCTGGATTTTTCTGCAAGTGATTAGTTACAATGAAAATAACCTTTCTTATGAACATCTATGTCAAAGCTGCCTGGAGAGATGCCACCTTTGTTTGTATTTGATTTAGCTTTAGTGTATAAAGAAGCAAAACATTTTGGAGAAACAAATTTTCTTCTGATTGGTAATTAATTTTAAAATATTTATTTTTTATTAATTATTATTTTTATATGAACCGCACATGTGCAGGCCTTTTGTAGAGATTGAGACAATCCTGCAGTCTGCTTACCTTTTCTGTTTTAACTTGTTTGCATACATGTCATGTGTCTTCCCACCTGTCCATATAACCGTGGGGAAAGTTAGCCCCTAACCCTGCGTTCTCATCACACACCCATGGTGTGCTGAGGGAGCCAGTGTTGGAGAGACAGGGAGCTTCCCGCCCTCTTTCAAGGAGCTAAGAAGGCTGGCAAGAAGGCTGGCTACAAAAACAATCGTGGTGTTGACAGAGATTTTTAGACTGTTATCAAGTGAGTGATTTAGACTCTAAAGCTATATTTAAAGTGATTACATTTAGTTTACTTTAAACAGACTCCCAGTGTATACTTTTCTTTTGTTTGTTTTTGAGACAGGGTCTCAGTTTGTAGCTCTGGCTTGTCTAAAATTCACTATGTAAATAAAGATGGCTTTGAGTTCACAGAGATTTGCCTGCCTCTGCCTCCCACGTACTAGGATCACTGCCACACCACACCAGGCCGGATGTACACTTTTAAGGTACACATGTATACACACACACACACACACACACACTCACACACGTATATCAATCATTGTGTGACTGCAGTACTTTTCATTTGGTTTTGTTTTCTTAGGTTTGGCTGTACTTGTAATTCCAGCATCTGGAAAGGCAGGGATGGAATGTGGGCAAGCCGGCCAGCTGCACTAGGCAAACTGGCAAGCTCCAAGTTCAGAAAGAGACCCGATCTCAACAAATACAGTGGAGCATGGTAAAGACCAGTATGAACTTTAGCCTATTGAACACAGACATGTACCCACACATGCATATATAACATACGTGCACATACACACTCAAAAAAGAAAAATAAATAAATAGAATGTTAAAGGTTCTTTATCCTTACATGGTATTTCCATTATCTCTGTGGCCCAGTCTGTCTTTTTTGCCAAGTCTATAACTTCATCTACCCTGGAAGTTAGAAAAAGTGTGTGTGTGCATCATGTATGATAAGCTTTTGAAGGAAGTATAAGGCAGCCTGTTTGTCTTTGCTCAGGTTGCTATAACTAAGTGCTTAGACTTATTTTTTTTCCAGTTGAATTCTTTTTTAAAAATTTTTTATTAATTCATTCATATTACATCTCAGTTGTTATCCCATCCCATGCATGTATCCTCCCATTCCTCCCTCCTCCCATTTCCCCCTTACTTCCTTTCCCTGTGACTGTGACTGAGGGGGACCTCCTCCCCCTGTATATGCTCATAGGGTATCAAGTCTCTTCTCGGTAGCCTGTTATCCTTCCTCTGAGTGCTGCCAGGCCTCCCCATCAAGGGGACGTGGTCAAATATGGGGCACCAGAGTTCGTGTGAAAATCAGTCCCCACTCTCCGCTCAACTGTGGAGAATGTCCTGACCATTGGCTAGATCTGGATAGGGGTTTGATGTTTACTGCACGTATTGTCCTTGGCTGGTGCCATAGTTTGAGCAGGACCCCTGGGCCCAGATCAGCCCGTCATAATGTTCTTCTTGTAGGTTTCTAGGACCCTCTGGATCCTTCTATTTCCCTATTCTCTCATACTTCTCTCGCCTAAAGTCCCAACAAGATGTCCTCCCCTCTGTCCCACTTTCCTGATAAGTGAAGGCTTTCATGGGACATGCCCCTTGAGCTAGTGTCCAGATATAAGTGAGTATATACCATTTGACTCTTTCTGCTTCTGGGTTAGCTCACTAACTAGATCATTTCTAGTTCAACCCATTTGTCCACAGATTTCGGGAATTCCTTGTTTTTAATAGTTGAGTAGTATTCCATAGTGTAAATGTACCACAGTTTCTTTATCCATTCTTCTACTGAGGAACACTTAGGCTGTTTCTATGTTCTGGCTATTATGAATAAGGCTGTTATGAACATGGTAGAGCATATATCCCTGTTGTGTGCTGGAGCATCTTCTGGGTATATTCCAAGGAGTGGAGTAGTTGGGTCTTGAGGAAGCCCTACTCCCAGTTATCTGAGATAGCACCGAATAGATTTCCAAAGTGGTTGTACTAGTTTGCATTCCCACCAGCAATGAAGGAGTGTAGACTTTATTTTTTAAATTTATTTATTTATTTATTTATTCATTCATCTTACGTCCCGGTTATAGCCCCATCCCTCCTCACCTCCTGGTCCCACCCTCCCTCCTTCTCCCCCTCCCCCTCCCCTATTCCTCAGAAAAGGGGGGGGGGTCCCTTCCCACCCACCCCAGCTCATCGTGTCCTCTTACGCTGTGGCCTGGCAAGGCAGTCCCGCACCAGAGGGAAAAGCAGGTTACAGTGTCCATGTCAGAGACAGCTCTCCACATGAAGCCTGAGCTGCCCATTGGCTACATCTTTGTAGGGGGCCTAGGTCCAGTCCATGCAAAGTCTTTGTTGGTGCTTCAGTCTCACAGGCCCCTCTGGGTCCTGGCTAGTTGGCTCTGTTGGTCTTCTTGTGAAGCTTTTGTCACCTCCAGGTCCTTTTTTCCTCTTCACTTTTCCACAAGACTCCCTATGTATTGCCCAGTGCTTGGCTTTGAGTCTCAGCATTTGTTTCAAGGCATTACTGGATGGAGCCTCTCAAAGGACAACTCTGCTAGGCTCCTGTCTGGAAGCATAGCAGAGCATCGTTAATAGTTTCAGGGCTTGGCTCACTCCCATGGGGTGGGTCTTGGGTTGGGCCAGACATTGTTTGGACATTCCCTCAATCTCTGCTCTATCTTTATCCCTGCACATCTTGTAGGCAGGGTACATTTTGGGTTGAAGCTTTTGTGGGTAGGTTGGTGTTGCCCTCCTTCTTCTAGGAGTCTTGTCTAGTCAGAGGCTGTCCTCTTCGGTCTCCATGGCCCCTGCTACTAGGAGTCTCTGCCAGAGTCCCCCTTGTAGCCTCCCAGGAGCCTATCCTGCCTTAAGTCCCCAGCTTGTCACAGAGATGCCCCGCCCACAGTTTCTTTCCTCTGCAGGCCTCCTGTCCTCCTGCCCCCACTCTCCCCAGGTCTGGTCTCCACCCTCATTTCTCTCTGCGCTCCCTCTACTTTGTTCCCTCTCTTCAACCACTACCTCTGTCTATTTCTTCTTCTGAGTGAGATTTGAGCTTCCTCCCTTGGAGCCTCCTTGATGCTTATCTCCTTTGGGGCTGTGCATTATAATATGTTTACCCTGTAGTATATGGCTAATATCCACTTATAAGTGAGTATATACCATGTGTGTCTTTCTGGGTCTGGGTTACCTCACTCAAGATGATCTTTTCTTTCTTTCTTTCTTTTTTTTCTTTTTTTGTTTTTTGTTTTTTGTTTTTTTTGGTTTTTTTTTTTTTTTTTTTTTTTGGTTTTTTTAGACAGGGTCTCTTTGTGTAGCCTTGACTGTCCTGGGCTTGCTTTGCAAACTAGGCTGGCCTCAAACTCACAGCAATCCACCTGCCTCTGCCTCCCAAGTGCTGAGATTAAAGGTGTGCTCCATCACCTCTTGGCAGGATGATCTTTTCTAGTTCCATTTATTTTCCCACAAATTTTATGATTTCTTTGTTTTTAATAGCTGAGTAGTATTCCATTGTATAAATGTAGACTAGTTATTGCAAAAAGAAAAAAACAGAAGTTCTTTCAGAGCTCTGGAGACTGAAAGTCCAGTCAGGGTGACAGTGCAACTGGGGTCCAGCCAAGCCTTCTCAGCTTCAGTTCTGCTAGCCGCTAGCTGCATACTGCTTGTGTGGCCAGAAGAAAGAGCTGGGTCCTCCTTCTTCTGAGAACACCATCCTCAGACCTGATGATCTCCCAAAGGCCCCATTCCTAAACCACCTAACTAGGAGTTACCGTTTCTGTATACTAGGGAAGGGCACTGCACAGACTTGTACTTAGTAACTGCTCAATACGGCTATATCTAGTTGGGCTGGCCGTGTGGCTCAGTAGGTGTGAGGCCCTGGGTTGGATCTGTTGCCTGCTTCTCCCCCACCCCTTAAAAAAACTCTATGGGAGCATGAGCAGAAAACTGGATTCCTGTTGGCTGCTCACAAGATAGGAAGAGGTCGAGTTGTTTTCCTTTATAGAGGAAAGGCTGGAATTAATTCAGATTCTTGGCGCTGCTTGGGAAGGCCGTGCTGTGTGGTATGGTTTGTGGAAAGTATTATCTTGCCGGCTTGAGAGAGACCTAGGCTTCTGGGGTTGAGTCCTTGAGCAAATTATGGCTGTCCTTAATGATTCTGTTTGTTTCTATTTTGTGTGTGTGAGTGTTTTGCTTGCACGTTTGTATGAGGACCACATGTGTACAGTGCCTGTACAAGCCAAAAAAGTGGGATTTGCTGGAACAGGAGTTACAGATGGCCGTGAGCCGCTATGTGGCAGCTGGTCTAAAATGTCAGCTTGATACATGAAGTGCTTTAAGCGTTCTTCCTAAGTTACTTCCTCAAGAAGCACAGTATTATCCAGTGCCCTGGTGCTAACTGCCTCCTCCCATTTGCAAGGTTCCTGTTCAGACTCATCTTTGCATCAAGAAGGAAAACATGTTTATGTTCCCTTTGCCTGTGTTACACAGGCACCAAAAACTGCTGTCAACTAATCTTGCTTCAAAGTGACACTTTTTAAATGACCCAACACTAGTCAATATAGAACAGTGTTAGCATTTTCTTATCCCCAGCCCCCATATCTGTGTGGTCTAGTCCCTGGAAGAAAGGCTTTTGCTGCATGCATGTAGCGGAGAGCCAGAGTGTGAAATTTACGTGCAAATATGTCTTAAGTCTCTAGGTTCACCTTTGGTCCTCAGACGGGACAGTTAGAGCTGCGTGCCTTCCTCCCCTCTTCCCCATGCTGTGGATTCGCTTTGTGTGTCTGTCAGGTCCTAAGGACAATGACAACAGCATTAGAATGAGCTGTGAAACCCTGCAGAGGTGAGGCTCTGTGGGAGAGACCTTTCGGGGTGTGCATGGGAACTAGATAGGGTTACTCTCCCACAAATTTGTTGTAAGAAGAGCAAGCCTGGCTCCACCCAGCTCTCTGAGCTAGGTCACCCTTTTCTTCATATGTAACCTATCAGGTGTTTCATCATAATGATGAAAAGTTGAATATTGACATTTCCCCACTAACAACCAAGTATAATAGACATGCTTAAGAGCCAAAGATTGGGGCTGTAGTGTAGTGCTTGTTCTGAATGCTCTATTTGCCCTCTACCCACAATCCCATTCTTTGGAAACACTTTAGCAATTCTATTTCAAGCAGAATAAAGTTTATTTAATCTATGAAGAGCAAAAACTAAAAATTCTATAAAACAACAGGGGAAAAAACTACCTCGAAGCAAACCTTCTCTTTCCTGTTGTTGTTGTTTTGTGGTGGTTCTGAGGATTGAACTTGGGGTCTTGAACATGCTAGGCAAGTGCTCTCCCAGTGAGCTATATCCCCAGCCCTGAAAGAAAGATTTATTACAGTAACTGGGCACGCTGGCACCTGCCTTTAAGCACTCAGGAGAAGCTCTGAGGCCAGCCTGGTCTATTCAGAGTTCCAAGGCAGCCAGGGCTATCAAGTGAGATCTTGTCAATAAAGCAAGCATGAAACATTAAAGAAAAATGAATCAGCTGGACCACATCAAAATTAAAAGTTATAATCTTCAAAATGAAAGGATAAGCCATAGATTGAAAGAAAATATTTAACTATTTGCAATATATAGATCAAGCAAAGTTCTTGGCATTTGGAAGATATAAAGAACACGTATGGACAGATATGGCAAATGCATGTAATCCCACATTTGGAGGCTGAGATATGAGGATCATCGTTCAAGGCCAGCCTGAGATACATAGCAAGTATGGAACTACCCTGGCCTACATAGCAAGACCCGGTCTTTAAAATGAAAGACTCAATTACAAGGAACAGATAACCAACCAAATGTAAAATAACATGCAAAAATAAAAATAAACAACAAAAACCTGTCATGAAGAGGCTTGGCACGTAGATAAGCGCTAGAAGGCGTGCCCAGGCGGCAGAGGCCCCGCCCCTCACCGTAGGAGGGCAGCGGAAGGCCAAGGCAGGGGCTCTCAGGACACAGTGAACTGCAGGCCAGCCAAGGCTACGTAGTGAGAGCCGGTCTCAAAAGGCAAGCAAAAGCATTGAAGACTGTAAAGGAGCCCAAGTACTGGGAAACCCCTGTGTCGGAGCATGTGAAATGTCTTGTATGATCTAGCCAGTCTCAAAGCCAAGAATGAGGAAAAGACACGTGTACAGAGAGCTGGCCAGAGTCGCTAAGGAACGTAAGATTTCCAGACAGGTGCGTCATACCCGTGGAGAGGAAGCCTTGGGTCTAAAGACTCTCATCTCTGCTTACTGCTCCTTAGGCTTTTCACGTTTTCTTCTGGGATCACTTTGCTTCTCCTTGAATTGAGACTATTTGCTTGAGGATTTGCTGGTGGTAGACTTCTTAATCCCATAAAATGTGTCTCTCTTTTACTTTCTTGAAAGGTAGTCTCTTATTCTCCAAACTAAAAATATCCCCGTTATCTTTCTAGGCTTTGACTATACAAGTGCATTACTTTCTGGCTTTGGTTTTCCTTTCTGGGTGCCATGCCTTTTCTTTCTGGGAACCTTTAATCTCATCCCCCAGCCTGGTCTACACAGTGAGTTCCAGGCCAGCCAGGGCTGCATGAGACCTTGTCTTAAGAAAACAAAGCCAGAGAGTTTTGAATTCTTTTCTGACTAAAGTGTGGAGGTTAGAGCCAGACTATATATGAACTAAATCATTGCTTTGGTTTTGTTGTTTGTTTAGTCTTTTAAATGTTATACATATGAATGTTTTTGCTTCCCCTTGTGTCTGTGCACCACTTGATTGTCTGGTGCCTGTGGAAGACGAAAGAGAGCACTTGATCCCCTGGAACCAGAGTCAAAGGCAGTTGTGAGCCAATGTGGGGGCTTGAAATTGAACCCATATCATCTCCAGAGCAGCCAGTGCCTTTAACCACTGAGCCATCTCTCCAGCCCCTGTTGCCTCAGGCTTTGGTGGTGGTGGTGGTGGTGGTGATGGCGGCGGCGGCGGCCGGCGGCGGTGGCGGTGGTGGTGGTGGGTTTGTTTTGTTTGTTTTAAAATCATGTAAACATGTAGGGAAATTAAGGATCCAACTCTTCATATATAATATCTATATATCTATATATATTAATGTTCAGGGAGATTATGTTCCAACAAGAATAGAAGTTAATACAGGCATGTTTCCCCTGTCTTCTTTTGTAGATTAGGCATTTTTCCTGGGCCATGATTCAGTCAGTGTGGTCTCGTGTGGATTGACTGTTTGGTGGGTCTCTGGACTACAGCTTTAGTGCTAGACTTCTGCCATTTATTTCCCATGCTGCTGCTGCAGGTCACCAGCAGCCCATAGCTGCCATATTTAGTATTCATTATCTCCCTGGATTCCTCCTGTTGATAATTTTGGCTTCCAACAACTTCTGTTTTTGCTTTAAGATATAAATATTTACATACTTAGGTGGTTTGCCTGCATATGTGTCTATGAACCATGTATGTGCATACAGTACCCATGAAAGCCAGAAAAGGGCATCAGATTCCCCTGGAGCTGGGATTACAGTTATAAACCACCATGTGACTGCTAGGAACTGAACCTGTGTCCTCTTTAAGAGCCACAAGTGTTCTTAACCTCTGAGCCATCTCTGTAGCGTGTTTTGGTTTGGTTTCATTTTTTTTATTGTTGTTGCTTATAACTGAACTTTTGTTATTTTCTAGTTTGGTCTTCTAAAATCATATTTTTATAGAATATTTTTAGATGTTTTATGACATGAATCAAAAACACTAATTAGACCTGTGTCTTAGTGAGGGTTTCATTGCTGTGAAGAGATGCCATGATCACAGCAACTCTTATAAAGGAGAATATTTAATTGGCACTGGCTTACAGTTTCAGAGGTTTAGTCCATTTTCATCACGGCAGGAAGCATGGCAGCGTGCAGGCAGCCATGGTGCTGGAGGAGCTGAGAGTTCTACATCTTGATCAGCAGGCAGCAAGAGACTGCCACACTAAGCCTAACTTGACCATCTAAGACTTCAAAGCCCACCTCCACAGAGGTGCACTTCTTCCAACAAGGCCACACCCACTAATAATGCTGTGCCCTATAGGCCAAGCATTTTGGGAGGGTGGGGGGCATACCTATTCAAACCACCAGAACCTGTTTTTAACCTCATCTGTGATAGTGGTACTGTTGGGGATGCTTAAGAGTCTTTTTTTCTTGACTCTTCCCTGGTCATTAATTAGTTGCCTATCCTTTTTTCTTCTGCTATCAGAGGAGACTATATGTTCCCTTCTAAATTACTGCTTAGAAACTGGATCAACAAGCTTCTTGTAGTGTTTTTTTTTCCTTTTCCCTTCTTTTCTCTCTTTTGGGGTGTGTGTGCACGTGCGCATATCCACTTGTGTGTGGGCGCACATGTACATATAGGTGTACACAGAGGCCAGAGGCTGACAAGAGGTGTCTTCCCCATTGCTCTCCATCTTATATATTTAGGCAGGCTCCCTCACGAAGCCAGTGCTCGCCAGCTGGGCTAGTCTGCCGGGCCAGCTCATCACAGGGATCCCATGTCTCTGCCTCCTAAGTGCAGGAATTACAGACAGGCCGTCACGTCTCCTTGGCATTTATGTGGGTGCTAAGAATCCAGATTCTGGTCCTGCCGTTTGTGTAGCATGGACTTTACCCATGGAGCCATTTTCCCAGCCTCTGGTTAGAATTTTCAAGTGCAAGGGAATTGTCTCCCAGGGAGGCAGACCAAAGGTTTTTGTCTGAGTATAATATACTTACTTTGGTATGTAGATTCTCTGACATTTATGTCATTTTAACTTATTTACTAGATTCTATCTGAGATTATCTTTTAAAATGAATTAGGGTACAGTAAAATTCTATATCTGTAGTCAACATGTAATTTTTTCACATAACTCTCTTTAAAAGTGCAAGGAATCACATCAAGTGGTGCAAATATGTGAGTGAGTATGCGTTTGTGTCTACTTTTGTGCTCACTAGATTTCATTCTACCAAACACTCACTCTGAATTCTCTTACTGTTTTAAATAGGCAATGCCATGCTTAGAGGCTATAGTGTTGTCTCATTTTAAATCTGTGAAATGACATTGATAATTATTTGCTAATTTAAATCTTCACCTCTGTTTTCTTTTTATATACAATGTTGCATTTATTTACACTAAAAGTAATTGCACTCATTTGATTATTCTTATAAGACTCAACCCCATTGATTTCTCCCAAGGGTTTTATATGCAGCACCTGTAACACATTGAGAAATGCATTTTAGATTCCTACGTATATGTGACAACTAGTTCAAAGCAAGATAAAGTATGTTCACAAACATAAACTCTCAAATGCTTTTATCTGAAATACAGTGTACTCTCAGTGTAGACAAAAGAGATGTATCAACTCTTTGTGCCCATGCCTTAAAACTGTGCATAGGGCTGGTGAGATGGCTTAGTGGGCAAAGGCACTTGTCACCGACCCTGACAACCTGAGTTACATCCTCAGGACCCATGTGCCGGCAGGAGAAAACTGACTCCTGCCGGTTGTCTTCTGACCTCTGCATGTGCCTGTGTGCGTGTTCATACATACATATGAGGCCATGAAAATATAGTTAAACAACCGAGACACCATCTGTCAGAGATTGCAGGGAAACAGTGCCTGGTCCCTAGTAACTGCAGATATTTTAGCGGTCCTCTGAATATTACCAAGTCTGAAATGATGAAATATAGTTCCTGTTTACCTCTGACGTCCAGTGTTAGAACACACTCTAGTCATTGTCCAGTGTAAGCTGGTACTTAATCCAAGCACCGCAGCAGCCGCCATCTTTCCAGCATAGCATGGACCTGTGCTCTCAGCCGTGCTTCTGCGTCCCTCTGCCTTTGTAACTAAAAGCTTCAGCCCAGGGAGCCCTGGAGGAGCAAAACATCTCCCATGGGCAGGTCACTGTAGGAAATCAAAAGAGGATGAGAGCCTGATGGCATCTCAGGTGGCCCACACCTGTGACCCCCAATGCTTGAGAAACTGAGGCTGAGGAGAAAGGCAGGCGAGTTTGAGGCCAGCAAAAGACCCAGTGAGACCCTACCTGAAGAAGACAAGAAAAGAAAAAGCTATTTATCTCATTCTCAAAGAATAGAAACTGGAAGAAGCAACCAAATTTATAATATATTTCCCTAACAGTTGTTGAATATGTCATAAATTGGAGCAGCATTGCCTAAACTTTTAGCAATGTTTAAATGAAATAAATTAGTAAGGTTTAGTAGCCCAAAGAAAACTGAGTTTCACATAGATCCTCTTTTTCCCAAACGATATAGTAATGCTATCTTTTTTTTTCTTTATTAATTTAACATGGCCTAGTTCTCAGTGACAGCCACAGAGAAGGGTGACATAAAGTATGTCAGCTTGTAAATTAAAGCTAAAGTTACTGATCCTAAATGTTTATGTTTCCTTCCACCCTTTGGGGGCTGTGTAGCATACTGTATCAAAGGAAAATAACACATGCAATTTTAAAAACTGCAGCCTGCACTATTATTAGCAAACCTGTGTTTTAACATGTCTGACAAATTTAGGAAATAATGGATGAGCACACCAAGTCAAGCCAGTCTACCGAAAATAGTGCAGTTTAGGGAACTAAAACTAGCAATTGGCAGGGCTGGGGTGGGGAGCCGTGCGTAGGGTGTCATACGTGCCGGCATGTGCTCTCCGACCAGCCATGACCCCCAGCAAAGGACTTATGGCACTTCAAGAGACACTGAGGACCAGTGAAGTGACTAAGGGGATGAGAGCATTCGTATTGCAAGCTGGGTGGCCATCACCACCCCCACCAGGACCCCAACACCCCAACACCTGTGTCCAGGTAGCAGGACAAGAACTGAATCTACAAAATTAGCCTCTGACCTGCACACCCACACCATGTCACATGCGCCCACAACACACATCATGCATATGGAGTGCATATACAAAAATAAAGAGAAAACGAAGCATAGCTCTTGAAGATTGTCACTGGAAATTGCTTTAGATTCCTTTCTAAATTTGGCAAGACAAAGCAACGCTTTGAGAGAAACGGTTAACTTCTGTTTGTGTTTCTGTCTGTATTGTAAATTAGCCTGTGTACAGTGCTGAGGTCTGACCTATACATGACAGTGACGTTGAAAGCTTTGAGCACTTTGAAAACCACCTCAGAATCCTCAGACAGTGTCTCCAAGAACGACGTGTGCTGATGAAATAGCAAGGAAAGTGCCAGAACCAAGCTGCCCTTCAGTTCTCTTCATTCCCGTTCAAGCTCATGTTTGTATCTGGTTGTCTTTTATTTTTGGATAAAGACTATTACCTTTTCTTATTCAAGTCCCCCTATGAATTTTGGAAATTGTTAGGGAATTTAAGAAGAAAAGAATATTTTCTTATAGAGATTTGTACTCTTTTTTTCATTCTATACTAAGAAAATGTCACATAAATTTTACATTTTTATATAAAATGCAGTAGTAGCAGTTTTAATGTATATTATATATGCTATACAAAGATGAAGTAAATTATCAGTGTGATATTAATGTATTTTGTCAAGAGTTGATGAAGAGATTTTTATCAGTTACTTTTAACCTGGGACAATGTATCCTATTTTATAAGTTGTTATGTTCTGCTCTGACATCTGACACTATATAATTTAAAAGAAAAAAACCTGAAGGTTGGACCTCATTGGCATCTGGAGCAGTTGAGCCCTACTTGTTTGTCTGCTTTTTGATTGGCTGGAGTGTTGCTAGGCTTGTGTTTTGTTCTTAGAGAAAGTTAAAAAGTTGAGGGTGACCCATTTGAACTGCACTCTGTGGCTTTGCCTGCCTTGCTCTTTCCCCTGACCTCTGCCCGCCCCATCTTTTGAACTTTAGAATTGTTTTTTAACCCATCAATTCGTAAAGTTAGCCTATGGTATCTTAACATTTTAAAGTTCTAATTGTGTGTTTGTGGGGCACAGGTTATTATTATTTAAATTGTTTAATGTATTTGGGTTTGCTGACATAAAATAAGCTCTAACTCATAGAGAGGAAACACTTTTTTTGTTTTGTTTTGTTTTTCGAGACAGGGTTTCTCTGTGTAGCCTTGGCTGTCCTGGACTTGCTTTGTAGACCAGGCTGCCCTGGAACTCACAGTGATCCTGCCTCTGCCTCCCGAGTGCTGGGATTAAAGGTGTGTGCCACCACACCCGGCTATTTTTAAAATTTTTGTAGTGTGAGTTTTATGCATTTCTATAATGAGTTTTAGTCCTTTGACACACACATGCCCGCTCCTCCCTCAGTCTCCCCTCCCTCGCCCCTTCCTTCCCCCACTGGAGTCCTTCTCAGCGAGTCCCGTCCTGCTTCCATGTCTTCCTGTGTGTGGCCCTGTGAGTTTCGTTATGGTTTCTTACCTGAGTACAGGGAGAGGCTATTTGCTGTGGTCTTTTGTGGTGCTGGGGGTTGAACCTTGCATGCTAAGCCAGTGCTGACCACTGAGTGACAGGCGGGCCCTTACAGCTTCTCTGCTAGCTTCCCTTGGGTTCCCAGGACATTGCAGTTCAACTGATGCATGGGCTTTTACAAAATAGAAGACTACTGATTTCAAAAAACTGCTCACATGCTTTTATCATTCTTATAAAATTAAACCACGAGGCACCAAAAGCTGGAGTGTACACTGTATAATCATAATGGAGTATGCAGTTCATTTCTCTGGCATCCAGAAGCTGACGGTACTGTGCTTTGAGGCACACGGACTAAGCAAACATATTTTTAAAGAAAAATACCCATCTACTACTGTGGTTTTTCTCAAGGTGATGTGGACAGGCATAATTCTTTTTTAAGCCCAGAATAGCTCTTGGGAGTTCACGACAGGAGGATCAAAAATTCATGAGCATCCTAGGCTACATAGCAGGTTTGAAGATAGCCTGGGCTAAATGGACCCTGACTCCCAACCCCAAAAAACAACAGCTCCAAAAGACTATCCTACTAACAGTCTGTCACGTGGTGTGGATGCATTAGCAAGAATGTTTACACAGGTGCTCACAGAGTCAGTGGGAGAAGCTTTATCTTGACCAGCTACTGAGTCTTAATGGCATCAGATACGGCACTCTCCAGTTAACTCAGCTTTGGTAAACATTTGTAGTATACTTTGTGATAAATCAATTTCAAAAAAAAAATAATAATTTGAGGGTTGAAGGTGTTGCTTATAGTAGATAATGTGCCTAGCATGCCCCCAGGATAGACCTTAGCCCACTCCCCCAAATAAACTAGCCTAAAGCATAGGCCTTTTTCTATTTAGTTGATCTTGGTGTTTTAGAAAGAGTCTCAGAGGCCAAAGAGGCTAACCTCCAACTCGGAATCCTCCTGCTTCAGTTTCCCAAGTTCTGGAATTACACATGTGCACCATCATGTTCGTTCAGAAACACAGAATCCTCGATAATATCAAGAATTATGTGAAAAGAGTAGTATTTCAAAGTTAAGGTAAAATGTCTAAATTGGAAAGTCCATTTGTTCTTCCTTCTGAGCTGGGGAGGGCAGCAGCTAGCTAATAGAGGGCTCCCAGGCCTGCCCTGCCTGCCTGCCCTGCCTGCCTGCCCTGCCCCTTCCATCCTTTTCTTCTTTTCTCCCTTCTTCTTTTCCCTCCTCCTAAATGACTATCCGACCTAATGCTGCCTGTAGAGATCCAAGCCACCTGCTTTCTGTGCAAGAGTTCTACATCCTAACCTTGGATATTTAAAAGAGTAAATGTATAGTTGGCATTCAGTAAATATTTGTAAATAATGCATGACTGATTGACATTACATATGGTTATATAATACCAAGATTTCTGTAAATTGCTAAAGTTAACAGCATTGGCATCTGTATAACATCCTATAACAAAATACATCTTTAATATTAAAGTTAAAGTTATAATAAAGTAATCATCTAAATAAAATTTTATTTAGTACTCTTTAATTTGCTAAATAATAAGGACACAAAAATTATTATTTATCACTGCAAATGAAGTGATCTTGAATTGTGTTAAAATTTGACTTTGTGTGAAAAGCATAACTTTACAAACAACAGTATTCTCTCTTTCTTCTAAGAGGACATTTTAAGTAGCTAGAAAGTGGGTTGTAACAAGCAAAACTAAATGCATTCATTTGTTGAACTCCCATGCCCTGAATTTACCCACATTCTTGGGGTAAAGAGGAAAATGGTCCACAGACTGCTGAGTAGGATTTGGAGAACAGGCCACGTAGCAAAGTTCAATGAATGAATGGCAATTTGTTTATCAGACTTAAGGACATTCAAGTGGTCACCACATGTAGCCCTGTACCTTGAGCCCCTGCTGAAAATCTGCAGCTCAGTACTTTCTTGGAAAACAGCAGAGCTCAAAGGGAGGTAAATAAAGAAAAGTGGTCTTAAAGATTAAAGGCCTGAGATAAAGATCATCACAGCATTGAGAGGGAATTCCCCGAGCTGTACAAAGGGCAGAGAGAAAGTACCATCCCCCACTTACCAGCAGGCACCGGGTAGGAGAAGCATTGGGTAGTGGGTAGAGACAAAAGATAACTGGATTTTAAAATGTTAGCCTTCCTATTTTGGTTTTTAGAATTAAATTTATTTGTAGCGTGAATAAATATTTAGGATTCATGGTTAATATGCCTTTAGCCCAAGCACTTTAACCATGCCTAGACTGTATTCTATAAGGAAAATGGAACTGGAGAGCTGGGTTCCTTCAGGTCTGTGGGCTCGGAATAGGCTCAAGGGAGTTAGACCCGAAGGCTGGGCTGTGGCTCAGGGCAGAGTGTCCCAACCCAGGTAAACCATCTGTGAAGTGGGTTCTTACATTTAGGCGTACATGAAGCCTAGCCCCAACAACTATTTTTAAAATTTCACAATATTTATCTATTCATAGTCTAAGAAATACTTTCTACTTGCTTATGTCATATATTTAGTGTCTAGTTTCCTCTGACTTGTGTCAGCACGTCTCTTGAAGCCTTGGGTAGTTCCTAGGTTTGTAAAGAGCAGCTGTCAGTCCCCGCACACCCACCTCTTTCCTGAACCTTGTATTTCAAATCAAATCCATTCCTTTATAACGCAATGATGCTAAGAAGTGGCTGAGTGCTGTATTTCTGAATGAATGCTATTTAACTTCACCTCTTCACAGAGCTGCCTCCTATCACTTCACCCTAGATGGCCTTGAGGATATGCGGAGCCAAGCTCGGTTACAGAAATCAGACAACGGTCTGTACACAGCCAGCGTCTGACTTGCATGTACCTGCCTGTCTTAACAAGTGAGCCATACGTGCTGCTGGGGAGCCTTGTCTTGCCAGCACACGAAGGAAAACAGGCCCCAAAACCAAAGCACGCTGGGAGCATCTGTGGCTTCCCAAGGAGAAGAGGGGAGCCCGAAAACAGCTAACCTTGCAGCAGGGTGAGCTTGCCTGCCTCTGAGGCCATATGGCAGCCTCCACGTCTCCACATCCTCAACAAAGCAACACTGAACTGAATGTCAAGCTCTAGACTGAGCTATGGTTTTAATGGACACACCACGTCAGAAGCTGCATGCTGAGGCCGCACACTGACACACTGGAGATGCTTAGCTTAGCAGGTGTGCAGTCTGTTGCGACAACCTGCGTAATGTGTCTGGCACTCACAATAAATACTGTGAGTTAGCCCAGGTCCTAAGGTGGAGCGTCTGGTGGGCACAATAAGCTGTGATTAGGAGAGCATGAGGTCATAGCGGTCTGAGAAGAAACTCTAGGAGGAGTGACAGGGACAGAGCTGGGAGAGAGGCTCTAAGACAGAGACCAGGGTCACCCAAAGCCTCCCCCACTTTCCCAGTCTCAACCTGAGTAAAGGCAAAGGAGTTCGCTTGCTTTGCCTGTGTTTCCTTTCTTGCCCTAGAAGCAAGCGCTGCTGCTTCAGAAAGTGTTAACTTTATATTCAATAAAAGAAACAGCTTCATCTAGTGACTGCTGTTTGGGGATGTTTGTTTGCTGTTTTTAAGTCAGAAAGACATGGGTTCTAATTCCAGATTGCATTTTACTGGTTTTATGACCTTGAACAAATCACTCACGGTTCACTGAGTTTCTGTTTCACAAATTTGAACAGTGGGGTGGTGGAAGCTGCTGTAGCATGCACATGCATTGTCTGACACAGAGTTGATAGGTTACTGGTCTTTTTATCATCAGCCTGGGAAATGTAAACATATATTTCAACACACCAAATTTTTAGGGGTAAAAACGATTTCTTAAATTAAAACCACTAAGGCTTTTTAGAATACTTTTTATTTACAAGTATGGGGAATAGCCCATATTTTTAACTCCTTTGTGCAGGGATTTGAAACATCGATGTCTCTAAAAGAAGAAACAAAAAATAAAAAACAAAAACCAAAAGAAGAAGAAACCTTAAAGAAGAGGTAAAAACAAAGATTAGTCACCAGTCTTACTGCTTTAAAATAATATAACTATGAAATTCAGCTGAAGAAGTAAAAAAGCACAGAACAAGTAAGAATAATTAAAATTGATTTTAGTGCTGAAAAGATGTCAATGTACCCAAAACATGAAGTTAAAAAAGAAAAAGTGCATAGTGGGACAGCTCTATATTTAAAAACAGGAAGATACAAGTTGGAGGAGAATATTTTTGACAAAATTAGTAAGCAGAAGTAATCTTATAAACCAGCACTTATTCTTTTTTGGTTTCTCGAGACAGGTTTTCTCTGTGTAGCCCTGGCTGTCCTGAAACTGTAGACCAGGCTGGCCTCAAACTCACAGCAGTCCGCCTGCCTCTGTCTCCCAAGTGCTAGGATTAAAGGCATGTGCCACCATTGCCTGGCTGGTTATAATTTTTTTTCAAGAGAATTAAATTGTTTATTGATTACACATGATAATGGATGATACACAAGCTTCATTCCCATCTGTTATTTTATCGGACACCATGATTCAATTTTGATATTTCATAGGGTGTGCCAACACTATTTTATAAGTAAATTGTAACGTTGCTTGGATGACCTCTTGCTGTTAAAAGAAGACATGTTTTTAGACAACACTCATGTGTATGGGCAAAAAGAACTCACGGACTGTGTTTGTGACTAACTGTCTAACTGGTTATTTCAGTTTCTGTTCCGTGGAAAGTGGAAAGCATTCCAACAAAGGGTTTTACTGTAGACCTTTTTTTCACCCGTGCTGTTGATTACTAAATGTAATAGTCTTGTCATGACGCTGAATAAATGTGTCTTTTTTTTTTTAATGTGCTGTGTGAAGTTAGTCGACTCTGAAGCCATCTTGGAAACTTCCTCAACAGTGTAAAGTTAGAGTTCCTTCAGGGTGGTGCTAAGTTCCATTTGGAATTTATTTATGGTTGCTTCGGTAAAAAAGCCATTGTCTTCAGAAACCTTGTAGTTGCTGGTTATAATTTTTAAGGACCTAACAGGTCAGTAAGGATACTTGGCCAGGAGATTGGATAATTTGGGAGTTGTCTCCTAGATTTGGAGAGGTAGAGAGCGTTCCATGAGGGCCCTGCCTCCCTCAAGGACATGCGCCTGCCTGCCCCTCCAACCCTGGCCCGCAGTCTCCTTGCTCCTCAGCGCCCTCCTGCCTTCCCAGACATCTCTCTGCTCCTCATTTGGCCTCATCCAGAATATTTCTCTAAACCGCAGCTAAATGCAGAAGGGTGTTGCTCTTTTGTTTAAACCTTTCAATGGCCCCATGGTACCCTTAAGAATGAAACTCATTCTTAACAAAAGTTGAATGCAGTACCTGAAACTCGCCTACATGTGCTTCCCCCTGGGTCCTGCCCTCTTCTGGGCTCCACACCCTGTGATTTCCTTCATTCTGCTTCCCTTAAAAGACTGCTGTGTCTGGTGTTTCTCATGTGCTGGGTTCTTTGCTAAGGACCACAGAACCTCCCCTGAAGTTTCTTACCAAGGCCTCTGGTGATCCGCCCAGCTCTATCCAAGGGGTTTCTTCCTCTGGAAACCTTATCTGACCAATCACTCCATGCCTGGACTCTGACTAGTTCATAGTTCAAAGCCAGGGTCAAGTCCTTTGCTGTCACTCTGCTTTGTATAAGTGTATCAGCTCGTTTCTGAAGAGATGAAGGTTGTAGGCATTCTGCTAAGGCCACAGACATGCACAGAAAATGAATCTCACTTTGCCACAGCTCATGATTTGGCCAAAACATTTTTAGAGGAAAGGAAATTTCTATTACTTCTTTGATCAAATGCCAGGATTCTTCCTAAAAGGACTGAAATGTTCAAATAACAGACTTTATAAAGTAGCCCCTGACCTGTGCTGATAACTCTCAGTCAAGGTGGACATTACAGTCCGTCCAGGCTGCCCCATGTTCAGTCCACGCTCCTCTGTTCATTCTGTGTTTATGACGTGCCCAGTGTGCCCATCGCTGGACACCTTCAGCCCTACTCAGGAAATGAAATTCTTAGGAAAACACAAAATGGCGATTAAATGATTTGGAGGAAAATCATCCCCAGAGGTGGGAGCCACATGGTATTTCCAGGACAATTAATACATTTGTTGGAATTCATGGTCGTTGCAGATTTATTTAGGGCAGTGCTTTCTAATGTTTTTTAGTGGACAGTATAGTCACTAACTCATAGTATAGTACTGTCTATGCAAGAGAGCAGAAGTTAGTACTCCTGGAAGTACTTAGGTCAGTCTTTATAGAGACCATAAAGGAATCTTGGACATTTAATAGCTTGAAGGTTCTCAGTAAAGTACTGAATTAGAATGTAAGTTAAATTTATTTATTTATTTTTCATGCAAGACAGCATTAAATAATTGAAAAGTTCTGGAAATTTTCTGTTTGGCGCTTCTAATTTAGCTCAGTATATCTGAACTGTTTTTCTTTTTTTATTAATTAATTCATTCATTTATTTACATCACAGTCGCAGCTTCCTCTCCTCTCCTCCCAGCCCCTTCCCCTCCCCTCCCCTCCCCAACATCCACCCTTCCTCCCTTTCTCCTCAGAGACGGGGAGGACTCCCACAGATACCAGCCCGCCTTGGCGTATGCCTTGGCATATCAAGTTGCAGTAAAACTAGGTGCTCTTCTATTGTGAATAGACAAGGCAGCCCAATTAGGGGAAAGGGAGCCAAAGGCAGGCAACAGTCAGACGGGCCCTGCTCCGGCGGTTAGGAGTCCACTGAAGGCCAGGCTGCACATCTCTCCCATGCATTCAGTGGCTTATTTGGTGGTTTGGTCTCTGTGAGCCCCCATGGGCCCAGGTTCATTGATTCTGTAGGTTTTCTTGTGCTGCCCATGACCTCTCTGGCTCCTTCAATCTTGACTCCCACTCTTCCACCAAATTCCCCAAGTTCCACCTAATGTTGGCTATGAGTCTCGGCATCTGTTTCCTTCGATTGCTGGGTGAAGCCTCTCAGATGGCAATTATGCTAGGCTCCCGTCTGCAAGTATCATTAATAGTGTCAGGGATGGGGGCTCGATCATGGTGTGGACCAGTCATTGCTTGGCCTTTCCATCAAATTCTGCTCATCTTTATACTTGCACTGTTGTAGGCAGGACAGATTGTGGGTGGACGGTTTTGTGGCTGGGTTTGTGTCCCAGGCCCTCCATTGGAAGTCTTGCCTAGTTTCAGGAGATGGCCATTTTAGCTGAAATGTGTTTTCTATAAATGCTTATCAAGCTCTAAATACTAGTTATTATATATGCAATATTCAGCTTTAATTCGACACTTAATCATTTTAAACCACTCTGGAATTCAATGAACTCATGCTTTTCCTTTGTGTTGTGTAAATAGAAAGGTAAGTGCTCACTGTATTTGCAATGGAGAACAATTTTAATATAATAAACATGGGGTACTCCACTAGATAAACTAAAACTATAACTTCAGAAAATAAAATCACAGCTCAACAATTCCAGACTCATCAATTCTCATGTACTTTGCTCATTTTTAAACTAGCTTTTATAGATTTCAGCCCCACATATCAATTACATTTATTTCTCTAAATTACTCATTTACTGCCAGTTCGGTTGAGAGGGTAGCTTAATGGATTGTATTGTTTGTTTATGGCTGAGTGGAGATTTGATTGTACCATTTATTTTTGTGGCTCATCAGTGGAAGAAAGCAGAGACCTCTCTGCTGCTTCCCTTGTATTAACATCAACCCAGAGTGGCTTGCTTCTCTTAGTTAAAACAGAAAGAAAAGCCAAGCAGCGGTGGGGCACACCTTTAATCCAAGCACTTGGGAGGCAGAGGAGAAAGGAGCTCTATGATTTAGAGTGAGTTCCAGGGCAGGCAGGGCTACACAGAGAAACCTTGTGGTGAAAAACCGAGGGAGGGAGGGAGGGAAGGAGAGAGAGACAGAAACAGAGACAGAGACACAGAAACACAGAGAGCGAGGGGGAGGGAGGGAGGGACTGACCGACCGGGGTGGGGTGGGTGGATGTCTGTGATAAGTAAATGCAACATTGATCCTACCTGCAGGAGAGAATTAAAAGAGTAACCATATTTGCACCTGCCACTTTGAAAATATGAAGGTTCAAGAGCTGAAAGCGCAACTTCGTCCTTTCGGTGGTCACACTGTAACTTCAACTCCCAAGACTGAAACTTATTTACATTTTGGAGCCCTAGTTGTGTCTGTCAGTGTTGGTGATTTAAGCTCCATTTATTTCCATGAATGTGTTCCAAGTTTTTCTTTTCTTAACCTGCACATATAAACTTTTGAAAACACAAGCGTAGGGAAAGAGATCTAATTTAGCATAGTTTTGGTTGTTGTTGTTGTTTTTTTCTCTTAAGAAATTAATAATGCTGCCAAAGGAAGGAAATAGTATTGGCACAGGACAAGAAGATTTGGGTTCTGGATCTAAAGGTGTCAGTGATTTATGTCCTAAACCGCTTTTTCCAGTTTCCTCATTAGATTTCACACAGGCTTTTCTTTGTAACTTAGGGTATTTGTGAGGGAATGTTAGAAATTGTAATGCCATTGAATATAGTCGAGGAAAGACAATTGGGAAACCTGCCGCCAAGCAAAATGATATTTATAGTTTCTACATCGTTTGCCTAAGATAAGTTTTACATTGCATATAGGCCATGGTCTCCAGTTTTTGCATCGGAAACCCGTTCTGCGTCGTTTGGACATCAGAAAGGAAGAAGGTGAATTTCAGTAGTTTGTACAATGTAAGGAAAACCGGATTCTTCCTGGTATTGCCAGGGCCGGTCTAGAGAACGTTGCTGATTGCCTGTAGGTAAATGGCCGGCCCAAGTCCGAGAAAGGAAGGGTAGATCGCCTTTCCCTGAGTCCCAGGGCGCGTGTTGCATCTTCCAGCCTGGGTTCCACCCACTGAGCCGGTTCCCAAATCAAGTATTAGCGACTCGCTGGGCGCTTGGCCTTCAAGCTTGTTTTTGCTGGCCTGGTCCGCACGCGCCCCACCCCCGGCGCTTAGGGGCGGGGCTACATGTCCCCGCGGGCCGGCATTGGCGGGCTCGCTGCCCGCAGTGGAGTGACGGCCGCGGGGCGGAGCCTCCCGCTTGTTTGTCAGCGCCGCCTGCCCCGCCCCCGGCGTGCGAGGACTAGGGCGCTGCAGCGACCATCCGCGCCCGCAGCCGTCCAGCCGACATGCGCCTGGCCGCCGCGGCGAACGACGCGTACGCCACCTCGCTGGCCGTCTCGGAGCTGCTGGGCTGCCATCAGTGCAGCGGGGGCCGCGGCCAGGACGAGGTACCGGGCGGGCCAGGGCTGGGGGCGGTGGGGCCCGAGCATCGCTGACACCCGTAGCATCGCGAACGCCCCCCAGGGCTGCGCGGCCTGAGCCAGGGGAGAGTCATTTAAGTGGAGGCCTCGGAGCAGAATAACGTCAGCTGTGCTGGTGCGCACTAGTCAGAGCAGCAGAGCCGAAGTCTCAGATCAAACAGCCTGTGGATTTTCCCCTCTGGGCCCTCGGTCAAAACAGATTGTTCAGTCACCCTTCCCTCACCGAAGTGGGTTTAGAAACAAGACACATTTGAGTCGGTTAAATGATATTGCCTAGAATAAAAAACGCTGCCAAGGCCTGTGCTGCTCCTCGCAGCGCCGCGTTTGCCCTTGTTTATTAAACCATCCCTGCTGTGCCTGAATCAGCCTGCCCAACCATTTAATTGAGTGGTGCAAATAGGATGATGTTTAAAAATTGCTAATATAACCTTCACTGAAAGTTGAACATTCAAAGGTTTTGAATCTAAAGGGATAAGAGCCAATACTGACATTGGAATTGAAATCAGAATGTTGGGTTGTCTTAGTTCAAGAAATCTCAATGTGAATAATCTCCTTGTTGCTTTGCCCATTATGATAATGCAGATCTAATTTTTTAATAGTCTGTTGCTCGGTACACTACGTATAGTCATGAAAACTTAAATGACCCTATGAAGGATGTAGAACAAGCGTTTTCTAGACGCTAACATTCATGGATACATTGCATGCTTGTTTACAGGTACCAAAATAACCTTTAAAAATAATTTCTAAAGGCCAGTAATGGACTGCTACTTAGCATTTGAAAGGCTCTAGGTTTTATACTCCACGTCAATACATAAATAAAATTTAGAACATTGCTCTGGAAGCGTTACTAAAAAGAGGCCACAGTGTGAAAGTGTTGAGTTAGCATTTACAGTTTGTGTATGCAGGCCATCAGGGATCTGTCTGCTCTCGTCCTGAGTAGAAACAAACCCCAGTGGTCATGCCTGAACAGCTCAGGTATTTCTGACAGCGTTTGTGTGCAATATCCTCAGACTTGGACTTACAGTAGCTTGTATGTTGATTATAACAGTGCCATTGAGATTGTGTTCAACAAACTAGGAAGCCTTGTGTCGCTGTATTTCACTTTAATACACTGAGCATGTAAGATAAACCAGAAGTTGTGCTTTATGGGAAAACCAGTCACTTTACAAAAGAAACATTGGCACAGTTCTCTCAAGTTGCAAGCTTCCAAAAATCTTCCTCCTCCTCCCCCTCCTCCCCCCTCCTCTTCCCCTTCCTCCTCCCCCTCCTGCTGCTGCTGCTGTCATCTCTACCCCTTTCTCCTCCGTCTTTCTTACTATCTAATTCAGGACCCTGCACATGCTAGGCAGTGTACCACAGAGCCACATCCCCAACCCAATTGAATTACTTTGAAGTCAGGAAGTTTTTCTTTTTCTAAACCATGGAGAACACACACACACACACACACACACACACACACACACACACACGGGGGTGGGAAGAGGTACCTAACTTCCCGTGTTCTTAAATGCCATAGTACTGTTAATGATAATTCAAAGAAACTCAGTACATTTTTGCTGTAGTTAAAGAAATCTAGATGTGAACACTTCCAGCTCTCCTCGAGTCTAGTGAAATACTTTGAATATTAAAAAGCCTACATAATGCTAAGTAGACAAGGATTCTCCCAGAAAAGGTAGAGTGAGGTTAAGACTTTCATTTCTTATAAAACATTTTGCTTTCTTTGCCTTGTTGAAATACCATTTCTCCTTGTGTAAGTTAAAAAACAAAGCAAAACAAGGTTGACGTCAGTGTTATGATTATAAGTCATGCTAAAAATCTCTAGATGGTATTTTTTTAATGCATCAAGTGGACAAAGAAAAAATGCTTCAAATAATTTACTTATTTTCACCTAATTTTTCAACAAGGTAGATTGGTACTGCCTAAGTGGTCAGGTGTTTTTAGCCGATCATTTGTCCTTAGGGAGGCTGATGTAGATCTGCCCATTCGTGTGATTTCAAATGTGTTCTGGGTACACAGCAGTGTTGACATGGTGACACAGGGCATTCTGTTTCCAAGGCACTGTGATGGTGGAGGCTGTGCCCATTTTTTTTAAATTTAAATTTATTTAAAAATTTTTATTCACTTTACATCCCAATGACAGCCCCCTCCTTCATCACCTCCTGGTAGGTTCCGCTCTCCCTTCTTCTTCCCCTCGTTCCCCTTCCCTAGTCCTCAGAGGTAAGGAGCACTTCTCCCCTACAGGTCTCATCAGGACCGCCTGCATTCTCTTCCTCTGTTGCATGATAGGGCATCTAGCCAGGGGTTAGTGGTCCAGTGGCAGGCAACATAGTCCATAGCAGGGACAGTCTATGTTCTCCTTTATAGGGGACCTATATGAAGACCGAGCTGCCTATCAACCACATATGAGTGGTAGGCCTAGGTCCTCTCCCTGCATGGTCCTGGTTTGACTGTGCCCATTTCTTGCCAAGACACTTATTAGCATTGTTGAGGGGTGATGACTCTTGGTTCTCAGGTTAGCTTTTCTAGCCCCGCCTTGACAGAGATGCTGCGAGGGTGATGCTGATAAACGCTGGCATCAGCTTCTTAACAAGGCCATTTGTTCTTGGGGCTCTGCCTCCTAGAATCCAGATTGTAAGATTTGCTCAGAGCCTAACAAGTTCTCACAACTACAGAAGGAAAAATAATTGAAGTAACCTACTTAGGAAGTTAGAAAAATGCATTCATCAACTTAGCATCTCACACTGAGAAAGCAATAAAGAGATTGACTTCCTTTTCATGAGGACTATACGTTTTTCTAGATTTTAATATCATACATTATGTGTTCCTTGTTTGTAGACATAGTATTTAAAACAGTACTTGATTCCTAGCATGTTACACTGGCTGCTAGTGGTGCTCTCCATTTTTTATTACCATTGTCAGTTCTAGGTTGTTTTCTGCCTGTTTGTATCAGGTAAGGAATAAGCAGAAAACTAAAAGGCAGTTTGATTCTCAGACATTTCTCATGTGTCTCATGTGCACACGCACACCCTCAAGAGCTTTGTAAACTATCCTGTTAACGCAGCACGAGGCTGACGTGGTGCTGTTGTTCCTTTATCTTCCTCATCCTTAGTCTGCACATTAGACCTGTCAGCTTCAGGGTTTAAATGCTTTCATGGGAATTGCAAACTCAGTAACATAAGTCCTTATTTTCGCCCAGACCTCCTTAACTTTTTTCCCAGGAGATGATGCTTAGAGATACTGGGTTATGCTGGTGATCAAACACAGGGCCTCGCTCGCGCTGGGTGAGCACTCTGCCGCTGAGCGAGCACTCTGCCGCTGAGTGAGCACTCTACTGCTGAGCGAGCACTCTGCCGCTGAGCTAGCCGTCATTCCACTGTGTGCTGTGTTTCGGGGATTTTCCAAGATGAGTCTTTATACAAGTTTGAGTGAGAACAGGTCCTGTAAAGAAACTGCCACCTGTTGACTTCTCAGCGGTTAGTTTGTGTGTACTGGGAGGCTGGATGGAGCCGCTCCCCATCCTGTCTGTAACTAAGGTAGATTGGGGTGCAGTCTCTGCGCTTATCAAGAACACCTCAGATGACTAGCCCATTGTTTTCTGATTACAATAAAATTAGGTAGAAAAGTTCATAGCACGTCTTTATATCTCTGTCATGTACCTAGTCCATCATCTTTTAAGCCTAGCCTCCAAATAAGGAGAGTAAAATTCTCTGATTCTAGAATAGAAGTAACCAAGTTCTGTGCAGTGAGCATCTCGCCCATCCCAAGGAATGCCGGTCCTCCTGCTTCTGTGATTATTTCTTGTTTGTCTTGCCTTTTCTTAACATATTTTAAAATAGTTTTTCACCCTTGCAGAAAATATTTTTAAAGAAATCAGGGACATTTCCTTGGCCATTGAAGATTTGGGGGAAAGAAAAAATGATACCAGCACTGCCACTAAATGTGTCTACAAGAGTGGATTTTATTTTATCAACCCAAGAATTACTTAAAATTTTGGAAAAGATGCTTGCTATTTAAATATATATATACACACACATACACTTTTTTCTTGGTTTCCTTTTTGAACATTGATTTATTTTATGTGTGTGGGCATTCTGCCTACATGCACAGATATGTGCACCATGGGCTTGCCTGGTGTGATAGAGTCCCTGAATTGGAGCTACAGACAGCTCTGAGCTGCCATGTGGGTGCTGGGAATTGAACCTGGGTCCTCATAGGAGCACCTAGTACTCTTAACCCTTGAGCCACCTCTCTAGTCCCTAATTTTGTTTTCTTTTTTTCTTTAAAAACATAGTCTTCTTATGTAACTTTGGTCTGGCTGATGTGGAACTCAGTATGTAGACCAGACCAGCCTTGAACTCACAGAGTGAAAGGATTAAAGGCATTTGTCACCATGCCCTGCAAATTCTATTTTAATGAAACATTTGTGGATATCTTACAGGAATTATAAAATTATTTTATATAATGTATTTAGTATGGAAACAAGACCAGAATAATATAATTCAACTGTTTATTTAGAAAGTCATACGGATGTCAACTTGGTGTCATTTAAAGAAATACTACCCAAGCTGGGCTTGGTGACACACACCTTTAATCCTATCACTTTGGGAGGCAGAGGCAGGCAGATCTCTGTGAGTTCGAGGACAGCCTGGGCTACACAGAGAAAACCTGTCTCAAAAAAAAAGAAAAGAAACAAAAAAAGAAAAGAAAGAAAGAGAAGAGAAGAAATACTGTCCAGATGTTTCACCCAGTAGCGCATGTGCACACACACTCTACCATACTCTTCTGCAGGGCCTCAGCTCTATTGCTCATGTTGAACTTGCAACAGTCCTCTATTGATTAGCACTGAGAGTGTTCATTAGAAACAGTATTGCAGTGTTTCCCTTTACATGTGAATTACTGATTCAGAAAGCATGTGGCTTTTTAGTTTGCATCTACATTGCAGACCGCTCTCCTGTAGAAGTTGCAGCAATTTGTATTCCTTTACTCTTCCTTCTACTTTCCCTTACACTAAAAAAAAAAAAAAAAAAAAAAAAAAAGGCAGCAAGTATGTTTTCTCTACCCCTTCTCAAACACAGCCTGCTATCACACTTTTAATTTTTTTTTAAGACGGGATCTCTGTCTTTACAGACCTTGCTGCTGTCCTCATCTGTCACTAAATAGACTATGCTGGCCTAGAGCTCACAAAATCCACCCCACCTGTGCCTTCCCAGTGCTGGGAGTAAAGGCCTATGCCACAAAACTCGGCCTCAGATTTTTCCATCTTAAGAATTCTTTCTTGAAGGAAAAAAAATATAGTATCTCTGTAGTTAATGTGGTGGGGTATTGTGGTTTAGTTTTGTTTGGTTTTTTTTTTTAGATAGGGTTTCTCTGTGTAGCCTTGGCTGTCCTGGGCTCCCTCTGTAGACCAGGCTGGCCTCGAACTCACAGAGAACCGCCTGCCTCTGCCTCCCCAGCGCTGGCATACGCTACCAAGCAGTGGGGTGTGGTGGTAGTTGTTGCTTTTGGGAGACTGGAGCTTGGTTTCAGTGGTTCTAATGTCCTTTCCTGGGAACTGTCTGACCCTTTGCAAGTATGTTTCAAGTTTTCTTTTCACCTTTGACTTTGTACTTTACCCTCTTGGAAATATGTTTTATTATCAGATTTAGCAGTCTTCAGTTTTGACGTCTAGATTTTGTAGCATTATTGGTTATATTTTGCTCTACAAGCATTTGCTGGTACTTTTGTTTGTTTGTTTGTTTGTTGAGTTTTTTTATGTTTAACTCTGATTATTATGGATTAAAATATGAGTCAAGTTCATTTTCTTTCTGGGTGACTACCAGTTGTCCCAAGATCACTTGTCAGATAACCTATTTGGAAATGATATGCTTTGCTGTGTCGAAGTCCTGAGTATTGTGTAGTGTGTCTGAGTTAGCAAATGAATAATACTTGAAACCCTAAATACCTTGCTTAGATACTCTCTAAGATGAAGGAAAAGGATCCAGGTCAGCTTTGTGCTTTTCCTCAGTGAATTTTAACATACACACGGTTTGGTTAGAGTTGGTTGCACTAATGGGGTTGTTGTTTTATGTAAACAGCTACATTTGTTTCAAGAGGACCATAGTCTCTTCTGACATTTACACTGTTAAAACAGAGGCACACCATGGCAGGATGAGTGAGGCGCCACTTGTAGTGAGTGTAATGGTGCCCGTGCTCTTCAGTGTGAGGTGGATAACCACCGCAAGAAGCTGCCAGTGTCCAGTGAGACGGACTGAATATAAACAATACACTTGGTGTATACCATGGAGTCAGCTGGCAAGCCGTCTGCTTTGGATTCTTCTGCCTGCTGTTTCCAGAGTAGGGGTGGAGGCCAGAACTCGCTATGCGGCTGAGGATGACTTTGAACTTATGATCCTCCTGTATGCTGGCATTACACGTGTACACTTGACAAGCACTCTACCAACTAAGCTACATTCCCAGCCCTGTCTGATTTTCTGTTTTGTTTTGGGCTTTTTGTTTTGTTTTTGTTTTTCTAGACAGGGTTTCTCTGTGTAGCCTTGGATATCCTAGACTCACTTTGTAGACCAGGCTGGCCTCGAACTCACAGCGATCCGCCTGCCTCTGCCTCCCGAGTGCTGGGATTAAAGGCCTGTGCCACCACGCCCAGTGTCCTGTCTGATTTTTAAAAACCCGTTATGTTCAAAAGTTTTTTTCATTCGCTCAGACCAGATTTCTTGAATTTCTTCTGTTCCTGCCCAGTTTTTCTTAAAAGCAAAGCAGCTGGGCTGGGGAAATCGCTGGCTCTGTGGGTAAAAGCACATATCCCACAAGTGTGAAGACCTAAGATTAAATCCTGGAAACTCATGTAAAAACTGGTCGCATGGTGTGAACGTGCATAATCCCAGCAAGCCTACAGGAAGACAGGGGGAACAGAAAACCCCCTGGAAGGCGAGGGCCAGCTAGCCCAGAACATGCAGTAGAAAAACAAGACCCTGTTATCTCCAATTTCCATATGGGCTACACAGTACACACTTGCTTGTGTTCACACACACAGGCATACACACACATATACATAGTGCACATGCACAGGCATACACACATATATACATAGTGCACAGGCATACACACACATGTACATAGTGCACACACACAGGCATACACACACATATACATAGTGCACACGCACAGGCATACACACACATATACATAGTGCACACACAGAATGGCAATGAGGAGTATTTGGTTTATATAATGAACTTTTACAAGCAGTAATGACAGTAGTAATGGTTTTAATTTGTTCCATGCTCTGTGTGTGTGTGTGTGTGTGTGTGTGTGTGTGTGTGTGTGTGTGTCTCTGTCTGTCTGTCTGTCTGTCTGAGGACAACCTGTAGAAATAGGCTCTCTCCATCCACCACGCTGGAGCTCACATTTGATGCTTGGTCACAGGCTCTGTCTCCACCCCAATAGTCCTCTTCTTTTTAAACAAACAAACAAAATCATATTTGTTGCTGACGCCTGTAATCCCAGCACTTGGGAGACAGAGGCAGGCGGATCTCTGTGACTTTGAGGCCAGCCTGGTCTACAGTGCCAGTTCCAGGACAGCCAGGGCTACACAGAGAAACCCTGTCTCAAAAACAACAACAAAAAATAGTATCTGTGTGTAACATACTTTTATAAATAAGAGTTAATCCTCAGTTGTATTTACTTTAACTATTTAAAGTGATCCTGGATTGGTTGCCCTCAAAAGGTTTTATTATTAAGATTATTTTTGCTACTACATCTCAGAGGTTTGTTCGTACAGAGGAGGAAGTTAACAGTAGGCTGTCTGTTCCTGCTACTGTGCTGCTCTGTCAGTATAGGACAAAGAGTTCTAGATTGTGCCAAAGGCCGAAATTAAAAAGATAAACAGACAGACACAAAATGACTTTCCCTGAAATGTTTTCACTCAGTGACAGAGAAAGCATACCCTACTGTCGGTGCTTTCTCTTCTGTGGATTTAGCTAACTAGTTTTTACTTGTCACAGGTCTCTGTTTATTTGGAGGTGTTATTATCAATACAGTAATGATTAGGTCTCATCCTGTTTAAGATGTTTATATAAAGGTATTGGTTTTTGTTTTATTTCCTGACAAAGTGCACGGGAGCGATGCTTTTGTTGCATTTTAGATGTGCAAAAACACACTGGTCTTGTTTTGTACCACTGACAACCCACGGGGTTGGCTGCTGTGTGCTGAACTTTCTGTTCTAGACTCTCTGCCAAGTGCTTTATGCAAAACTCTGGCTTTAGTGAAACAGGTTTTATTGTTTTTAGTCAGAGTCATATTAGAAGGTGTTAGCTGCATGATGCAAATAGAGGCGCTGATGTGTATATTTAGCCGTGAGAACAAATGACTGTGGCAAGCCTGTCTGTTTTGAGCTGGCTGCTTTTCCTCTTGCTCTTTCAGCCACGGCTTGTGCTGTTTACTGCTAGAGGCCTGAGATGGTGTACTTTTTCTTTTCTAGGAACTTGGAATCAGAATTCCTCGGCCACTAGGACACGGACCCAGCAGGTTCATCCCCGAGAAGGAGGTATGCTGTTTTGCAAGTACATCGTGAACCGCCTGCTGCTAAGGGAACATTTTCATGACCCACATCTTGGCATCTGAACGATTGCTGGTCAACAACATGTTTTACACAGCTCTTCAGAGTTAGTCATGTTTTGGCAGTGAGTTTAAGGGATTAGAAAGCTGTCATAGTCACATTGATTTCTAGGATTTCATGATGCATTTTAGGCACCTGTGTTTAATCAAGTAAACCTGAGACTTGTTTTTGACTGGTCCCGCACCTGCTTATATTTAGACCTTGCTTAGGTTTGCTTGGGAACAGAGGTGCTCAGCCTTGTCCGTGTCCGCAGGTTGGTAAGAACGCCACACTGGACCTTTAATTCTACAGATGTAGGCGCAGCTATGCTTTATTGTCATAAGAACTGTTTGCTATTAGTTGTGGTTGTTTTCATTTAATGAGAATAGTGTTGTAAGGGAAGGTTTTAGTGTCTGCTTGCAAGCTCTGGGCGGTTAACAATCTGATCTGCTGCTTGGTCCAGATTCTTGTCGAGTCTGCAGGCGGCCTCTCTAGATTCCCTTTAACTGAGGCTCAGTCCAGCCTTAGTTGTTTATCCTCTGCCACATAATGGAGCGATTCTTCTGTTTTGCTACAAGTTTAAAGTCATAACCCCTCTCAGTAAAATTTAATCTACTTGTAAATGGAACAATGCAGCCCACTCACATTTTCTGTAACGCCAGTTTATAGTTTATGTAACTGTAGTTTTCCTCTCCTTTACATAGATTCTGCAGGTGGGCAGTGAAGACGCACAGATGCACGCTCTATTTGCAGATTCCTTTGCTGCTCTGGGTCGCTTGGATAACATCACATTAGTGATGGTTTTCCATCCACAGTATTTAGAAAGTTTCCTAAAGACTCAACACTACCTGCTGCAGATGGACGGCCCCTTACCCCTCCACTACCGGCACTACATTGGAATAATGGTTTGTAAACATCCAGTGACATTTTCTCTCTGCCTGTTTTTATTAATTTCTTTTTTTTAAGTGATTACCTTTTTTATAAAATTTATTATTATGTATATAGTGCTCTGCCTGCATGTACACCTGCAGGCCAGAAGAAGGCATCAGATCACATTACAGATGGTTGTGAGCCACCATGTAGTTGCTGGGATTTGAACTTAGGACCTCTGGAGGAGCAGTCAGTGCCCTTAACCTCTGAACCATATCTCCAGCCCTTTATTAATTTCTTTAAGATGATTAATGCTTTTGACACAACGATAAATACTTATATTATCTATATTTTTACTTGTAATCATATTCTTACCAGATTGCTTCTATTTTTCCTGGTTTTACATAAGTATACTTTCAAATATAACAAAAAATAGTACTACATGTAGTTTTATACAATAATAACAACTGTGCCCTTAAAATTTTTATGTGTGTATGTGTGCATGTGTGTGCATGTGTGTGTATGTGTGCGTGTGTGTGTGTGTGTGTGTATGTGTGCATGTGTATGTATTGTGTGCGCACGCCAGAGACAATGTGAAGGAGTCAGTTCTCTCTCTCTACCATCGGCTAAGCTCAGGTCGTCAGGCTCACTGGCAGGTGCCTTTACTCTCTCAGCCATCATGCTGGGCCAGAACCACTCTTTCTTACAAGTTAAAGTAGAACATGAGATGTGAGAGATGCTGCCTCCCTCCCTCCCTCCCTCTTCCCCGTCTCTTCCACTGTCCCCCGCCCCCTGCTTTCTGTGCAAAAGTTGTGTGTCACCTAGACTGGCCTCAAACTTGCTGTATATCTGAGGGTGACCCTCAGTTCCTGGCCCTCCTGCCTCCACTTCCCAAGTGCTAGGACCCCAGCTCTGTGGGGAATAGTTCGCATGGCATGCCCGGTGTTAAGTCTGCTCAGTTTGTGTGTAATAATCTGTCATTTTAAATATGTCATTTTTTAAGCAATATTTTCTTTCTGAAATATTTCTGACATCTTTTCTATGATATATAAGTCTCTTTTAATTTCTAAATAAACCCTGTGTTTCTATAGTCTGGAAAACTTAAACCAAATAATCAAAAAATCTATTTTGTATATTATAAAGAGAACAGATGCTTACTAGTTTAAACTTTTGACATAATTCAATGTCTCTTTGTCTCTGTGCAGGCGGCAGCAAGGCATCAGTGTTCCTACCTAGTGAATCTACATGTGAATGACTTCCTTCATGTTGGTGGGGACCCCAAGTGGCTCAATGGTTTAGAGAATGCGCCTCAGAAACTACAAAATTTAGGAGAGCTTAACAAAGTATTAGCCCACAGGCCTTGGCTTATAACCAAAGAGCACATCGAGGTACGTATGGGAGAAATAATGCGTCTCAGGGTCACAGTGTTTAAATGATACTGCTGGGTTTGTAGAAAGCTGGCTAGAAGGTTGGGCTGTCACTCAGGCAGCGCAATGCATGTCCAGCTTCCTGTCCTGGCACTGCAGAACTGGGCCTGCTGGTCCGAGCCTGTAATCCCAGCACTGGGGAGGTGGGACAAGGGAGCAGGCTCAAGGTTCAGAGTCACTGTCAGCTGCGTAGCAAGTTTGAAGCTGGCCTTGGGTATTTACGACCAAGTCTCAGAATAACAAAGAAAGAGAAAAGAGGAGAGGGAGGAAAGGAAAGGGAAGGCAGAAAATCCACAGACATACATTTTTGTATTATCTGTCATCTGGACTTTGAGCGGTACATTTCCTGAAAGAAATGATCCGATGTTGATAGCACTGCTATTAAGGAAAGTCCATAGTTCCCACTGGGACTTGCTCTTTGTAAGTACATGACGTTACTACTACTGTACAATAAATACAAAAATAGTAAGTATTCAGAGTGTTGTACTTTCTCTTGAGTCCTCACAACTGCTGACTTCTAATTATATCTACAGTGTACCATTTCCAGAATGTTCTATAATTGGAACTATGTAGAGCAGAACTTTATAGACTTTCACTTAGCAATATGTATATGAGGTTATTTTTACTTACATATTTTGTTTGTTTTCAGGGAATGGCCTGCTATTTATATTTGTTTGTTTGTTTTCAGAGAGGGTCTTGCTATGTGGTCTAGGCTGGCTTGGAACTTGCTGTATAGCATAAGCTGGCCTTGAACCTTTGCTGCTCCGGCCTCACCCTCTTGTGTGCTGGAATTATAGCTGTGAGCTCCCTCATTAGGTTCTTATCTTTTTTAATGACTTCATAGATCATTTACTTTCATTGCTGAATGGTACTCCTGTTCCTCTACTTGACGGGCCTCCTGATAAGTATCACTTTTGACCTGTTACGAATAAAACTGTTACATTCATATGTAAACGTGTGGGTAGACAAAGGTTCTCAGCTTACATGGGAAAATAACTAGGGGTGTGGCTGCTGCATTGCCCAGTATGTCGGTGTGCTTTCTAAGGCAGAAACTATCTCCCAAAGTGCTGCCCGATGGCTCGGTCATGCTGTCCTGCGTCTTTGCAGCTGCAGTCTCCTAGAGTTCAGCTGCTCTTACAGGTGTGGAGTCACATCCCACTTGTCTCGACTTGTAGATGACATCTTACACTAGTTCCTTCTGACTGTAGAGATTTAAAAAATAGCTTTCTCTGAAAATGTGCACCACATGATAGAAACGCTTACAACGTATGTTTTCAGCCTTGTCCATCCATGCTATAGAACATGGTAAACAGTTTTAAAACACTTTTTAAGTCAATTATTTCAGAGATTTAAAGTGACAGTGCATCAACAGATGTTACGTTTTTATTTCTAGATACATTTTTAATAAAATTTAACAAAGTACAGGTTTTATGTATTTTAAATTGTAATCATAACCTGGCTTTGTATGGTGTCTAGTCCTGTTTTCAGTCAATTTTTAAATATTCAAATGAGGTATGTTTTTACCAACACATCTTAGAGTAAAAATCTGTTCTCTCCCCGCAGGGGCTTCTGAAGGCTGAGGAGCACAGCTGGTCTCTCGCAGAGTTGGTGCACGCTGTGGTCCTGCTCACACACTATCACTCTCTCGCCTCATTCACGTTTGGCTGTGGAATTAGTCCAGAAATCCACTGTGATGGTGGCCACACCTTCAGACCTCCTTCTGTCAGTAGCTACTGCATGTGTGACATTACAAATGGCAATCACAGTGTGGAGGAGATGCAAGTCAGCTCAGCGGGAAACATTTCAGTAAGTATCTGTGATTTGCTGTCAGATTGCAGTGAGACTAGTTACTGTGACTGTGGTTAGTTTTTTCATCTGGCTTGCGAGAAAGCCTGTCCTGTTAAGTCCATAGACAAGTTAGATCTGTTGTTTAAGGATGAATTTGTTTCTACCTCCAGTGCCCATCACTAGTCTAGATGCTAAGTGATAGACAAAGCTAGGAGCCCTTCTGGGAGGTCACACTCAAGTCATTTCAGCTGGGGCCAGCCAGGACCGGCTAATACTAGTGTCTACAACTGTGATAAGGGAAGGCATAAAATAGTGTGACCCTGATAGCGGAGATTTCCTGATGGCGGCAGTGCTGCTGCTGCTACTGTTGTTGTTGCTTCCTCCCCTCCCTCTTCCCCTCTTCCTTTTTTCTTCAGCAGAAGGCTGACTTTTTAATTGTTTGGCTTTTAGAAAATTGTCACCTTTGCTCTCCAAATTTTTCCTTTACTTATATTTTATTTTCTCCAGAATCTAACGATACCAGCTGAGTGTATATTTGTTAAAATGCTAGGGTGGTGTGAATGAGAACGGCCCTCAGAGGCTCGTGTATTTGAATGCTTGGCTCCTGGCTGCTGGCACTGTGTGGGAAGGATGAGGAGGTGTGGCCTTGCTGGAGGAGCTGTGCCACTGCGGGGGGTGGACTTGGAGGTCCCCACACCAATCTCAGCAGCTCTCTCTGCCTGTGCCTGTGAGTCTGGATGAGGTCTAAGTCTGCCTGCCTGCTGCCATAGCCCACCGTGGTGATCACGGACTGACCGCTGAAGCTGTGCACAAGTTCCCAGTTGCATGCATTCTTCTCTAAGCTGCCTCGGTTGTGGTGTCTCTTCGCAGCAATAGAATAGTAACTAAGACATTTTCTCTTCTACTGTCTAGCTTCTGTTTTGTTATTCCTTCAAAGTGAGTCGAACAATTTGATATTTCTCATTAAAGTGTGTGTGTGTGTGTGTGTGTGTGTGTGTGTGTGTGTGTGTGTGTGTGTGTCTTAAAGGGCAGCTTTGTGGACTTGGCTCTCTTCTTCCTCTTTACATTGGTTCCAGGGGTCAAACTTCGATCACTAGGCTTTCAGTTTAAGCACCTTTACCCATTGAACCATTTCAGTGGCCCAGAAGCTGAATTTTTCTATAACTTTAATTCTTGTATACAGTGGTTAAAAAATTCCCACATTACAATGAGAAAGCTTTATATTATACTTGAAAAGTCACAGAAATATCAGTGGTCACCTGTGCACTCTTAGCACAGGGCATGGGCAGATATGCACAGGTCACGGGCAGATGTGCACATGCACAGGCAGATAATGCACAGGTCGACAGACTTTGGTTCATCCTCTTGATGCTGGGCATGTCACCAAGCCTTTCTGAGCCCAGTTCTTTCATGCTTCCTATAAATCATAAAGTTCTTGTGCTAAGATCTTAAATGTCCCCAAAGAATTAAAATGCCTACTTCATTCAGTGTTTGGAGTTTATCATTTAGATACGGTGATATAACCATATGAAGAAATACCACTTTTCCAGGATTGACCATATCACTAAACAATAGGCTGCATGTGGTTACCAGTTATTACCAAAGCACAGAGGTTCTAAGTGTGGCTGAGAGACCGCATCAGTTTCTGGGAAACTGAGACTTGAATTCTTACCTTTCCTTAGTACCAGGCTAATGTCAAGTTTTGGGATTTTCTTGGTTGTTTTCTATTAAGAGATAACAGAGAAAAGTAAAAAGGTAGGAGTTTTTATTTTTCTCACTCATCAGTTCCCTATGCATGGATTTGAACTTGGCTCTTTAGATGGTGTATAGTTTATACTGATGGCACTGGACAGCGAGCTGATAGCTCCTGCTCTTCAGGTGCGTATCATACACACAGCCTCACTCTTAATGAAAGTGCTTTACATAGCAAGTAAGAGAGAAGTTCCATATATATAGTAATAACACTGAGTTGAGTTCCATGCACGGTATTAATATTGAATTGCTGCCAGACATGGTAGGCATACCTGTAAGCCTTGCATTTGAGAGTAAGGCTGAAAGGCTGTAAATTGGTTTCTTTGTTTGAAACACAGTCTCTTTATGTAGTGCTTTCTGTTCTGTTCTGTAGAACAGGCTGGCCTCGAACTCACAGAAATTCAACTGCCTCTGCCTCCTTAGTTCTGGGACTAAAGGCGTGCATCACCATACCCAGCTTGGAAGATTGCAAATGTGGGGCCAGCCTGTGCTGCACATAAATTCAAGGCTTTAGCTGTATACTGAGACTTTCTCAGACAGCGACGACAGTGATCTGTACTTTTTAAAAACCGCCTCAACTATTGCAGATTAGTTAACTAGCAAAAGAAACATACTTTGTTTTTCCTTTCCCTTTAAATTTTTTTCACTTTACCAATACTTATCTTTTCTAAAAAAAAAAAAAAACAATAAAAATGTGGGTAATTTATCTTAGTGAATTAGCGGGCAGTGTAAATCAATGAATATGATCAAAAGTAGTCTGGCGCACACCTGTCATCCCAACACCAGGAGGTAAATGCAAGAGAAATCAGAAATCCAAGGGAGCAGATATATATATATATATATATTTTTTTTTTTTTTTTTGAGGCCGGCTTGACCTACATGAGACTTTATCACAGTGAAAAATTAAGTAAAAACAGTACGTGTTGAGGTGCATCGTTTTGGCTTCTTGTTTTGGGTCTGGTTACTGCCTGTATCTTGGAGCCTGTAGAAAAGCGTGTGTCAGAAGCGCTTCCCGTGTCATCCTGCAGGTGCTTCCCACCACAGACTACTAGAGAGCGGGCTCAGTGTGGGATGATTTAGCCTACCATAACTTCCACCATATGTAAAATATAAAACACAAAGCACAGATGATGTAAACTTCCTAATATCCAGTTATCTTGACAGTCGCTATACAGCAGATGTATTTGTTTAGGAAATTAAGCAGGCCCTCACCCTTAGAGATGTCTTTATTCTGGGGGAGGCAGGCTCTGAGCCAGTATGTAGATATCACACGTTGTATTTGATGCACCAAAGGGAAGAGCAGAGTGCCATGTGGGAGTGACAGGAACGGGGTAAAGAGGTGTGAGGTGTGACGCTCAGCATATGTAAGTGAAAGGACCGGGGAGTGGAAGTCAGGAAGCCACAGAAGATGGGAGGTCTTAGACACACATGGGTGTTAGGGGCGTTGCTCAGTGGCAGGCCGCTTGCCTAGCGTGCACAGCTGCACAAGTGTAGTGCAGCCCTCCAGAGGTAGGTCCAACATGTGAGGTGCCAAGGGGAAAGCATTACTTTATATTTGAACATTCAGATTTGGAATGTTAAGACTCGGTTCATAAAATGTGTCTTCCATAGATGTGACTCAGGATTTAGAGTAAGGATGTAGTCGAGTTACGGGAGTGTAAGTCATCCCTCTGCTGGGCTGTTGCCGAGGCAGCACCTGACATTATAGATAAGACACTGTGGTGGTTGTCCCAGCAAGTGACAGCTGCTAGCCCCATTCACAGAGCTCAGCTGGTCAACTCCAGCCATGTGAGGACAGTGTAATTGGTAAACTGTATAAATAGAACAATTGCTATTTTAAAAATGACAGACATGTTAACAGTGTGTACTCTGTGTACTTATTTACCTGAGCAAGTAGAAACTAAAATTTAAATACCCAATTTTCAATTCTGCTTTAAATTGACAGTGTTGTTTTAATCATTAAAACAGTGTGAATAGTTACTATGTTATTTTTTAAGGTTAGACTGCAGTATAATTTTCTGAAAATTTTTTTAATCTTAAATTTTAAATATCGATACTCAGTAGGCTAAGTTATATTTATTAATATCATAAGAAAATCTATTTTTATTACATTCAGATAAAGGTTTTTCTGAGACAGACTTAATGAAATTCCTGCCGTTCACTGTGTGCCTGCCATGTGTACAATCACTGTTCTCTCTTAAGGTAAGTGACTCCTTCTTTGAAGTCGAAGCCCTCATGGAAAAGATGAAGCAGCTCCAGGAGTGCCGAGCCGAGGAGGAGGCCAGCCAGGAGGAGATGGCGTCACGCTTCGAAATAGAGAAGAGGGAGAGCATGCTTGTCTTCTCTTCGGGTGAGAGCAACCTGAATGCGCTGAGCGGCTTCTCTCACAAGCCCAGCTTCTTAGAGGGTCTCAGTACATTCGTAAGAGCCGACGCACAGTGTGCCCTTCCAGGGAGGCCGCTGCGGCTCTCTCTACTTCCCGGTAATAACGTTTAAGGAAGGCTACCGAGAGTAAGGGTGGAGCACACGGCATTTAATATACTAACACTCTCCCCATTTTTCTTTGTTTTAAATAGTATTATTACAAAGGGGCTGGCAGGGTGTGTGCATGCCACGGCATGTATGTGGAGGTCAGAGGACATCATGCCACGGCATGTATGTGGAGGTCAGAGGACATCATGCCATGGCATGCATGTGGAGGTCAGAGGACACCTGCAGGAGGCTCTTTCCTTCTACCACGTGGAACCTTGTTGGGCTTGGTGGCACGTGCCTTAACGCATGCATGATTTAGTTCTCTTAACTTAGAATCCAGACTTTGGAGGTTCTGTTAGTGTAGAAAGACAAAGGGAGAAGTGTCAATCCACGAGGGAATGAAAGGCATGCAGAATTCTGTGAATGTGTCGCTTACCTCAAAGAATCTTGTTTTTCCTCCATTCTACTTTGTGGTAAGCGAGATGTGTTTAAGACTTTATTGTGGGGTGGGGGTGTAATGGGCAGACTGCTCAGCATACACAAAGCCCTGGATTCTGTCCCCAGTGTCACACACACCAGTCACGGTGGCCCATGCCTGTGATCTCAGCTCCCAGGAGAAGGAGGCAGGAAGATAATCTTGAGCTACATGGCGAGGTTGAAGCCAGCCTGGGCTCCATGAGATGAGAAGGGAGTGTTTTGGCTCATATTTGTTATTTAGTGTCAACAGTGGTTTATTTTACATGTACTTATTATGGGTAAGATGAATTACATCTTGTTTTCAAAAAACTTTTAAAAGACTTTTTTAATCACTTCAGATGATGACGAAGCTCCACCAGCAAGGGATGTGTCCCGGCACTTTGAGGACACCAGTTATGGCTATAAGGACTTCTCCAGGCACGGGATGCATGTCCCAACATTTCGTGTCCAGGTAACGTAATCTGCATAACATAATTGCTTAAAAAGCTCTCTGTGCCGGATATGAAGGGCCCACCTGGACTTGAGACCTGTGCTCAGTGCTTAGCAAACTGCTTCCATAGAGCGGCGGCCTGAATGAAAGTGGAGAATTAGTAACTAGCAACATTTACAGATTATCTATTCTGCACTCTTAATTTTGTAAGGTTTTCAGTTCATCAGCAGAATTATGCTATAGCTTAATGTATGTGTTAAATTTATTGTTTAGTATTTAAGTAAGTAACAAACAAACAGGTGAATTACTCAACTTGCCCAGTTTTTGGTTACAGGCCAGTGCTATTAATAACTTTATTAGAGTTATAAAACTAGTTGAACTTCTAAGACTTTTTGTTTCTTTGTCCCCACCCAAACTAAAATACTGTTTAAAAGGACAAAACGTAGCCACAAGGAAAAGTTGAGCTTTTAAAAGAACAGAATGTAGCCACAGGAAGAGATGAGCTGTCATGAAATAAAATAAATTAACAGGATTATTGTGAATTAAAAGTTTTATGGAGAGAGATGAATGTGAAAGATTTGGGCTAACATACACAGTGAGAATGTAGCTCAGCACTGAGTCACTTTCCTAGGGTGTGCACGCCGTGGGTTTGCCTCAGGTAGCACAGGGTGGTGCTCCATCAGAGGGAAAAGAGAGAGCTAGACGTAATTTAGTCTCAGTTTAGGTCCAGTGAAGGTTGTGAGGAGCCTGAACACAGAGAGTTGCAGACAAGGTGGCTGCTTCCATTAGCGGGACGCAGTTTTAAAGAGGGAGGGTGCCTCGGATGCCAGCACAGTGTACCGCAGGCTGAATGGGTGAGGCTAGCAGATTACAAGAGAAAGCTGCTGCCTCCCTGTAGGAGTTTATGAGTTGTTTGAAGCACAGAGGCAGCAAGGAGACTCTATATTAGAATTAAAAGACTTGGTTAAAAGGGCTGAAAACCAGATGCAGGGTGGAGGGGGGGAGAGAGAAAGATGGGGCGTGTATTTATTGAGCTGAATTTTTTTTTTCATTTTTGTTTTGTGACATGTTCTTGGTATATAGTCCAGGATGGTCTCTAACTTTGGGCTCTGATAATAGGCATCAGCTACCATAGCTGACTTTGGAAATTCATAAACTGTGTGGAACATTTGAATTGTGTGCAGTGATGGGACATGGGAGAAGGACCAGGCAAAAAGCTGAGGAGAAATGGAAGCCCACGCTCTCTGGGTTCTTAGCTTGGCCAAATCGCAGTTCCTAACTTTCTCATGTTGCAGTATGGAAACTGAGCGTGGACTGCAGTGTTAGGGAACCTGACGTTCAAAGTCAGCGGGCAGTCCCAGCCGCCGGGACCTCATTCCTGCAGCGCTGGGGCCATGTAGCTTTTTGCCACATGGTAAATGTTCATAGTTCCTGTCTCCCTGTGTTTAGGACTACTGCTGGGAGGACCACGGTTACTCTCTAGTGAATCGTCTGTATCCAGATGTGGGCCAGCTAATCGATGAGAAGTTCCACATCGCTTACAATCTTACTTACAACACCATGGCCATGCACAAAGATGTGGACACCTCGATGCTCAGACGCGCCATCTGGAACTACATCCACTGCGTGTTTGGGATCCGGTTAGTCGGCTTGCTCTCTCCCTCCCCCACTCTTGAGCTTCGCAGGCCCACATCATCACAGCTTGGGGTTTTTCCCTCTCAGAGGTCAGGACGTGACAGGTGGCAAGTGACTTGAGAGGACAGAGCAAGCACACTGTCCCAGCACACAGGGGAGACGGGCTTGATGGTTGCGCGTCTTTGTGTCTGCTGGACCTCATAGTTGTCTTCTCGGAATTCACCCTGTGCTACCTCACTGCAGTGGAACTCTCTGGAAGCCTGTTAGGTTTCCACCATGCTGTGTTCTTTAGAAACATGCACAGTCTCACGTACAAATCCTACACTTTTGCTTTTGCTTTCTGGTTGTTTTAGCTGAAAAATCTGCTTTCTCACCTATTGTTTGAGACCTGCAAGATCTCTTTAATTTATGCTACTTAGGCCTCTAAAGTACATCCAACCAGTTTTAAACTAATTTCTACTAATGAGTGCCCACACTTAGGCCCCCGGATGGTTACAGGACCAGCTTTGCCAAGAACTGTCTCCCTTTTCCACTGACAACACAGTAGGTCCCATCCGTGCCTGTGTGACCTGCAACCCAGACACTGCTGTAAGCAGGCCCTCAGCCTCTCCTAAAAGGGACAGTGTGAGCCCCTCAGCCACTAGGCAGCCCTCCTGCTTCATGCATGACGTTCTCCCTCATCTGAAACTGCTCTGACACACGCAAATGACCGCCTTACGGTGTGTGATCGTACCAGTAATCAATAGACAGTCTTAATTTCAACACTCATCCTTTTCAGAGTTGGTTTCAGTGTGGTTGTGGTTGTGAGTGTGGGTTGCTTGGTAGTGCAGCGGTGTTTGTACTGCTGTGGTGACCACCCTGCTTGGGCATAGGAAAACTTTGTCCTTCCTGAGTTCTGTCCTTTATGCTTTCTCATCCCACCCCATTTAAACATCATGAAGCTGTATCATTTCTAACTGCCCATACAATGAGGGGGGAGTGTGTGCTCACATGTGTGTGTGTTGCACACTGAAGGCGGCCCGCTCCTGTCTTTCCCAGGTACGATGACTATGACTATGGGGAAATTAACCAGCTGTTGGACCGCAGCTTTAAAGTGTATATCAAAACCGTCGTGTGCGCCCCTGAGAAGGTCACCAAGAGAATGTACGACAGCTTCTGGAGGCAGTTCAAGCACTCCGAGAAGGTACGCGCCCCTGGCGGCCGCTTCACCCTGCGCTCTGCGGTCGCTCTCCCTCCACCCTCATCCTAGGGCGGCTGCCTCAGGACGGCGCCTGAGAGACCAGAGCAAGAGTAGACGGCTGGGCGCTCTGTCCTCAGAAATGCCATCATAGCTGGGCTTAGGCTCAAATGGCCAGAAGCATCTTTCTAGAAATTGATGGTTTGGCAGAGAATTCTAGAAGGCTAACAAAACAGTGCCTAGATTTTCTGAACTATAACAAACATCCAGGAAGGCATGTGGTCAAATGGAAATAGAATAAGACATTTATCCCATAAGAAGTCTGGCAGTGTGCTAACACACACAGGCTTAAGTTCTGTGGTAGCACATAGAATATGCACTTGGCCCTTCAAAGTCATGTTTCTGCATCCATACATTGAGCTAGCTGAGGATCACAGATATTCACGATTCTATCTGTGCCAACTAAGCCACTGTTTCATGGCATTTATATTGTATTCTAAGTAATGGGAGGCTGTGTGCTCGCCATGTGTATAGTACGCTAGTTAGTGCAAGAGACTAGAACATCCAGGGATGTGGTTATCCAAGGAGAATCCTGAGACCAGTTACTATCAAGGACAGATAATTGTACTTATTTACTTTCTTATTGGCTGCACTGGGAAACTGTGATGTCTATAACCTGCCCCTCCATGTTGTATTTTATGCTCAGGTCCATGTCAATCTGCTTCTTATAGAAGCGAGGATGCAAGCAGAGCTCCTCTATGCGCTGAGAGCCATCACCCGCTACATGACCTGATGCCTGTCCCCCGTTCACGGTGCCCTGCAATGAGCAGCAAGTGTAGTCTACGACGGGGTGGGGCCACGCCCAGGACCAATGGTAGATAAGAGAATCCAGAATCCGCTGTGCCATGATCCCTTTAGTGTCTGCTCTCTTACTGTGGGAGGCCACTGCCTGTGTCGCAGTGAGCACCTGGCAGCCTCAGTGTTAGAGCTGTGAAGAGAAGCTGCTGCTGGTCACAGGATTTGCTTGACAGGACGAAATGCTGTACACGTGTTTCAATACAGCCACTAGTGATTTTCCAGCTCTTGTTGCTCTGCTGTGACACGGTAACAAGCAGGCTGGGTAAAGACTGGGACTTGGGTACTAAGGAATCCAGCGGAGCCCGGTGCTGCTGTGCTGGGGCTGCGGACGAGGCTGTCCAGCTGAGCTGCTAGCAACTAACGTGAGCACTGCCACTACCTGAGCCAATGTGCGTACTCTGTGTGGTTTCAGTTGAACTTGTACACGTTTTTTTTTCTTGCATCTAAAAAAGCATAGAATTATTACTCACAGCTCAGCAAAGACCGTGTTGCTGGTAACAGTTTGTTTCTTTCATTCTAGTTTTTAAATTTTCAGTTATTGGATGATATTACAGTGGCATTCTTAAAAGATTTTCTCCAAAGAGCAATCTTAAAATGAAAGAGTGAGTGTTACAAGAAAAACAGACTATCTTTTAATATGCTATCTCCCAAGAGTCTCTGACCCAGGGAGGCAGCTGCCTTGTGCAGGGTTGTTGTTTCCAACACCAACAATGTAGAAAATGTTGCTGCTGCGTTCCTCCCATGCTCCTGTTGACCTCGTGACCCTGACCTTGAAGGTTGTGCAGCTCCTTTAAGAATAAAGCTGGAAAATATTTTAGTGAGGTTATCAAATTTGTATCTTGATTTACAAAAATGCTATCTTTAAGATACAAACAGGTTTGGAAAAAAAAATGTATTAAGTACTTTGTATTCTGGAACCATGAATTGCTTCTGAAGTCTGTCAGTATTATTGGTATTTTTCAATAAAGAATAATTTTCCTCAGTTTGCTTCCTTAATTTTCCAAGTCATACTTTAGCTTCCCAGTTAGCAGCAGAAGCTGAGTTTGAATTCTAAATGAAGGAGAGTCACCTGTACACTGCAGTCAGATGAGTGGCAAAGCCGTTCTGAAGCCTGCTTTAAACAGCACGGCGGGAGGGGTTGTGAGGCAGTCATCAACAATGTTAGTTCATTTTGCATCACGATAGCTCAGTACATGGAACTGGATACTTTTTAAAAACCAGTTGTATTTTATGTACATTGGTGTTTGCCTGTATGTGTATCTGTGTGAAGGTGTGGGAACTCCTGGAGCTTGAGTTACAGACAGTGGTGAGCTGTCACGTGGGTGCAGGGAACTGAACCTGGGTCTTTGGAAGGAATAGCCAGTGATCCCAACAGCCATGTCTGGTCAGAGCCAAGCTCTCATGGTCATGAACCCATTCCTGTGTGAAAAGTCACCACCACTGATCGAGTGCCATTGCCGTGAACCAGACAGTCCCCCTGGGTCCCACAACCGAGCTCTATGTACCTCAAACTACAGTGGGTATATCTCCCTGGGAGAACCTTCCAAGTCATCTTCAAATGGTCTTACGTTTGAGCGACTGTGCGGTGTAGCATGATCCCAGCACTTGGGAGGCAGAGCCAGGCAAATCAAGAGTTCAGGGTCATCCTCAGCTAGCTAGGAAGTTGGAGGACAACTTGGGCTACTGTCTGGAAAGGAAAAAAGAATGAAAATCCTTCTGGTTAGCCAGTGTCCATGTGCTCTTCCCATAGATTTGCATGCGCCTCTGCCAGCTGCTGTTTTCCCACAGCAGCACCAGTGAGCCTAATAAGTTGACTGCACTGGACAGGTAATGCTTCCACTCCTGCTGACTGCTGGCTTCACTTGCACTTTGTCTTGAAAACAAAAAGCTTCTAGTAGCAGCTACAATAGGAGAGTGCACTCAGTAGGAGAGTGCTTACACTAGGAGAGTGCTCACAATAGGAGAGTATTCACACTAGCTCTGATAGAGTGTTCACACTAGGAGAATGCTCACACTGGCTCTGATAGGAGTGTGCTCACACTAGGACAGTGCTCACCCTAAGTCTGACAGAGTATTCACACTAGAAGTGTGCTCACACTAGGAGAGTGCTCACACTAAGAAAGTGAACACAAAACACAAATGCACAAACTCAGTGCACTGAAGTTTCTCATGTGGAAATCAGACAGAAATTAATTATTTAATAAGTCAAAGTATGTTTACAGCCAAAGTCATGAAGATAAAAACTAGTTAAAAGCTGATGTGTCAGTGCTTCTGAAGGCCCTAGCGGTTTCTCTAAACATATGGGATTTCTAATGTTTCTGGGTAATTATTGTTTTTCGAGTGCTCCCAAGTGTTGGGCTTAAAGACTTGTGCCATACCACCTGGCTTCTGGGTAATTTTTTAAAGTTTCCAAAATAACTGGGGAAAGAAGCACACTCCAGGGGAGGCCAACAGTCTCTCCTTCCCCAGAGGAAGTGCATTTAAAGTTGCTTGGGTGACGTTCTACAGGTCAATTTTTAAATCTGACTTTTTGGTAAAATTCTAGAGGATTTGTTTTCCCATACTTGAGTATTAAACCCAAGCCTCAGACATGGTAGGCCAGCACCCAAGAGGAACCTTTTATTAGGCCAAGTTTGTTAAGTATCTCAAACTGTGAATATGGGTGGACCCAAACCTCCTGTGTTTACCCTGTTTAGGTTTAACTTCATATATAAAGTAGTGACACTATAAAACAGGACAACCTAATAATTTAGCTATTCATAATTACTTTTGATACAGTCCCTGTATCAATAAATACAACATCAGGAAGGCACATTTCTCATCAAAGTACTATTTCATAGTCTATTTGCATCAGCAGTCAACAGGATGGTCTGCCACGGAGCACAGATCTTCAGGCTCCAACCTTAAAGAAGATCTCCCTCTCGCCCAGGTGACCACCTGCCTCTGCCCCTTGAACACTGTGATGGCTGGCATGCACTAAGAGACTGGCAAGAGACTACACCGACAACAATGCATAGAGAAGAGCATTTCGTGAGAGCCCTAATGGGGCATGTAGGGCCCAACAGCCTTTCCACAGCACAGTACGGCACAGAACAAAGGATAACCTCCGATCCTGTGTCCGGCACGTGTGACTGCTGACACTGACTTTTGTCTCACCTGACTCAGCACTGGTGGGGTGTGTTGGCATTGTTTAGATGATACTGAGGCTGCGCAAAGCCAGTGCCCTAAAATGGCACAACACGTGGGGTTCTGCGGCCAGACACTAGGGCAGCAAGAGTGCAGAGGAGGAACAGCGAACGTCAAGGCTCCTCAGCAGAGGGAGCTTCAGGGGGAATGCAAACATATACTGGGATGAAAGCAACACACATCCATTCTCCTAGGGATTGACAGATTCCAGAGCCTCCCAAGGAGGCTAACTGAGGGGAGGTTTTCTGTACTAAGCTGTTAGGAAAACCCTGCTGCTAAAGTCAACATTATCACCAAGCCTGAGCTTGGTGCAAACCGGTGGACTCCCTTTGTCAGTGAGGTTTCCTCTTCTCTGCCTAGAGGATCCCAGATACCACTCTCTACCTAAAGAGTGTCATGTAGTCCTTAGGGAAACTACAGGTCCAATTCTCTTTCTCCTGTTCAGTAAGGAAGCTCAGATTCCTGGAATGCCTCTCCATGGTAACGAGGCATCTCAGTCCCTTAGCCCGGCAGCCAAGGATGACATTCAGCCATCCTGGGTATCCCCATCCTTCCGGAAGTTGTAGGTAATCCATCCTCCTTCACCCTGAATAAAACTGATCTGCCTCCTCGCAGCTGGTCCCGGAAGGTTATTTCCATTCCTGCTCACAGGCCACTGAAGCCCCCAGTTCATCTCTTCTGCTCCCGTGTTCCTGAAGACCGGTGGCCACTGACCCCAGGAACTTAGGGGGAGCCACGCAAAGCCAGTCTATATAAACAGTGAAAAATGTGGCCTTTTTTTATCAAAGTCCTCAATCTCAACAAAATCCCACAAGGCATACAAAGGAATAGAGAACCATGTGCCAATGAAAAACATCTTGACACTAAAGAAACAGTTCTTGGGCTGGGCATGCTCAGGCACGCCTTTTCTCCCACCACCTGGGAGGCAGAGGAAGGCAGATAGATCTCTGAGGGTTCAAGGCCTGCCTGGTCTACACAGTGAGTTCCAGGTCAACCAAAGCTATGGAGTGAGTCCCTCCCTGTCTAAGAAAAGAAAGAGTTCTCTGTCAGGAACTAAAGATGTCTCTACAAGCTGCTTAATGAGCTAAAGCAGGTCTAGACAACTGTGTAAAGTCAGGAAAGTGACTAAATGTCTACAGAGAAAAACTGCACAAAATTCTTGAACTGAAAAATAGCAAAATTGATGAAAAAGCTTAGCAGTTATTTCCTGTGATTCCACTACTTGGGGGTTGATGCAGAAGTACTCTAAGTAAGTTTGAGGCCAACTTGGGGCACACAGCGAAACAATACCTGAAAGAAAGTGGAAAAGTCACAAGAGGGATTCAGTCAACAGCAGACTTCCTCAGACAGGTGAAAGCTGCTGAATATGGAGAACCGGTCAATTGATAGTTACCAGGTCTGAAGAGAATAAGGAGAAATGAAGGGCTTAAAAGCGACCTGGGCATCATGCAGGCAGCATACACAAAATGAAACAAAGGGACCAAAATGCTTGTTCATTGGTTTGCTGTGATGGGTTTCAGACGAGTGGCTGAGGTACATATTTACCATACCAAAGCCGACCTGGCCTCCAGGTTCTCCCAGCATCCCTCAGTCCCTACCCATTGCTGGGTGTGTCTGGCACATCTTGTCCTCTACCCTGAACTTTCCAGCCTAGGGGCAGGGATTCCCTAGATAATCCAGACATTTTGATATTCTCTCTCATTCTCTCTCTCTCTCTCTCTCTCTCTCTCTCTCTCTCTCTCTCTCTCTCTCTCTCTCTCTCTCCCTCTCTCTCTCAGTACACACACTCTTTCTCTCTTTCTCTTCCCCTTCCTTTCTCCCTCCCTCCCATGGTAACATCCCTTGCCTCATTCCTTGGGACCAGTGAACCCACCTAGAGCTGCATCCAATAAACCTGCCTTGGTGCTTTAATCTGACTTGAACTGGCTCATTTTGTCAGCAGAGAAAAACCTATTAGTACCAAGGGCCTCAATCATAATACAATCACTCTCCCACTGAGCAGCGTTCCCCACTCCTCCCTTACTCTTTTCATTCTAAGTTTACTGAAGGAAATAGATATGTTGTTAGCAACTAGGCATCTCCACCGGCCTGCCCCCAGGGACCTAGTGAAAGCAGGAGATGTCATCATCTCTGACTGCCAAGGTGAGGTACATTTCCACAGTCCACTACAGTGGCATAGCCTCCCTGTGCGCATGCTCTTAAAAGCCAGTGCCCCCCCCCCCCCCCGCATCTTTTTCCTCCACCTCTCTCAGATGAACTTCTGCATACACACACACCCTAATAAACCTCCACCGTGGGATCTATTACATGGTGTGACTTGGTGGCTTCAGTCATTAGATCATAGCAATAGTAATTCAACAAGTCCAGTGAACTACACGCAGCATAAAGCCATAGACCCAGTGAGGAAACGGAGGACTTGCACACCACTGCATAGTCAAAATATGGAAAGAAATGTCAAAACAGAAGCCTAGGAGCAGCGAGAGAGAATTTAACTCACCGCCCATGAGGGTATACGACCTGGAGATTTCCAGCGGAAACCATTCAGGACAACATACTGAGATGATACATTGAAAGTGCCAAAAGAAAATGCTTGTGAACCAAGAATACAACCGTCAGGGGCTTCCAGAGGGGAAAGGGGATGATGACCTTCCCGGCTAAGTCGAGGTTGCTGGGATTTAGGACCATTGTTCATAGCGCTGCAAAGGAATCCTGCACCTGAAGAAGACCAATAAATATCACAGGCCATAGAATCTTCACTCCGAGGCCACTTGAAATCTAAGTTCACTAGTAAAAAGCAAACATGAACAAGTTGATGGAAAAGTAATTTGTACCGTGTAAATTCTGGTGCTTCAACTCACTATTAAGCCTGATATAAGAATTTAAAAATGACAAAGGCATGAAATAAATAATCCACATAAATGGGTTCGATATATAAATATGTAGCATGTAAGCAGAGGTACAAGCGGGGCTATAAAGGAATAAATTGTGTACATTAAAGTTATTACTGGTTAAAAATAGATTGTCAGACTATTACAATGCTTTGTGCGTTTCCCATGGTAGCCACAAAGAAAACATAGCTAGAATATATACGGAAGGAAATGAACAGATTGTAAGAGCGTGTCAGCAAAACAAACATAAAACGTGAAACACGAAGGAAAGCAGAGAAAATGAGAGCCGAAGGGCTACCAGGATGTAGAAGCTGCTAACAGGAACAAGTCCTTTCCCATCCGTCATTTGTCGACTGTACGTGGATCCCTAGGCGCAGGCTGGCCAAACGGATTTGTTAAAGCATCTATTGCTGCATACAAGGGACTACGCTTACATGTAAGGGTGTGCATATTAATGTTCCATGAAAATGTTAGCCAGAGAGTACAGAGGTAAGATATACTACCACCAGGCAAAGTAGATGGCAGTCAGAAACTGTCACGAGGGAGAAAATGCGACTCGTTCGATCATTACATAACCCAACAGGTCAGTTTAACAGAAAGCCTGAGTGACTACAGACATACACACAGCCAGCTGTCAGAGCTCGAAACTATAGAAAACACTGACAAGACTGAAACAAGGCAGTAACAGTGCATGACATCAGTGACTACTTTCAATAATGAGTGCAACAGCAGGCCACAGGTCAGAGAGGAAGGGAAGGGCTTGCCCGGCGCAGGACTCCTGACGCACACACAGGACACCGAGTTACAGACGCACACACAGAACACTGAGTTACAGCAGAGCCCACCTTCTTCCACACACGGACCGTTCCCAGGACTGAGTAAGTCAGGCCACAGCCTGCAGGGGAGACACATCCTATACCGTGTATTCCGATTACAGGGGGCGGGCTGAATAAAGCTAGAAATCACCAGCAGTAGGAAAATCCATGAATATGTAAATATTAAACAGCGCAGTGTTGTTAAACAACAGACCGAAAAAGAAATCAAAGGAAGTCTGCAAACGTCTCTTTCCAAAAGAAACGAAAACATGCTGCGCCTAAACTTACTGGGTGCTGGAGGAGCAACCCTAAGAATGGAGGCTTAAGCTGCACTGAAAAGGAAGGGAGCACGGTTGGAAAGGGCGGAAGGAGAAGGGGAGGAGAGGAAAGAGGAGGAAGGAACAGGAGAAGAATTGATCTCATCACAAGAAATGAGAGAACAAATTATGGAGAGACTAGGAAAATGATCAACGAAAGCATTAAAAATCGTTAAAGATTGTTTTTTGAAAATAGCAACCTTTAGCCATGTTAACTAAAACAAGCAAACTCAAACAGTTAAACTTAGAGGGCTGTGAGATGGCTCAGCGGTAAAGGCGCCATCTGTACGTAAGACCTGAGGCCCAGCCCTAGCACCTCGATGACAGAGAAGAGAGAGAAGTGACGCCTCAAAGCTGTCTTCTTACCTCCACAAGCATTACTGTGACATCAGTATGGATGCCTGTGTGTGTGCATGTGTGTGCTCAAATGTGCATGTGTGTGTGCGCGCATGCATGTGTGTGTATGTGGTATGTAATATCTATTACACACAAGGCCTATATGAGGACCAAAGTCCTGATATTAGACTCTGCAGCCTCCAGAACTGTGAATAATAAATGTACATTGTCTGTGTTTTACCTAGTACAAAGCATTTTGCTATCACAGACTGAGCAGATGTAGACAACATGAAAAAGTTGTATCCTGAAAATTACATACCAGTGTCAGAAATTAGAAACGTAAGTAAATGCAAGGTGTGTTCCTGGGTTAGGAGGCTTACTATCGCTCCGAAGCCTGTGGCACAGCTGGCCATCTGCTCATTCATCACAGCTACCATCACATCTCGGGGACATTTCTTTTCAGGAGAGAAAACTGTATTCTAAAATTGACATCTTTTTAAATTTTTTTTCAGTACCAGAGATGGAACCCAGGGCTTCACACATGCTAGGCAAATGCTCTGTATCCACAGCCCTCTGTTTACTCTTTATTCTGAGATGGCTTCCTTTAGTTGCTGAGGCCAGTCTTGAATTCACTGTGTAACCCAGGCTAGCTTCCAGCTCCTCCTGCCCCAGCCTCTTCAGTAGGCCTGTCTAACTGTGCCTGGATCTAAAATTCACCTTGAATCTCAAAGGGTCTTGAATCAACAAAACAAAATGAGAAAATAGGAGAAAGTCAGTGGTAATGTGCCCATGTCATAGCATACAGGCAAACAAGAGGCCAATGGAGTAGGAAAATAAATCTATGGAGAACCAGAAATGCATGCAAACATACAAATGGACAAATGAGCCAGGACAAACATGCCAGGACCACCCCATGAGGGAAGGCTGGCCCCTTCGACAAGTGGTTTTGGGAAAAGTAGATGGCCACATGGAGGAAATGAAGTTGGGCCTTCAGCTTTCATTACACACTCCAGGCCGGCGAGACAGTGCAGTAGGTAAGAATGCTTGCCCACCCAGCCTGACAACTTAAGTTCAATCCCTGGGACCCATGTGATGGAAGATGAGACCTGACTCCCAAAACTTGTCTTCTGACCTCCCCACACATTGTGGTGTGTGTGCACTACCCCCACCCCCATGCATAGAAATAAATGTTAAAAAAAAAAACAAACACCAAACCTCAAAGACAAATGTAAGGTTTCTTTCATCTTTAAAACTCCTAGAAGAAAACACTGGGGACACTTCAAGGCATTGGATTTGGTCAGGGCTTTTCTTGCACAATGACACTCAAACCACAGGCAGCAAAAGAAAACCAAACCAAACCAGAGAGAGAGAGAGAACAGAGAGTTTGTGGAGACAGTACAATAGAGTGCCCCAGGAGTACAGTTCAGTGCAGTTCAGCTGAGTGCAGTGTAGTTCTGGTCAGTTTGTGCATGCAGTGCAGTTCAATTCGTGGTCAGAGATAATTTTTCCAAGCAGAGTAATTCAGTGGGAAGCCAGTTTGAATTCAGTCAGCTGGGAGAGGAGTTTTGAGCCAGAAGAGCTGAGCTGAACCAGCCAGCCGGAGTTCAGAAAGAAGTAGAAAGAATGAGCTTATTTAGCAGTAAATCTCAGAGGCTGGAACATTCTAGGCCTAGGACAGCAGATGGACGTTGGAGGCTTGCAGAAGATTAGATTGTTACAGAGCCTAGAAGCGTCCAGGCTTAGACCCAGGGATAGGGATAGTTATATAGAAACACTCTGGGCTCAGCCCAAGCCAAGTACTTGTAGAGTGTGGATACGGCTTTCATCTCATCCCCTCATCTGAAGAAATAAAAGGAACATTTGCAATACTATTTCTGAGTGCATATAAAAATAATTAAAACCAAAACATCAGAGCAACATTTGCACACCCATATCCCAGAGCCATCATCTGAAACAGCTACCGGTCATGGCTTAGAAGCAGTGCAGATGTCCACCGGTGGGTGGATGGACAAACTGAGATGCGCGTATGGGTGTTCAGATTGTGTGTGCATGCACGAGCATATATGCAAAGGAGGAAGGGAATTCTGTTGTTTGCTGTAACAGATGAACCGCGTAGACACTCTGCTAAGTGAAACAAGCGATCCACAAAAGACAAACGCTCTCTGCCACCATTTATACGAGGTTACCCAAAGCCACCAGAGTTTAGAATGGGAAAGGAAATGGGAGGAGGAGCTATGTTGGGTAAAGAGTTGTAGCTTACAGGATACGTTTCTGGAGGCCTGCTGCAGAACAAAGTGGGTTCACCTCACATTACTAAGTACAGACGTAACATGGTGCCATGCTGCCGGTGAGGAGAAAGGGGCGTGTGTGTGTGTGTGTGCGCGCACGACGGGAAAGCAGGAAGAAAACCATCTAGGCAGACAAGGGAGATCCATGGAAGAGGGGAGGGGCGAGAAAAGGAGGGGAGGGGACATTAGGGGGAAATGTGTTCAACATACAACATACACGTACGCAAACTTCCAAAAGGAAAAAAGAAGGGGCTGGAGAGACGGCTCTCCGTGTCTTAAGAGCCAGTTAAGAGCGCCCCTCCAGAGGACCTGGGTTTGATGCCCGGCACCCACTTGGTGGCTCGCAACCATCTGTAACTCTAGCTCCAGGGGATCCAGTGGCCTCTTCTGGCCTTCACAGGCACTAGGCGTGCTAGTGTGCACAGATGTACCTGCAGGTGAAACACCTCCACACATAAAATTTTTTTAAAAAATGAAAAGAAATGAATGAAGATTTTATGGTTTTTAGTCATTGGCCCCTCCCACAACACACTTGCAAATAGGTGGTTCTAAGGGCCTCTCCTATCTGTGTCTCAGGGGGTTGTGTTTGGTACGGAGGAGAGACTGGGACTCCACCATGAGCTAGTGGTTATAAATACTGAGGGAGGGATATGTCTTGAATAGGGAATAATTTGATTTGGGGGGTGGGGGAGGGAGTTGAGACAGGGTTTCTCTGTGTAGCCTTGGCTGGCCTGGACTTACTTTGTAGACCAGGCTGGCCTCGAACTCACAGTGATCTGCCTGCCTCTGCCTCCCGAGCGCTTCTGACCTTCACACTGGCTGGCAAGCGCATCCATTCTGTTTTTGCCACTATTGCTGCCGTCCCTCATTGACTTTGGAACCCAACTTGTACAGTCTCTGACACAAACTGAAGACCACATGCTCTCAGGCATCCTCCATGCCTTCAGCGCCAGACTAAGGTTGCCCCGGACTAGTCAGATCCTCGCTTCTCACATTCTCCAAAGTTCAGCCAGCCAGTAAGCCAACCTAATAAATCCCCTTCGTTATACACACACACACACACACACACACACACACACACACACACACACACCTATCCTATTCCTCTAAGAGCCCTGACTCTAAAATACACTAAAATACTCTAAAATAGAGGCATTATTCTCATTTTCTAGTATAAGCTCAAGAAATTTAGATAATTGCCTAAAGCCCCCACAGCTAGCAGAAGAGAGCTAGGAGCGAAACAGGAGCGCCATACTGCTAAACATGTACTTCCTCATCCGTTATATCATCTCAGATACGGTCTAATGAGGGGCGGGGGGACCAGTCACTATATTTCAAATGAAAAGAAAGACAAAGTACTTTTTTTAAAAAATCTGTTTCGCTTATTTAATTCAAGAAGTAGGAGTCTGGGGCTAGAAAGATGGCTCGGTGGTTAACAGCACTTGCTGCTCTTGCAGACGACCTGAGTTTGGTTTTCAGTATCTGTGTCCAGGAGCTCAAAGCCATCTGCAACTCCAGTTCCAGGGGCTCTGACACCCTCTTCTGAGGTCAAGGGAATCCACACACATTAGGCATAGGTTTACACAGATATTGACAGACAGACAGACAGACAGACAGACGGACACACACAAACACACACACAAATAAAAATTTTAAGAAAAACTTATAAGTAGGGGCTGGAGAGATGGTTCAGTGATTAGGAGCACTGGCTGCTCGAGGATCTACGTTTGATTCCCAGCCCCCACATGGAGGCTCACAACCATCTCTAGCTCCAGTCTCGGGATCTGACGCCCTCTTCTGGCCTCCCCAGGCACTGCACGCACAGGGCGCACAGACATCCATGCACGCCGAACATCCATACAAACAAAAGAAAACAACTAGAATCTAGAAGGATAGATGACCAAACACAGTTTTTCCTCCTACTCCCCTGCTGGGGATCAAGCCTGGACCTTGAGCCTGGCAGTCAGGTGTTACCACTGGGCCCCATCCCCGGCCTTCCGCCCCGGGCCCCATCTCCAGCCCTCTAAGCAGTTTCCTCTGTTTTTCTGCTTGTTCCTTGAGGGCAGGAAAATACTAGTACCAGGCAAGCAGCTTATTTTTGGATGGAGTAGGAGTTGAAACAGATGTCGGTTCGTGCACCGCTCCTGTGGACCCACTCTTCCACGCTTCCTGTGTCCCCAGCGTGCAGCCCCCTAACTGGTGAACCGACAAAGCACAATCATTCCAAAGTTGCCAAATCGAGGTTTTTAAGGACCTTTTCTAAGCAGTTTAAAGGCGAATAGAAAAAGAAGTCTTAAAAATGCATATATCTCTCATAGCAGAAAAAAAAATATATTCATTTTCCATAATACCTAGAAAAAGAAATGCTTATTTCCTTCAAAATATTTAGGCTATTCACTAAAACCAGTACTTTAACAACACGCAGCATGTGTGAACACGGACAACGCGTCATGCTTTTACCATTTCTCATGAATGAGGGACACCTGACTGCCCAGCCCTGCCGGTAGCCTGTGTCGTGTTAGGAAGGGACGGGCAGGGGCTCCAGGAACGTGTGGTGGCTCTGGATTCGTTCCAGAAGCTGCTGGGCCACAGGTCTGAATTCTGTTTCCCAGTGCAGCCTGTGGTAACTTTTCAGGTCTTGGTCAAAGCTGCCATCCAGGGCTAGTTCTTCATCTGTGTCAGGAGAAAGAAAAGAAAAGAAAAGAAAAGAAAAGAAAGAAAGAAAAAGTCATAATTAGAGCCATTCTGCGGAGTGGGAATGCACCGGATACATTTCATTTCCTGGGGGGACCTCTCACTCTGGTCATCTGTAATGCCACCATGGCTGTGCATGACTCTATGATACAGGATGTGCCTCAGATGAAAAGGCGTTTGTTTGTTTGTTTGTTTGTTTGGTGTGATTGCTATTGAGATAACGTCTTCTATGTTGCCTAGGCTTACACTACTCTGCAATTTCTGGACTCCTGCTATTCTCCTGCCTCAGATTTCCCAGGAGAGGAGAGGACAGGCTCACACCACTGCACCCTGACAGGGGGGCGGGGAAAGGCTATTTTATTGGGAGTACTTATGAACTCAAATATTTAAGAACATGTGTGTGTGTGTGTGTGTGTGTGTGTGTGTGTGTGTGTTTACTTTAGGTCTTTTGGGGGGGTCTTTTAGTTTTATATTTTGATGTTTGAGGGGGTTTCTCTGTATAACAGACCAGGCTGGCCTTGAATTCACAGAGATCCTTCTGCCTCTGTGGCCCGAGTGCTGGGATTAAAGCCGTGTGCTCCCACACCTTGCCCATTGGCTCTTTATTTTTATTGTGTTATCATTATTAATGCTTCTGGGTGTTTTCCCTCGAGTACTCATGTGGTGTCTGCGCAGGCCAGAAGAGGGGACCGGATCCCCTAGAACTCAAGTTAGAGACGGTTGTGAGCCTCTGTGTACGTGCTGAGAGTCAGGGCAAATGGCTGGAGCTGCCAGCATGCTCCTGCAAAACAGTGCGTTTCCGTGTCTTTTTTGTTTTTGTTTTCCAAGACAGGGTTTCTCTGTGTAGCCTTGGCTGACCTGGACTCTCTTTGTAGACCAGGCTGGCCTCGAACTCACAGTGATTGTCTGCCTCTGCCTCCCTGAGTGCTGGGATTACAAGCGTGTGCCACTGCACCCTGCATAGCTTAGTGTCTTCATTTAAAGGGGAAATAATTTTATAAATACCTTTTTAGATTGAGGTAAATTTTTCTTTTAATAACTTGCTAAGTTTCGCTTATCTATTATTTCTCATCCAAACACCAATCACAATTTCTGAAAATAAATGAAGACAATGGCTTCCTCATATGCTTTAGAAATTACTTCAATGACTGAGAGAGACAGAAAGACTGGGGCATCTTTTGGAGAAATGGGCCAATTTGACACAAAAGCTACTCCCCACCCCACACATAAACAAAACAAAACACCTAGGGGCACAGAGTCCTAAAGACTCTGAGTCCCCAAAGAGAGCATGAAGAAATGCAAAAAAGGCACTTGCAAAAATAAAAAATGAAAGTTTAATTTGCTTCTTAACACAAGACCACACTGAATTCTGGGAGCGCACTCAAGTGCCTCCAACCGAGTGGAAAGAAGCAGCCCCAGAACTCACTAGCCACCACCTCTTTCCCTGTTCCTATTGGGCCTTACCTCACACCGTGGGTGACATAGCTCAGAAACGTGCACCTGCTCTGCCATTACCAGTTCTGTGGCTGAGCTAGATAATTTGCTCGGCGACCATTAAGTCCCAAGACGGCAAACCCTGGTCCTTACATGATGTGCAAACACGTGACAGGCCTGTGAGAGGCCGCTAGTGAGTGTTTGCTACTGTGTCTACAGTGTCTGTAGCCGACATCTGTGTCTGGTTCAGTGTGTACTTGGCACCAAGGGTGTCAGTGTCACCAACATTAGATAAGGGAGTGCAGGAACCCTGTTTGGACTGTCCCCTCCCCTCCTGGGGATCAAGTGCAGAGCTATGCGGCTTTGAGATAAGTTCCTGTGAAGACACAAGCACTCCAGCCAGGCCTCCATGGCGACCTTGTAAGCAAACCTGGCCCTCTCCACCGGTGAGATAACCCAGGCCTCCAGAGCCGGGAGGGCACTGCCAGTGTTCCATGCCTTTGAAGGCCTTCCTGTTTGTCCTCTTCAGGACACGAAGAGCCTGCTAGACTGAGTGACTCCAGATTTCTAGACCATCTCTTCCTGTTTCATCTTTTCTAGATCTTTCTGAGCAGTAAACATTGGCTGGCAAAGTCTGTTTTAAGCTCCTTTCCCAAGGTGTTTAGGTCTAATCAGGAGGCTTTATAGTTCCCTCCTCTGTTAGGGCTGGGGATGGATCTGGTGCTGTAGTTTTTGTTTTACTCTAACACTAGCACTCTGGGGCCCTTGAGGCCCAGCCTTTATAGAAATTACTTCATCCATAGTCAGACCATGTTAACGCTAAGTCAGGATAGATTACATAAGAAATAGCTCATTAGCTACCAATTAAAAAAATGTAGGAGTTGACGGCCAAACTCTGCCAAGACAGGGTAAGCAAGTCCTCAATAGTTCCTGCCTCACAAGTATGTCTGTCAGATATACTGGGCCAGAAGGCTGAAGATGATGCTCCAATGTTATAGAGAGTTTTAGGTGACTTTTCAGGCAGAAAGCTCTGCCTCTGTCTCTGTCATCTTCTCATTTGGAAAGCTACTAACCTGCACTCCCGGCATACTCAGGTAATTAAGTTTATTCCTTCTCAAGTCTCTGATGGAGTTGAAGACCAGGTAGCTTAGTTTTACAATGAAGCTTAGTTGCTTAGGGGTTAAGATGTTTTTAGGTCTAGATAGATGTTTTAAGTTGATAATGTGATAAGATGTGATGGAGACTGATTTACATTCAGAATTTTAGACACACCAAGGTAGGAAAGATGTCTTCTTCAAGGCTGTCAACTACAAATAGCCAAAAAAAAAAAAAAAAAAAAAACCCTAAGAATGTAACATTTATATAATTCCTGATTGTGTCATGGTTCTTCTTGCTACAGGTAGTTTATTGTATATACATGCAATAATATAAATGTATATGTAAACTAAAAAATGTTTAAGTAATAAAAAGGAAAAAACAAAAAAATAAATTTATTAATTAAAAAAAGAAATCTTGAATCCCCCCCCCCAAAAAAAAGAAAGAAAGAAAAGAAAAATGCAGAAACAAAAAGTGCATTAAGGTGGCATGCTACACTGAGTATTAGGTTTTGAACTTGCATGGCAAGGAGTAGCAGGAGCTGATCCAATTAAAACTCAGATCCATCAAACTTGCTGTGACCCTCAGGAAAAGTATTCTTTTGTTCCATGACCCTCTACATACTTATTGATGTAGGTACCTTTTCTACATGGTGTGATGACACAGCTAACATCTTCTTTGCCACTTTGGTTATTTTTTTTTTTAAGGCACACCTGTGAGGGATATCTGCCTAATTTTTAAAAAAGATTTATTTATTTGTTTGTTTGTTTAGTATGTATATTGTGCTCTGTCTGTGTGTACACCTGCCTCCCAGAAGAGGGCATCAAATCACATTACAGATGGTTGTGAGGCTCCGTGTGGTTGCTGGGAATTGAACTTGGGGACTCTGAAAGAGCAGTCAGTTCTCTTAACCTTGGAACCACATCTCCTGCCCCAGCTACTTTAGTTTGTTAAAGATGTTGGTTATAATGGACACAACTGACACTATCACCCACAGTAGGAGCAGGACTGACTTTGATAACCAATTGTTCCCAGGCTTTCTCTACGCACTGCACATTTGGACATTAAGACTTAGGGTGAAGTACTTCAAAGGATTAAGACTTAAAAACCACCACTGCCGTGGTGCTGCAGTGCTGTAGTGCCCAGGGCCACAGGGCTCAGTGCCTCAGCACCCAGCGCCTCAGCGCCCAGCACCTAATGCCTCAGCCCTAATGCCTCAGCGCCCAGAGCCACAGTGCCCAGTGCCACGGCGCCCAGAGCCACGGCGCCCAGTGCCTCAGCGCCCAGTGCTTCAGCGTCCACTGCCTAATGCCTCAGTGCCCAGTGCCGCAGGGCCCAGTGCCTCAGCGCCCAGTGCCTCAGCACTCAGTGCCTCAGCGCCCAGAGCCACAGCACCCAGTATCACAGTGCCCAGTGAAGCTTGCCCCACTCGATGCACTAATTCCTAGCTTCCTGTGCAGCACAGGTCACTGGTGGAGAGGTCTCCTGTGTCTTTGGCCACTCTCTTTGAGGGGACAGTCTCAGCTGTTCCAGGCACACCTGATAGCACTTTGATACTGTCCTCATGTTGTGATCCGCCAACTGGAATGCCAGGTCCCACTCCCTCCTTGTCGTAAGACCTGACGCCAGGATCTGAGGACCGGGGAATGAGCACTCAGCAACCGAGACAGGGCCAGCAAGATGGTGCGGTAGGTTAAGGGACCTGTTGCCAAGCCTGGCAACCTGAGATTGATGCCCAGAATCCCCAAGTTGTCTTTTGATCTCCATACATGTACCATGGCATGCTCAAGTGCACACAGCACACACATACATGTACATACACCACCACCACTACCTCCAGCACAACCAAAGCCCATCCTAGTGGTATTCTTTAAATTCACAACAATAAACAATGCACCTCTCTTTGTCTCTGATTGGCAGCTTCATTAAAGGGGCTCACGGTGGGTCCCAAGATGAGAACTTCAATATTGAGTTTGTAAGAGATGACTCCAGGGGCTGCCACCCTCTGGCCTTAGTCTACTGTGTAAGCATGTCTGTACTTATGCTTTTTTTTTTTCCCTAGGTTCATTTGATGCTCCCAGTATGGTTTTTGAGGCCATTAGCTAAGTGTGGTCCCTTAGGTGGAAGTGAGTCCAGAGAGTGGCAGATTTGCGGCTACCCTGGACAACTCAACAGCCGATCGCTACAACATCCCAGTGTGAAGCATCCACTTTGGATGAAATGATGTGATTTCCCTCCAGTGGCTCCATGAAAAGCGAAGAAACAAAGCTTACAAAACCATCGTAAAGGAGAAAAACGCATAGCTCATGCTTCATGACCAACTGCTGTGTTAGCAGCCCAGGGATCCTGTGATTCAACCATCGCCACCGACTTCAAAGGCTGTGAGACCCTGCAAGGGGGTATGCTGCATATGTGACAGCCATGGGAGTGGGGTGGTAGGCAGCAGGCCAACTACAGCCCAATGCCTCCTGGGAATTCTGCCCTGCTCAGAAGCCAGCCCTGCCCACACCTTTTTCTGGTTGTTCCTTACAGGCTGGGCGGCTCCTCACACACTCAGAACTGATAGTCCCCATCAGGCCCCAGAGGACAGAGTTTCAGGGAAGCACACAGAAGCCTCAGGCCACCAATAAGTGGCTCTCTAAGCCAGCCACGTCTTCTGCCTGACATGGGGAAAGAGTGTCAACAGCAAAGGAGACGCAGAAGAAACCAACACTGGGTGTGGAAAGTGAGAGTTTGAGGTAGCAAAACACATGAGCAGGTATTAGATTAGAGGCAGTGAGGGGGAACAGGGGCGCTTAGCTTAGGCGGAGCTGGGTCTCCAGAACACTAGACCCAGAGCAGGGCTGGGACACCTGCTCCTGAGCAGGTTGACTACGCCCCGGCAGACTATGCAATATCCGGTTTCCTGGCTTCCTCCTCCTTGCATACCCTTCCCTGAGCTGTCTTCAGGAACTAGAGCAGAGGTCCCCAATGCCTGGCGCTGCGCTTCAGACTCCGTCAAGGAACCATTTAAATCATGGATTCCAGGCTGCGCCGAGAGTCCCTGAAATCAGAACTGCCAGGGCTGCACCAATCGACTCCACAGCTGACTTCCGAGCTCAGGCCCCATGGGGACTGAACTCAGACAGCCTGTGAGGGCATCCCTGCCTCCTGCCACCTGGGAATCCCCCATGCTCACAAGGGCACTGAGAATGTCAGTCATTTACAGCTAGGCCCACTCTTTTTACTCTAAATTTTAATGCACAAAACTGCATACATCTTCACAACAAACTCCACAATGGCCACGCAGATCTGATTCTTTCACTTAACTTCAGAGCATATTAGCCCTGCTGGAGGTCTTGGCTGGTATCAGGCACAGTCTTAAACTCTTGGTGTAAGTGCACATTTATTCCAGCACCCTGAAGGGAAGGCATCAGCTAACTGAATTTAAAGGGGATAAAAAAAATAAACTTAAAGAGGTGTGATGGTTTAATAGGAACGGCCCCCATAGGCTCATAGATCTGAATGCTCCATCATTAGGGGGAACTGCTACTTGCTAGGGCTTAGGGGGTGTGGCCTTCCTGGGGTGGGTGTGGCCTTGTTGGAGGAAGTGTGTCACTGGGGGGTGGGATTTGCAGTTTCAAAAGCCCAAGCCAGGCCCAGTCTCTCTCTCTCCTCCTACTGCCTGGAGCTCTTAGCTCCTTCTCCAACACCATGGCTGCCTGTGTGCTGCCATGCTCCCTGCCATGACAATGAATTAAGCCTCTGAAACTGTAAGAAAGCCCCAATTAACTGCTTCCTGTTTTAGGAGTCTCTTCACAGCAACAAAACAGTCACTGAGCCAAGATGCTAAGGCCAAGGTCTAAAAACTTACAAAGGATAAAGCTAGAATCTAAAGTTTGGAGCTGTTTGACTGAGAGACTTTGGGTCTTTTATTTCAATTCTGTTGTGATGCTTGTTTAAGCCTCGCAGTTAACTTTCTGAGGCTGAACGGGGCCTACCACACTCCCATTTTAGAGATAGAAAGGTATACAATAAAAGAGAGATGCAATGTTCAAATGACACTACAAATTCAAGCCCACGGCTTCTTACCTACGCTGAGCCTTTCCATACAGCTACGCTGGGCCCTCTAACTGGAAACCAAGGAGCCTCGCCTCCATGCAGGGAATAGAATTTGTAAAATCATTCAGTCATCAACTGACCGAAATTATTGTTTTTAGACCTAAAGCATGCTGGGGAAAAAAAAAATTCTAAAAACAGAAAAAAGTTAAAGGAAACAATCTTCAGTTTATATGCTTTCTGACTTCCCGAGTGCGGGGAGCCCACTGTAGTGGCAAACAGTCTTATAGACCCTCCCCATGTGATAATTAGCATCACTAATTATATTCAGTTGAAAGCGTGGCTTAATTCAAAACATATTTTCCTAATTATGACAGAGTCTACATGCTTTCAAAGAGCAGAGGCACAAGGCTGATGACATTTATGCAATCAAAGAAAATGGAGGGGGTGGGCAAAGAAAAAAATCATGCCGGCCCCAGTTGCAGGCAGTTAGAAATCCTTCTGTTAGGGCCGCGGCACTCGGTGTCTTTCAGAACCTCTTTAGGAGAGTTCCATGTTACCATCACCTTTCAGATTCTGCGGCTGGGCGCCAGTCTTTCCCACAGCACGCCAGAGGACACAGTTTTCTCGCCTCCGGTTGGTAAAGGTCACAGATCTGGGGTAAGGGCCCCTTACCTAAAAATGACGACAAGAGGACTAGAAGTGTGTTGGTGACTTCGTCTCCAAAGCAGGCGGATGTGTTTGTGATGTTCTCACTCAAGTTCCACAAGGCCTTGCACACCAGGCAGGCCAGCTGCCAATCACCGGGACCCAAGTCTCTTAGACAGTCCACCAGCCTGAGTAAGGAACGTCAAAGGGAAGCGTTAAGGGGCTAGAATCTGTCTGCAAGCTTTACACTGTTGGCATGGCGGCTAGCCTTCTGAATTCCACAGACCTATCATTTAAGTTCATGCCTACAAATCTGACTGACTACAAAGCCCCCCCATGCACCTCTAAGTTGTGGCAAGCGTCCAGGAGATTCTGACCCCCGTGTCTCTAGCCCCACTCCTCTAGTGGGATGAATGACGGGCCCAACCTCCCAGAAAAAAACATGTCGCCGCCATCCTGGGACTCGGGAGTTCACGCCTTGGAACTTACTTTTTAATGCCACCGCCTTCTTTCAGGATGGCACGCTTGTCCTTATCCACAGTGAGGTTCAGGAGGACCCCACAGGCCGAAAAGCAAATGTCCTGGTGTTTGGCTTCCAGCAATGCGATCATGAACTTGTGGACTGGGAGGGCAGAGAACACACGCAGACCCGTGAGCGCCGGCAGACCAGAGAAGGAAGGCCTGCATCCCAGCTGCAGCTACTCTTACCAATGGGGTGGGGGTTGTGGAGGGGGCGTGGAGGAGGGATAGAAAGTGGGAAGGCGTGGCTTGCAACGCTGGACGGTGGTTAGTGTGATGAACCCACTCCCGCTTCCCACAGCCTCTGGCCCTGCCATCACTGAGCCAACAGCAGCTCCCTCTCCAGGGAGATGAGTCCCTGCTGGTGGGACATGGGTGACATTTCCCCATGCTTGTTCTCAAAGGCCTTTTTAGACCTCCAGTTAATGGACAGCCTGAGGCAGCGGAGTTCCGTCCTGATGAGATCTTTCTGAGCCTCCAGAACACAAGAGATTCATAGGCCACTAGGAACTGGCCAGCGCAGCACAAGGCTGCTGGTGCAGGGACAGTGCAAGCTGTGGGCCAATCATTTCCTAGGAGATGGGACAACACATTGTAAGTCCTGTTTTCTCACCCTCAAGTAGGGGTCCAGCGAAGGGATCAGGGAGTGGATGAGGTGAGGAAACTACCAGATCCCATTTACCAGTGGCTACCCTGTTATACATGCGGACCTGTGGACCACTTGACAGTGAGCTTGACCACAGCTACATCCCATGCATATAACATCCTGAAGACCCCAGAGGATGCACCGCCAAGTGCTAGTCCTCTCAGGGCACGAGCATGAGGGACTGCATCTTGCTGGTGCTGCAGCTGTATTTGCCTGATCTAGATTTGCCACCATCAGCGCGGTTAGACATCTTTTGTTTGCAGGGCTGGCGTGTTTCACTTGAGAAAGGGTCTCTAGTACCCTGGTGTACTGGATGGTCCAGCTTCAACTCAACACAAACCATAGTCACCTGAGGGGAGGGAACATCACCTGAGAAACTGCTTCTGTAAGATCTAGCAAGCCTGGGGCCATTCTTAGTTGGTGATGTGGCCCTGGTGCTGTAAGAAAGCAGGCTGGGCAAGCAAGAGGAGCAAGGCAGTAAGCAGGACCCCTCCGTGGCCTCTGCATCAGCACCTGCAGTGTGATTCAGGATATTTAAATCAAAGAAACCCCTTCTTCCTCAAGTTGCTTTTGATCACGGTGTTTCATCACAGCACTGGTAACTCTTACTAGGATCCCCAGGCTGGCTTTGAACTTGCTATGTAGCTGGGGGCGGGGGTGAAGTTTTGATTCTCCTGTCTCTGTTGGCACTAGCAGACCAGGTTTATGCAGTCTAAGGACAGAATGCAGGGCCTTGAGCATTGCTAAGCAAACACTCATTGAGAGATCCCCAGCCCTAGACAGTTAAAAAAAAATTATTGTTCTGTATGGTTCAAATCAACATCTGGATACCTGCCACCCAGCTAGCTTAACAATCAGAGCACTGCGTCCAAAACAGGTTATATTTCATCTGCATATGCAAGTCTCATTCATCAATTGGGGCAAGTTAAAAAAAAAAGAATAAAGCAAGTCTAGTATTCTATCTTTTGATGCCTCTTTCCCTCTAAGTGGCAAATCGTATCTTAAATGTGGAGTCAATAATTTCCAAACACCGTTTATGTTCTCTATCATTACTACGTCAATGTAGATACATAATACTTTAGGCAGTATTTGTGAGGGTTGGGGGGGGGTTGGTTTTTTTTGCTTGTTTCCTGAGGCCTAGCTGACTTGGAATTTACTATACAGATCAGGATGGTCATGAATCCACAGAGATCCACCTGCCTCTGCTCCCTGAGGGTTAAGGGAAAGCATATTATTTTCTATTTTTTATTGTATATAACTAGCTTTTTCACTTCTACATTATGTGTTTCTGGTTAATTGTGCTGACCTATGTCTAATTCATGCCTACCTATAAATGAGTCACTGTGGAACATTACGTTGTATGAGCATGCATATTTACAAAACGTAATGCATTATGCTCCCTGGAGCTGTCTTTTTGGTTGTTGGACACTTAGTAGTTACAAGCAAAGTGTGACATAGTCTAGTGTGTAAATGAAAACAATCGCTAGCCTATCGCCTGGACTAGAAATGAGTGCAGATTCCATTAAACACACAACACAAACATGCTCTCATACATGCAGGTATTCAGGAGCATGCACACATGCATGCATGCATGCACACAGGCACACACACGTGTGCACACACATGAGCATGCTCTTGCACATGCACACATGCCCAGCACATACACACATGCACACGACATACTCTTGTACATGCACACATGCACCAGCACATATACACACACACACACACACAAAAGCACACTCCTTCACATGCACACGTGCACAAACCCCCTTGAGCATGCTCCTACACATGTACACATGCTTACACACACACACACACACACACACACACACACCTTATTGATCAAGAGGGCACTCTCTGGGTTTGTGAACACACACTTGGTCTATACCAGCACCCTGTGTGGTCCCCCATATGGGACAAATGTAAAGTATGGCTCATCTCAGAACAGAAACATCCCTCTAATCGCTGAAGGTTCCAAGTCACTTAGCTGACTGCTGGCAAGAACCTTGCATCTTAACTGTCACTAACCCACCATTTTTCTGCATGAGGAAATTGCAGACGTCATGGTCCTGGGAGAGATTTCCGAAGACACGCACAGCCTCCAGGATCCCATCCATGTTGTTACTCACGAGGAGCTTTAAGAGCACTGGGTTTGGTAGAGAGAGAAAGTGAGTACATTTACAATAATGTCCAAACATCGCTTATACTCTCTACCATGACTTCATACATGCATGTGCATTCACAACACCAGAGGTGGTACTACTGTGTGTGTGATTTTTGTCTATGTGGGGTTTGTTGTTGTTGTTGTTTTTACTATTTGTTTGACACAGCCAAGGCTAGCCTGGAACTTGCAATGTAGACGAGGCTGGCCCTAAACTCCCAGAAGTCTACCAGCCTCTGCTTCTGGAGTGCTGGAAGCCTTGCACATTTTTAAGTTTACACTGGTAACATTATTCTATATTTCTTCCTATAACTGTGTTTAAAAGTGAATGAAAACTAATTTCCTACCAAATAACTGAGAACTGAACATTTTCTTAATATATATAAACCGTGGGACATTTCAACAAGAGCTAAGAACCAAATCACTCCCATGTTCAAGGTTCTTACGCACGGCGCGGGAGAGCTGCCGCAGTAACTCCTCCAGGGGTGCTTATGAATGAGTGTCCGTGAAGCCACGCCCAGCGTTTATGAATGGGCGCCTATGAAGCCACGCCCAGTGTCTATGAATGAGTGTCCGTGAAGCCACGCCCAGTGTTTAGGAATGGGCACCTATGAAGCCACGGCCGACCCTGAGCCTTACGTTCAGCAACATACAGCTTTCTGTGTCGCAGGACGGAGCTCTTCACTTGGTAGAAGGACAGATTGTTGATGGCTGCTGTGGTATTGATCACCAGCTCCTCACAGTCGCCCAGTGACTTGGATTCTGAAACCAAGTGACCAGGGAGTCAGAAACGCTTGGCCCTGCAGATCCAGTGATGCCACACATTCACGGCAACAGAAGCTGAGGCTGGGGAACACGCTGGGTGTAGGGGCTCCAGAGATACTGCTTGGGAAAGCTTTACCACCCATGTCATGGCTGCCTGCAGAGAGATGCAGCAATGTGGGACATGCTAACTCGGTTCCCACAGCCTGGTCTAGAACAGTCTGGTGGGGCCCTGCATCTGCATTGAAGGGGACAAGACCACAGGGACCTGAGCTGTCCCTGGCCCCGCCCACCCACCCGCCCTGGCTTCAGGGCTGACTCTAGTTCTCAAATCCTACCTCCCAACAGAGTGGTCCTCAGGTCATTGTCCATCCCTCACCATTAGCTCTGTCTTTCAAACACAACAGATGGCTTCCATGGCATCTGCCATCCCAGCCTCGCCCCACCTCTGACTCATCTTCCTGCCTTCACCTCCTGGGTGCCAGGATTACAAGTGCATCCACCATGCCCAGTTTTTTGAACCCAGGGCTTGGACTTTAGGCATTTCCTGGGGCTCCAAATAAACGTACAGGGACTGGAGACAGCAGCTCAGTTGGTAGAGGGCTTGGCCGGCATGCGGAGCCCTGCTTTGATTACGAGCACTGCATGAAGCAGGTGACATGGTGGACACATGTAAAACCATTACTCATGAGATAGAGGCAGGTAAATCAGGAGTTCCAGGTCACCCTTGGCTATACAGTGAGTTTAAGAACAGTCTGGGCTACATAAAAAGAAAGAACGAAAACAAGAAAAAACAAACAATCTCTGCTAAATGACTATGATGATAAATGAACACATTTTTTGCTTAATACATATGACCTTCAGTAATTTCTGTCCCTATCTCTCACTCTACCTCCAGACTCATTTTTATTTTTATTTTTATTTTTTTTGAGACAGAGATCTACCTGCCTCCATCTCTCCAGGCGGACTGTGAATTTCAGCCTCCAGATAGGTAAGAAATGCATCTCTGATGTGGGAGCCTGGAGAGACGGCTGAAAGCTCAGAGTGCTTGCTGTTCTTCCAAAGCACCGGAGTTCCGCTCCCAGCACCCACGTCTGGCAGCTCACAACCACACGTAACTCCAGAGCTGGGGTCTCTGACATCCCTCACCCCCGGCCTCTATAAGCACTTGTGTACATGGCATACTCACAGGCACATGAGCACACAGATCAGAAGCAATTTCTGTTGTGACAGAGTAAACTAGAAAGGTGGGACATGAAAGATGGGGGGACACGACTACAGGTAACGTGAGATCTGGAAAAGGAGATGAACTCTGTTCATACGGACTGATCCTGGGAAATTTTAGAATTTCCCAGTTTTGTGGCGGTGGGTTTGGTTTGGTTTTGAGACAGGTCTCATATAGCCCAGGCAGGCTTTCAACCTCGCTCTGCTGCCTGAGTGCTGGGATTGCAGACATGGCCACCTCAATGTGGGATAAGTTTAGCTGGAGACTTAAACCCCAGGCCCGTGTGTATGTCAGGCAAGCATTCTACAAAGTGACCCAACGCCCAAAAGTGTTTTTCCTTTTCACAGAAAAGCTAAGGAGGTTCCTTAAGAAGTGAGCCGAGGGCTGGAGAGATGGCTCAGAGGTTAGGAGCTCTGCCTGCTCTTCCAAAGGTCCTGACTTCAATTCCCAGCAACCACATGGTGGCTCAGAACCATCTATAATGTGATCTGATGCCCTCTTCTGGTGTGCAGGTGTACATAGAGGCAGAACACTGTATAATAAATAAATAAATAAATAAATAAATAAATAAATAAATAAATCTTAAAAAAAAAAAAAAAGAAGTGAGCTGTTAAGCCCTCCCGCAGATCTGTCCTGGGCCTACAGCTCTCACCGAGAATGCTCAGCAGCAGGCTCACCACCTGCACGTTGGCTGCCAGCACAGGGCCAATGCGCGGGTGAATGGCTAAGTTGGCCAGGACCCGGGTCAGCTTGATCAGCACATCCTCGGCCTCTGCCTCTGGCCTGGCTCCTGAGAGCCCCGAACTTGTTGAGTGCTCCTCAGGCTGGGAGAAGTTCTGAAACAGCTCGAGCAGGGTTTCAACGCTCCCACTCTCATTGGAGAATAATTCCCGGGCCTGGTTACTTTTCGCTGTCAGGTTGCCAAGGATAAAAACAACTCGAATTACTAAATCCTGCAATAAACAAAAGACAGAGCATTACAAGCATAAAGGAGCTGGAGCAGTCAGTGGAAAGAATACAGTGTGGTTTAATTTATGCACAACTTAACTAATAGGAAAATGGATCACATCTGGCTTGTACAAAGTCTCTTGCAGCATTTGCGTCCTAAGATGGGTGCAAAGTGACAGAAGAGATTAGAAGCGCCTGGTGGCCCTGAATGAACGCAGAAGGACTGACGGACTCCTCCAGGCCTGAGAGCCTTCATCTCAAAATGTGGGTGGTCTTTTTTAAAACCTGGAAACAATTAGTTGAGTGAGCTAAATATGTCATGTGAGTTCACATTGTGAAGCTAATAGATTTCTTGAGCATCCAAATTCTTTAACACACACACACAAAATAAAATTCCTCTCACGCCTCAATAGCCCAAACTCTCCACAGAAGGTCACTCAAAAGTTGAGCATTTCCTTATAGTGGAACTGGTCACAGCAGGCCTTCTTGGTTTTAGCACTGTTGATGCTTGCAGCAAGGTCACTCTGTCTGTCTGTCTGTCTGTCTGTCTGTCTGAGACACGGTCTCCTCATGTAGCCCACATCTAGAACCACTGTGCTACTGAGGGACCCATAGTAAAAAAAGTGACTGTTACTTCTGGGAGTAAGTGGTAGCTACGTGACTGACACTTAACATTGTTTGCTGGAGAAATGATATTGATTTACATTCAGAATTTTAGATTCACCAAGCTAGGAAAGATGTTTTCTACAAATAGCCAAAACACTATGGATGCAACATATATATAATTCCTGATTGTTTTGTGGTTCTTCTTGCTGTAGGAAGTTTACTGTATATATGTGTAATAATATAAATGTATATGTAAAAAAATATTTAATAAAAAATTATTGTTTTTAATTTACCAGTATGATCAGTATGCCCGGCTAGTAATCAATTAATTAAGACACACACACTTGTTATATTTTAAAATGGCCTTAGTTAACCTGGGGCAGGGCAGACATTAATCCTCTACCCTATTTCCCATAGTGGTGTAGGTATGTGACACCTGCCCCAGTCCCATATCATCTGTTTCTAATAAATTCTATCAGGCTACTTCCCATCCATAATATCAAATACTTGCTAATGCTTTTTTTTATCTGAGCTGGATTCTCTATCCACGCCAGCCATGTGCGTCTCCTCCATCTAACCCATGGCGGCCTTCCTCTCTTCCCTTCAGGTCTCTCTCCTTCCTCTTCGTGGAGGTCTTTCTTCTACCTAGAATTCCTCTCTCTCCTAGTCCCACCTATCTCCTGCCTGCCCAGGCAAGATGGCTTTTTATTAAGCAAAATATGGGTCACAGAGAGAGCAAGCAGTAATTAGCATAAAAATACATCAGACCATTCCCCAACAAAAAATTCCTAATAAAAAGATACAAAGTAACAGAATGGGTTTTTAAAAAATTAAAATAAAATTGTTTGCTGGCTTATACATCATATGTATAAATTCACTTTTCTGTCTATGTGCCATATAATAGATAGATGTTCTTATTTATTGGCTTTTCCTGAAATATGGTCTTATGTATCCCAGGGTGGACTTGAACTCACTATGTAGCCAAAGATGACCTTGAACTCCAGGTCCTTTGCCCCCACCTCTTGAGTGCTGGGACAACTGCAGGTGTGTGGTGCCAAATCCACTTTATTTTATTTTGTTCTGGAAATTGGACCCAGAGCTTTGTGCACGCTAGGGCAAGTACCTATCAACTGAAACCCTGCCCCCAAGGCTCTAAACTTGTTCTTAAAAAAAAAAAAAAAAAAGGTAAGATCAGGACATCTGAGGCTGAGGCAGGGGAATTACCTTGAGTTCAAGGCCAGAATGGGCTACATAGTGAATTTCAGGTAGTCTGGGCTAGAGAGGGAAGAAGAAGAAAGAAGAAAGAAGAAGAAGAAGAAGAAGAAGAAGAAGAAGAAGAAGAAGAAGAAGAAGAAGAAGAAGAAGAAGAAGAAGAAGAAGAAGAAGGAAGAAGAAGAAGAAGAAGAAGAAGAAGAAGAAGAAGAAGAAGAAGAAGAAGAAGAAGAAGAAGAAGAAACATGAAGGGAAAAAGTAAAAGAGAAGAAAAAATAATAAAATAAAAACCTAAAATGAGAACTGTAAATTCAAGAAACAGAATAAGCATGGCTTCCCTGGGCATGGTACTGCCTGCCGGTAATTCCCAGCACCAAAGAGGAAGGCAGAAGGGTCACCACCTTCCACCACCCAGCACGTTTGAGGCCATGTGAGCTGCACGGCACGCAGTTTACTTAATTTGACCATGGTACACAGGATGGCGAATGCGTAGAAGAGGCATCAGGGAAGGTAATGATAACAGAGATCTTGCTAAGGGCCGTCGCTGGGTCGGGTGTGATGCTCAGGGTGCCGGGCCCTGCAGGTCCCAAGGCTAGTGCAAGCGGAACTGGACTTGAACCCAGAGCTTCCTGGATACTGGGGTTCTCACACGCAGCAGCCATTGGCTTCTCTCCTCTGCCCTGGCCGCTTCTGGACAGTTAGGGACTTCCGCCACTACCCAGGGGCGTTTCCACCACTCTGGCTTCCTGATCAGGTTAGTAGTTACTTTGGCCTTAAGGAAGGGGGCAGGGCCAAAGGCTGGGCACCTTTTCTGCAAGGTGCGAAGGAACATACAGGATCCTGAGGTTCAATGCAGGGCCTTGGCCGTGGCAAAGAGTCAGAGGCAGATTGAGGGCAAAGGACACCTTCTGATTTTCAGGCAACAAATCTGCCGGTGTCAACTTGTCCCTGCTTGTTCTTGAAGAAATGTCCCTGGCTCTGGCAGAGCAGCAGTGGGGCTGCTGGCACAGCTGTGAGCTACTTGCCATCATGCAGAAGGGGCAGAGCCCAACACTGTGGCAAGGACTGGAGCCTGGGGCACGGGGTGGTGGTGGTGGTGGTGGTGGTGGTTGTTGATGTTGTTAGTTGTTGTTGTTGGTTGGTACTGGGGTGGTTGATGGTGGTGGTGGTGGTGGTGGTGGTGTCCATTTTCAGAGACAGTTCAAGTCAAAGCACTCAGCAGTCATCCAGTTAGGAGAGCCTGCTTCTGCTCCACCTCTGGAAAGAAGACGTTCATTCCCAGCTAAGGCTTAGATGGGCAGGACTGGGAGTGTGCACACAGAGACCAACATGACCGTGCTCTGAACCGCTTAGTCTACCTGACAAGCGCAGGCTAATCTATGAGGGGAAACATCTTTGCAAAGAGCAAAACAGCAAAGGAGATGAATTCTAGCTAGAGACACGGGAGGCTCAGGGTCCCTGGACCCCTAGTGATGATCATGAGACTGAAAGAGTGAGACACAGGCACAGTGTAATTACAGTGCACCAACATCTTAGCTAACTGCTGGGCTGACCCAACGGATTCAGAGGAGTATAGAAAAAAAGGATACTCAAAGCTGGGAGTTAGGGTTGCATACCTGAGTCCCAGCACTCACAAAGACTGTGAGTTCAAAGCCAAAGTCAGACTTTGAAACACAGGAAGGAAGGAAGAAAGGGAGGGAGGAAGGGAGGGAGGGAGAGAGAGAGAGAGAGAGAGAGAGAGAGAGAGAGAGAGAGAGAGAGAGAGAAACGGCTCAGGAAGTAAAGGTGCTTGCTACCAAGGGTGGAGAGAAACGAGTTAGCTTCTAGCTTCCACATGTGTGCCATGGCATGCATATGCCTGTACACACACACACACACACACACACACACACACACACACACACACACACTAAACATTTTGGGGAGAAAGGGGAGTAAGAAGGAATGAGGAAGCGAGATGCCAACGAGCAGCAGAACTATCACAAACGAGCTTGAGATGACCCCTGACATGCCATGGAGCACTGGCTGTGCGCATCTGCTGTGTGGACAGGGCTGGGTCTCTGTAAGACAATCTATCTCATGGCGCCTGAGATGCCTGGCCATGCACATTCTATAAAGAAGCTGAAGCCTGCGGCCTTAAATCGACAGTAAAGCATGGGATTTCACCATGACACTCAAATCCCACTGCATAGTTCCTTTAAGCAATTCCTGACGCCGAAGGCGCTGGGCTCTCAAAGTAAGGAACTGAGGAGACTCATCTCCAATACCCAGGACAGGTGCAACAGAAAAGCATGATGGGGGTGTGGGGGGGGGTGCAGTTCCAAGAACTCAGGTCCTTGGCAGTAACTTCTGCCTCCTATTTCCCAAGCAGTGCCTGGGAGCAGAAGTTTTGCAAATGTTGATATGCCTCGGACTGACACGGTACAAGCTCTGCGTCCATAGCGGTTAATACTGATTGTAGCAGCAGCGCAAGGAGTCAACACGCGGACCTTCAGATGTGCTGGCAGGGGTCCAAAGTGTTCTAGGCTGCTCCCTCCCTGCTCTGATAGACACCACGGCCAACAGCCACTTGGGAAAGAAAGGGTTTATGTGGCTTGCACTTCCACACCTCAGTCTATCAGTGAGGGAAGTCAGGGCAGGAACCCGGAGGCAGGACCTGAAGGAAAGGCTAAGCAGGATGCTGCTTCCTGGCTTGCTCTCGGGCTCAAGAGTGGCACCACCCACAGTAGGCTGGACTTCCCCCATCAGTTGTCACCTAAGAAAATGGCCCCACAGGTTTGCCTATAGCCCAATTTGATGGAGGCATTTTCTCAGTTGAGGCTCTCTCTTGCCAGATGACCCTAGCTTGTGTCAAGTTGATAAAACAACAACAAAATGAACCTGTACACAAAGCTCAATAGACACACATGTGCACGCACACACACACACACACACACACACACACACACACACACACACACACACACGGGCCGAGTCTCTAGACACTGTAACTTCTGTCTTTGCCATCTGGGCAAAGTTGTTCGTAGCATCTCATCCTAGACAGCTAGCTCCTCCCCACTTCACACCAGCCACCTGAGCGTTCCCTGGCGGAGTTCTCCCATCCCCACAAGGCGACATGAAAAGAGACAGCAAAGACATTATAAGTGATTTAAAATGTCGTCTGAGGAACTTAACAAACAGCTTACTGATCTTGCTAAATCACTGTCAGGACCGATCCATTTACTTCCCAAATGTTCACCACTGCATTGTGAAGAATGCTCACTCGGTGTTTGTTTCTTTTTCTTTTTCCTTCCTTTCCCCTCTCCCTGGGTTGTCTGTCCCAGGGAACCTCAGCTGCCAGGATCCTATGAATTCATCTGCATAGACCAAGAGCTACTCTTTCTAAAACTCCCCCTGGCTCCTTGCCACATCTAAACAGCTTTGGTTCTAACATCTGTGTGGGTCCCCACATGATATGGACGGGTTCCCTTTGAAGTGGCCGTGGGGTGGGAAGAGTTAACACAGTCGCAGCAGTGCCTGTCTCCCTGCAGTCAGATGGAAAAAGGGAGGGGGTGGTTCCTGGCAGCAGCCGTGCCAACTGCAGGATGGCATGCGAGATCAACAAACGGGGATGACAGATTGTGCCGTGTGCAGCCTTCAGCCTCCACCAACTGCTCCCCTCACTGCTTCTGTCCTGCGACTGTGGCGTCTTTTCTTCCCACCTTTCTCAAATATGTTTCCCAAGGAGCCAGGAGCACAAAATAGGCCAAACAGAAGCAGTCTCATGGAAGGCTGTTCCTGCGCCTGTGCTTGGATGGCTCATCTACGATCCAGAGACCAGAAGCTAAGCAAGGGACTCTGGGGGCCATGGCTTCATTGTAAGTGACCTGGGCTCTTATCCCTGCCCTGAGAGGTATCCTCACTCGCAAACCCCACCCCTACACAGAGGTTATCTACTGCTGCCCAGGCCAACCCACCTGAAATAGACAAAGTACCTCTTAGCAAAAAATTAAAATTAAAAACAATCCCTAAACACCAAGAAAGTCAGACGTAGTGCTGCTCGCCTTTAATCCCAGCGCTTGGGAGGCAGAGGCAGGTGGATCTCTGTGAGTCCAAGGTGAGCCTGGCCTACAGAGTGAGTTCTAGGACAGCCAGAGTTACCCTGTCTCAAAAAGACAAAAACAAGGCAACCAACAAAGTACACAAATGGTAAAATCACTAGTTCACAGTCCCACAATTTCACAACAGGGAAAAAAAGTTCCTTCAAAACCCAGCTCTCCATCCCTCAGTCTTTCTCAGTCTCTGAGAGCAGCACTCTACTTCTACAGGATTTTTATTAAGCCAACACATCGGTGCACGCTCACACTGCAATTACATGGTTTTGAAATAGCAAAATGAAGATGAATCCGGAGAGGCTTTTAATATCCCTGAGAAGGCGATCTGGAATAACCAGTTCATTCTGACTTTCTAATTTTTCTGGAAATAGAACTAATTATTGGCAACTACAGCCAACCAGAGCCCAGACAGGCAGCACGCTACCATAAGAGGCCTGAGCTTTCTTGAGCCTGGCAGGCCTGCCTTCCTCAGGTCACCACGGGATGTCTCAATAGGCACGCACTTTATGGGTCTCACAAGTTATAAATAAATGACTTTAACTGGGGCAGGTCACTGCTAAACAGAATGGTCTGTGGCCACCTCCAGTAGCGGCGGCAGCAGCACTAGCTACTGTGGGAGCTACCTTCCATCTGAGAGCGACCGGCCTAAAGCCGGGAAGAGATTGCCACCCTTACTCCGGGGTATGGAAACTGAGGGTTCTGGAGACTCCACTGTGATGGGACAAAGTAGAGCCTGAACAATGACTTCTGAACACACTGATGCATGTCAATGCCTCATTCCCAACCCCCCAGGCCTGTGGTTTTGGTTTTTTTTTTTAAGCGGGAGGGGGTTTGAGACAGGGTCTCTCTCATATAGCCCTGGCTGACCTGGAACTCACTACATAGACTAGCGGGCCTCAAACTCACAGAGATCTACTTGCTTCTGCCTTCTGAGTACTGGGATGAAAAGGCATGTGCCAGGCATCTGTGGTCCTTCACCAATCTCTTAAACTGGTTGTGTGTCTTCTCTTGTGAAAGGTGGCCCTGGTGGCCTGTTTTTGGACTGCAGGAGGAGACTTGGAATCCCTTCTTCCTCATGGAGGCAGCACACAGCACACTCTGAAGTAGCATCACATGAGCCCTCTGCCCTCTGTGACCTACAGTGCTTTACCTCACAGCGCTCCCCACCCACAGGCAGCCGCAGTGAGCACATGGCTCTCACGCCCTCCCCACGGGGCCCTAAAATAGCCCCTGTACATAACGCTGACCATAGGAGGAGGACTGATGTCAAGCTGTCACAGAAGAAATAAACTATGTTCCACAGACTCCTCGTACCTAGGAGACAGCTCCTACCCAGCTTAGAAAAACATCTGAGAAAGATCTTTAAGAATTGGGAGTGGGGGGAAGGGCAAACTAATTGAAAAAATTTGGCACTCCCCCATGCCCTTAACCAGAAAATCAATCAAAAAGTCCTGTTTTAAACTCTGGCTAAAGTTGCCTGCATCTTAAGTGTTGATTCAGGATCTCCAGTTCGCTTTCTTTCTCTTTAAATAAAAACCTAAACATTATGTGCGCTTACAGGTGGCTGAGGAATAAATACACATTACTAAAGATGAGCTGCAGACTACCGGGAAAATGCTGGCTAACCCACCAGCACTGCAGATGGATTGCCAGTTGGCCTGAACATTTAAATGTATATAGCAGACCAATCCGAGAGGCCATAGACTCAAAACCAAGATGGAAGCAGATCGTTGTAAAGGCAGAGCTGACCACGCACGCTATCAACAGTCATTTACTGAGCGCTCACACTCCATAACTATGAACGTGGCTCCCACTCAAAAATACCAGGGCAAGAGCAGAATCTGACCATGCTGGGTTCCTTTTTCAGCCACAGACATGAAGGCATTTGGGTTCTGTGCTGAGTGGGGGAAGAGCCAGTTCCACAAGGACAAAGCAGCGGGTGCTGGAAAGAATGAGCAAGCTCAGACCCACTGTGCCTGCCCCGTCAGGGGTGCAGAACCCAGGGAGAGGCTGAACAGGGAGCGAGCTCAGCCAAATGCTCTCCCAGCACCACTGGGAAATGTGCCGGCAGAGAGGCCGGGAAGGCAGCCAAAGGACATGCTCCTGCCAGGGAGGAGGCGGAGAGCCAGTGGAAGCAAGTTACCACACAAAGACACCCAGGCAAGGGGTGGCGGAGAGTCCTCCTAACCAATCTACCACAGCTACTTAGAGGAGGCAGAGAGGAACATGGGGGGGTGGGGGTTTGTTCTCTGGGGTACTGAGTGTCTGGGTAGCACCAGAACTAGAAAAATGGGGAGCCATCCCAGGTCTCTCTTTGCATAACACGATGCCCAGGCTGTCCAAATCAGTGCCCATGCCGCATGCCTGCATTGAGGACCGTTTACCCTACACAGGCAGGTCTACATCGAACTACGTGGAACAAGAGGCTGCTTTTAAATACGGCACAAGTGAGGGAGGGAAAAGCATGAAAGCGGGAGGGAGGGAGGAACGGGAGGATACAAGTGATGGAATAACAACTGGGTTGTAATCTGAATAAATCAGTAATAATAAAAAAAGACAAATGAAAAAAAAATACGACACCAGCAAGGACCAGGCTGGTGACTCCAGACGGTGTTTGCAAAGCTCTGCCTCTAGTAGTTCTATTTAAAAAGGGGAGAGAGAGAGAGAGAGAGAGAGAGAGAGAGAGAGAGAGAAAGAGAGAGAGAGAAAGGGAGAGGTTCACTCTGAGTGGAAAGAGCTGAGGAGGCAATGGGTTAATGGTGACTGAACGCTGATATAGATAACGATTGTTCTTTGTGACTTTTGTGTGACCTCTGTAAAAAGGCTGCTCCTTACATAAGTCTTATTTCAGGCATTTTACCAGCTCTCTTGCCCAGTAGATATTTACAGGAGAAACGGGGAAAATCCCAACGTGTTCTTCCAAAAAAACAAACCCACACGTATTTTGCTGAGCTTCTAAAAGTAGCAGTGGTGACGTCAGAGGAGCCTCGGAAGCCAGCCCTGCCTCAGCAACACGGCTTGCTCCTTCCCCCTTATCAAGTCCATCTGTCTGCACATTTGGTTTGTACCAAATGCAATTTACACCATAAAGCAAGACAATATGTGCCTATTTCTGAAACGAGATTTGTCATTTAATTGGCTCTTGATAGGAATTCTTACCTAACTGAAAATCAGAGTGGCTCTGAACCAAGCTGGTGGCAACTCTGTTTCTGTCTCAGTTTTGTGTCCCTTGAGACCGGAGCTGCAGACCAGCTTAGCACTTGGACAAATTCATTACACAGATATAGTTGAAGCCATGCTGTTGTCACTGTGGGAGTCCAAGGAAGGGGAGCTTTTGTAGGGATGGTTGAACCTGAACCTCCCAGCTGTACACCCAACCATCATGCAGACTGAGCCCACATCACCCAGGGCTGCGTGTGAGATGTGTTGTCAACAGAAATAAGGTGCCACGCTCAAACATGTCTGCTGTGAATGTACAAGGTTCAGATGTGGGTATGTACTGTGCTCTTTCAAAGCGGGGGTGGGGGGGCTCTACAGGAATACGGGATTGTCTTGATGACAAAGCAGTACTCGTGGGCCCCTGAGGGTTCCAAGGGCCCCAATTCATCCCTCCTGAGTGGGCCACTCTGACTGGTGTCTGCCAAGGATGGCAGCTGGTCCTGGGACAACTTGTTTTGACAAAAGTCTGGCAGAGAAAATTAGGAGAACAGTCTAACGTAACATAGTATAATGTCTTGTTTTGCCTAAGAACTGTCTCTGAAGCTTGCTTCCCTCGGTGGTAGACCTCTTGTTTAACGCGCCCCCCCCACACACACACGCACACACACACACACACTCTCTCTCTCTCTCACACATACACACACACACTCACACACACACACTCTCACACACACACACACACACACACTCTCTCTCTCTCTCACACATACACACACACACACTCACACACACACACACACTCTCACACATACACACACACACACACACACACACACACACACACACACACACACACGGGGTGGGGTGGGGGTGGCACAACCAGATCAGAAATTGTCAGCCGCCCATTGCAAAGGTGAATGAAACAGGCCCACCATTTTTGAGAGAGGCTCACTCGGCTGCCCTTGCCACTTGCTTTCTACTTTGACACACACACCCTATGCCAGGGCGGCCTGCGTAAGCATTTGCAGGTCGCTGGACGTTTATCTAAAGTCGCTGCATCCACAAGGTAGGATGTGTCTCAGGGAGCCACTCCCACAGTTTGTGCTGCCCGCCCTCCGAAGAAGTCTCAGCTCTCGGGTCCCATCCCAGACCTCCTCCATCAGAACCACTCCCAGGAGATTCCTTCTAAGGATAAAGCAAGTGTGGAGGCCAGGATTGAATTGAGAAACCACTGCACATCGCCCAGCTTTAATCCCTACGGTCTATTTTTATAGTATTGCTTTACGAACACATATGAATTCACATTTCTATTAAATCACTCTCACAGCATGGATGTGTAGAACTTAAAAGTGAAGGCCGCCTACCCCTCCTGTAACTCTCAGATCACTCAGTAGTGCCTGTTTAAATGCTGCAGTCAACCTCAACAGCCGCAAAAGCAGCAGGGCCGACACCTGCTTTGGTACTTTTTCATATAATCTCATTCTCTTCCCCCCCCCCATGGCCTCCCCCCCCCCCCCCGCAGCCTCTCCCCCTCCCCCGCCACCGCCCTTCAACAAAAACAACAGCAGGTGGGGAAGAAGTATTTCACATCTCCCAACAGCAGTGAGCCCATACAGGATTTCCCCCCTCTATGTGTCATGGAAGTAACAAGCCACAGTTTCCTGTACAGCACCCTGCCTCCTGCTGAGATCGCTTTGGGAGGGGGGCAGTCACTGTGTGCATAGGTGACATTCGTTGGTATGAAGCACTTTTTTGTTTATTAGTTTGGGGACTCACTATGTAGCCTGGCTTGGTGTCTAACTTGTGATCCTCCTGCCTCAGTTTCCCTAGTGTTGGGACTAGAGGTGTGCGGTTTAGATTTCAGGTTGTATGAGAAATCACAACGGGCACACGCGAGGAGTCGCATCAGGAGGAGCACCTGCTCAGTGCCAGCCTGCTGGGTTCTATGATTTAAAACCACACGCGACTATAAATGTTGGTTTGATTTCACGTCAACTCTTGTCAACGAGCCAAGCTGTATGCAGAAGCGAAGGGTACAGTTTCTGCGTGTCATTTAGGGAGCACAGTGGGCACCCAGGGCATTCAGCTCTCAGAGCAGCTACCAAGGACTAGCATATTCTGTGTGTGTGTGTGTGTGTGTGAGAGAGAGAGAGAGAGAGAGACAGACAGACAGACAGACAGACAGACAGACACAGAGACAGAAACAGAGAAAGACAGAGACAGAGACAGAGACAGAGAGACAGAGAGAGACAGACACAGAGACAGAGACACAGAGACAGAGAATACATTCCAGGCTCCAGTCAGATTCGGAGATGTAGACAAGGAATGGCACATAAAACAGACAAGGACAAAAAGGATTTGTACAGCTTTGCTGTTTCTCTGGTCCTCACTGTTGCCTTTTATCCCAGATACTTTCATGCCCAGGACATTCATTCTCCAGACTTACTGCCCAGCCCCGGATTGGTGGCCCCTTCCTTCATTTTATTCAACATTAATTTTTAAATTATTTTTATTTTATGGGTATGGGTGTTTTGACTGCATGTATGCCTGTGCACTACTCACGTGCCTGGTGCAGGCAGGGGCTGGAAGGGGGCATCAAATCCCCCAGAACTGGAGTTTCAGATGTTTATGAGCCGCCATGTGACCACTGGAGTCAAACCCCGGTCCTCTGCAAGAGCAGTCAGTGCTCTGAACCACTGAGCCACCTCTCCAACCCCTCAGCATTGCTTTTTATATGTAAGATAATTTCAAATTGTGTTGGGTCAATAAATGTTAAATTGTAAGTTATATAAATGCATGCTTTCCAGATAGCACACAAAGATCCGTCTTGTAGATAATGACTTTCAGATAAACCCTTTCAGAATTTCAGATAAACCCTCTTTCGTTTGTTTTCACAAGTTTGCATTAGGCCAGATTAACTTTTTTTTTTTTTCTGTTTTGTTTTGTTTTTCAAGACAGGGTTTCTCTGTGTAGCCCTGGCTGTCCTGGAACTCTCTGCAGACCAGGCTAGCATCAAATTTTAGAGATCCACAGGCCTGTGTCTCCTTGAGATTAGAGTGCCACCATGCCTGCCTCAGATGAAATCTTAAATGTTGCTGGTCTAATAACTAATTTGAAAAAGGCTACACCATGTAAAAGTAGTATCTGTACTGTTAACCGTATCACACAGAGGTAAAATTTTTGGCATGCTAATTGACCATACATCTGCATAATTACTACAAATGCATACACATCCGTTGGCCTCCTCAACTATGCAGAGAACAGGACCAACGGTTCCTCCTCCTCTTTCTCCCCCTCTTCTTCTTCTTCCTTTTTTTTTTTTGGCGGGGGGGGGGGGGGTGGTAGTTTGAGACAGGGTTTCTCTGGGTAGTCCTGGCTGTCATGGACCCAATTATAGACCAGGCTGGCCTTGAACTCACAAAGATCCTGCTGCCTCTGCCTCCCAAGTACTAGAATTAAAGGTGTGTGCCACCACAGCCTGGCCAAACTGCTTTTCTTTTCTTTTCTTTTTTTTTTTTTTACTATTTTATTTATTGATGTTTATTTTATATATATGATTGCTCTATCTGCATGTACATCTGCAGGCCAGAAGAGGGTATCAGACCCCAATATAGATGGTTGTGAGCCACCATGTGGTTGCTGGGAATTGAACTCAGGACCTCTGGAAGAGCAGACGGTGCTCTTAACCGCTGAGCCATATCTCCAGCCCCCAAAACTGCTTTTCTTAAAGGATGATTTTTAGCAAAAGTGACAATAAATGTCAAAGTGGGGTGTGATGACTAGTTTTATGTCAATTTGACAGAAGCTAGAGTTAACTGAAAGGAGGGAACGGAACTTCAACTGAGAGAATTCCTCCATAAGATCCAGCTGTAGGGCATTTTCTTAACTAGTGATTGCTGGGGGAGGGCCCAGTCCATTGTGGGAGGAGCCATCCTGGGCTGGTGGTCCTGGGTTCTATAGACAGGAGAGCAAGCCATGAGGAGCAAGCCAGTAAGCAGCACCCTCCATGGCCTCAGCATCAGCTCCTGCACTCATAGCTTTTGGTGGGGAACTGTGAGTGAAATAAACCCTTTCCTTCCCAAGCTGTTTTTGGGCATGGTGTTTTATCACAGCTATAGTAACCCTGACTAAGACACGGGGCCTGTAAAGTCATGATTTTCTCAAACTTACTGGCCATGAGCTCAGGAAGCTTTTAAGTTTTACCATTTAACTGACTCAACCAAAAAGAAAAAAGAAAAAGAAAAGAAAAAAAGATGTTTACAAATGCATGTTATCATCACAAAACTATAAAAATAAATAAAACTTCCATGTGCAACACAGGATTCCCCACAGGTTTTACTGCATTTAATTTGCGGTGCTGGGGACTGAACCTTGGGCCTTTCCCACACCAGGCAGGAGTGCCACCCATTGGCCCTCCCCACCCTTGCAAGCCAGGGTCCCACACTAAGTTGAATGCACTCTGTGGTCCAGGCAGCCCTTAAACTTGCAATCCTCCTGCCTCGGCCTCCTCTAGCTGAGCACAACATCCTGTAAGTCCAGGCCAGAGTCATCAGACCCAGCTTCGCAGGCTGGGGTTGGTGATGCTCACTGAGACGTGGGGTTTAGGGACTGAGTTCATCTGTGCTTGGTCTTGTCCCATCACTACTGCCTACTGTCTGCGTCTTCTGATTCAGATACGTAGTGAGAACAAATATATATATATTTATATGATTTCTTCTTCTGAACCATACTGCACTTGGGTATCTACTGAGAAAGAAATCTCCCACTCAGTTATGTGACTTTTGTTATATAGGTGTTTCTTCACAGGGCAGGTCTAAACTGCTCCCCTACACCTAGAATTGCCTGGGGCTCCTATTCAAATCCTACCCAGGTGGACTCTGCTAAGCCTCTGAGACAGACAAAACCAGGCATGTCGGCATGGTACAGGCATGGCTGAAGTATGAAGTGTGGGTTTTTTAGAAGCCTCTGAAGGTTGATTGGCTGAATTCCTTAGAAACGCCGCCCTCCTCCTGGGGTCGGGGCTGGGCGGATGGGGATGGGACTGACTTAGAAATAAACAAAATCTCCAGGATCACAGGGGCTCCAGACCATTTCTGCTGGCTAAGCACGTGCTGCCAGGACTGTACATGAAGGGACTGCAAAGCTTTCCAATAGATTTCTATAACCCCAGTTAAACCTAGCAGAAACAGTTGGGCATACTAATGGAGTATGGAGTAGTCGTTTTCCTTAAGCTGCTGTGGGGCTGAAGACCAGTTCTGAGTCCAGGTAAATGCCAGCTGTTCAAACACCTACGCCACCGCCAACAACGCACGCACATTAGGGTAGGTCGCGGAAGCTCTAGAAACTGGCTTTATATACTGGGGGTGGGGTGGGGCTGTTCCCCCGAGCCTGCGCTCATAGGAAGGTAACGTTAATTCTATCCCTTCTGTTTTGCTGTTGCTATGGCAACCCACCGGTATGAAAAGATGGGAAGAGTTCTTAGTATGTCCTCCTTCAAACCAGGAAGAGAACAGTAAATATTTAAGGAAGATACTTGACTGTTAAGGAAAGAGGATTTTATAACACTTTACAGATTCCAAAGCATTTTGCCAACTCCAAACTCACTGTTTCCACATCAAAAGCCTTCCGTGGGAGCGTCACCCCCCCCCCCCCCCATGTAACATCCTGTGTCCGCAGGGAGCTCACAGCGGTGCAGAGCAGGAGAGAGCTGCATAGTTGATAGCACTGGGACCACCAGCAAAAGACTCGTACAAGACTTATAGGAGCTTTGGCTAATGACTTGAGGAAGTGTTTGAGACACAAAACCACTTCCTTGTACCCTGGCCCACCCACTCCCTGGCTCTTCTAAAATAGCTTGGCTTTGAGGAAAATGTCGATTAGGTATTTTTTTCTTACCAGAAAAAAAAAAAATAGATAGCTCAACACTGTAACATTGCAACAGTTAAGTGAACGACACAAAGGAGGATATTTGAAAAACTTAAATTTCATTTTTGTAGTTACTTTATTGTATATGTGTTAGTGTTTGGCTCACACATATGTCACCATATGGTCCGAAGGGGCATTGGATCCTTTGGGCCTGGAGTGGGCGCCGAGGAATGGTGCTGCCCGTGTTCCCACTGACAGAGCCCTCCCCTATGAACACTACATTAAAGCTGCAGACCTGTTGCCTTCCGTTTCACCCTCTGAGCACTGTATGGCCTTCTTTTCATAACCAACCCCCTTCAGCCAAAGAAATGACACCCCAAAGAGTTCAAGTGAAAAATCCATGGTGCGCAGGGCGTGTGTGCTGTGCCACATGTGACCTGCTCTTACCTCAGGAAAAGGAAAAGTACTCAAAGCTCACCAGTAAGGCCAGAGTGGAAGAAAACATGGCTGAGGAATGGACAGGTGGGGATGCTGTCTCCATGGCAACCAGCCTAACCAATCAATCAGCAAGCTCCAGGTTCTGTGACAAGCCCTGCCTCAAAACTTAAGACGGGAGAGCAAGGTTGACCTTTGGCCTCCATGGGCACACACACTTCTCACGCCCCTAAAATAGTCCCCTCCCCCTCCCCCAAAAGAAAAAGAAAAAAAAATCTGAAAGAGCAAGGTTTATAGTTGGATTAACTCAACTATGTCCAAAGATAGCAACAATAAAGTTTAGTTTACAAAATCTGAATTAAGAAATGCCTGGTGGACAGGTTGTGAATGCTTTCAAGCAGATTAAGCAAGTTCATTTATTGACTGACACAAGAACATCTCATACCTTTTATAATTTTAAAGGATATAGTTTATAGAAAGTGCAAAGCACTCAAGTGAAGCCCAGATACTCAGAGGCAAACTCAAGTCATTGCTGTACAGGATGAAGATGATGCACACCTGTAATTCCAGCACTTGGGGAGCCCAGGCAGGAGGACCTCACGGACAGGTCAGCCTGGACTACACAGTGGATTCTAGGCCAGCCTGGGCTTCACAGCCTCTGCCCTCTGCCCTCTGCCCTCTGCTTCCTACCCCCTGAATTTCACCCCTTCTCTCTCATATATGTACACAAAGTAAATATTTAACGTATGTTACCAGGACTTCTAGCAAGGTCTTACCTTTAAATGGAGGTAATGACAGAAATTTCTCCATCACTATAAGAACAATAATAAATGACTAAAATAATGTCAGCTGACGCATTTAGTCATTTTCAGCAGAAACACTTGGCTTGAAAATATTAAATTCAGTTCCATTAGTTGGCAAATAGGGTTTATGTTTTAGGGAGCCTGTGCCTGTCACAGAAACAAAATGTTGGATGAATCCTGGTATACGTGTACTTTCAACCATTGGTTCAACCACTGCAACGTAAGTGATTTGAAGAACTTGCCATATTGAAAATAAATACACGCTGAGCCATGTTTGAAACGTCTCACTCTAGTGATTTACAAAGGTGAAAAAAAGAAGGATGTTTTTAATGGATAGTCAACTGTGAGTAATTATACCAAGTAGGAAAACTGTATTTAAAAGGAGTCATGTGTGAGGTGTGTTTTGTTAAGACAGTCTCATGTACCCTGGGTTGGCCTCTTATTCATAGTTTTCTCTCACCTCTCGAGTACTGGGATTGCAGATGTTAGCAACCACATCTGGCTAAGCTTAGCCACTGAAAACGACTATAAGGCCGGCTACAGGACTCACTGGGTTAAGAAACCTGCTGCCGAACTTGCTCTGACCTCAACCCCTGGGTTCCATGTGGTAAAAAAAGAAGCAACAGATACAGTTGTCCTTTCACCTCCACACCTATGCCAGTGTATGTGTGTGTGTGTGTGTGTGTGTGTGTGTGTGTGCACGCACATACATGCATGCGCGCGCATGGGTGTAATAAATAAATATATGCAATTTCAACACATTACACATTTCTCCTAATCTATTAAATCAATGCTATTTCATACATACTTTATCCTGGGGTGGGGGCGGGGGCTGGCTCAGCAATTAAGAGCACTTGCTGCTCTTGCAGAGGACCCAGGTTCAGATCCCAGGACCCACATCAGGCTCACTCACAACTACCTCTAACTCCAGTTCCAGGGGATCCAATGTCCTCTTCTGGCTTCCTAAGGTCCCTGCATGCATGTGGTACAGACAGACACTCAGACACGCATAAGTTATACATGTAGATAGATAGATAGATAGATAGATAGATGATAGATAGAAAGATGATAGATGGATGGATGGATGATAGATGGATGATAGAGAAATAGATCGACACATACTTTATCTTGAAATCCTGTACTCTCAAACACAGCATGATCTAACAATTAGTACATTTAAAAGCAAAGAGAATCTTCAGGGCACATCCCAGGCAGAGGAACCCCATGCATGCTAAGTCCCCAGGGTTCTTACTAATAGGCATCTGAGTCTGCACGCCTGGGGTCAAGTTCAGCGAGGCTTCACCTGAAATAGGCACCCCAGGACAGCTCCCCTGGCAGCCTGTAAGTCCCCAAGAGGAATGGAACTCCTGCAGTCTACCCCTAAACCAGGAACCACCCATAAGGACCATATCCCACGGAGGCAGGCTCTGCCTTAGATTACTCTCTGTTCAGCCCTTGCTGGTAGTCATTGACTCCCGGGGCCATTGCACCACTCACGGAGGCTTCTAGTGGGAACTGATTGACGTGTTAAGAACATGGACTCGCTCAGCGCGGCCTCCCACAAGTGCAGCTATGCACAGACACGGAGGACACTGAAGGCAGACATGCAGGACTGACCTGTTTCTTCTGGTATTTGTTCAGGAGACTTAGAAACAAGGCGTAACATCTGGAATAGCTGGCCAGGGCTGCGCAGCAGTCACGGTAAGTGGTTAGTTTGCTGTGGGATCCAAGTAGGAAAATCAGAATAAATGCTATTTTTTTTTAAAGTGCACATAGTATCACTGTAAATACAGACCACGCCGATTCGTGAAAAAAAAGGTCAGAAAGACCCCAGTACACTAGTGCAGAGAAAATACAAAGAGGCTCGCTCTCTGTTCTAGACTCTAAGAGGATGTCACCTTAGAGTCCGTCACAAAGGGAAACCAAGGCAGGAAGTACAGCAGAGACCACGGAGGAATGCTGCTCACTAGCTTGCTTCCCTGTGGCTTGTCTGCTTGCCTTCTTATGCAACCCCACCTCCAGTGGGCTGGGCTTTCACGTCAACCAGAAAATGTCCCACAGACTTGCCTATGGGCAATCATACGGAAGCGGTGCCTCAAGTAAGGATCCCTCTTTCCAGATGCCTGACTCCAAAAAACCCTAAACCACCACACACATCTAGATGGCAGGTTCCAAACAGATGCTCAGAGATAGGGGCAACATCTGCCTGGGTGACTGTCAATCTGCAGGGACCCCCAGCAGCAGGTGTAACAGATAGCAGCAAAAGTGACCCTTAGGACAAGCAGTGCAGAAAGAGTTTCAGAAGCAGCAAGCAAACCCTAAATATGGAAAAGCCCATGACAAACAGGAGACAGATCGTAAGTTACAGGTCAATAGGTACGACATCACTGTGTTTCGGAATAGATCGTGCACCGGGGCTGTGAGTCTCAGCACGTCTTCACGGTGTTCCCCTCCCCCCAGCGCCCCCCCCCCCAACCTTCTCTAATCGGAGTGCAGCAGGGCATGCTTGATGCCCAACTACAAGTGCAGCACTAGAGATCTAAGAAGTATAGGTCTACTGAGCCTGGGAATGTTGAGCCTCGCCTGGATGACACAGGAAGACCAGGTCAGGGGGTATGCATGCATTCGTGCGTGCGTGCGTGTGTGCGTGCGTGCGTGCGTGCATGCAGCCCTCTCCTCTATACTTGGATCCTCAGAACTGAGCTCTGGCTGTAAGGCTTGGTGACAAGTGGCTTTACCTACTAAGTCATCTCACCAGCTGGTCTCAAATTCACTATGTAGCTGAGGATGACCCTGAATTCCTGATTTTCCTACTTCCACCTCCAAAAGTTCTGGGATATGCCACACTCCCAGCTTAAATATACTAATATAAGGCGGTGGTGGCGCAAGTCCTTAATCCCAGCACTTGGGAGACAAAGGCAGGCGGATCGCTGTGAGTTCCAGGCCAGCCTGGTCTACAAAGTGAGTCTAGGACAGCCAAGGCTACACAGAGAAACTCTGTCTCAAAAAAAAAAAAATATATATATATATATACACACACACTAATATATTTTCTGCATATTATAAAACTTTTAAAAATATGCTGCTTACATTTGAAATAGATTAGAACATCTAAAAATACATATGAATAAAAACAAAAATAATCCAAAATAAAATTTGTAGGATACAGTTAAAGCAATATTTAGAGGAAAATTTATAGCCTTAACAAGACCAAAAAGAAAAGTGATAGATTTCTAAATCAGACAGGGGGAAAACACAGCATCTTCACAGGGAGTAAGGAAGTGGGTGAGTACAGGAAGAGTAAGATAGAAAAAATACAACGAAATGGATCAATACATCTAATTATTCTTTGCCAAAACCTAATGTTTGGGGCCTGGAGAGGAGGCTCAGTAGTTAAGAGCACCCATTGCACTAGCAGAGGCCCCAGGCTCAGCTGCCAGCACCTGCATGGTGGCTTCAGCTGCCAGCACCTGCATGGTGGCTTCACCTGGAACTCCAAGCCCAGCAGGTGAAACAGCCTCTTTATAACTCTGAGGGCGCCAGGCATGTGCATGGTGTGCATACGTACACACAAGCACTGGCAGTATTCATAAAACAGAATAAATATTCTTTAAAAGACAAAAAAAAAAAACCTAATGACTACCAAACCTTTGGTTTTTTGTTTTTTGGTTTTTGGTTTTTCCAGACAGGGGTCCTCTGTGTAGCCTTGGCTGTCCTGGACTCGCTTTGTAGACCAGGCTGGCCTCGAACTCACAGTGATCCACCTGCCTCTGCCTCCCGAGTGCTGAGATTAAAGGCATGCGCCACCACACCTGGCTGGCTGCCAAACCTTTGATCAAGGAAAAAATTTACATTATTAAAAATCAAACTACACCTGAGGAACAATTTTAATAACAAAGAGGCTACATAACATGGGAGTAAAACGTACCAATTCCAGAGTCAAAATGCCTGGCTTGACCTGGAGCTCTGTGGCCTACTGATTGTGTGACGTTAGGGAAATGACTGCAGTTTTCTGGGCCTCAGTTTATTGAAGGTGACAATAATGATACCTATTTGGTGAGTGCCTGGGAAGTGCTTAGAAGATTGCTCGGCACACAGTGAGCACAGTACAAGTATTTGCAAATAAGTAAAAATAAATAAAATTGTGCTATTAGAGACAAAACTGATTAAAAACAAACATTGATTGATAGAGATGCTAGAAAGTGAACCCAGGGCCTTTCACACCACAGCGAAGCACTCTACCAGGGAGACGGCTGCACTATGTTGAGGTTTTTTCTTTGTTTGTTTGTTTATGTTGGTTTTTAAAAACAAGATCTTACTATGTATTATGAGCTGGCCTCAAACGACCACTCTTTCTGCCCCCCCCCCCACAAGCTGACCATTTACTGTTGTGGGAATGCGTTAGGGCAAAACGGAAATCCCCATAAAAATAAAACGGCCTGAAGCTGGACCAAGTGGAAAACATGACAGCAAATACAGCCATTAAACAAGTGTGTTAGCTGCCAGTACCTGTAGTCTTGTCTACTTAGGAGGCAGAATCTAGCTGCGGGGACGGAGTAGTGGTGGTGGGGAATGCAGGGGTGGGGGGGGGGTGGGGGGCGGGAGAAAGAGAGAGGAGAGGGAGGGAAGAAAGGAGGAGTTGCGAATGACCTGAATCAGTAGTCGCTAACCACACACACTTTGAGTGCGCTTTCCCACTCATTTTATGAAGGTGCTATAAACTTGAAACTGAAAACACAAAAATAATACAACAAAAGAAAAGTTAAGGTCAATGTAAGTCAGTGACCATTCAGAATAACCTGAAACAGTGTATTAGTTAACTACATCCAATCATGCATAATAGCTCACCATAAGAAAGCCTAGCACTCCAGAGGCAGAGGGAGAGAGATCTCTGAGTTTGAGGTCAGCGTGATCTCTGCATTGAGATCTTGTTTCCAAAGGGCGGTGAGGGGAGCCTACAGCAATTGTTTCCAGCTGGTGAGACCACAGAAAAACCCTGTAAAGCTGGGAAGAAACCACCCAATTCTCCCCAGTTTTGTACCAGAGTCCTAAGCAATGTAATAAAGAAAAGAGCTAGTCATAGTGGCTCTGACTGCACTTGGGAGGCTGGGGCAGGACTGCCAGGGGTTCAAGGCCAGCCTGGACTATCAAGTGGGGCTACATCAACATATACATTAACTAGTTAAATTAAAAACTTAAAAAAAGGGAGGGGGAGTGTTTGCAATATTTTGATAAAAACAAAATAATCATTTTCCTTTGCAGACAATTTGTATAGACAATATAATTTGCATGGGCCATATAAGGCTCTTAAGAACCTATAGGCAAACTCTTAGGCATAATGCTCAGCAGATTCCCAAATATAAAATTAACAGGTAAATATTGATTCTATTTACAGTCATCAGTATAGCCTATGAGGAAGTGGTAACTCTTTTCCATAGGACCTAGGAATACGTCTTGAAAGGATGTGAAATCCTTATGGAGATATTTGTAAAACTGTACTAAGGGTATTTATTTTTTAAGCCTTATTTTTTAAGGTAAGTGGCACATACCTATAATCTTAGCTCTTAGGAGAACGAGACAACAGGCCTGGGCTTTGGACTACAAAGTAAGACCCATTCTCTAGAGAGAGACGGAAAGAGCAGAGATAGATGGGGAGGGGACGGGGGGGGGGCTGGGGAGGGGGGCTGGGGACTTGGGGTGGGGGGGGCTGGGGAGGGGGGTTGGGGGCTGGGGCTGGGGAGGGGCTGGGGAAGCATCCTGTAAAACTGTTGGCCAAGCACATAGAAAGAAAAATCTGAATGCAGAATTTAAAGGCATTTCTGAAATTTATAGACATTTGGCTACTCTGTGGAACAAACAAAGTGCAAAGGTGACTAGTGCATGTGTGAGTTCAAGTTCAAACAACTGGCCCAGAACTCTAAGAATGTAATGTTAAAATTGAAGAAATCCTAAAATTTGCAGGCAAATGGATGGAACTAGTAATGATCATCCTGAGTGAGCTCACCCAGATCCAGAAAGATACTCATGGTATATACTTACTTAAAATTGGACACTAGCCCAAAGAGATGTCCCCTGAAAGTCTTCACTTACCAGGAGATTGGGATAGACACTGGGACCTCCTATTGGGACTCCAGGTGAGAGAGGTAAGGGAGAATGGGGAAATAGAAAGATCCAGAAGGTCCTAGAAACCTACAAGAAGACCATTAAGGCTGGCAGATCTGGACCCAGGGAGGTCAGCTCAAACTACTGTACCAACCAAGGACAATGCATGCAGTAAACCTAGAACCCCTATCCAGATCTAGCCAATGGACAGTGCATTCTCCACAGTTGTGTGGAGAGCGGGGACTGACTCTGACATGAACTCTGGTGCCCCCTATTTGACCACTTCCTCTCAGTGGGGAGACCTGGTGGCACTCAGAGGAAGAGTAAATAGGTTACCAGGAAGACATCTGATAGGCTGTGATCTTATAGTGGGGGACGAGGTCCCCTTCTGTCACAGTCCTAGGGGAGGGGAATAGGATGAAAGAGGGAAGGAGGGGGAAGATACAAGTGAGGGGATAACAAAGGAGATGTAATCTGAAAAACTTACTTAAATAAAAAAGAAAGAAAGAAAGAAAAAGTAGTCCTTCCCTGTCATACCCACAAATACTAGAGAGAACTCAGAATATATATATATCACAGTTGCTCTAGTTTGCATTGACTAAAATCAACTTGGGGTTAGGAATAAGAAAGGGTTTACTTGGCTTATGTTTCCCCTTCACAGTTCACCACTGAGGGAAGGAGGGGAGGTCAGGGCAGTCGCTCAGGCAGGAACCTGGAGGCAGGAACAGACGCAGACCACAGAGAAACGCAGTTTAGTGCTTGCTTCCCATAGCTCGCTCAGGCCCACCTGCCCAGGATGGCATGTCCCCTCAGACACGCCCACAGGTGGGACTGATGGAGACAATTCCTCAACAGAGATTTCCTCTTCCCAGGCAACTCTGCTTTGCACTGAGGTTACAAAAACTAACGAGTATACTTTTTTTTTATTTTTTTTATTTTTTATGAGGTGTCTTCTTCGTCTACCTACCTAAATATTCTGGCAATGTTTGTACAGATGTCCTCGTCGTCCATGTGTTGGTCCATCACTGTGCAGAGCTGGGGAAAGGCCCCGGCGTTTAGGAGCTTGCTTCTTGTCAGGGGGGAGTCGACCAGGTTTCTCAATGTAGCAGTTGTCTAGGAGAATGTGATCTCGTGTCATTTTCTTAGAGCTTAAAATAGGGCAACACCGCTAGGCAGGCCACGCCTCCCACAAGTCTCACCCCTCCCCCCACAGAAGGGGGAGGGGCCTGTGCACAGCAGCATGGGATAAGAACACAGGAGCCTAAATCAGTTCCAGTGTAAAGAATGGAAGGCTGCTGGGTGTGGCGGCAGCTACCTGTAATGCCAGCATAAGGGAGTTGAGACGCAACAGTTACAAGTTCAAGGCCAGCCTGGGCTATAAAGGGACCTTGTCCCAAACAAACCAATATAAAAATATGTAGATGGGATATTAATATTTTTAAGTAAATACATTTACTAAACCCTCAGAGTGTCCACCAAATGAATGGCCCTGTCATAGACACAAGAATTCTGCCGTATAGTAGAATCTTTCCACTCCAAATTCCTTTTTAAAAAAAATTGTTATGGGCTGTAGAGATGGCTCAGAGGTTAAGAGCACTATCTGTTCTTCCAAAGGTCATGAGTTCAATTTTCAGCAACCACATGGTGGCTCACAACCATCTATAATGAGATCTGGTGCTCTCTTCTGGTGGGCAGGCTCACATGGCAGTCAGAATACTGCATACATAATTAATAAATAAATCTTTTTTTTTTAAATTACTGCTTTTATTAAGGGGGGGTACCCATATGCTACAGCAGTCGTGTGGAACTCACAGAACCACTTGTGGGAGTCAGTTCCCTCTTTCTACCGTGGGACCAGACTTAGGTCATCAGGCTTGGTGGCAAATGCTTTTACTCGCTGAGCCATCTCACTGGCCCCTAAATTCTTTGTTGCGGCGGCTGTTATTTAGAGATAGGGTCCTGTGCAACCCAGGCTGGCCCCCACACTTGTTAGTAGTTATGGCTGCTGACCTTCACTTCTGGTCCTGCCTCTACCTCCCCGAAGCTGAGAGTACAGGGATGTGTGCCTGTGCCTAGCTTCCCACTCTAAAATTGTTTTGTTTGTTTTTTGTTTTTTGTTTTCAATAGAGGGTTTCTCTGAGTAGCCTTGGCTGTCTTGGACTCACTTTGTAGACTAGGCTGGCCTGGAACTCACAGTGATCCACCTGCCTCTGCCTCCCGAGTGTTCGGATTAAAGGCGTGCGCCACCACGCCCGGCCTAAACTCTTTTAAATAGCACTAAATAATGATGAAGCCAATGGTTATGTAAGACTTTTAGTCTCACTTTATTGAAAGAGGCAAATACTGGATTCTTACAAATTTGTTACATGTTGTTAAAGGCTTTTTCAAGAAAGTGTTCTACTTTGACTTTTGTCTGAAGGGTCAAGATGAGAGCAATTCAGCAAATCTTAAACAGTGGTTTTGTTGCCTAGTAACTTTAATTTTCAGTGTGATCTTTCCCCATAGGATTCATGGCAAGATGCTGGTAAAGCGTCACTCAGTCACCCAACTTGAGTCTGGCTTGGTTCCTCACCCTCCTACAGTACGGGCTGGCGGGGTGGTACCATCTTACTGAGAGGAGGTGAGGTGAGGTGGGGTAGGGTGGGGTGGGATGGGACAGAGTGGGAGGGAAGGGGAGGAGACAGTGAGATACGTGGATGGCATTGCTAGTGCCCTCCGCACAAGGGTGGGCTTGACCCCTTACTGAGAGCTTCTCCTGAGGAGGGAGCCTGAGGCTGCGGTCGACTCTGACTCTGCCCGCTGAGGGATGGCGCAGCCACTCACGCGTCCCTCCCTGCTTTATACCCTCATCTGTGGGAAGCAGAGCGGGCTTTCCCCAGGCACTTTCTGGGTGGTGGTATGTACGGATTATAAAGGATATAGGAACAGTTCCTGTATACTGTAAAGCTCCATGCAAGACTAAAGCATTGTTGTGGGCATAGTACACGGGTAAAAAACCAACAAGAACCACATACACCTGTTATCTCAGGGTGTGGAGGTGGAGACGGGAGGATCAGGAGCTCAAGGCCAGCCCGGACTGCAGAAAACATTTGTTCCCCTGGACTGGGAGACCCTGTGTCAGAACAAAGCCAAGAACACACCACCACCGCCACCAAGCCAAACCAAATAACCAAATAAACAACAGAATTAATGAGCTGAGAGGTACTCCTGATGAGTTTTTTCCTTTGTGTATCAACGAAGTCAGATATAACTGATTAAAATACAAGTGATCATACTGAAAACAGAATATTTGCAAATGCTTTAAAAAATGTATACAAAGCTCTTAAGTTCTTCCTTGAAAGCTGCAATATCACAGATGTCGGTGGGGAAATGAACTCTCTGCATCTTCCTGGGGACCACGGACCTCCATCGGTACCTACTAAGCTAAAGGACAGGCCTTTGTGAGACTGACAGGCTGTTCTGGGAACTCCAGCCCATGGCCACGGTAAGGTGACCATCACCTGAGCCAGGCCTCCCATTGCCCCAGAAATAACCTGGCATCTGAGCCCTGCTGGTTCATCTTAAGTCTAGAGCAGTGGGTCTCGGCCTTCCTAACACTTTGGCCTTTTAATCCAGTTCCTTTCGCTGAGGTGACTCCCAACTGTAGATATTTTTGTTGCTACTTCATAACTGTAATTTTGCTAGTGTTAGGAACCGTGATGTAAATGTCTGTGTTTTAGCCATGTGTGGTGGCTCACACCTCTAATCCCTTTAACACTTTTAGTCAGGGAGGCAGAGGCAAGCGGATCTCTGTGAGTTTGAGGCCAGCTTGGCTACAAAGTGAGCCCAGGACAGCCAAGGCTACACAGAAAAACCCTATCTCAAAAAACAAACAAACAAACAATAATAAAGTTGATTGGTTAATAAAAAAGACTGGACAGCAAATAACTGGGCAGAAGAGAAGCGTGTGGAGTGGAGGATCCCGGGGCTTGGGGTGTAAAGGGAGATCACTCGAGGACGAAGGGCAGCGTGGACATTGGGCATGTGGCCATGAGGGCTGGCCTGATGGAGCAGAAGCAGCCCAGGCAGGAACAGCTATGGCACGTGACTTGGGGTGTGTAGCTGGGAAATAGCAAAGCAGCATAGAGGGCTGGTTCCTGCCCTGTTATTGTGCTTTAAAGCTTATTATAAGTCTAAAAGGTCTGTGTCTGCTGTTTGGGAACTAACCAGTCGGACGTGGTGTGGAAAACCCAAAGAGTTATTTAGAAGCAAAAAGAGGGGCATAGTGAATCCCCTGGAAAATAATTTTTACTATAAATAACCTCTGCAGCCACCACTCTTACTCCCAGTATATGTGTGTGTGTGTGTGTGTGTGTGTGTGTGTGTGTGCGCTAAGTCCTCACTCCCAGATGTGTGTGTGTATATATATGTGCTGAGTCCTCACTCACAGTGTGTGTGTGTGTGTATATATGTGCTGAGTCCTCACTCACAGTGTGTGTGTGTGTACTGAGTCCTCACTTGCAGTGTATGTTTGTATATGTGTGCTGAGTCCTCACTCTCAGTGTGTGTGTGTATGTGTGTGTGTGTGCTAAGTCCTCACTCTCAGTGTGTGTGTGTGCTGAGTCCTCACTTGCAGTGTGTGTGTATATGTGTGCTGAGTCCTCAATCACAGTGTGTGTGTGTGTGTGTGTGTGTGTGTGTGTGCTGAGTCCTCACTTGCAGTGTGTGTGTATGTATGTGTGTGCTGAGTCCTCACTCCCAGTGTGTATGTATGTGTTTACTGAGTCCTCACTTCCAGTACGTGTGTGTATGCATATGTGTGTGTGTGTGTGTGTGTGTGTGTGTGTGTGTGTGTGTCTTCACTCCCAGTGGGGTGGGGTGCTGAGTCCTCAGATCTGTGGTTTTTCTTGAGAAAACTAGAGAGGCATGGATCTAGACAGGGCAATAATCAGAAGGGCAAGTTCCAAACCTAATTCTGAACTTCACCCCAGCTCCTGAGTTCATTTCACGCAAGCCCAATAAAAACTCATCGCTGTGGAGCAGGGCATGGAGCTGAGCCAGCATGGCACCCAGCTTGTGCTCTGTGGGTGATGACCTTTTGTTCCCAGGGCAGCCCACCGTGGGCTTGTCTTACAGGCTGGAGCTGTAGGCGTTCAAACTTCACTCTGGGATGTGCCAGTTCCTTCCTTCCTTCCTCCTCCAGTTCCCAGCTCTCCTTAGTTAGTGTTAAGTCATGTGCAACATCTCTGGAGCCATCCTGAATCCTTTCTTAAGCAGAGGTCACATGGTGCCTATGTAGCTTCTAAAGGGCTTGCCTGAGCCATGAGCTCAAACTCTCAACTGCCATTTCACCAAGACACAAAGTAAAAAGCATGAGCCACAACTCTCTTATCTACAACCGGTTGGACAGAGTCAGGAAGCAACCAACAGGAAGAAGAAGAAGAGGAGGAGGAGGAGGAGGAGGAGGAGGAGGAAGAGGAGGAGGAAAGCTAAGCTGACAGTCCACAAGAAGACTGAATTAGAGTTCAGCGTTCCTGCTTTCGTCACATTGTGAATGGAGCAAGGGGGATTTTTTTTTCTTTTCTTTTCACTTATCAAGGGAGAAACATTCCCTCTTGGCCATGGCTATCTATCTACTGAACTGTGGCTGAGTTCTGCTCTGGAACTTTCTGCTCACATCTCTGATGCACCATCCTCAGCCAGGTAAAGCTGCCTGTTTTGCATTGAACTAGTTGAGTCTTGAGGTCTTACTATGCAACCAACATCGGGGGACCCATCCCTACTTTATTTTGCATTCTGGTGCTGGGAACTGAACTGAGGTCCCTGTACTTGCTGGCAAGCACTTTACCATGAAACTAAACCCTCAACCCTTGGAAACCCACTTTAATAGAGGAAACTACATTAAGAAGTATTGGGCCTGGCGGTGGTGGCCCACACCTTTAATCCCAGCACTCAGGAGGCACAGGCAGGCAGATCTCTCTGAGTTCCAGGATAGCTCCCCAGAGAAACTCTGTCTCAAAAAATTGAAAGGAGCAAGAGGAGGAGGAGAAGAAGAAAAAGAAGGAAGGATAGATAGATAGATAGATAGATAGATAGATAGATAGATAATTTATTAAGGCTCAAAGGGCCTTTTATATGCAATATGACCAGCCCATCTCAGAACTCCCTCTTAGCTCCCGAGGCTAAAAAAGCTAAGGAGCACCCCAGGAACTTTACCATCAGTCAGGGACACTGCCATAAGAGACTCACTTTCCCAACTGTATAAAGCATCTATCTCTCAAAGAAACCTCTGGGCACACCACAATTAAGGAGTCTGGAGATGGCTGTGTTTCTTCAACCACAGCCCACATCAGGAGAACATCTTATTCTCTGATATAGCAAAAGGTGTTAAGCAGATGATCTGCAAGCTAGTCCATGGGTGACAGAGCTACGCTGCAGCCATTGTCCTACTTGCTTGAAACAACCCTTGGAGCAGGCAAGGAGGGTATCATGTTCCCTGTTTTGATGAGGGAACTGGGGTGCAGGAACATCTACAACCCTCCAGTAGCCTCACGTCCTGGATTCGGGACTCCTTGCCCATCGCCGCCCCCATTCTGTTTGGCATTTGTCTCTTAAACACATTTATCTTATTTCTCGGTTGTGGGAGATCCATACCTCAGATCCCTCAAGTTTTACCTCAATTGCCAATTGCAAAACGGTTCACTTCCCACTGCCGCTGTGAAAGGTAAACTCAGTCACCAGAGACCACAAACTCCTCATGACTGAAAAACCGAAACTGCACTATTACTAACCTCAGCTCACCCATCTCCCTCTAGTAATAAAGAGCACACTCACTCTTTGGACTTTTGCCCAACTGAGACCACATCTGTGCCTGAATCCAAGCCTCTGTGGGAACCCAAGAGGTTTCACATGGTGAATACAGTCTGGCAGAAATACAAGACACCGACAACACAGTGCGTCACACTGCACACATGAAAATGTTAGAGACAAACTTTTTCCAAGAATCTCATGGGAGTCCACGAAGGCATACACGTAGGAAAATTGTCGTTAATTTACAAGCCTGCTGAGGCTTCCCTACCACATTTCCTACCGAGGGTCTCCTGCTGGAAGTGGTCCCATCGTCCCTCACCCACAATGTCCTACGTTGAGACTCTAACACGTGCCTGTGTTTGTTAACTCCCTAGAGGTCACTTTACCTCAGGAAAAATAAATATATGACTGATCCTTCTAAATTTTTGTTTTTATTTGGGTTTTTCCGTGTAGCCCTGGCTGTTCTGGACTTGCTTTGTAGACCAGGCTGGCCTCGAACTCACAGAGATCCGCCTGCCTCTGCCAAGTGCTGGGATTAAAGGCGTGTGTTACCATTGTCCAGTGATCCTTCTAATTGTAATAGTCACGTATCATTACGACGGGTGAGAATATTGCCCTTTAATCTCAGCACTTGGGAGGCAGAGGCAGGCGGATCTCTGTGAGTTCGAGGCCAGCCTGGTCTACAAAGTGAGTCCAGGACAACCAAGGCTACACAGAGAGACCCTGTCTAGAAAAACAAAACAAACAAACAAATAAAACAAAACAAACGAAGACAGGAGAGAATACGGCTATGGTATAGACTGCAAAGAATGTTGACATGTCAAAATATGCAAATAATACATGCTCTGGAGAAAAAATGGACATGGCGTACAGTTGTAACTCTAGCAGTTGGGGAACAGAGACAGGAGCATCCTCGGGAGTGCCAGGTCATCCAGAGACTGTCTCTAAAGCTAAAACTACTAAGTGATGACATGATAGCACTGGCTTTCACAATTACATGTTAAAATCTGGTGACATTTCTTCATGACTACATTCACAGTACAGGGAAGCTCAGGGCTGAGCAGACTTAGTGTTAGGTAAGCAAATGGCTCTTTGCAAACAGTGAGCGTGGATCCTTATCTCCCTGGGTCTTCCTGGCCTGACTGCTGTGTCCCACACCTCCTCCCTAATTGCCTGGGATTGGGGTAGGTAAACAGCACTTGAGGACTGAGGTAAAAAATAAATCCTCCCACAAGGCGATGGGCTCTACCCTTCAACAGTTCAGAACCCAAGGCATTACATGAGCATGTGTGCTGAGTCTCCCTGGGTCTTCAGACCTGCTGCCCTTGGGCATTTGCTTCCCAAGAGAGGGCAGAGGAGAGGGAGAAAGAGCCTGGACTCAGGTGTCAAGTGAGTAAATGGCCAGTCGCCCTGGCCGATAAAGTATTATTCCTTTACAGGATGGAAAGTTTGTAAGTGGAAAACAGCTGCCCCATTTCAATGAACAAGTATGTCATTACAATTTGTATAGTACTAAAAACTTAGCAAGCCTACTAACCAATATCCTGGATTATGGCCCACACCCCAAAACGTGTCATCTAACCTTAGGAATATTACATTAAGCAAAACATGCAGACATAGTGCTGTAATCAAACGGGCTGTGCCCTAATAACTTCTGGTTTTGATAACATCCTTTCCTTATATAATGTGTCACCCTTGGAGAGGCTGGATGGTGGGTGCTTGGGATCTCACTGCACAATTTTTGCAACATCTTGTGAATTGATATTTAGTTACATCTAAAATTTTTTTTTTCACCTTTTCAAACTCACATTCTCCTGCCTTACTCAGCCTCTACAGGTTGCGAGTACAGGCACATCAGCCTTACCACATCTGGCTACAGGTCAATGTTTCTGACAGACGTGACAGATGTGGGGGTTGGGGGGACGACTTCCCTCAGTTTGAAGGTTCTGCGTTCCCAAAGATGGTCTTTTCCAGTTAAAGATGAAGTCTGACACCTCATGGTTACCCACTGTGGACCAACACTGGCTAATCTGTTTCTTTTTGCAGCTCCCTGGGGGAAGGCAGTTTATTACAGGGCTTAAGGGACCTGCCCTTTCAGCTGGCTTGCATTCCTCTTTCTCTGTGTAGTCTGGAGTTTAACAAACGTGTAACAGTTTGCAGCTTTACTTGAGATTTCGCTGCCTTCTGGCTTCCGAGCACCGGTGGCCCCGCCCCCATTCCTCTGAGCATCTCAATTGTCAGAATGCCAAGATTCTATGACATGTGTCTGGTGTACAGAATGTATGAAACACGGGCTGTGACACTACTGTTTTCTCGTCACAGAGGTCACTGAAAGTTGTCCCCGCTGGCAGCTATCCTGTTGAGCACAGTCATCTCACCGTCCAAGCATGGGAGATGACTGTCCCTTGCTTTCAGCCGAGGAGCAGGATACTGCTCACACCAGCATTCTGAACTGGTAACTACGGTACATGGCATTTTGAAAAGCAGCTTTGTTCAACTGATTTAAAAAAAAAAACCACATTACTTGGGGTTTTCATAGTAACAAGATGATATTTTTCAAGGCAGAAAGCACAAAAGGGGGAGGGCACCAGCGGGTACCACTGGATGTGATATCTGTGCCCCCAGCAACCCAGAAGGCCATGGGAGCTTTGATGCCCTTTCTGCAGCCTTGCTCTCAGACTTGCACACTGCGGGCTCTGGCACAGGCCCAAAGCTGCCTCAGTGGAGTCCAGTGAATGAGAAGAAATCATCTGCTGCTGGAACCTGAAGTCTGTGGAGGGTTTGGGGAGATGGAGTCAAGAGAAAAGGATGCTAAAGATTCAAATTGGAAGTAAGTGCTAGTGTTGGGGGAGGTATGGGGGGGCGGGGCTGGTGCTGAAGATGAGGCACTGTCCAGCATAGAGGGATTCTGTGGGGGAAGTCCTGGGAGAAAAGGGTCATGGGGTGTGGCATGTCTCCCAAGTTGGGCTGTGGGGAGTGACCTCGGGGCAGGAGGAGCCGTGGCCGTCAGAGCCTAGGAATGAGAGTGTCAGAAAGGTTGACTGTATTTCAGGATATGAGTCTTCAATACCAAAAAGGAGTGGAGGGAGAACGTGTCCACCACAGGAAGGTCATTTAACACCTGTAGCCCCAGCTAAGAGGCAGTGGCACAGGTAAGATGCCGAAGTGACAGCAATGGAGATGAAGGCCTGGGTGAAGGAGATCTCTCCAGCAAATGGATGGGGGCTGCTCTGAGAAAGTCTTCGTGATGTTTCTTATGTGGGGTGGCTTGTGCATGTATGTTGGCATGTTTCTTACGTGGGATGGTCTGTACATGTGTGTTTGCATGTGCATTGTTTTTGGGGTAAAGTCATGTTACTTACATTTTATTATTCATATGGTATAAAACAAATAGCTTCTTATCTGTTTTATTTTTGTAATTAAAATTTTTTTTTCTTTTTTAAAGATTTATTTATTATTTTGTATACAGTGCTCTGCCTACATGTACACCTGAAGGCCAGAAGAGGGCATCCGATCCTATTATAGATGGTTTTGAGCCACCATGTAGTTGCTGGGAATTGAACTCAGGACCTCTGAAAGAGCAGTCATTGTTCTTAACCTCTGAGCCATCTCTCCAGCCCAAAATTTTCTTTTTTCAAGACAGGGTTTCTCTGTGTAGCCCTGGCTGCCCTGGAATTCACTCTCTAGACCAGGCTGGCCTTGAACTCACAGAGATCAACCTTTCTCTGCTTCCTGAGGGCTGGGATCAAAGGCATGTGCCACAGTTACCCAGCTATAAAAGTATGTTTTGAGATAAGTCTTGTTACATAGCTCAGGCTGGCCTTGAACTCACAAGTCTCCTGTTTTAGTTTCTCAATGGTGGCCGTACCATCTTGGGCCATCAAGCCCAGCCTCTTTGTTTTCATTTCATATGAAAGACCACACAGTTTTTGAGAATTCTGCAAATGACAAGATATGAAGCGAATTATCTTCCTACCCAGACCTGTAAACCCTCACACATGGACCACTGGTGTGCACGGCAGGGACATGCTCAAAAGTGGCCACAGCGGGCTTTACTTTCTCCAGCTGCACAGGAATACGGGGTGCAGACCGTGGTCCCCATTGAGTCTCCGTCTGTGCTGGATCACAGGCAGGTTCAAAGGAAGAACTAAACCAGCTGCGATGTGGAGGTGGTAGAAAGTGTGAAGCTCTCCAGTGGCCCCTACAGGAAAATGAGTGAATCCAAGGCTAATGATGGCTCAGAGGTTAAGAGAACCAGCTGCTCTTCTAAAGGTCCTGAGTTCAATTCCCAGCAACCACCTGGTGGCTCATGACCATCTATAATGAGATCTGTTGCCCTCTACTGGCATGTAGGTATACATGGAGGCAGAATAATGTATACATAATAAATACATCTTTTTTTTTCTTTTTTCTTTTGTTTTTTCGAGACAGGGTTTCTCTGTGTAGCCTTGGCTATCCTGGACTCACTTTGTAGACCAGGCTGGCCTCAAACTCACAGGAATCCACCAGCCTCTGCCTCCCCGAGTGCTGGGATTAAAGGCGTATGCCACCATGCCCAGCAAATAAATCTATTAAAAAACAAAAAACAAAACCCAGGAGGAACAGAGCAGCAATAGTCCTGACAAGCACACCTACCTAGTGACGGCATTTGTTGATCTGACATATGTTTGCTCACAAAATCATTAAATGTTCTTTTATATCAATGGATTTTATTCTTATATAAAATGACACCACATACATACAACAGGTTGGAAAAAGTTTCCTCAACTAGACCAGAATACCCAAGCTGTGACATCAAAAATTAAAGGGTGGCCAGGTACTGAGGTACATGCCTATAATCCCAGCACCCGGGTAGCTAGAGAAAGAAAAATCACAATTTTCAGTAAGGCCTGAGCTGACCTTGTATCAGGAGGCAGAGGCAGGCAGATCTCTGAGTTTGAGGCCAGCCTGATCTACAGAGTAAGTTCTAGGACAGCCAGGGATACACAGGGAAACCCTCTCTCAAACCCCCCCCCCAAAAAAAACCCCAAACCAACCAACCAAACAACAAAAACAACAATTAAAAAAAAAAAACAGAACAACAAAACAAAAAACTATTCCATCCAGGTTAAAATGTTATAAATAGCTCAAGATAAGCATGGTTGAGAATTTGAAGTTGTGTAAGTTACTGTTCTCTTGCTCAGAAGAGAAACCACGGTGCTGGCTTACAGCTTAGAGGGTCAGTCCATGGCCACCATGCTGGGAAGCAGACAGGCATGGTGCTGGAGCAATAGCTGAGAGCTTTACATCCTGGTCGGCAGGCAGCAGGCGGGGGTGGGGAGGTGGGGGAGGGGAGGGAGGGAGGAGGGAGGGAGGGAGGGAAGGAGGCAGGCTGGCTGAGACTGGGCCTGGCATGAACTTTTCAGACCTCAAAGCCTACCCTAAGTGACATGCCTCCTCCAACAAGGCGACACCTTCTAATCCTTCCCAAACAGTTCCACCAACTGGGAGCCAAGAGATTAAACATATGAGCCTATAAGGGCCACTCTCATTCAAACCACAACAGGGGCATATCCTTATCAAACGATGAAAAAGTGTCAAATACGTTTATAGAGATAATGGAAGGGATTTTTACTGTCCCATTTTTAAAACCTATGAGATGATGACTATGACGACGATGATGATGATGATGACGATGATTTGGTTTAGACACAGGGTTTCTCTGTGTAGCCTTGGCTGTCCTGGACTCACTTTGTAGACCAGGCTGGCCTTGAACTCACAGAGATCTGCCTGCCTCTGCCTCTCGAGTGCTGGGACTACAGGTGTGTACCACCATGCCCGGCTCACCTAAGAGAATATTGAAGAATACTAAATATAGTGTGTGGACAATATAAGCAACTAAACGGAAATGAAGAAACCAAAAGAGAAGAGGTGACACAAAACAAATTGACTATTAAAAATTCAGATTAGAGCCAGCCATGGCTTTAATATATGCCTTTAATCTCAGCATTCAGGAGGTAGAAGCAGACATATCTCTTTGAGTTTGAGGCCAGCCTGGTTTACATAGTGAGTTCCAGGACAGCCAGGGCTATAGAGAGATCCTGTCTCAGAAATATATGCATCTTGGAAATATATATATTTATATGTGTGTATATATCTGTATTTCAGAGACTATAATGTTGAAGGTATGTCCATATATCTCAGGATAAAAATATCTCATTATTTTTTGTTTTGTTTTGTTTTAGCATAGGTCCAAGCTGGCCTTGAATTTGTGATCCCCCTGCCTCAGTCTTCCAAGTGTTAGGATCACAGGTATGTGCCACCATACCTAGTTCAGATGATTTTTGTACATTTTCCTTATAGTTCCTTCATCTTAACAGAAACGATCATCACTATAATCGGAAATACCTATTTTCAAAAAGGTAAAAAAGCCCACAAATTATCTAAAACACTGTCAGCATGAGAAAATGTTTTACAAGCCTCATGCCCTCAACAAAGCATGCCAGAGGGATTTTGCCTTATCTTTGACCAAAAGAGATTTTTACAATCTTCTCAAGAGGGAGGACCAAATTCTAAAATTAATAATCATTGTAAATATTTTAAGCATCTTGAAGTCAGGGTGTAAATCTAATTTTTAACACACTCTCCCAGTGGCTCGGAGCCTCTAAAGGTTCGGTCTATCCTTGTTAATTGACAAGCACGGTTCACATCCCATGAGTTATTATACCAAAGATGCTACTATTTGATATATAAATGCTATTAAGGGTAAAAAAAAAATCTCATCTACAAAGGAATATGAGAGCTAGAGAGGTTTTGATGGAAATAATTTAACTGTGAAATGTAATCTCTCACAAGAGCAGTAATAAAACTCTAACACAGAGGAAAATCTTTCTTCCTGCTCTGGCCAGATGAATTATAACTGGTCGTTTGATTACCTGCATCCCCGTGGTCCCAGACTGCATCTGAGGGGCCTGTTGAGAATGCCACCCAGTGTCATTAACGCCCTTGTCATTGCATATGTGGCCTTAGTTCCCACTTACAAACAACCTCACAGGCTGCCCTCGAAAATATTCAGCATCGCACAGAACGGATGTGCAGAGAGCACACACTTCTCATCCCGCCTTGCCTCCATCTTTGTTACATTTTTTTCCTTGTGCTGATAGAAACTAGGCACTCCACCATGGCCCTCCTCAGCCTTCTCCTGACTGTATATTTTGAGACTGAGCCTTCATTAGTTTCAGTCCTCCTGCCTCAGCTTCCTGATTGGCTGGGACTCACAAGCATGTGCCATCAGGCTCAGCTCACACTCTCCCCCCACTCCGTCTCTCTCTCCCTCTCTCTCCCTCTCCCCTACTCTCCCCTCTCTCCCTCCTCCCTCTCCCTCCCTCCCTCTCTCCCTCTCTCTCTCTCTCCTTCCCTTCCTCTTTTCTCTCCTTCCCTCACTTCCTTCCTTGGTCTCAAGAATCCCAGCCTGACCTCAAACTCATTATGTAGCTGAGAATGACCCTCAACTACCAATCCTCTACTCCTCTCGCATTCTGGGATCCCAGGTGTACACTGCTAAGCCTAGCTTTCAGCCCCGCTTTCTTTGCAGGACAGTGGGAGTGGTTATTCCCAAGCAGTGTGCAAGGTTCTGCTAAAAAGCCATGGGATAGCCTCAACAGGGCACACCCTGACGGGCCAGGGGCCACTCCCCTTGATCGCCAAGACCCTGGACCACTATCTCCTTAGGCAGAGGCTCCTTATCTGCCACCCCTTCAGAGGATGTACGAAAACGGATTTTACACCTCTAACCTTTTCAAGTCGAACGCTTACCTGGACTAACAAGTGGCCTGAATTGGGCAGACATGCGCCCCGTTTCTCTGTGTCCTCGCTTATTTGCATTATCAGCTGCATCACGATCTCCACTGCGCCTTTGCTGATCATGTCAGTAAGAAATCCTGGACTTCCAGAAAGGAACTTCAGAGCCCCCATGCAGTAGAGAAAAGCTTCCGTGTTGCTTTGCAGGTCTTCGACTCTCAGCACCTCCAGTAACGGTTCTGCCAAAAAGGCAAGTTTCTATAAATGTCGTGAGTACAACAGCAAACTTGGTGTTGGCACACAATTTGTAAAATATGTTCATCCAAAGCTGCATGCAAATGCTCCTGAAGTCTCAGCCACAACACATCTCCATAATAGTGATGGGAATACAAGGAGAGGCTGCTCACATGCAAGGAACAAAGACCGCCTCGCTCTTTTTTTTTTTTTTGGTTTTTCGAGACAGGGTTTCTCTATGTATCCTAGGCTGTCCTGGACTCACTTTTGTAGACCAGGCTGGCCTCGAACTCACAGCGATCCGCCTGCCTCTGCCTCCCGAGTGCTGGGATTAAAGGCGTGCGCCACCACGCCCGGCCCGCCTCGCTCTTACCAGCCTTTGATATTTAGTTACAAAAATTTCAAGTGATTGTCAAACGCTAGTGATAAAGGCAATCTAAGAGTTCCGTTTTCAAAAAACCTTCACAAGTGCATTGCTGCTCTCCCGATGGGACGTGGCTCACACGGGGAACTTAAAAGACAATCTCAGTGACTGAAAAAGATCTCTTGAATATAGCATCCGCCCCTTCCCAAGACTGTTTAAGAACAAACATCTCCCTCCCTGAGCAGGGTGGCTAACGCGTATAATCTCTGCGTTGAGGAGTCCAAGGCAGAAGGACTACAGAAGGACCAAGCCTGCTGTGTTCTGAGTGAGACCCTGTCTATAAAAACAAACAACAAACAAACAAACAAACAAACAGGCTGAAACTCAGTGGTAGGACACTCACAGGCATCACAGCCCAAGTTCAACTCCCAGGACTACCCCAAACAAACAAACAAACAAGCAAACAAACAAACAAACAAATCCAACAACAACGGAAACCCACTGACTGACCCAGATGCCATAGAACAGGGTTTTGGAGAATTCCGGATCATGTGACCAAGGTTAGATGGAGACACCACCTCCAGGTATAAGAATGCCCAAGGGACCGTTACTTTGCTTTTGATCTGTGATTCTCAGTTAAGCGACCTGATGTGGGACTTTCTTTCGCCTTTGGTTTTGTCCCTGTTTGCTGAGATCATCGTCCCCTGTTACCATAAAAGGACCATAGTGCTTTCATCGCTGCCTCTTGTGCAGGATCAGCCCAGCTCTTAAAGGTTTCCCACCAGGTAACTATCTTCTTAATTATTTGGGGACATGTTAGGAATCTGGCTTTGTTAGCTTAGAATGGGAATAAAATGTCTGTAGCTCCATATGGAGCTGTGTCCACATCAGCATTCTGTAATAGTCCCAACCGTCTCTTAGATTTTTTTCACTTGTTTATTATATCAAGAGACTACACATTTTGCTTATGTTAAAAACCTTTAGGTGTGTTTATTCTAACAGTAACTCCAAGCCTAGGAAATGAATTTTTGCAGTGAGTTCATCAAGTCAAAAGAGCAAAACCAAGACCCAGCTTGTCACTCTAGACTCTAAGTGCTGCTTTGGAGCGAATATGGGAAACAGAGAAAAACGGCTGTCATGGCTGCAGTTTCCTAGAAACAAAAATGTCTCGCCAGCCTCTGCTCTCATCTTCCTGGACCGACTTGGCATCAGTGCGGTGCGGGATCCGCACGCGCGCGCCTCAGCAGGGCTGGAGGAGACTCACCTAGGATGTCCTCACTCCGCATCAGGGCGTCGTTTTCCTCGCTCCTGCTGATTTTAAACACCAGCTTGCAGACGTTCAGCAGATTTTTCCTGCTCACTTTCAGCTGCAGAGAAAGAACACGCTTGCGTTTCTAGGCAGAAGGAAATAAAGGCTTGATACCTCTAAGACCTCCTCCCTCGGGGTGTAGAAAGGAGGTTTGTTTGCTTGTTTGTTGCTGTTGCTTTAAAATGTACTTATTTATCATATATAGTGTTCTGCCTGCACATACACCTGTGCACCAGAAGAGGGCACCAGAGCTCATTATAGATGGTCGGGAGCCATCATGTAGTTGCTGGGAATTGAACTCAGGACAGTTTGGAGGAGCAGCCAGTGCTCTTAACCTCTGAGCCATCTCTCCAGCCCCAGGAAGAAGGTTTTAAACATAAATGTTCTAAGGAAATAACTTACAAAGGTTTGGGCTACATTTTGCCAGCTATAACGTCTAGCTCACTTGTACTGAAAACGGTGCTGCGGAGAACACTTCCTAAGAAGCATTTGTTCCTCCCTAGGAAATGTTTTGTGTCAACATATAAAAGTATTAGGTATTTTTAAAAGAGTGTGTCATTAAATTGAGTGATTGATTTAGAGCACACGGGTAAAGGATGAAGGATGTCAAACTTCAGAATAAACAAATCTAGAAAAGATTCCATTGAGGAGCGAAGGAAAGAAAACAAAAAGGGAACATGTCCCGTTCACCACTTGTATAAAGAAAGAGCTTAAAACCAGTTCTTTAGACTGTGCTGTGCTTATCCTTGGGGCTACTTCTGGAATGCTCTGAGATACTCTTTGTTTGAAGCGGAAATTACTTTCTAAGCCTCATGTCGGTATCTAAGGCAATTAAGCACAAGGCAATAAGTACGACTTCTTTTCTAGAACCAGCAGAATGACCAGCTGAACCCAGGGTCTGCACGAGCTGTACGTTTATCTAAAACAGTAAAAGAAGAAAAAGACAAAGGTCAGTGATGGAGAATAGCCCAATAAACCTTGGGGCAGCAAAACTATGCAAATTAAGTAAGCGCCCCGGAAAACACAGGGTCTCACTATGTAGATCAGGATGATCTTGCATTGCTTCCTGCGTGCTGGAATTGAAGCCAATAGGCCCATACTTGTTTAAATTTTATTTTATTGTTTTACGTGTGTGTGTGTGTGTGTGTGTGTGTGTGTGTGTGTGTGTGTGTGTATGTGTGTGTAGAAGCCACCAACTTGCAGGAGTTGGTTCCCTCTTTCTGTCATGTGGCTCAAACTCAGGTTACTAGGCTTAAAAAGAAAAGCATCTTTAATTTCTCGGTCAGCTGGGAGTGTTGTGTGCCCTCTGCAACAGTGTTAGAACTGTCCGTAGGAACAAATAAAGACTTCTGTGTGAAAATGATGGCACAAGGGTCATTATTTCAAAAGTCATCTTTCGCGTCTTTTGTTGAGTTTTCAGTTAATTTTTTTTCTTTTTCTTTTTTCCAGTTAATTTTTAAAAGGATAATAGAACATACTCAAGTTATCTGTTAGATGCACAACAGTTAATTTTTTAAAAGATAATAGAATATATCCGAGTTATCTGTTAGATGCACAAATACCACTGAGCATTTAACTGTTCATGGGATGAGCTGTTCCCTGAGTGAGGTAGAAAGATGGGCAGGTTGAGGAGGAGGAGGGGAAGGGTAAGGGGAAGATGGAGCACACAGCTGAGCACCACTCCCACTGCATCTGCTCTGGGCCTGTGCAGCATCAGAGAACCCATTGGGCATCCTCCCTGCTCTGCAGAGAGAAGCGAAGCCTCAGACCCGCCCACAGAGCTGTCCCCACCTCGTGTTCTGGGAATGCCAAGTCCCCAGCCCATGTGCACTCCTGTCAGAGCCTGCATTTACCAACTTGCCGGGGCAGTTACAGGACAGAATAGGGATTCCTTCCTGCTCTCTGGAGGAAAAGGAAATGGAAGTTAAGATTAAGGCAGTGATTATGACAGGATGGCTTTAAACTCCAGCAAACAAGCTGACTGAGGCAAACAGAAAACCCTGTCCACAGCTGGGCAAGGGCGGGATGTTCGGGCAGACTCCAGTGGGAGGCTTGAGGCTGAAATCTTTGAGCAGTTCATCTTACTACCCTGGTGCACCCCCTGTGCTCTGTACCTGACAAAGCACCCCAGTAAATGAACCATGTGCAGCTCACCACGTTTCCCACCTTCTTCTTGTAGTGAAAAGCAGCCCAAAACAACAATATCAAACAACAACAAATGTCTGAGTTTCATCAAAGCAACCTCAACAGGGAACGGTACTGCACCCAGCCCTGGGAAAGCCAGCCTGCTGGCTGGCTGTGCCTCTGTCTCCTCCCTAGAGGTCAGGGACGGGTCCTGGGGGTCTGCTCACCTTGTTTAAGGTGTTGCTAGGGTTAGGAGGAATTCTTGGAGAGGCATGTTCTCCTGGTGGGGTACTTTTCTTCTTACAGTAAAAATGTTGCTTTTGGTCAGGTGTGGTGGTGCACGCCTTTAATCCCAGCACTTGGGAGGCACAGGCAGGCAGATCCCTGTGAGTTCAAGGCCAGCTTGATCTACAAATCGAGTCCAGGACAGCCAAGGCTAACACAGAAAGACTCTTGTCTTGAAAAACCAAAATAAATAAAAAAATAAATAAAATTAAATGTTGCTTCTGGCCAGGCATGGTGGCGAACACCTTTAATCCCAGCATTCAGGATGGCGAGGCAGGCAGATCACTGTGAGGAAATTCAAGGCCAGCCTGGTCTACAGAGTGAGTTCCAAGACAGGCAGGGCTACAGAGAGAAATCCTGTCTCAAAAAACAACAACAACAACAACAACAACAACAAAATAACCAAAAACAAAAAAAACAAAAAACAAAAAACCCAAAACACACACACACAAAACACAAAACAAAACAAAACATGCTTTGGGTTTGCTTGTTTTCTGAACCAAAGCCGCCTGAGATCATTTCTCTTCTCCCACCATATCTAACCACGAATGGCGTACAGGACTTTCCTTCTGGTTACGCCCCCTCTGCACAGGGTGCTGGGATCTTACCCTCCCAGAATAAAGCTGCACGCCTACAGAGTGTGTTTGCACGCTTTTAAACAGTCTTAATATGGACTGATGCATTTACACAAGGTTTTTAAAAAACAAAAAGTAGAATTAAAATGGCTCTTTGGCAGATCTCTACTGAGCCAAAGAGTCAAGGAGCTGGAACAACTCATACACTTACTGCATGTTTTAAAATAAATACTGTTAAATGGTTGAACTGTAAAATCAAACTGGTGGACAGAAAAGAAAAAAAAAAACAACAACAATGGCAAGAAGAAAAGATTCGGCATAGAGCTTTGGGCTCTCTATATCTTTACTCTTTGCTCATATTTCTTCCACAGTTCTTTTTTTTAATAATTAATGACTTTTTATTTTAGGTACGTTGGTGTTCTGCCTGCACATATGCCTGTGTGAACGTGTCAGATCCCCTAAAACTGGAATTACAGACACGTGTGAGCTGTTACGTGGGTGCTGGGAATTGAACTGGGGCCCTTGGGAGAACACTCAGTGCTCTTAACCACTGAGCCATCTCTCCAGCCCCCTCTTCCACAGATCTTATGACATGGTGTCTTGAGCATTTATATAGAACCACCTCTGAAAGCCTCACTTGAACAGGATCACCCCTGGGATGTTACAGGAGATCCAAGAAGCCAATCGGATGTTAGATGTCGTTGCTTTAAGGTCCCTTCTGACTTGGCAGCTCTACAGAGAATAAGAAGGCACCAGTGGGATGGTTCAGTGGTTAAGAGCTCTGGCTACTTTTGCAGAGGACCCAGGTACCCAGATTCAGTTCCCAACACCCACATGATGGCTCAGACCCACTGTAACCCCAGTTCCATGGAATCTGATGCCATCTTCTGGCCTCCATGAGCACAAGGAACATTTATGGTATGTGCACACACACACACATGAAACATATATACATAAAATAATTTTATTAAAGGCACCAAAGCCACCTAACCCTGCATTGAAACTTACCCTCACCTAGATTCTTTGGGACAGGCAGCACTGCCGAGTGGGGTTTTACCGACTTCACATCCAGTTCAGAAGGCTGAATTCAGTTAACTGTCACAGACGCACACGCTCACGCGCGCGCACACACACACACACACACACACACACACACACACACTGCAAATTGCTCAACACCATCAATATTTTCGCTGCAGAGCATAAATAGATCAATAGTTCATTCTTTCTCATCTTCCTTTTTGGCTTCATCATGAGACAAAAACATCGAGAAACCCAGATGAAAAGTCAGTCCCTGGGTGCTGGCAGCCTGGGTCCTCCCTGGGACAAGTCCCCCAGCAGAGTCCCAGAATGGAATGGCTCTTTCAGAGGCACACTGCACTGAGTAACACACCCCATTTTCTAAAAAGAGAATGAATGGTTTACGATGACAGCTAACTAAGGGTGTAGTCTCTGTCTAAAATTACACAAAAATGTAGCTGGCATATTCTGCTTATGAAAGACTTCATTATCAAAATAAGGTAGGATGGACACGTTTACTACACAAGTAGGATGGGGGAAGGGGTCTGCCCTTCTGCTCAGTCAGCTCTCCCATCTTCCTTGGGTGAATGGAGGCTCTTACTTTTATGGGACCAGGTAAACAAGGCTTCGCCCATTAGTAGTTGTAGCTCTCTTAGAACATTCCAGAATGGCTGCAGCCTATCTTTGTGTCCCGACTGTTGATGGCTACGACAACAAAGCTGCCATCGGGTGGTGGTGTTGTAGACAGAGCTGCCTCTGGCTTTCATGTGGGATCGGCCTTTCCTTCTAACACTCTGCAGAACTTTCTATGGCCACCAGCAGACCTTCCTGGGACCGCGTGCAGCTGGTTCCTCTTTTCCACAAAGCACCTGGCCGCTGCCTTTATTTCTTAAACTGTAAGACAGAGTTAGGCTCCCAGCAGAAAGGACAGGGCAAAGATGACAGCTGGCACTGTCCCAAACTACGCTCAGTTGGGTTGTTTGAACAACTGGGTTGGATATATTTGTATGTTTGCTGCTATCTGTTTATTTGTTTGCTTGTAACAGGGGTTCCTCTGTGTAACAGCCTTGGCAGTCCTAGATGCCCTTTGTAGACAAGGCTGGCTTCAAACTCACAGAGACCTGCCTGCTTCTGCCTCCCAAGCGCTGGGATTAAAGGTGTGTGCCTCTTTTGCTTTTAAAATAACCTCTATGGTCGGTCCAGAGGCAAGCTTGTTGGCGTATTCCCTATGTGCTCAGCCTTATTTCTCGGGAAATACCTTCTAGTCCACCACTGCGATATGAGTTTACTACCCTAACACACTGCATTTTTTTCCCATCTTTTTTGTGGTATGTACGAACAAATCATTTGGCAAGACAGAGAGCAGGATGGAGGAAAGATGAACTTACCGCTAGGATAAGTTTTGCAAGTTTAAGGCTGAGCAGGTCTGAGCCGACATCCACGAGCTTATACAGAGCCTTCAGCAGAACACTTCTTCTCTTGAACTTTTTCCCGAGCATGCGCCCTTTCTCCAGCGTGCGATGGAGCTGGGTGCAAGCCGCGCACATTGCTTCGATGTCTTCTGTCGGAGCAAATAGAACATCCACCACTTACTCATAAGGCTGAGTTTTCAGATATGAGAAACACAAGCAGTGTAGGAGAAAGCTTCCCAGATATCCCCCCGACACCCCCAAATTCCCAGACGCCATTTTCCTTTCTCATATCACTTCCATCTACTTGAATGTTTTCATCAACTGGACCCATCTCCTAGATTAACTCATTTACTAAGCAGCCACTTCGTGTGCCCAGGACACAGCCTTTCAAGGCCTCCCTCCCGCCACCCTGCCTGGGCTCTACTCAGCCTTACTTGGGCATGCCATTTGCATTTCTGCCTCCATTTCTTTAAAAAAGAAAAAAAAAAAAGGTGCATGACTCCAAAAGGAATGAATGTTACTTTGTGGTGCTATTTATTTTTCACATATGACCAGGTATGGTGTGCTATGTACACACAGATGTTTTGAGCGGGTAGGGAGCCTGACCAACACACTTACAACTGAACTTCAAGCAAACTCACCTTCTACACTATCTGTGGATTAAAAACAATAATAGCATGTTTCTTTCTTTCTCTCCTTTCCTTTTTTATTTATTTATTTATTTTTGAGGCTGGGTTTCTCTGTGTAGTCCTGGCTGTCCTAGAACTTGCTTTGTAGACCAGGGTGTCCTGGAACTCACAGAGACCCACCTGCCTCTGCCTCCCAAGTGCTGGGATTACAGGCGTGTGCCACAACTACTGGCTATGTTCCCTTCAAAATGACTGCCATCTGGGGACAGAGACACAGTAAGACCCACCATTATTATTGAAGAGAAGACTTTCCACGAGACGTTAGTTAGGGAAGGAGGAGATGGGAACATTTCCTTTATAGTTCTGATCCTAAGGAAAGTGATTTTTTGAGGCGGCTTAACAGTTAGTACACAGGAAGGAAGGAAATCCACACTCTAAGAGCACGAGGGGAAATAAAAGAATTCACAGTATCACGCGTTCTGATTGGAAGCATTGCCCCAAGGGACCCCATCACAATATAAAGGTGGAAAGCCAGTCTCTAAATACCATAATGTGAGCTCAGATGCCAACATAGAGGAAGTGTGCACCAGCAAAGGGAAGTGACACTGGCCATTTTTAGCTCTTTTCAACAATAACATCTAAGGGAAAAAAAGTTTAAACCTCAATAGCTAAATACACAACCCAAAGCTTCTCAGATATGCACTTAAATAAATGAACTGGTGGGAAACGACCTAGACCAAGCCGAAATAAAGAGGACAGCCTGTGTGCTATGGGGAGGGACACCTGTGTGCTATGGGGCGGGACACCTGTGTACTATGGGGTGGGAGGTGGGACACCTGTGTGCTATGGGGCGGGACACCTGTGTGCTATGAGGCGGGACACCTGTGCGCTATAGGGCGGGACACCTGTGTGCTATAGGGCGGGACACCTGTGTGCTATGGGGTGGGACACCTGTGTGCTATGGGGCGGGACACCTGTGTACTATGGGGTGGGAGGTGGGACACCTGTGCGCTATGGGGCGGGACACCTGTGTGCTATGGGGCGGGACACCTGTGCGCTATGGGGCGGGACACCTGTGTGATATAGGGCGGGACACCTGTGTGCTATAGGGCGGGACACCTGTGTGCTATGGGGCGGGACACCTGTGTACTATGGGGTGGGAGGTGGGACACCTGTGCGCTATGGGGCGGGACACCTGTGTGCTATGAGGCGGGACACCTGTGTGCTATGGGGCGGGACACCTGTGTGCTATGGGGTGGGACACCTGTGTGCTATGGGGTGGGAGGTGGGACACCTATGTGCTATGGGGTGGGACACCTGTGTGCTATAGGGCGGGACACCTGTGTGCTATGGGGTGGGACACCTGTGTGCTATAGGGCGGGACACCTGTGTGCTATGGGGTGGGAGGTGGGACACCTGTGCGCTATGGGGCAGGACACCTGTGTGCTATGGGGCAGGACACCTGTGTGCTATGGGGCAGGACACCTGTGTGCTATGGGGCAGGACACCTGTGTGCTATGGGGCGGGACACCTGTGTGCTATGGGGCAGGACACCTGTTTTATTCTTCTCTGATTGTGCAAATGCACACTCTGTGCTGTTGGCAGCTGCTCCGGTTCCACTCAAGACTGTTGTAGTTTACAAAGGCATCAGAAAGGAAGGCTCGAGGATCTAAGTTTCAACTACTGCTCAAATAAGCCCTCTGTGTCAGTTAGTTGGCTGTGACAGTGACAGATGCCACATGTAATAGTGAACTCTGAAGGTTGAGGCAGGAGGATGGCAAGTTCAAGGTCAGCCTGGGTTACATATGGAAACCCAGGAAGCCAAAGCAAAACCAAACAGAAAGGCACACGGCCTCAAAGGTATTATAGAGCTGAGACCAGTTAATAATTTCTAGAGTATTGTAGTCACCAAGAAACTTTCCCCAGGAGCTGCTCCTTAGCCACAAAGGGAAACCAGCCACTCCACAGAGCAAGAGCTTGGCGGACACCACCTGACCCAAATGATCAACATGCACACTTCCAGTACGGGATGGGTCGGCAAATGGGCCTCCCGTCCTGAGGCACGAGAAAGATGCAGTGTAAGTGTGCAGACAGTCCTGCCTCAGAGGCCCGATCCGGTCTCAGTATGAGAAGACGCAAGGAAATCCTGATGCATGGATGTTCTGTACAACACATGGCCTGGCTTCCTCACTTGTGTCAGGGCCGTGAAAGGGCTGTTGCAGACGACTACAACTTGTGGCCCAGAGGCTTGCTTTTTCTAGAAAGGACAGTAAGCAAAGTGTGGCAAGATTTGTGTGCTGCCGTGTGGTAAGTTCTAGATATGGAAGAGAACGCTGTTGCTTCTAAAACGAATAAACTGAAAATCACGGGCCGCAGCAGTTAAAAGTACAGATTTGGGGTTTTCTGGTTTTACTTTGTTTCATTTTTGAGACAGAGTCTCATTACGTTGTGAAGGCTGGCCCTGAAAAATGTTATCAATGCGTTTTTAGAAAGTTCTAGAAAGAAAATGTGTGTGTGTGTGTGTGTGTGTGTGTGTGTGTGTGCGCGCGCGCGCGCACGCACGCATGCGCAACATGGGAGAGGGCAGAGAGAGAGGAACACACAGAGAGGAAAGTAGCGATGCAGGGTAGCAGAACAGAGTAATGGGGGAGCCTAGGAGGAGAGCAAGTAGGGTTTTAAAAAAACTTTTCTATTAACTATCTTAACTAACCTAGTAGCTACTTAACAGACCAAAGGGAACGTGAGTGAGAACTGACTTCATGCTACTTCCTGTTTTGCATTTGTCTAGGGACAAAGCTGTGATATTTCTGGGCTTTGCTTGCTGCCTCTGTTTTTGACACAAGGCTCTCGCTATGGAACCTAGGCTGGTCTTGAACTCACAACTTCCCAAGTGTGAGGGTTACAGGCCTGGTGCCATCCCCCTGGTTAATGATCCACCTGAGAAGGGAGATTCATTGACACCTCATACCCCAGTCTCCTCAGTGTGGGCCTAAGTTTGCCCTATTGGTGTCTGGGGCGCAGAAGACCCTGCTTGTAGGGGATCTGCCCTCCAGACCAGCCTCCCACCTGAAGGCTTCTGATGGGGTTTCTAACCCTTGGCCAGGCTCACCTTGCGCTTATTTCCTGACAGAATGGCCCAAAGTTGATTGGACAAGCTAATAGGAGGGTGGAAACAGTAACTCCTATGGGAAATGCCATTACCTTCAACCTTGAATATAAGGGCTTTGGAGGTAACATGGTTTCATCCATCTTTGACCATAGCGTTTACATATAGCCCTAGACACGTGTTGTTAGCACTAAAGCCAGAAAGCCTGTGCAGAGGATCCACCCATGGAGAGCACAGCCTAGCCACATCATGTAGCAACAACTACAAACAAACAAACAAACAACAGACAGAAGGGCGAGCACTGCTGCTCAGGAAGCAGGTGTTCCGCACCAGCTCCCTGCTTGCAGGCCGTAAGGATGCGTCTCCCCTGCATCTAGCGGAGCATCTTCCGGTGTCTGCCAAGATGCTCAAGTGTCCAAGAGTGGTCACTCAATTAGTCCTACCGAGGGCTCACTGTGCACATGGTACTGAGCACAGGGCTTGCTCTGTGGCTCTGACCAAGAGTCCACAAGAGTCTAGTTCACCTTTCCAAATGGTGAACTGAAAAAAACTGGATAGTGTTCTCTCAGCAGACCCCCCTCATACCCTCACAGGAATGCCTCACTTAGGCCCTTCAGAGTGATATACAGGGCACATGCCAGGCCACTTCTTGAGTGCGAGTGGCCTCCCCGGCAGAGGCAAGCAACCTCAGGAATGGCAAGAACCAACAAAACCATGGCCATACCTCTGGCTGACTAGGCCATGTGACTCAACTCAGTTCGAGAGATCTGTTTTCCTTGACCTTCTAGAATGTGAACAGTCTCCCTGAGGAGGCTGGACCAGCATTTACTCACGTAGAGGAGGTGTGCTAGTGGGGCGTTTTAAAGTTGGCTCTCTTGGTACATTCCAAGTATAATTTTACTCATTAATAATTTGGTCTACATCGTATTTATTATACACATTTACAGGGTGGCTAAAAACATGACGTTATTTGGTTTCCATCCCCAGAAATCATGGTCAAAGTTACACTGACAATATCAGGGCAGTGGGGGACACACACATAAACCAAAGTGTTTATTTAAAACAAGAGTTGTTGCTTTACCCTTTTCTAATTCATGTAAAATCGGAACAATCCGTGTTTTCCAAAAGACTTCATCCACGTCTATTTCTGTCTCCTGGTCCTGTAAGCTGGCTCTTGAGGCTGCAAGGAAACCCAGAGAAGGGAAAAGCACCATGAGAAGCGACATACAATGGGGCACACCCAAACGCCTTTCCTATGCATCCTATGCTAAAATTAATAACCACAGAATCAAACCTCACTTTGCTCGGCTCCGGGTCCCACCTCTAATGAGACTACTCCCAAGTAAGACTCAGATGCGTCATTTCAAAGAAACAGATCTTAAAAATGGGATTCGAGTACTTCAGAGAGCAGAATGCTGTGAAATGGTGCTGGCTATAGGAAAGCAAACTGGTTCGAGTTATTTTCTTTTACTTAGCTTTTCCCTCTGTAATATACAATAGACAGCTACACACACACACTTTATACACATACACATTACACACATACACTTTATACACACACGCTTTATATACAGACATACACTTTATACATACACACATTATACACATATACTTTATACACACACACACACACACACACACACAAAGCTAAAATCCCTTAATTAAAATCTTAGCCCCTTTAGAACAGACACTGTACAGGGCAAGCAGCAGCAACACCACTGCCTTCCTGTGGGGTGGAGGGAGATGCCTTGGCCTCTCCACCCCAACTCTGTTGTTGATATGTAGCATGACCTTTGTCTACTTAGCTTAGAACCTTTCCAAGCCCTGGTTTCCTCGTCAGCAAAAAGAGAGACTATTTGCTTGTAGGATCGTGGAAGCTAAATACCACGGTAGAGGCAGAGCTCTGCCTGAGGGTCACATCTAGCAGCATCGAGGACTTGTGAACCTCTTTTCCCTGACAAACAAATAGGTAACGACTGATGCGTGTTGCCACTGTGCCACCAAGAGCAGATGCTGCGCTAACCCTAGGTGGCAATGCTGCCATTGGCTGTCCCCGGGATGCAGAAGACAGACTGGTGTGAGGAGGCACTTCCTTCCTTTCTTTTTTCCTTCCCTTCTCTCGCCCCTCTTCTCCCCGTCCCTGAGACAATGCCCCGTCTGTCCTAGAAGTCACTGTGTAGCCCAAGCTAGCCCTTCCCTTCTCTCTCCCCTCTTCTCCCCATCCCTGAGACAATGCCCCGGTCTGTTCTAGAAGTCACTGTGTAGCCTAAGCTAGCCCTGAACCCACAGCGCTTCTTCTGCCTCCGCCCCCAGGGTCCCAGGTGTGAGCTGACACGCCCAGCTGAGGCTCCTTTTCTGTTGCTTCTGAAGATAGAGGAAGTGGACTCCAGGTAGAATTGGGAGCTATTAAACCAGCCTCCATCCTTTCCACTCAGCTCCACTGCAAACCAATGTAGAGGGCAACCGTGTACGAAATAGAATCCATGGGGAAAACGGAGAATCCCGGTTCCACCTTGTACAGGCTGCATCTCAAATCACCAACTGGAGCTGGGGCAGGGGTGGGGGTGGGGGACTGCAGCGTGCAGCCCTTCCTCAACCTCCCTCCCTTGTCTAGCATCTGCCTCCTGAGCCCCTTGCCTGGCACCCCAAAGAATGTACATGAAATGCTGGAAATTGCAGGAACAATGAGAAGGTTCTATATACACAACCGTCGCCCTTTCTTTATTGTTTTACAATTCATGATATTATTTGTTGTGTCTCCTTCTCAACTGAGGCACTTGCATGTACACATACCCACACGCAGATACCCAAAGTTAAAAGGTACGTCTTTGAAAAAAATAAAAAAAATCCGGTGAACTCAACTAGCTGTATAAAGTGAAGAGAGCTCTGTGTGGAACCCACAGCGGCATATGTTTAAAAACTAATTTGAGTTCAGCGATGTCTGACATTAATCTCCAAGCCACCAGACAAGAAGCTTTTCCCCACACAGTGCCGAGGTCTCCTAAGAGAAGTGGGAAGCTGTGCAATTCACACCTGCCTCCCAACGCTCAGGACCCACCACTGCACTTTGGGGATGGCTAGTCCCTGCTGCAAGTCCAAGCTTGCCTTTAATCAAACTACCTTCGTGCCAAGGGAGGCTGGGCAGGCTGAGTGTGGGGACGCTCCGGAGCACCAAAAGCAACCAGGGAATTCTTGATAACTAAACTATGGTAAATGGTAAAGATACAATGTGGTCTGTAACAGCAAGACTTTGGCTAATCTATGCAACCAATAGCAAGACATAAAACAAAACTGAAGTGTCCTTAACACAGAATTGGTCCACTTGACTTGAGTGTGGCCTCAGAGTTCCTTTCCCAGACCTTTGGGGCCAGGTGTTGGGGCAGAATTGAGAAACGCCCATGCTTCCTAAAGGAAGTGACGTTTATGACAGGGGCCTCTTTGAGCAGCACAGTAGACAAACATTCACACTAACAGGACCAACACTACAGCTCCAGTCAGATCTGCCATCGCCACTAACTGTTTCTGTGAGATATTTTAACTTTTGGAATGTTGAGGTTTTCAGAACAGCAGCCAAAAGACTGCAGGCCGTCATCTCAGCCTTTAGAAATTTTAGTGTGCCTGAACTGGATTAAAATAAGCATATGATTCTGAAGTAAATACAAATATTCAAGCAGTATAGAAATACAACTGCTTGTATTCCTAGGTAATTAACCTAAAGACCAAAAATCAGCATTTATGAAGGCAAATAAAAAGCCAGAAGTTGATAAGTCAATTTCCTTGATATACTTATGAAACACAAATCTACCAGAAATAGGGGTGGGAGATGGCTTGGTGGGTAAGGTATGGGCTCCTGCAAGCCTGGGGATGTAGGTTCGGATCCCCAGGCATGGTGCTGTACACCTGTAGCCACAGAGCAGGGAAGCAGAAAAGGCAGATCCTGGAAGCTTACTGGTCAGTTCAGTGTAGCCACCGTGCTGAGCTCCAGGTCCGGTGAGAAAACATGCATCAAAAAGTAAGGGGGAAGAGTGACAGAAGGCCATCTGTGGGAGTGAGAGCCTGTTCCCACACATATAAAAACAAAAATTACTAGAAATTTGGGATCTAAATCTACACGGTCTTCAAAACAAAAACAAAAACAAAACAGAAAGCCCTATGCAAAGTGCCCTTCAGTAGAACTCAGGAAGAATGACATCAGTCAACATCGTCCCCCTGAGGAAGAGACAACTGTCAAGGTGAGCTAGGAATCACAAAAGTTTAGTCACCAACTCAAGACCCTTCTGGGACTCCTCAGACTCGTTTTTAAGAAGTTAGCTAAACACTGCTGAGTAAGGATTTCTTCTCATCTTCTCCCAGGACCCCCATTCATGTAGTCCTGTCTGGCTATGGCCTTGTCACTTCTTTATCCCCGTGTTGTCCTCTTTGTCCCTAGCACCTCCATTCTAGAAACGATTCCAGGTCAATTCTAGAAACTGAAGCATGTCTATACACACACACACACACATACACACATACATACACACACACACATACATACACAGACACACATACATACACACATACACACACACATACACACACACACATACACACACACACACACACACACATACACACACACACACACACACACACACACACACACACACATACACATTTTGCCTCAGTCTTGGAGAAGTTAAAAAAAAAACAACCCACTTTCTTCTAGGTTCAGAGTTTGCTAAATATAAAAATTATGGTCCAACAGGAAATTGGGTAAGTCAGGCAAGAGGCACTGCCTGTTTTTGAAGATCCCGCTGTCTCAGTGGTGCTAGCTATAAACCACAGCTAGGAGTCTGGGAACCCACGGCCTGACACGGTGCTAGGATTGGCCGATGTTTTTAGCAATCACGTGTAAACCCCTTAGCAACAACACTGTCTTGGGAATGAGACGAGCTTAGGTTCTTCTGAGTCCCAGACACATTCCCTGCGGTCCCCTTTCAGAAGCTCAAGATATTATTTTTCACCCAGCGCCAGTTTGGCGTCATTTATCATCATCCTCATTTTTGTCACGACAAGGGCTTTACCGTGTAGCTCAAGCCAGCCCGCAACTCACAATCCTCCTGTCTCTGCCTCTGACGTGTTCAGGTTATAGATGCATATTCATCAAGCCTGACATAGACTTTGCGAATGAACAACAACAAAAAAAAGTGAAGACTGCAACAAACACCTGTGCAACCCTGACTAGTTTGGCCCAACATGGACACGGTGCCACATTTATATCTCTTTATTTTAAAGACATAAAAGTTTGCCAGGTTTAGGCCTTCTTCATGCCTATCCTGTCTATAACCTTCCACCTCAGGGGTCACCGACCTTCAAAATGGGGGTGACAGCATGCTTGTCTTTCCAGGAGTAACACAGAGATGCCTAACTGTTGTTTCTGCAACTTAAGGTTCCAACTGCTGCTTGTACTGGCTGCAGCCAATGTGACCAATGCTCCTTGGTTAGTTTTCCCACTGTCATAATTTGTACCATTTCTAGCCTTTGGTCAGTACTACTGTATATTTGGTCTGTACTATTGTATATTTGGTCTGTACTATTGTATATTTCCTCAGGCAGCATACAGTTCCTAAAGGGCTTTCATAATACAATGCCATAGTTTCATTTAAATAGGCAATGCTTTTACACTTAAGCCAAGAAGTCCACTGATAGCAAGTCTGGCTATCCTCCGGAAACTTTCACTCTACAACTTCTGTGATTGTCTGTCCACACTGAAGGCATCAGACGTGGGCACTGGTTAAGACTACAGAGAAATAACAACAGCAGAGAGAATAAATGTTGGTTTCTGAGCAAGCTGGATGCAGCTCCTCACGCTGTTGAACAGAGAACTGTTGATCAGGGCACTCGACACTCCTTGACTCACCCTCCGAGTTCTTCTGTCTTTGAAAAACAAGTCACCCTGGCTTAACAGCATGAGATGCTGAGGCTAAGAGATGCTGAGGGCCAGAGCGCGCACTTACCTGTTCTGGTTTCCCGCCCGCTCAGGTCTGAGCTGCTGGGACAGGAGGAGGCCCTCGCACGCCAACGCTTCCCCTGCTCCCTAGGAGGAAGTGGAACGAATGAAACACAAGGTATTTTCACCTTTATAAGCTGCAATCTGTTCATGTCAGGCTTTGTAAAAGAAGCCACAGGGAAAGGTTTAAGAGATGGGCTTGGCATTCAATCGTCTGCTTTACCGTGCCTTTGCCTTCTAACTAAGATTTACCTGTGAGAACACAAGTCCACTGGCTTAACGGTATGAAATACAGCACTAGGAAGAACCAAGAAATAAATCTGAAGTTGACTGGGAGGTGGGGGGGAGATAATTATTGATATGGACCACAAGAGGGCGCTGTTACAACAAGAAACAGGCGGAACAGCGCTGGCAGCCAGCCTAAAGTGCCCAAGGTCACTGGCAGGGTAGGTTCTAGAATGCAGCTTCTCAACCCACGGGTCTTCCCACTACATCATGGTATGTGCCATTTCTACTTTAAAATTTAATTCAATTAATACTCTCCAAAAATATTCCTAGAAATATTTTTTAAAAAACTTTAAAGCAGACAGTATATTCAGTCAGTCCCCAGATAAGCTTAACAGCGGGCCTGGCTAGCCCTGGAGGTGCTCTGTGGCGCAGCTGCCTGCTACTTTTCTCAACTACAGCTGACTTCAAGGTATTGTCTTTTAAATGGGCTGTATAAAATCCCAAGGTCAAAGGTAGGCTATAAAGGCAAGCTTGACACAATTTCTTTTTGGTGATCCCATTTACTTGCGCCAATAACAACAATAATATAAATAACAACCAATTATTATTATCTTGTTGTTGCTTTGAGACAGGGATGTCCTGGAACTCACTCTGTAGACCAGGCTGGCCTCGAACTCACAGAAATCTGTTTGCCGCTGCTTCCTGAGTGTTGAGATTAAAAGCATGTGCCATCACTCGGCTAATTAGTTTGCTTTACTGTATCCATCTGTGGCCATGGCCACCTGTGAGCACCTGTCTCTGCCTCCCAAGTGCTGGGATTACACGTGTGATCCAAAGGGGGGAGCACTCTAGTTCTCTGAAACAACAGAGTTTTTGTAGCAAGATACTCCTAGCCACTAAAACAAGGATTATGGGGATGGGTCTCCTCAAAGACGGAAATAAAGGACTCAATCCCATGGAAAGATTTTTGAAATAAGACTTCAAGAGTTACATAAAAGTCAGGCATGATGGCACAACACTCGGGAGTCAGAGGCAGGCAGATCTCTATGAGTTCGAGGCCAGGCTCTTCTACAGAGGGAGTTCAGGACGGCCAGGGCTCTTACACAGAGAAACCTTGTCTTGAAAAAAAAAAAACAAATCAAAAAACAAAAAACTCAATGTAACATGAGATCCTATGTTACAAAACTAATCCTACACCCTCCTGACCCACCCCCTCCCCAAAAGACTCACAAACCCTGATCCACACTTCTAGCCAACTCTAAGGGAACTCATAGGGACACACACACACACACACACACACACACAGACACACAGAAACACACACACATATACACAGACACACACACAGACACAGAGACATACACACAGACACACAGAGACACACACACACACAGACACACAGAGACAGAGACACACACACAGACACATAGACACACAGACACACAGAGACACACACACAGACACACACAGAGACACACACAGACACACAGAGACACACAGAGACACACAAAGACACACACACACACACACACACACACAGAAACACACACAAGACACACAGAGACACACAAAGACACACACACACAGACACACACACAGAAACACACACAAGACACACAGAGACACACAAAGACACACACACACACACAGAAACACACACAGAGACACACAAAGACACACACACACACACACACACACACACACACACACACACACACCATGAGAGTTGAGGGGGGTAGAGTTTAAGAGGGAAAGGATCAAGAGGAGAGGGAGGAGGACAAGAGAAGGCAACGGAGGTGAAATGACAAAAGTACACCAGACACAGGTATGTCAATTGTCATGGAACCCATTACTATCTGTAATTAATATATGCAAATAAAAACAGGGCTGGTGAGACGGCTCAAAGAGCAAAGGTACTTGCCTTGCAAGCCTGGTGACCTACAATTGAGTCCCAGCATCCATGCAAAGGTGGAAGGAGAGAAACCAACTCCACAAAGTTGTCCTCTGGCCTCCACATGGGTACTATGGCACATGTCCACACCCATCTTGATACATAAAATCTTAAAATAAAATAAAAAAATGCCAGGCGTGGTGGCACACGCCTTTAATCTCAGCACTCGGGAGGCAGAGGCAGGTGGATCTCAGTGAGTTTGAGGCCAGCCTGGTCTACAAAGCCAGTGCAGGACAGCCAAGGCTATACAGTGAAACCCTGTCTCGAAAAACCAAGAAAAAAAAGTTGTTTAAAAAAAAAAAAACTTCATTGGATGGAAAGCCAGGGAAGTTCCTATATTTTTCATTTCTAGATATAACTTGAAATTTTACGATCAAGAGTTTAACATATATGATGTGTGTATGTGTACATGGGTACACTGGAGCATGTGTGTGTGTGCCCCCTGAACAAACACTGAAATCTATCGAGACAGTTTTCGGCTCCCGGGCCCTCCACCGCTCTCCCCGAGTCCTGGCCAGGGGTGAGGCTGGCTCTAGGACAGCTCATTTGTGCAGTCTCACCTCCAGAAAAGACAAGAGCGGGAAAGATGCTCAGTCTGTATGCGGGCTTGCCAGTGTCATTCCCCCTGCCCCCAAGAAGAGACAGGCTTGGGACTCACTGCCACCATACATGGTCATCACGGTGGGGTGGGCCCTGGGTGTGGGGATGCTTCCCCCAGCCGGAGTTCAAATCCCAGGTCAACGGGGCTGGAGAGATTGCTCAGTGGTCAAAAGCACTGCCTGCTTAGGATATCAGCCGGTACACTGAGGGACTTAGCAAGTTGCTTTCCTTTGGGTTCATAAGCATCTAGAGGAACGATCAGAGATGGATACAGATGATGTCTTCTCCGATGAAGGCAAAAATCTACCTTACCGGGAAAAGTCCAAAAGACCTGAAGGGGAGCTGAGGGGAATGCCTGAGCGGGAGGAGTACCCCACAAGTGAACCTTAAAGAACTAGAAACTGAACTAGCAAGTGACAAGTCTAGTCACAGAAAGCGAGCAGCACAGGTGAAGAGAAATGGGGGCACAAGAGCCTGATGCTTGAGGCGAGGCTAGCTTCCTCCGGCTCAGAACTAGCAAGGCAGGTACAGAGAGAGAGGGTTCTGCTGGGAAGGCTGGGAACAGCTTTGGGACTTGCTATGGACCCTAAGTAATAGCCAATAAGAAACTTCAGCAGCTGGAGGGGGGAGGCTGGTGGTGGTGACACACGCCTTTAATCCCAGCACTCAGGAGGCAGAGGCAGGCTGAGCTCTGTGAGTTCGAGGCCAGCCTGGTCTACAGAGTAAGTCCAGGACAGGACAGCCAAGGCTACACAGAAAAACCCTGTCTTGAAAACCCAAAAAAAAAAAAAAAAAAAAAAAAAAAAGCCGGGCGTGGTGGTGCATGCCTTTAATCCCAGCACTTGGGAGGCAGAGGCAGGTGAATCGCTGTGAGTTCAAGGCCAGCCAGGGCTACATAGAGAAACCCTGTGTCGAGGGTGTGTTGTGGGGGGGGGGGGAGAAAGAAAAATAAAAGAAAAAGAAAGAAAAGGAAAAACTTAAGAGCTTCTTACAGGATGGTGTGCTATGAGGTGTGGAGCTGGGGGCACCGCAATGACAGAGCATTAGGAGAAGGAATAAGGGAATGTTTCCGGGATCACTATGGGACCAGAAAAGATGTGCTATCCCATAAATGAAAAGTGACCAGGACCTGGGGCTGATTTGAGGCATCTGAAGGACAGAGAGTGGACCTGGAGAACGGGCACAGCAGGTCCCTACAGATGAAGCTGCGAGGTTGAGGGGGGGGGAGGGGGGCAGCTTATAGGGCTGAGCAAGTCTGGTTTTGACTTGTTGAGTTCCTGATGCTAAGTGGGGGGCGCGGCATTGACAAAGACACAGAAATCAGAAAAGGTTCAAACAGCCCCACAGGACCAGAGTCCCAGAAGAGTGGCTCAGAGCTGGAGACACCAGGCATCCAGGGAGTTTGTGTGCAGAATCAGAGGCATCAAGCTGCAGGAAAGAAATGTACCTTTGCGCCGTTGGCATGTGCAGGGAAAGAAGACACAGATGAAGGAAAGAGGCACTGTCTGGCCAAGGCAAGTGCTGCTGGCTAAAGTCCTGCAGGGTGAGCAGCAAGGATGGGCACCGAGATCCCAGCTGCACTCGCGGGATCGCTCAGGAGGTGGAGACAGAAAGGTTTGTGAGCTCAAGGTGAGGTTCATTCACTGCCTCACAGAGAGGAAGGGGGGTGGAAGGGAAAATCCCTCCTTCACTGAAGAGGATTAGCAGATGGCCCTGGGTGCTTCCCCGAACTTGCACTGCTGAGTGAATCCACAGGAAAGCCATTTTTATCCCCCCCCCCCTTCTAGAAACCTTCTAAATATGGGACGATGTTGCCCTTGTCTCTTTACACTATCTCCTGTGGCTGACACCCCACCTCACAGCTGTGTGGTTGTAGGTAAGTTTTTAACAAGTAGCCTTCCTCGTCTGTACAGAAGGGTGGTGTTCCCAGCGAGGTGCTCCCACCTTGAGGCTGCTGGAAGGACAGAATGATCTGGAACATGGAGCGGATCAGTATGCACTCGCTGGCATGTTCTCTATTCAGTCCAAAGGCCTTCAAATGCTTGCTCCCCGCAGGGTGTATTTTCACACCTCGGCTGGCCCAGTTGTTTACAGTCAGTCTGTTTATGTCCCTTTAAAAGGTCCCCAGCTCTGAGCTCACACTGTGGCCAGAGGAAGAGGAGATGTTGTCAACGATGCAGCCTGATGCTCCAGCAGCAGTTTCCAGGGTCACAAACCACGATCAGCCAAGTGCTTTTTCTTACGTGTGCAGCGAAGGCAGAGGTCCCCGTGCACTTCAGACCTTTGTGCGTTATTAATCCCAGCATCAAACTGGCAGCGATTTCCTGACTATCAGATGCATTTAGGTCCCAATCTAGTCATCCAGAAAAACTGTTCTTCCCAGACTCCTGCTCCATTTATTAAACTGCATTATTAAATTTTTCTTTTCTTTTTTTTATTACATTTTTCACAATGATTTTTTTATGTGTCAATTTTTTTTTTTTAAATCTGGAAATTAGCCATTGGGCTCTTCTGTGAAGTTCTTTTTAAAGGCAGAAAACCATCATTTCATTGGTTAGAACACCAATCTACAGATGGAAGTCTAATTCTCAAGGGCCTGGAAAACAGTGGCATTTACTGGTCCATAGAGCCCCGTAGTGTGGGCTTCCGGTACGGTGTGATGAGGGCTTTGGCTGTCCGTCTCTGCAGTGCTCTTAGCTCTGCCCTGGCTGTAGGCCGAAATGCTAGTGAAATGAAATTTTTGGTTTTCTCAGGGCCTCTGCTGTGCAACTCCCATGTCTCAGACATGGCAGCCTTCTGTCCCCTGTGATTGCCAAGAATCTTAACATATCACATGAAAGACTAGAACCAACCGTAGCAGGCAATGCTATGCAAGGGCTGATGGTACCCCCCGCGGCCCATCCGTGGAAGGTGCAATCAATCATGCTGGCCACACCGACTCCTGGACCATAAATACCCCGAAGAAAATAAAATCATAGCTCTTTAAAATATCTTAAAAATATGGATTTTGCTATAATTCAAGATGGTTCTAGTTATCGTGATGACAGTTCTTCAATTAAGTATCAGCAAATGTTTTCTTAAAGGGCCAGCTAGTGTTTAATATTTTATAGTTAGCGGCCAAGTGACAAAGTCAAGGCTATTACATAGATGTCTCCATAACTATTTAAAATACAATGGTTTTAAAATACTTAAACCATTTTTAGCTTGGGGACTATAAAAAATAACTTAGAGCATACAGACAAACAGATTTGGCTCCTTGACTATAACTTGTTGATTTATTTCTTTAAGACAATAAATAATATTGGTAATAATAACTAATTAGACTTGTAATTGAGAAAAATCCATTTAAGGAAAAGTTACATCTATAGAAGGTGACGAGGAACTTTTAAAGAATGATTATAACAAAAGACAAATGTGCAAAATTTAAACAGATGATTTCTTTGTCTTAAGAAAAAAAGCATTTTTTAAAAAATGGCCCTTGTATAGACTGAAGTCAGTCTTCACTTTGTCGCTGCATACTCTCAGTCACAAATAGTCACCTCAGCTGCTGTAGAGTGACCCAGCCACAGACAATACACAAAAGCATGAGTGTAGCTGGGCTCCAGCGAACCTCAGCCTCAAAAGCAAGAAATGGACTTTGATTTCGCCCTTGGTCTTTGCCCTGCAGTCTTTGACACTTTGCAGTCTTGACACTTTGACGGTAACTTTGGAGTGTCACCGTCATGGGGGTCCTGGTCCCTTCCTTTTCTGACTCAAACTCAGTGGGGGGGGGGGTGATAGGGGGGTGGGGGGTGGATCTGGGCCAGGGGTGGGTTCTGTGCTTTCATGTGTACCCAGGGCCACACTAGAGCAGCAAGCCCAGAAACACCTGAGCCACTTTCCACACCAGGACCTCTTAGCAAGCGGAAAGTGTCAGAGCGCTGCTGCTACACAGTCACGCTGCCCCATGCCTGCCTTTCCTACAGGAAATACTTTCATCCGCGTGACCCTCCTTTCTTAAAAGAATAATGACTTCATATTTTTTGCAACATTTATTATTTTTGAAAAGGCCAGGTAATAATTAAAAATACAATGAAGGTAATTAAAAAAAAAAAAGCCTCCCAAAGCCAGAAATAAACATCATGACTACATTGTAAATATTGTTCCAGCGGTGAGCGGGTACAATCATATCACATACGTTGCTGTAATGAAAAAGTCTGAGTCTCAAGCTTGCTTGAATTTAAGAGAGAAAACAGAAATTGAGGCAGAACCGTAGGAACCGCAGAGCTCCAGATGAGTCTTCCCAAGAGATAATTAATTTCTAAAAGATCTCTCTAAAGTTAAGAAAAAAAAAGATAACGAAAAACATTAGGGTGCTGAAAGCATCACGGCGAAATGATTTCAGATTCGAGTTCACACCTCCTCCCACACGTGGGGCTCAGGTTTGCTGCTGTTGTTGTTTTTGTCTGTCTGTTTGTTTTTCAAGACAGGCTTTTTCTGTGTAGCCCAGGCTGCACTAGAACTGGAGCTGTAGACCAGGCTGGCCTCACTCTCGGGAAGCTACCTGCCTCTTCTGATGTTAAAGGTTGGTACCTCCACTGCCTTGACCGCACTGTCAAGATTTCTGCTCTATAACCATCATGTTCAGGTCTGTGTAGCCGTGATAATGAAAATAAAGTCAATACTCACCACGGACACTTTACCAAAGCCTTTTCAACTTAAAGTTTTGAGTGCTGATTCATCGTTCTGTTGTCTAAGAATTTTCTAGAAAGTAAATGAGTAATACTTTCCTACGTTCATTACTATCTGAAAGAGTCTGTCTGCGGCCTTTTCAGTGAAGAAGTGGCCTTGGATACGGTTCTTGGTCTCTTCCTGATGCTGAGGAATAGACCTAGCTCCCCTCTCTTCTGGCATTGGCTACAGCAGACCACCAATTAGCCTTTCTCTCCTTCCGTGTGGCTTGCTTGCTAGGCCTGAGAGGCCACAGGAAACTTTTTTCACCCAATCAAGAGTCACAGAGTGCACGCAGTGTGGGCAGGGCTGGCAATGCCTTCTTGTGAATTTTTCCATACCAGATTTTGTTGGGACACCAAGTGTCCATTTGAACTTTTGACTCCAGAGAATTGTCATTTAGTATGTCTTAATTTTTCTCTTCTTTTGCTTATTTGCTCTGATTTTCCATGGGTTGTTGCAAACGTTGAGAAATCACAAGTGCCTGGTACTTGGTTCCAAGAAAGACCTAGGTAGGAAAGGACCTACAGGAGAGGGGGGGGTCCCTTTCTACCTCACTCCTAGCCCCCCCCACACCCTCCCAGCTTTATTCTTTCCTGTTTCTTTCTTGTGTGATGTCTTCTGGCCTGGCCACCACAGCTCACACTTGCAGCTTCTTTTATCCTGATTTTTAAGTCTTTATGTGGCTTTCCTCTTTCTATACATATATTTCTTTCATTTCTTTCTTAGCACTATAGTTTTTTTCCTTTTTAGTATTCTGGTTTATTTTGTGGGTTTCTAATTTCCAGTTGGAATTTCTGCAAGCCAAAGAGCTCTACCCCTGACCCCCACCCCCTTTCCTAAAGAGAAAATGATGGAGCTGGCTGGACTTCCCGTGAGACAGTGCAGAACGCTTGAGGCTCTTCGTGCCTTTCTTTCATGCAACCTGTCTTCCTCTGTCTTTGCTAGGATCTTCCCGTAGCTAAGCTTGAGTCCCAGGAGACTTCTTATCTTTATATCATTTGTCTTTACTTGCTGACGCCGAGGAGGGACCCAAAGGCGGCAAGATAGGAAGCACTTAACAGTCGGCCCATTACTTTGTCGACCTAGGGAGGTGTGTGGCCCTGGTGTGTGTAGAGCAACCACTGACGCACGCGCGCGCGCGCACACACACACACACACACACACACACACAGCGCATCTTAAATGACAAGGCTGCGTCCTTCAACTCTAATTTAGTGAACCTCTCTCTCCCCCCTCTGCCTCCTGTTCCCTCCCCGCTCCCCACACTGCTCACAGGCAATAAAGAGAACATGTCACCCTCAGATCCGCACCAGCCTCCAGTCACTTCCTGATCTCTGTCTTGAATGGAGTCTCCCATGGGTGCCTTTTCACTTCTCACTTCTCTCCGAGGCCTGGCCACATCCTTAGATCTTCTCGCTCCTACCACAAGCAGCTTGGTGAAGAAAGAGCCCCACTTCTAATGAACCTGTCTCAAAAGTCTGAGGTGTGCACCAACCCTCAGTCTTTTGTTTTCATTTAGATTTCAGAGAGTCTGGAAAGTTAAGTAGACTTTCAGACTGGAATGTTCTGTGTAAAATCTGAACCTGAGGTATATAATAAACTTCCCCCACCCCAGAGCCAAGAAAAGAAAGGGAAAGAACGCGCTGGCTGGGAGGACAGCCACCAGCAAGAGCTGGGTCTAGACTTGTCACAACCAACATTGAATTTAGTTGCTACCTCCATCCTTGGCTCTGTTTGCTGATGTAGGACGCCCCTCTCCACAGGGTCACCTTAAGCTGTGACAGTGCATCCCTCTCCCAGCTTGAGAGCCTGGAGAAAGGCCACCTTCCCCAAAAGCCTTGGTGCAGCCCAGAGTCCCCACAGCCGGCTCACGTAGGAGACTGTACGCTTATTTCATCAACCACCATAGCTGGACATCGGAGAGCTCAGCTGGCCGGCCCTGGGAAGGCAGGCCTGAGAGGAATGGCCAGCATCCACCCGAACAAAGCCTGAACATTTACTACACACTAAGTAAGCAGGCTGGTTCCCTGTAGGGAAGCTAAGGCCCGAGGTTCAGCGTTGGAGCCACTGTTCTCTTCCTGTGTCATTGACATTTATTTTAAATCTTTGCTGCTTTTGCTTTTGTTGTTGTGTGCTTTTCCATTTTTTAACCAGGAGTCCCTTCCTCCCTCCCTCCCTCCCTCCCTTCCTTCCTTCTTTCTTCCCTTCTTCCCTTCCTTCTTTGCTTTCCACTTTCTCTATTTTTTGAGGTAGAGTTTTATATAGCAGTGGATGACCTCCAATTTGACATACGAGAGAGACTGGCCTTGATCCTGCCCCTGCCCCCCCCCAACCCCCCCCCACCCGCTTCCATTGCCATAAAGTCAGTTTATGTTCCCACCAAGGCTCTCAGTTTTAATCCCAACCACACTAAAGGCCGTTGTCATCTTGCAGGCATGGCTTTCAGGCCTTAGCGGCCACTCCAGGACCTACGGCGGAGGCTCAAAGGAGAAGGGAAAAGAGGGGCAGCCATTTCTGTCTTATAACCTATGAAACAGAGCCCGTGGGAATGTCCTGTGGCCTGCCAAGGACACACAACTAAACCAAGTAGCAGACAGACTCTGCAGTCTGAGTCCAGAGAGCCTGCCTCCCAGTGGACAGTCTGCACCGTTCACAGTGAACCGCGGCCCAGGAAGATGACACCGATGATGACAACCGCCCTCTCCAGGCCTCATTTCCAAACCATGACAACCTGAGCAGCACTCACCAGGCCTTCCACATTTACATAAAGGGGTTTGGATGAACAGATAGGTGGGTGGGTGGAGACAGGCTCACATACTTTTACAGGATGCCAGCTCTACTGTTCTCAGTCCGTGTGGTAATAGGGTAAGAGGTGATGGCGTGTGGGTAAGGGGCAGGCCTCCTCAACCTCCAGGGAATTCCTAATGGGCACGTGGAGAATGGAGTAGCTATCGCGCCGTGAAGATGGCGGCTCCCTGAGCACGTGGGAGCTGCTTCTCTTTCAGGGTTTCCACCGTCTCACTTGCTCATCTTTCTTAGCAAGTATTTTTCCCTAATAAGCATAGACTTAAAATCTAGGACATCTTCGAATGTCCGGATTACCCATATTTTAGATTAAAGGTACATGAATCAATGCAGTTTACTGAAAACAGACAATTCTTTCCTCTCCTGAGTCAGAGAAAACTAGGGGACCCCACCCGGGGAGCAAAGGAGAGTCTTCCTTTGGTCTGTCCCATCCATCAGCTCCCCGCCTCCTCCCCAGCCCACACCCTCCTCCACCCCTGGTATACCATCTCCTGCCAGCCCACCTCACTGACAAGAACCGTCACTCTTGTACTTTACGGAGTCGGGATTAGAATAAAAACCAAACCAAACCAAACCTTGCTAATTGCTGGGAGGGTGCTCCCAGCGAACGTGGGAATACTCTGCTGCTCAGAGACGTCCGTTTCTTGGAATTACAGTCACTTAAATATTTACAAGAAACAGTTATTGAGTGTCCCCGACTGATTTCACAAATGAAACTAATGAGAGAATTGCTAAGAGTTTCCATTTTCTCCTTTGTCTTAATCCCACCGCATAAACTTTTCTGTTGGCACATCTTCAGAAAATTCCACCCCAGTGCTGCAAGGAGGCAGAGCCCCATTCAGAGCACAGCGATATTATTGCGAGCAAACTCCGACCATCCCAGGAGACAAAGGGAAAAGAACTAAAGACGCTGCCAAAGGAGACAGGAGGGAGCGCCCGTCCAGCCCCTAATGGGTTTGTCCTTTGCTGTTTGTGGGATTAAGTATGTCACTGAAATGCTCTCCCTCCCGCCGCCCCCCACCCAAGCTGTCCCAGAAAGAGAGGGGGCATAATGAAGCCTGGGGTGTCCAATTGTTTCACAACATCTGAAGTTTCACGGAAATAAACAAACAAATGAATTCACTCTTGTCTGTTTGTATCTAGTCAATTTGCATTACTGTAAGGATGGGTGCACCGGGATAAATGCTCTCCTTTCATGTGGGGCACAAGCCCCCACCCCCACCCCCGCCCCCCTCGCTGCCTTTCCTGCTGTGGTGACTAGCTCCCTGGCTGAATCTCACTCACCAACAGGAAAAGAGCTGCCAGCAAGGGCCTGTTTGATGTCTTGTGTTCCAACTCCCAGAGTCCTAATTTGACGTTGTTCTCTTCCCCTTAAGGAGCTATGTCATCTTTCCCTAAATTTGAAAAATGTTCTGAACGCAAAGCAACACCACAAGGACTCCTAGGTTGCCTAATATAAATTCCCCGTGTGACACTCTTTAGACTGTGTCAGCAGACGAGGTCAGTTCAGCTAATCCAACAAGCTGCCAGTGGGTACTCCAGGGGTGGGGGTGCGGCAGAGTTGGGGTTCAGGGGTTCCCTGTGGAAGAGCCAACGTCAGAGCCAAAATCTGAAGGGAGAGCAACAAAGACTTGGGTCCTAACATGGCCTGTGGAATTTAATCCGGTTAAACAAATTTGAACTGGGCAGCTGTCCATGATGACCCAATGGAAAGTTCTAGAAAGAGAGATTTTTAACTGAGTGACCTGCCTGTCTTAGCATCAGGACTGGAGAATGCAGCCTATTCTCTCTACTTTAGCTGATGCCAAGCACCAGGGTAAGAGTGAACATGGCCCACACATAACACGCTGTTTCCCCCATAAAAGCTCAGTGTGGTTGTGAAAAAGTGCTTCTGGGAAGCCTATATAAGAAAAATGATGTGTAAAATAAAATAATCCCCAACCATTCATGTATGGGGGCAAGCCAACCCCATGGGATTGTCCCGTTTTAGCTACTAGTTAGCACAATAAATATTTAGACCAAGTTTCCACTGGAGAATAACACAAGAGTCCACTCTTGCAGGGTATACAGCAGGGGACTAAAGCAGGAAGAGGTCATGGGAGACTCCAGGCCCAACAAGAGTTCCAAATAACACACAAGGGGAAGGCTCACTCATCAGTCAAGGCCTAGCTGAAACCACCCAGCCTCACCTTTAGCTGGCAGCCCTGTGGTGCATCACTTTGGCTGTCATACATGGCGGGGTTAACAGGGATGAAACAGGGAATAATAGAAAGCCAACCTTACTTAACCAGGAGGGAGAAAAAAAAAAGCTCTCTTACTATGCATTAACTTAAAAACATGGTTATTTGGGGCTGGAGAGATGGCTCAGTGGTTAAGGGCACTGACTACTCTTCCAAAGGACCGGGGTTCAATTCCCAGCACCCACATAGCAGCTCACAACTCTCTGTAATTCCAAGATCTGACACCCTCACACCAATGCACATAAATTAAAATTAAATTTAAAAAATATATATTTTAAAAACATGCTTATTTAAGAGGGAGAGAGCAAATCAGTCTTCTACATAAGACAGAGAACCGGTCGATGAGTGACAATCATTACCGTGACCCCAAAACCCACAACAGAGAATACTGACCCTCCGCTTCGGAGATGAGATGGCGGGGACGTTGCTTTGAACACTTCTTGATCTTTGGTTTCTCGGAAGCCTTGGTCATAGGTAAGCTGGAGAGTGTGACTCTTTAAACGCCCCCTGGCATTTGATGCTGTTAAATAACTCTCATTTACTCCTGCTGTAGAATTCCCCACAGTAACAGTTTCTTCGGACTCCTCCATGGTCTTTGCTGAAACAGCAAGGAAATGTTTTCTCAGCACCCTCTTACTTGCAACGTTTTGCTCGCGGTCTATAGCTTTATATGAAAGTTGCCAGTTGCCTGTAATCAAGACTGGAGTTTTTATGGCCAAAGCTAATAAATAGAACTCTACTACAATTTCAGGCTTGGCTCCATCACTTCTGTGAATAAAAAAATGAATAGGATATTAACTATTGGCTTGGAGTCTACCTGAAGGAAAACACAGGACTTAAGTTTATAAACTACCTATTCTGATTAAGTACTCCTGGGCCCTGTAATAATAATTCTTCCTAAACATGATGTTAGTATTTTTCCATTTAAAAATGACTTATGACTAAATATGATGGCAAACACCTGTAATTCCAGCCAATTGGGAATTAGATGAAGAAGGTTAATGAGTTCAGGGTTAGTCTTTACCACACAGAATGTTCTAGGCCAGTCTGGTATACAAGAGATGTAATGTAAAAAATAATAATATAATTTATAGAGTGTCAAGCACAAGTGGTACATCAGTGACAAAAAAGATTTCTTTATTCACAGGCCTCTTAACAATTTTGTTGTTGTTGTTGTTTTCTGAGATAGGGTTTCTCTGTGTAGCCTTGGCTGTCCTGGACTCACTTTGCAGACCAGGCTGGCCTTGAACTCACAGAGATCCACCTGCCTCTGCCTCCCTGACTGTCCGGATTACAGGTGTGCACCATCACACCTGGCTACATAGGTGGTTTATTTATAAGTTGCATACAGTAACAATTAAAGTACACAGCGTAATTTAATAAGTGCAAACAAAAATCTGTAGAAGAAAAGTGGAAAAGAATGAAGAGGATTGCGAGAGACACAGAAGGCGGTTTTAATAGGAGTGGATGGTGCTAGGGAAGGAAGGTGGACACTGCAGCCATGAGAAGACCAAAGTGTTTGGAGCAGGGTGACCAGTTGGTGCAGGGGCTCTGAGGCAGGAGTGTGCCTAGGGTGTGGGAGGAAAGCTAGGGAGACATTCTGGAGGAGGAAGGCTGCTGGCCCCCAGGTCTCAGGGCAGTAACAATGTGGCCCATGAAAAAGGCCTGGCTCTAGGATCCCTCCCAGCCCACTTCCGAGATGGAGCGCAGGCCGAGTTTAGTCATCCAGAAAATACACCACCAGGGTAGCTCACTATCCATCTGCTGCTAGCCTAGCGTGCCTCAAAAGGGAAGACAGGACAAACCTCCCCAGCAGAGGCAGAGGTTGAGCTGAAATGAGCTTCTTCTTAGAAACAAAAGCTATTGCCAACAAAGTCTCTTCCTACCTGCTGGTCCCAACCCCCTGCTTCCAAAAAACCACTCTTTGCTGTTGGAAGGAGACTCAGTACTTGGAGGCAGAGGCAGGAGGCTCTCGTTGGAGGCCAGCCTGGTCTCCAGAGGGAGTTCCAGGACAGCCAGGGCTACACAGAGAAACTCTGTCTCAAAACAAGAACCGTGCCCTGCCAGTCTCCCCCCCCCCCCAAAAAAAAACCAACAGGAAAGACTGGTGGAAATGAGAAATTTTAGAACGGAAAGGTGACGTTAAGGGACTGAAGGGCATCAAAGCAGGAACGGAGCCTCCAGATCAGTCCCCACAGTAGCCTGGCCGGGGCTTTTGGTTCCGTGTGTTTTGTGTGTTTGGGTAAGGGCATGTTAAATCCCATCTGACTTGAGTTGAAGGGCACCCACCCGGGTATCAGCTCTGATTTTGTGTATATATCATACTCCAGGCTCCCACTTTCTCCACATCTTGGGCACACTGGATTAATTGGTGCTGGAGCTCTCAGAACTTGGGGTCACTGTCTTTGTTACTGGAACCCAAGAAACCTTACCATGGCCTATGCTTGCACATCTCAATTATGAAGCACATGCTGTTTTAGGTTACAGGTCATCTTGGTCTCTCACTCTGGTTTTAGCATCTCCTTTATTCACTGGTTCCGTGCATGCTAATGAGAAACACTGTACATCCAGATGCTGTTCTACACACAAGTCAGTCTCTGGGCTTCCGGAAGGGGACACACCAACGGCATAGACAGAGGAGCAGTACAGATGAAACAGCTCTGTCTCAAGCATCTTTTGCGCAGCTACAGACCACAAGCAACGGGGGGGGGGGGGGGGGGGGGGGAGGAAATCGTGTCCTAAAGGGCAGGTGGACGCCCTGCCCCCTGTAACATTCTGCTGTTGTCGCCCTGAAATTGTTAGTTTTTAAACAAAGTTCTCCAATATTTGAAGCCATCAAATACGGTACATCCTGCTTGAGGCTTCCTGGGGGGTGCACTGTTGGGGTCTGAACGGGAAATGTAAAGCCCAGGTTCCTGAGTCTGAACACTTGCTTCTCAGCTGGTGGTACTAACTGTCTCGGGAGGGTGCGGAAATTTCAGTGGGCGGGGCCTCGCGGTGGGCGGGGCCTCTCGGACAGACAGGCTTCCAGGACTTTCTTCCTGACTCCTTTCTGCTGAGGTGTACAAGGAACCTCATGCTCCAGCCACCACACCTTCCCTGAGTCTTATGTCCTTTCAAACCCAGGAGCCAGAGTAAAAACTTCCTACCCTCTGGTCTCAGCTGTGGGGTATTTTGTCAAGGAAAAGTTGCCGCTGGGACTCAGGAGGAGGGGGAGGTGAGACAGAGTCCTGGAATATTATCAGGCCCGGGGCTAGGTCATGACAGCTGTGCTTGCAAAGAAATTGGGAACTCCATCCCCTTGGGCAGAAGCCAGGAAATCTGTTGTGCTTCGTGTTTTATCATAACCGGCGAAACAAAGACGGCCTTTGGGGTGTGGAGCGAATCAAGTGACCAACGGTACAGTAGGACAAACGAAAGCACATGAAGTTCGAATTTCAGCAGCCATCAATCAGGCATGGCCTACTTCCACACCATAACAGCAGAGTTGAACATATCAGACAGAGATGGAGTGGACCTCAGGGCCTGAAATACTTACTGTCCAGATCTTACAAAAAGGGGGGTGGGGGGTGGGACGGTTTTTGCCTTTTAAGACAGACTAGTATTTGCCCAGCTGGGTTCCTGAGGGATTCTACAGCCAGGCCAATTAGAGCGAGGTGAGCTGAGTGAATGCTGCTGAGCAGCTCTCTCTGTCCAGAATGGCATTCTTGCCCCTGTGGTATGATCCCGAGGACAGGCCTCCGAGGGCCAGGAATGAGCAGGGCCTCCCTGACTTGTCTGAACTCTGGACCAACATCCATGGTACAGAACATTTTTGCCAGCATCATCCTCTGGACTTTTCTGGTCATCATTCTCAGAGGCACAGAGGTCCTTGAAAGGTTTTTTGAACAAGGGGGTGATGCTATCTGATGGATATCCCCCTGCCCCCTGCCCCCCCCTCGCCATGGACCTCTTACAGCTTTATGGGACCTGGAATAGGGATGTTTCTTAGGGTCCTCTTATTTAAAGGGATGGGGTAGGGTGTCTGCTCACAGCACCAGTGGCTGGGAGTCTGGCGTCGCTAGACTCACTGGACAGTTCTCTTATGGGGAAAACCTTTGCAAGCCCCTGAAGGGCTTGAGGACAAATCTAAAGCGAGCAAGGCAGGGATGGGGCAAGACGTAAAGGGCTTTGGGAGTGGCAGGCAGGAAAGGAGAACACAGACTCATCCATCTTTAGGAAGCGTCAGAGGGCTTCGTGATGGAAAGTATGACAGGGCCTGGAATACAGCGGCGACTGCCCGGAGGCCTCTGGTTTGTACAACTGGGGAGGTATCAGTTTAAGTTCAAACCTGCCTTCAACACATGGGAACTGGCCGAGCCTGGGCGGATGACCACACAGCTTCTGCCCCTTTCTTATACTCACCCAAGAACTCAAAGTCTGCCACCCCACCCGAGCCCCGCCCACCCATGGGTGTCAGCTACAAATGACTTCACACCCAGGGAGCGCCACACCCTAGGTCTCCAGGCTAGCATGGCTTTGGAGCCTCCGTGAGCCAGCAAAGCACCTTTTCTATAATACAATAGAGAGTACAGCACCCGAATACATGGCAAGGATTCCAGGGTGGGGCAGCTCCAGTGTTTTCCTTAAATTGCTGTGTGCTTTTAAAATGGCACTGGCTTCCTACTGTCATTATTTCCCGAGAGCAGACACAGAAGTCAGAGATATGGGTCCCTGCCAAACAGAGCGGGTAAAGAGCGAAGGCCCACCCCAGTGCAGTAGGAGGCACTGGTCTCCAGCCAGGGACTGGAGCTGCTGTGGCCTCTGAGCCGGGGCCAGGATGTGCAGCAAGGAGGGGCAGACACTGAGGACAAGGACAGTGGGGAAGGCTCCTCTCCCTGGTCACCTTCACAGCCACAGGAACAAGTGGGCAAGCAGTGCAGTCTCAATGAGCCCAGGTGTCTTGCAAGTTAATTTGTAAGCGGCCTTGAACTCCGAAGCCCTTTTCATCTGGGCAAGTAACTTCCTTTTGCAGTTTCAACTCGCTTCTGACCTGACATCAGATCCAAGAAGTGAATTGATGGAAAGATTCCTCCAGGAAGACTGCGTTTTGGGGGACCACTTCTATACTTTAGACTTAAGTCCCCCAGGCGACGCTCTCGTGTAGCTGTAACTGAGTTCTGCTCTTCAACTAAAGCCAGAAGCCATGCTGTCACTGCGGTGACTGTTGTCCCGACCGTGCCTGGCGGGCAGAACCAAGGCACGGCCACTTGTCCAGGTTCCCAGGACGTGCACAGCCCTCCAGCCTCAGCTCCCCCGCCCCCTTTTCAATGGCTAGCCATCTTCTGCTCCCGAGCCTTTCACCTGCCTGTCCTTTTAACTGAGGGTTGCCCATGGCTGCCTCAGTTTCATTAAGGCACACATCAACTCATGTGTCACCTCTTTGAGGCACCTTGACGAGGCCCCTGAGCTAAAGGAAATTACCATCACGGTACCTACTTTACCTTCTTCCCAGCCTGTGAGAACCCTTTAGGCTCAGTTGTTGTCCCGACACCATTTCTCTACCACCCCTAACTGAAGGTTCTCTGAGGACCGGGCCCTGTTGCCTCTGCACTAAGTAAGGAGCTCAACAAACAACAGACTGAGTGACTGTACTAGATCAGAGACAAAGGGGGACACTGAATTGCCTGATACCTGATGCATTTGGGTGTAGCATTATGGTGTGATGCACACCCCCACCCTTCCTCGTAGATGGTGCCTCTTCCCCAATGGGGAACTACCTGAAGTTAGCCGGGGGTTCGTGTGACCTGCTGACCATACCCCAGGCTATGTGGACATCCCCGAGTTTGTCTGGGTCTTCAGGATGTCTCTCTCTCACACACACACACACACACACACACACACACACACACACACACACACAAAGCCTTACAATGGGCAGCAGCAGGAAAGGATCTGTCAGGCAGGAGAGTCCCCTGGGACGCAGCCCTGTAGAAGCGTGCACGTGCGCCACTTATTCTTCTTATCTTTGCGGGGTCCAGCGGAGGTTTCGGGAAGGAGAGGCGGGCATCCTCCTCCCTGGTGGGAGATGCTGGAGCTTTGGGCTTCTGCAAAGAGATTTGAATGATTGGTATGAGTCTTTGTCTCAAATAAGGCTTACCACATCCGCCCTGGACCTGACCCACCCTGCTATGGTTTCTGCTTGACTTCACTGTACCGTCTTATGGGCCATCTCACTCAACATATTTACACACACACATATACACACATGCACATACACATGTGCACACACATGCACTCACGCACACACATGTGCATAATACACACATGTGCACACCCATACACACATGCAGGCATACACATACATGCATATACATGTGCATAATACACATGTGCGCACACACATGTACACATGCATACATACATGCACGCACAGATGCACACATATACACAAGCATATACATATGTGCACATACATATATACACACATATATACAAACATATGCATGAACATACACAGGCACACACATGTAGACATGCTGAACATGCACACACATATGCAGATATGCACACACATGCATACATATAAACACATACACAAGCATACAGATACATAAACCCAAACACACATATACATACACATACAAGACATGAATATACATACATACAAACACAAGACACACACAGACACATGAATGCATACACACACACACATACCTATGTATGTTTTGGTTTTGTCAGTGTATCCTATGAGCTGTTCTGCTGCAACACAGCTTAGCATATTTGATCTATGAAATCCAAGTTACTTGTACAGACAAACAGTTACCTGTGTCAGATCTGTCTTGGCAAATATAGAGTATCCGCATGCTTTGCAATGTGCTGTGTTTAGGTGAGTGCAGAAACCATTAGTTGGTCTCAGGTCTGTTACCTAGCACTTGGGATGCTGGGGCAGGAGAATTTCAAGTTTGGGCCCAGCTTGGGCTAAAGAGAAAGACTCTGTCTCATTAAAAAAAAAAAAAAAAAAAAAAAAGCAAAAAGCTGGGCGTGGTGGCGCACGCCTTTAATCCCAGCACTCGGGAGGCAGAGGCAGGTGGATTGCTGTGAGTTCGAGGCCAGCCTGGTCTACAAAGTGAATCCAGAACAGCCAGGGCTACACAGAGAAACCCTGTCTCAAAAGAGAAAGAGAAAGAGAGACAGAGAGAGGGGGAAGGGGGAAGAAGGGAAGGAGAGAGAGAAAGACAGACAGACAGACAGACAGACAGAGAGACAGACCGACAGACAGACACTGGTGTGCACTGTAAGCACCTGTACACACCTTAATCTCTACAAACACATTTTGCAAGGCTATCTAAATTTTAGACTCATTCAGATTAAAGAATGACAAAGCATAAACCCAAGAAGTTATATCATACTTAATATATAAAAAAATTTTTTTTGAGACAGGGTTTCTATGTGTAGCCTTGTCTATCCTGGATTTGTTTTGTAGACCAGGCTGGCCTTAAACTCACAGAGATCTACCTGCCTCTGCCTTCTAAGTGCTGGGATTAAAGGCATGCGTCACCACCACCCAGCTTAAAAATGTTAATTTTATATCTCAAGAAGTCTGGGGGCTGGAGATATGGCTCAGTGGTTAAGAGCGCTGCCTGCTCTTCCAAAGGACCCGGGTTCAATTCCCAGAACCCACATGACAACTCAAGACTGTCTGTAACTCCAAGATCTGAGACTCTCACACCAATGCACATAAATTAAAATTAAATAAAATGTAAAAAAAAAAAAATTCTGTTGTAAATATCCTTCAGAAACAACACTACTGGCAAAATACCTTTAAGGAGTTTTTGCTTGTATGTTGTGGTATGTGTGTGTATGTGTGTGTGTGTGTGTGTGTGTGTGTGTGTGTGTGTGTGCGTGTATGTAGGGGGTGCATGTATGTATACATGACAACATTTGCCCATGTGGGCATGTGTGGAGACTAGAGGTTGATCTCAAGATGTCTTCCTCAGTGAGGTCTCCACATTATATTTTTGATGGGCTAGCTGGACAGCGAGCCTTGGAGATCCACCTGCCTCTGCCCCACAATGCTAGGCCTACAAGCAGGGGTTGCCAGGCCAGGCTTTCACTTGGGTGCTAGAGAGAGCAAAACTGAGGCCTTTATGCTTGGGCAACAACATTTTACCTACTGAACCAACCTCCTCAGCCCCTTTTATGTTATATATTATATTATGTTTTATATTATATTATATTTTTTGAGACATCATTTCACAAACTATCCTTCTCCCTCCATGGGCCAAAGGCTGGGACTACCGGCATCAGCCACACTGTCTACTTCTTTTTAAAGATCTTTAAGATATGCCATATGTAGGGCTGGAGAGATGGCTCAGTGGTTAAGAGCACTGGCTGTTCTTCCAGAGGACCGGGGTTCAATTCTCAGCACCCACATGGCAGCTCACACCTGTCTTTAACTCCAGTTCCAGGGGACCTGACACTCTCACATAGACATATATGCAGGCAAAGCACCAATGCACATAAGATAAAAATAAAGCCAGGCATGGTGGAACACACCTTTAAATACCAGCACTTGGGAGGCAGAGGCAGGTGGATCTCTGTGAGTTCGAGGCCAGCCTCGTCTACAAAGCAAGTCCAGGACAGCCAGGACTACAAGAGAAACCTTGTCTAGAAAAAACTAACTAACTAAATATAATAATAATTATTTTAAAAAGCTTTTTACCAAGCTCCCTGATAGCCTGTGGCCTAAACACCCTATGTCTGTGGCTTCCAACCAAGGCCAGAAGCTCCTGGTGACAGTGTGACTTGGTCACACTTTTGCTCCTACTTCCAACACTGTCTGGCTAGGAATGCAGCAGCCGAGCAGCAGCAAATGCTTCTGAAGTGGCTGCCAAGCACACGTAAGTCTGAGAGTCACTTCTGCAACACACGAAAGAATGACTCACTCTATACAGCAAGTTAATAGCAAATCTCCAAAAATCCAGTGGGAAATCCTCATCAGATAATTTGGGGGAAAATGGCTGAGGCTACCTCCTACACACACCCTCTCAAATACATGCACAGATAGAGAGCATAGGCGTCTATGTTAGAGTTCAGCTAAGAACGTACGTCGAAATGACGGAATTCCTCAAAATATTTCCTATTTCCTCTTGCCCTTCGCATCCAGAATCAGTTTTTAAACCAGAGCCAATGCGTCTAGTGACTTTAGAAAAAGAAAATATTTTAAAGGCACGGGAGAAGGGGAAGTAAGACAGTCAGCATGGCGGATCGAGCTGGTCAAGGGACAGTGGAGTCCTTCCTGGCTTTCTGAACTGGCAAGTCAGGACTTCTGAGCTCGCTGAGCTGTGATCCGAACAGAGCAGACCGTTCCTACGCACACGTTCTTAACTCCCAAATAGGAACACATTAATACTAGCTCCCTTCTCTGTCCCCGAGAGCCGAGCCGCTCACGCCTACTACTGCACTTGCCTCCCAGGTGGTTTTAACTCCTCCCCAAAGTCAAGGCCACTGACGGAGCCTCAGTAAAGACCCAGGTTTTCAGGGGCCTATTCTGAGGAAGTCACATCCATTTGTCTGCACGCAGAGTGCCGTGTTTGTTTAGGGCACCGTCCCCAGCTTCTTGCAAAAATAATACTAAGACCCTGACTGACGCAGGAAGCTGACAGTATCAGAAGAGTAAAGAGATTAATACAGGAAAAGGAACAGTTTATAATGAAAGACCAAATGAGTAAGTAGCACTCATTGCTGAAGGCCAGTATAAAGTCTTTTTGTCTCAAAACATCTGTACTGAGAAGGTGTGGCAAAGCTCCTCGATTAAGGAGGCATTCCTCTGGGCATGTCTGTGAGGCAGCTCCAAAGGCGCTAACTAAGACGGGAAGACCTGTGCTGGAATGTGGGTGGCACCACAAGCTTAGGCTCAGATGGAGTAAAACAGAGGGTAAGAAAAAAACTCAGCTAGCACAGGAGGTCTCCTCCGCCTCCGGTGGCCCATGCAGGGAATTGTTTTCCTCATCTGTGGACTTCCTGCCGCTAGGATGCCGTCTCAGCCTGGCCCCAGATGCAACAGAACTGATGACTCTGAGGGCCCCCCCCCCCACTTAGTGCTCAGAAACTGAGTTAAAACAAAAACAAAAACAAAAACACCTCTTTTCTCTTTAGCTGTGTGGCTTGCAGATTTTGCAATGGCAACTGATAAACTGAGGAACCCTTGAAGCTCAAACCAGGTTTCAGAAGTCTGCCAAACAACGCATAGAAAACAATGTTCTACACAGGTGCCTGGCGCACTCCACATGCTTGGGGGAACCAAAAAAAAAAAAAAAAAGCTCATTAAGAGGGAACATGCAGGGGGCTGGAGAGATGGCTCAGTGGTTAAGAGCACTGTCTGCTCTTCCAAAGGTCCAGAGTTCAATTCCCAGCACCCACATGGCAGCTCACAACTGTCTGTAACTCCAAGATCTGACACCCTCACACCAATGCACATAAATTAAATAAAAACATTTAAAAAAAAAAAGAGGGAACATGCAGCCTGGAACACTAAACTTCCTCCACACAGATAACCTGATTGTCCCTGGCAGGTGACATAAGGGGTCTCAACTGCTCCTCAACAAAAGTATTATTTCCTAGTGTAAAATTAGTCATTGTTTATATAGTGGAAACCTAATTGACCTTACTATTGACCTTGACACATTATTTTTCCCCATGCCTTTAATCCCAGTACTCAGGAGGTAAAGGCAGGCGGATCTCTGAGTTTGAGGCCAGCCTGGTCTACAAAGTGAGTCCAGGACAGCCAGAGCTACACAAAGAAACACTGTCTTGAAAACACACACACACACACACACACACACACACACACACACGCACACATGCATGCACATACACACACATACACATACATACACACACATACACACATGCACACACACATGAAATGATTTTATAATTCCCTTCCTCCCTTCCATACTCCTTCCTCCCCTTTCATGTATATGCATGTGTAGTGTATATGGAAGCCAGATGTCAAAATCAGAATTTTTCCTCAGTCGCCTATCACCTTATTCTACCCTTTAAAAAAATCTATGTGCATAGATATTTTGGCTGCATGTGTGTCTATGTTCCACTTGTGTGCCTGGTGCCTGCTGGGGCCTGAAGAGGATGTCAGATCCCGGGAACTGGAGTTACAAACTATTGTGAGCCAAGACATGGGTGCTGGGACTGGAAAGTGGGTCCTCTGCAGGAGCAGCCAGTGTACTTAACACTGAGCCAGCCATCTCCCCAGCTCCTCCGCACCGTATTTTCTCTCACTGAACTTACAGTCTGATGATTCAGCTACACTGGCCAGCCAGGGAGCCCCAGAGACTATGCTGTCTACTTCCCCAGCCCAGGGGTTAGAGGTCCATGCTACCACGCCTGGGTTACTACATGGGTGGTGGGGACTGAACTCGGGTCCCCACGCTTGCATGGCAGTCAGTCACTTTACTAAATGGGCCATCTCCCAGTCTCCCCCCCCCCCCCCGCCTCTCTCTCTCTCTCTCTCTCTCTCTCTCTCACACACACACACACACACACACAGACAGAATGTCCTGTGGTTTGCATGTCAAAATGGCTTCATGAAGAAAATCATTAGAATATTTTCTTATGAATTCAATGATTTTAGAAGCCAGGGGCTATTACAAATAGTTTAAACTCTCCTTGAGAGCTTGACATCCAGCAGGCTTTGCTGCCCAATGCTAACCAGTGGCTACAATCAAGGACACTAAGAAGGTCATGTGTTAGAAGGACAACACTCCACTGAATGCACACTAACAGGCTATTTCCAGTGAACAACCCAGCCAGAGAACACACAATTACCAGAGCATCGAAGGGCTCCTGCTGCCACTACTCATCCTTGCTTCCTGGTTCCTGGCCTGACTCCCCAGATCACAGAATGAAGGCAGGCTCTTCTCCACCTTTCATGAAGACTGTAAAGGGCTCAGTGACGACATCACACACACACACACAGGCACACTCACACACGCACACATACTCAAACCCGCACATACACACACTCACACACATGTGCACACACATACATACACAGAGGCGCACACACATGCACACTCACGCACCCATGTCCGAGCACACTTACACACACATGTGCGCACGTGTGCACGCACACACACATGCATGCACATACACACTACAAAAAAAGATTAGAAAGCAAGTCTTTCTCCTAGGCCCCCAACCATTGAGGTGTGATAGCTGAGTGTGCATTTTTGCCCCTGTAATTTTCTCCACAGGTGACTGGGACTTTCCTGCCACTCAAAGTACTGTGTGACTCAACTATAATGTTACTATGCATTTCAGAAACAGAGAGAGAGAGAAAAAAAACTGTTTGACATACCCACTGTACTTTTCCTCATTCTGGATTGTCTCTAGCCTAAGGCATGTATGAGCCCCTGCCTTTTAAAAATATATTAAATTTTGTTTCACTTGCCCAATCCATGGAGTTTGGTTCTTGTCAAATACTGAAGACAACTCAAAGTAATCGGTTGTGCGAGGGGTTGGGGGAGGGGGATGGTTGGGGTGGCTGACCTTCTTAGATGGTGCTGTCAGTCAGTGTCTACTTCATCTTTTGAGAGTCTGCCTGCTAACTGTTAATTAGTATAAAGTGCATTGGCTGCACTTCTTTGATGTCTGTCTTTTCTCTGTGTCAATACAAAGCTGATTAAAAATACTTGGGGCTTAAATAACTGGGCTTTGTACAGCTAGGAAGTGGAAGGAGATGGCTGTGGTGGTGACGATGCTAGGGGCACAGGTCCCTGTTTGTTCACATGGTCACGCCTCTGTAAGAGAGCAGCTGCTTCTCTGTGGCCTTCTAGAAGGCCGGCTAATAGAGCAGCAGGATGAACGTAGCAAGACAGTCTCCTCAGCTGCCCCAGGTCTCAGGGCTACTGCTGAGAAAAGAAGAAAAAGATGGACCTGGGTCTCTACACAGTAGGTAGGTGTGGCCATTAATGAAAGGCTGCACACAAACTGCAGGGCTCTCCCTGTCTTGGAAGATTACAGGTGTTGACAGGTACCCTCCTGAGCCTGTCAGACTAGTAGCGAGGCCTGAGCAGCCAGGCCCCAGAATCCCAGCTTAGATCCTGCCCAAGGCATGGGCTGTTTGGATTCTGAGCAGCCCCTGGCTTCCTGGAGAGCCTGGGGTGGGGGTGGTGTAGGCCAGATGAGAGCGGAGAAATAGAAAGTTCAAGAGGTTTGATAATGTGGTCAATGCAGGAGTTCAAGCAGCAGGCCTCTCTGGGGTTTTACCTCGCTAGCTACTTAAGGGAGTATTAAAAGGCAGATTGTCTGCTAAAGTCTCCTAAACTCAAAAAGAGATGTATGTTCCTTAGCTATGAGATATTCCCCTCCCTCCTCCTCCCTCCTCCTCCCTCCTTCCCCTCCTCCCTCCTCTTCCCTCCTCCTCCCTCCTCCTCCTTCTTCCTCTCTCTCTCCAGTGGTTATGTCATCCTTCCATCACCACCCTCACCCCCAACCCCTGCCATCTCAGTGGTGCACGCCTATAATCCCAGCTCTGGGGGCAGCAGAGGCAGGCAAATCTATGTGAGTTCGAGGCCAGCCTGGTCTACGAAGGGAGTCTAGACAGCAAAGGCTACACAGAGAAGCCCTGCCTTGAAAAAAAAAAACAATAAATAATAAATAAATAAATAAATGGAAAAGAGATGAATGGTGGGATGCAGAGCACACAAGGCCTTTTGAAGACCTCTTGACGGGCAACTTCAAACTTTCATTACTGTTTAAGCTCAAAGATGACCTTTACGTAACGTATACATTCCAGAAATTTTAACTTAACATGGAAATTTCTTGGGACTATTTTTTCCTTTGAACACAACACCCAAGCATTCTGAGAAACAAAATTTCAGACCCAAACAGAGGCAGATACAAATGTCTAGTCTAACCCCTAATCCTGATTTCCTCCAATGGTGTCAGTCAGCAAGGACCATGCTCACTCCAGGAAAAAAAAAAAAAAAGAGGCGTTTAGGAGCAAGTATGCCCAAACTAAGTGACATCTTCAAGCCAAGAGCAATGCTCTAGCTGCCAAAAAAGACTACAGGGGTCAGAGGCATGTGTCAACAGCATCTGGCAAATTACTTATGCAGTATCTCTTCCTCAGAAATATTCCAATTAGTATTTTTAAAATTCAAGTACATTTTGAGACAGATGGGGTCATTTGGAGATGGGTTGAGGGACGCAGGGTTTTCTGAGCTGTGGCAGCAGTTCTGTAGTCCTAGAGGACAGTGCCTATGGTTCTCATAAGATGCATGTTTGATCCTTAGTTTCCAATAGTTCATCAAAACAAACACTCACACACGCACACACGCACCAACGTGTGCACGGGAATGCACAGGAACGCACAGAGTAATGAAAATTAAGAAGCAGCTTGACTAAGGTCCCGTCTCCATGAGAGTCTAAGAAGCTGGCAGAGGTCTTTGGGGGAAGGTAGCCATAAGACAGGATTGGTTCAGATTCTTCGTAACACCCCCAAATGCTGACAGGCAGCCAGGAGAAGGTGTGCTTACTGTTTAGACAGGGTGAAATGCAGCCTCTCTGCCTGGGTGGATAAATAAGGGTCCCTTTAAAATAAGCCCCTACTGACAAGTGTGGGTGGGTTTCTTTCTTAGCCTTGGAGTTTTGAAGCTCTGTCTGTCATGTTGAACAGGCTAGCCTCCAGTGTGCTATGTAGCCCAGGCTGGTGTGAAGTCGGAAGCTTCCTGCTTTTACCTCCCAAACCCTGGGATTCTGGGACTGGACTGCCACATCCCACCAGCACGGCGATTAGCTGAGTCCTCGGGTACTAAATGCTAAGTGTCGCTTCTCTCTTATGTGGTCTCTGAGCGTCAACACCAGATTTCACCCTCTAGGACAGAGCCTGCAGATAACTGGGCCCTAAAAACATGGTCTTGTGAGGTGGGCCCTAACGATACGCTTTCAGGGCTGTCAGCAACAACACAGCCCAGTCGGGATTGCCTTAGGGATGGGGTTGGCTAACACTGCCTAAGGACCAAACTCCATCTGTATGTCAAAAAAAAAAAAAAAAAAAAACAGCATAAGGCACCAGAAGAGTCTCTGACATAAAAGCCAGAGAGCAAACCGAACCTAAATCTGCAACAGGGGCTATATAGGGAGAGCAAAAACGGAGTTGAAAATTACAACGTTATATCTAAAGTTATGCACCCATGAAACAAGGACAGAATACTACCTAAAAGTACAAATGAAAGGTTGAGCCGGGCAGTGGTGGCGCATGCCTTTAATCCCAGCACTCGGGAGGCAGAGGCAGGCGGATCGCTGAGAGTTTGAGGCCAGCCTGGTCTACAGAGTGAGTCCAGGACAGCCAAGGGCTATACAGAGAAACCATATCTCAGAATAAACAAAGCAAAACAAACAAACAAAAAGAAAGGAAGGTTGAAGGAATAGGAAAGGAAAACAGAAATGAAAAGGATACAATAAGTGGGTTAGAAAAAGGAAGTGCATAAGAGAAAGGAGAAAGGAGAAGAAAAAAAACTGAAACAGGAAAAAAAGAAACAAGTTTGAAGAGCTGGCCCAACAGATCCCACATCTGAATAACAAACTCAAAAAGAAAAAGAAAGGAAAACGAAACCCAGCAGGTTTGATCAGCACGCATTGTATATACATATGGAACATAAAACTGAGCTCCGTTAGCATGTGTCAATAAGAGCTGGTTGGGGGTGGGGGCGGGGTCACGCTTGAAATGATGAGAGGACACTTCCCAGAGCTGAAGGGCGGGAGGTCTCACAATGAAAAGTCTCTGAAGTACTCAGACTCAAGATGAATCAGGAGGAGGAAAGGCTCATCATCATGAAATTTCAGGACTTGGGGTGGGCTAGTTCTCCTCAACCTGGCATAAAGTAGAGTCACCAGGGAAGAGAGAATTTCAGACGGGAAACTGCCTTTATCAGATTGGCCTGTGGGCATGTCTATGGAGTAATTTTATGGACGAGCCCAGCCCACTCTGGGCAGTGCCACCCTTGGACAGGTGGGTGTGGGCCATATGAGAAAGCAAGTTGAGTAGGCCGTACTCCCAGCAGCAGCAGCCTTGCAGGGTCTTGGCTCCAGTTCCTTCCTCCAGGATCCTCCCCTTGGCTTCCTTGGAAGATATAACTTGTAAGTTAAATAAACCCTTTCTTCCCTAAACAGTGTTTTATGGTGCCCACAGAACAACTGGGAACACGAAGAGAAATCCTACCAACATCCAGAAAAGAAAAGCAGGAGCCAAGTCTCAAATCCTCTACTCTCCACAAATGCTCTGAGGAAACCGCTCTATCCGAATCAGGGTCAGGCGAGACAGAGAAGGGCATGGAACGGAGGAAACAGGAAATAGCCCTCGTAAAGGGAGGCGGTGCTTCCCAGGATGATGGTGAAAGGCTGGCGAGGAGAGCAGTGAGTGGGTAGGCCATCTAGAGGGCTCTCCCAGCAAGCTGACTGGACAAGATGCCCTTGTCTCCAAACAAAGATGATTTGGATGGATGAGGACAGTGTGAAGCTGAAACAGAACCACTGCAAAACTAAAAACATAAGACAGCTCCCATCAAAAAGGAATCAAAAGTTGACCCAGGCTAGATGAGGCAAGCAGCGTCAGTCCTTATTAAGTCAAGGGTCAGCTGGGAACAGGGTTGATGTAATCATCATTCGAGAAAGCTGGTCGAAGCTAAGTTACAGTGCAGCCATGGGGGGGGGGGGGCAGGAAGAAGGGGGTGTGCCTGAGGGATGGTGGCCGAAAGCACCTCCCATCTCCCAGAAGATGAGTCTTCCTGGAAGTCATGTGGGAGAGCAACAAACAAGGGGGTGTCTAGAGTCTAGAGTCAAGAAAAAAAAGAAAGTGCCAGAAGAAACGCACTGGAATAAGAATAATAAAAGATAAGGAAATAAAAAGCCATTCTTTTTTTTTTTTTTAATGATTTTTGTTTGGGTTTTTTTTTGGTAATAAATTTGGCAATAAATACTCTCTCTCTCTCTCTCTCTCTCTCTCTCTCTCTCTCTCCCTCCATATATATATATATATATATATATATATATATATATATTTTACCTTTTAAGTACATATATGTGTGTATGTATATATAGCACATATATACATTAAAATGTAAGTATATAATTCTCTTACAAATAATTGCTAAAACAAAAATAATATAGAACTTTTAAAACAATAAACATTATAAAATATTGTTTAGTAAATTACTTTAATTCTTTACTATAAAATTACAAATAAGCTACAGAAGCATTTCATCAGCTATTAAGCATTATACTTTGAAAAATGTCAAGCATCGGCTCTCATATTAAATTACTTGGTACACTTGGGCCTACATGATAATACCCTTAGCAGTACAAGTGCTGACTCACAGTGCTTGGGGGTCAAATCCATGTCATAGCACTGGTGGTGACAGGAAGTACTCACCAGCTCGAGGGGCCTGAGACGGGTGCCAGAGATAAGTCTGGAATCGGCTAAGTCAAAGCTGGACGCATGAAGGCTAGCAGAAGAGATGGTGGAGAGGGTTAGTTTGTGAAGGACATCTCTTTCTAGTACATGCTAGCAAATACTAGCTGAAAGGCAGGCAAAGACATTCACCGCATGAGCATTGAGAAAAGGCAAGTTAACACGGCCATAGCACTCAGAACTGTTAAGGATTTTCCTATTACTTTTAGGAAGACTAAAAACACTGGGTAATGAACTCACGGGGGCACGTGACTGTAATCCCAGTCCTTGGAACACGGAAGCAGGGTCAAGACTAAGCTGAGTTATATGACAAGACACGGTCTTAGGTGAAATTTGTATATGATAAAAAGAAGATGGACGGTGATGGAGCTCAGTTTGCAGAGTCTTGTCTACTTGTCTACCGTATCCAGGGCCTTGGGGTCAGGCTCCAGCGCTGCATGAGACTAAGTGGTACGGCAGCCACTTGTAGTCCCAGCATTCAGAAGGCTGAGGCAGGAGGATCAATAGCTGAAAGTCATTCTTGACTACACAGCAAGCTGCAGGCCAGTAGGGCTACCTGAAACCCTGTCTAAGTAATAACAATAAGAATAATTAAAAGGAGGAATATATGTGTGTATACATATTAAAAGCTTTCTTGTTGTAACTTTATAAACTTGGTATGGCTGTCACTATTAATTATTTCATTTCAAAGTAAGGTTTTTTTTGTTTTGTTTTGTTTTGTTTTGTTTTTACCCAGTGTCTACAATTATCTTTAGGAATTTGGTCAAATGCAAACTTTTAAAAAAATTGTCTTGAAAAATTAATTAATAAAATCTACCACACTAACAAGGTTTTTAAAAAAATCCTATGATTCTATCAATAAACACGATTTTCAACCAAGGAGAGAAGGGTAGCGTCTCCACTTGATAAAGAGGGTCTCCACACATTCCACAGCTCACATCACGCTTTGTGAGAGGACCGGAAGCCGTCCCACTAAGATCAGGGCAAGGCCAGGACTCCCCCATTCACAGCTGCTTTTCAACAACACACTAGAAGCCACCAGAACTCAGCAAGACAGGGAGAGGAGGCAAAGGGCAGCCTGGGAATGAAGAAACAAAGTAACTTGGCTTGCAAAAAGCGTTACCATCTCTGCAGAAAAGAACACAGAAGTGGCAACATCCAAGCCCTGCTGGAATAAATGATCGGTTATAGCAGGATACAAGATTAATGCAAGTCAATTTCCCTACGGGAATAGAGAAGTGGAAACTGAGATGAAAATACAATATAACAACTGAAGGGCTTGGTTTGTAGCTCACCAAAACATACACGATCTGGGAAGAAAATGGTAACAGTTAAAGTAGTCAAAGGAGAACTAACAATCTGGAGAGAGAAACCATTTTGGTGGATAGAAGACAAAATAAGTGTTACATTGCTGATTTTTAAAATTACAACATTATTTATAATGAAGCTTTTTAGAGATGGAGTTTCCAATTTATAGAGTCAATGCAATCGGAAAGTCTCAGCAAGTAATTTTGTATCAAAAAAGTGATTCTGAAGTGTGTACGGAGAGGCAAAAGACCCAGAGTAAGCAACATACTACTAAAGGAGAGCAAAGTTAGAAGAGCGACACCGCCTGACTTCAAAACATCCCACGATGCCAGCAGCAAGACTGCTATAGTGGTGAAAGAATCTTCCACAGAAACAGACCTGCAGACACAGTTGAGTGATGAGCAAGGCAGTGGAGGTGCTCCTTGGCTTGCATCAGTTATAGCCCAAGGAACTAACTAAGATGAACATGTTAAGTCAAAGGTACTTGCGCACCTAACCTACTTATGTTAGAACTTGTCAAGGCAGCACACTACAGATTGAGTTCTTTATTCTCGTGACCCTATGTCCTACCGGAAGCTGCAGCTTGCTACTGACGGTCAGCATCCTACCAGTGCATCCCACTGCGTGTGGCTAGCCCAGGGGAGTGTCCAAATTTGAAGTCTAGTTTCTCCTGAGTACACAGCACTTCCACAGCATCAGAAAATCCAACTTTATACATTGAACCATTGTAAGCCAGTGACTCTTGCAGTGCAGAAAGATAATCTTCCCAACACCCACACACCCACTCACCTGCACACCCACATACATGCACACCCACTCACCTGCACACCCACACACCCGCATACCCACATACCCACACACCTGTATACCCACACACCTGCACACACACACACACACACCCATACACCTGCACACACACACCCCTGCACCCACATACCCACACCCCCATACACACACACACACACACACACACACACACACACACACACACACACAGAATCGTGGGGGAGACTTCACACCTGCCACAGAAATGTACTCAAATTCAGTTTCAGATCCAAATGTCTGAAAACTTGCACAAGATAGTGTAGAAGAAAGTCAAGATGAACTTGGATATGGTAATGACTTTTATATACAGCAGTGACGTCATGCTCCAGGACAGAAAGCTGATCAGCTAAACTATACTAAAATTAAAAACATCTGCTCTGCAGAAGACAGTCAAGAGAATAAGAAGTCCAAGTCTGGTAGGAAGAAAAAAAAAAAAAACCTCGCAAAAGATGGATAAGATGAAAGATGGCCATCCAAGCTACTCAGAGAACTCTTTAATCTCAACAAGAACACAAACAACCCAATTTAGAAACTGGGCCACAGACTTGAACAGATGCCTGACCAAAGAAGACACACAGATGGCGAACAAGCATATGAAAAGATGCTCTGCATCACCTCACAAAGGAAAGATGCAAATCGACAAAGTCCAGAGCGTGCGGGGGGGGGGGAGGGGGGGGGGCCGGGGGCAGGGCTCACTTAGTGTTCTCGGAAATGCACAGCGGAGATCCACTGTGGAAGACGGTTGGGTGCTTTCTTTTAAGACCAAACATAATCTCACCATCTGACCCAGCCATGGAGCCCTTGGCAGCTTCTCAAAGCATCTGAAAACGTGTCCTTACCTAAAGCATGCACGTGGAGGGTTAGAGCGCTGATGGGCATGGAATGTGGATGTGGAATTTCTACTGGAAGTAACTCAAGCATTCGACTAGGGCCCAATCAGCCGGTGCAACTTTATCAGGTGCTAAAAAGACATGAGCTACCAAGCCATGAAAAACCAAGGAAGCCTAAGTTTAAATTCCTAACTGAAAGAAGCCAAGTAGAAAAGGCTCCGTAGGCATGACGCCTGCCTGCGCTTTGACATCCTGGGACACTCAGGACTATGGAGACAGTAAGACAATCAAGGACTGCCAGGGGTTGGGGGAGGGGAGGAGAGGTGGGGAGCACGTAGTCTGCTGGCCTAAATTTCCCTGTGTACCCCAAAGCCAAGCATCAGTACCTGAAAGATGAAGGCGGCCTGTTTTCTGGGGTTCTTGATGAGGCAGGCCCAAAGAGCTTCCTTTGGTCTTCCCGGGGTGTGAATGGCCTCTGGGTTCTGACGGATCTCAAGTCATTGCGGGCTTCGCTTATGATTTCTGCACTGGTCTTCGGTTTGGGCATTGAAGGCGGATGAAAGGCAGGCAGCTTTTCTAGCTTGTGATCATTTGAGGACAGCATGATTCCTTTGAAATTAAAATGGTCTTCAGAGACACACCCTGCAAATATGAGATACAATAGGCACAAGCTATTTTTTTTTAATCCGGTACTTTAAATGCACCCATCCATATCCTGAGCTATCCCTCCATATGTACGCCTGAGAAGAAACGCAGGCAGAGGCTTCGGGTGGGGGGAGCTGTCGGTGAGTTAAGTGCTGGCTATGTAAGCACGGGGAACCAAGTTCAGACCCCTCCAGCACCCATTAGACCAAGCTGGGAATGCAGCGTGTGCATGTAGCCCTGGTGCTAGGACGCTGAGGCAAGCCAATCCCAGGGACCCTGAGCCTGGCCGACTTGCCCAGATGGCAATCTCTAGGTAAAGTGGGGGGCCCTGTCTCAAAAAAATAAGATGCATAAATAACTCAGGAAGATGTCAACTCACTCCCATATGCACCTGGACAGACAGGAGCACCTGCACATACACATGCATACATGCATGTAACACACACACACACACACACACACACACACACACACACACATGACCATAAATAATTTATAGTTAAAAATTCAAGCAGTTAGAGGGCAAATATATATATTCCCATCTATCAAAATGATAAGTTGCACAGCTGTGCCACTCACTATACAATTGAGGAAAAGATGTCCAGGGAGGAAAAGGACAAGAACATCATAATCTACACACAAACACACACGCACACACTCACACACGCACACATACACACACACATATACACACTCACAAAAGCCAGGGCCCACTGCTGCCAGGCAAATGTTCCTCTACTGATGCCTAGACCCAGACCCAGATCCAGCCCTCATCCAGCCCTCATCCATCTCCATAAACCTACCTGAAAGTTCTGGAAGTTCTGTTGAAAGTCTTAACTAAGTTTTTTTTTTCCCTTCCCCACCAAGGCTGATACAAAGGGCTTAGAGAGGGTTAGACTGGCGCCCTTCCAAACTGCGCTGACTTTTCTAACAAACCCCCAAGAACGGCTAATCTCATATAGTCTATTTTATTTTGGAATGAGTCAATTCAAATCATCTTTACGATATTGTCCTTGGTGGGTAAGCATTAACAGCCAGCATTCCTTTCCCAGCCCGTCCTGCTCTTCAAACACTTAAAGCCGCGCAGCAGGGCCGTGACACAGCACTGATCCTTCTCAAGTGCCCATGTGGCCCACAGAGACCAGCCCAACGTGACAGTGGTCCAGATTCTTAAAAACTTATTTTGGCATCAAGGAATCTCATTTTTTTAATTTTAAATAAAACCTCAACTTCTAAAAAAATAAAATGAAAAAAAACAAAAACAAAAACAAAAAAACCAAAAACCAACTCTGCACAACCTCCAGAGAGACTGCAGCTTGACATCACTCAGGCATTTCAGCTAACTTTAGAATGTTTGGACTAAAAAGACAGGGTGAGGTGGGGTGGGGGGTTGGGGGATGGGGGGCAGAGGGGAATGAAACAAGAGAGGAAAGATTCCACTTCCATAAGCAAGGGATTCCTTAGACATGTTACATTATGACACTTTACACTAGGCCTTTGCACAACAGACAAGGAACATTCAATGTTAGTTAGGTCTACTCAATTCCCCCACCCTCCCACCCTCCAGTTTCTGAAAACACAACCCATACAAATATACCAGGGTCCTTAGGACAGCCACGGTACTGGTGTTTCAGGAAGCCTTTTAATTCAGATTTTGAGTTTAAACAAGGACCCTAGGAACACACACACACACACACACACACACACACACACACACACACACACTATCTATCTATCTATCTGCATATAAAACTATGGCAGGCCTAAGACATTTCACTCCTAGCACTTCGGACAAGATTAGATTATCAACTATTTTCAATGGGATTTGTTTTGAAATATATAAAATGCTTTAGAAATACATACACCTACTGGCATTTATTTATATTGTATGTATATTAGTTTTTGATATATAATATAAATTCAGCCTCATAATATACAACTTAAGTGGTCATGGTAGGTATGTTGGCTGGATTTTGAAAGACTCTTCCCAAGGCTTGGGGTGCAGTGCAATGGGGGAGTGTGCATTTAGGATGTGAAAGGCCCTAATACCAAAAAAAGGAAACAAAAGCCAAGGTAACTTGAAATCAAGTAACTTAGTGAGAAGTTTCTATACAGTAAAGACGGTCCTTTCCAGAGACCAAATCAGGTTGTCAACTCCTTTGGCCTCGCACAGCACTAATGAGTCCAGCAGTGCCCGAAGGGAAACGGACAAAGCTACTGAGATTCAACAGAGTGCTTCGGGGCTTGAGAAAGGCTCCTTGTTCCTGGCCCACAGTGCTCTCTGGCTTGCTTTCAGTTTCTATTGAAAAGTACACGGAACAAGGGAGCAAGAACTCGGGTCATGTTCTAAGGGTTCTGTAAAATATCTGGGCCTCTAGGTAATTAGAATGACCAAAATCTGTGGGGGAAAATGTAAGTAAAGGGGTTTTAAAAAAAATAGTATGTGAGGTGGAGTGGTGGTTCAGCAATTAAGCGTACTGACTGCTCTTCCAGAAGTCCTGGGTTTGGTTCTCAGCACCAACATGGTGGATTGCAATTGTCTCCAACTCTAGTCCCATGTTATTCAGTGCCCCCTTCTGGCCTCTCTGGCAAACTACATGCACATGGTGGACAGACATACACAAAGGCAAGACATCCATACACATGAAAATAATAATTTTAAAAAGTGTATAAATGTGGGCTGGAGAGATGGCTCAGTGGTTAAGAGCACTGACTGCTCTTCCGGAGGTCCTGAGTTCAATTCCCAGCAACCACATGGTGGCTCACACCATCTATAATGTGATCTGATATATACTGTATACATAATAAATCTTTTTTAAAACGTGTATAAATGTTCACAACGTTTTCTGTCTCCTCCCAAGTCCCACTTTGTTATTTAGTAAGAATAGGTACAACTTTGGCTATTATATTTACGCTAACATTATTAGCTAAATCAAACATGTAAATGTTTAATAGTATAAATAACAAACTGGTTATAAGGGTGGTTCTTTTGATAAAGAGAGTGTTTTTCTTGACAGTGGTTAAGTTACAAGTTAAGTTAGACACTATCAGTGGATTTTTGTCAACTTGAAAAACAATGACTAAGAATGCAAACATCTACTTACAACAATGGCATCCCAGAACCTTAACACAATCATGCTACAGAAAGCTTAGTTTTGTAATGCCTTCCTCACAACTGGAGCAAGTTCATTCTAATAAGGCTGATCAGCTGACGCAAGGGTGGAATGTTTCTCACAGGCAAAGGCCTCCATCTACATCTCTGGGAACACAGAGAGGAATAGTCTTCGCTCTAAGCAAGCTGGACCGCTAACGTCAGCGACACAGTTACTGCCCTATGACGATGCGCTCAATCTTCTTGAATACATCATCTCAACAAATCTTGCGACAATTCTACAAGGTAGACAGACTCAACGCAACTGTGAGAGGCGCGTATCTGGGACCGGTGGCCGAGCTACTGCAGACTTAGATAGGGAGGGGAGGGCCACGTTTGGAGGCCGTGGGTCCCCACTGCTTCCCTATGGGTATAAACACACTCCAGCAAGGGCAGCCTTCTCAGTGTGCACCAGTGGAGTATCATCAGCCCAGCTTGCATCCAAACAATTTCAATATAAGCAAAAAGTTGAGGGGGCCAATGAAAATGGACATAGCTGGCCACATGGGTGCCGAAACAGGAGACGATTTCAGACTGAGAGAAAGCACCTGGCAGGCTTATGGAGGTGACAGCGCTTGAGCTAGGTTCTGGAGAACGGACTGATGTTGAGGACGTGACAGTGACCTCAGAAGAAAACAATGAGTAAGCCAAGAAAAATAACCAGGATCACAATGCTGTGTAGTTCAGCAGCATCCCAAGTACTGGGGTCTGGGCGGGGACCGGAGGGAGAGGCACATGGCAGGAAGAAACCAAATACACGCTGATGCACGGATTGAAGATCTTGAAGATTGATGTGATTTGCCAAGGGTGAGCAGGAAGGAAAAAAAGAGGAAAAGTGACAGAAGTGGGCAGTTCTTGTATAACTCCTCTCACTCTACCTGAGAGCCATTTCCCCCAGGAACCAACCCCCTTCCTGGGTTTGGTGGCCTCTGGACAGATGCTGTGAGCTCCCCCAACTGGTCTCTGCCTTACACCTCTCCACAGTGCTAGAACTAACTGCGCACACATCTGGTGGTGGTGTTTCCCACCCTCAGACTCTGAACTTCAACCCTGCGTAGGGGCACAATGAAAGCCAGACACAACTAAGCTGAGAAATTCCCAGGCGAAGGCTTCATGGCTTCGCTCGTTGGAGATCTGCACTGTGCTAGATTATAAAGGCATATTGGATGTCATTTCTGATGGCACTGGATTTGTGAGGCTCTTTAGCAACATGAGTCCAAATGTATCTCTCTCTCCCTTTCCAGGGGCCCAAAGTGTGGAACTGGACAAACGCTGTGACCAATGAGGCGTGGATGGTAGCCCTGAGATTCAGGGGTGATAGTGACATCAAAGTCAGAGAAGAGGTGAGAACAGGAATGAGCCGAAGGAACAGGCACACGGGAAGACAGCAAGAGGCCAGAGGCAACAGGGGGGAGGCAGACCTCCAGGGGTCAGGGAGAGGCCAGGCACCCTATCAGAAAACTCTGGAGAGAAGAGAGAGGCTAATTTCTGTCTTGCACCCCACAGTCTTCAAGTCTGAGGTATCCAATGGGACCCCTAGAGTACCGACATCATCTGCAGGAGGAAATCTGAAACTGAGTAACTGGTTTTTGTTGTTGTTGTTGTTGTTGTTTTAGTGTGTGTGAGTGTTTTCCTGTGACTATGCCACTGTACCACAGCATGCAGTGCCTGCAGAGGCCAGAACACTGGATGCCCTGGAACTGGAGGTACAGTTGGTTGTGAGCTAGCATGTGGGTGCTGGCAACCACACTCTGCCCTCTGGAAGAGCAACCAGTTCTCTTGATCGCTGAACCATCTCTCCAGGCCCATGTGTTGTTGTTTTTTTTTTTTAAACAAAATATTTCTTACTGATTTGAAAGAAAGTCAGTCATTATTTACATAGTTTTATACCTAATTATAAAAAAACGTGACTAGCAGTAATCAAGTTCCAGAGGATCTAATGCCCTCTTCTGGCCTCAGAGGGCACTGCATGCACATGGTGCACACGCATACACACTGGTGTTCTCTTCTGTAAAAACCAGGGATTGCAATGACCTCTTAGGGCAGTTTTCAGCCTTGCATGAAATCATCCCTAAGCTTTAGCCTGGCCCTTAGAAATATTAAGAACTACTACTGTCCAGCCCGGCCATGTGTGCCACACTCCTTTAATCCCAGCACTTGGAAGACAGAGGCAGGCAGCTCTCTGTGAGTTCAAGGTCAGCCTGCTCTACAAAGAGAGTCCTAGGAGAGCCAGAACTGTTACACAAAGAAACTCTGTCTCAGAAAACAAACAAACAAACAAACAAACAAAACAACAACAAAACCCAAACAAAAGAATTACTGCCCAAGTGCTGTGTGATAAAGGAAAACACGGAAAAACAAAAACAAAAAACTTCTTATGAATGAAAAGATGCACTAACAAGAGAAATCACAAAAGAGGATGCCACTTATTCAATGTTTTCATCCATATCATAAATTTCCAAGTACAGAGTTCCATCCTTAATAAAAACAGATAATTTTTATTAACTGCTTTACTGAATGTCAGTTATCTCAAATCAACACCAAACGGCTACTCAGAGCCTCAGAGATTCACAAAATGAGATACAAATAGCGTGCCTTGCTTTTCTACCAAGTGAAAAGAATTGAAGTCGGCATGAATGGAAGCACGTGCTGTTAACAGTCGCGGGGTTGTGGTCAGAGACATTCTGTACACGTACGGTGTAATTAATATTGTTCCACATACACTTTATTGAGGACGCATCTGTCACCTAGAAAGTCTAAGTTTGTTCTGTGTGACCTTGGCTAGGTCGTCTGCCTACACAAAGTCGCTTAGTCTACCATCCTCTCAATTCAACCAGTGTTACCGAGGAGCTCCTGTTATCAAATACCAGGCAACTATCTAAACCGTCAGTGTTTCAGAGAGGACACCTGTGCGGACTGCGAGTATGCGGCCACCCCATGCCACCCTAGACGAGACAGAAAAGAGGACGACTGCAGGAGGGGTCCTTGGTGAATCCGAGGGGGAAATCCTCACCTCCCGCGAACAGGGCCGCTCGCCCACTCCCGGCAAAGCCTGCTGCTCCTCCACCGGTCCACGATAGGGCCGAGCGCTGGAGCATCCTCACCTCGCCCTCCCGCCCTCCGGAGCCCTGGCTTTGCCTAGCTGGCTAGCGTCTCCATGGTAACCGTACACAAACCACCTTCGGCTGCCTGCCGGTCGGTGAGCCTGCAGACCCAGGCCGCCTCGGAGCGACGAGCTTGAGAAGGTGCTGGGAAGGGGACTTCGCGGCTCGAATCAAAGCGCCTGGGACGAGCGCTAGAAATCCAGACTCTGGCAGAAATCAGCGCGTCCTCCAGCTTTTGCCGGGCGGCAGCGACTGGCAGGCAGGACAGGGGGAGGCGGGGCGGGGCGGCCCTTCTCCACTCTGCCACTGAGCCTGCGCCAATCCCGCCACGCTTGCTTGCGTAGCAGTGTCGAGGCGTGGCGAAGGCAGGTGGGGGGTACAGGCGGGAGGATGCCCATGGGGGAAAGGCAAGAGTAGGTGAAGGGGGGGGGACACTCTTCTTTTACGTTAGCAGTGTATTCAACCATGTTTGTTTCTCCCCGTGAGATCAGCGAGCCTCTATTAAACGACGGGCAGAAGGGACAGTTTAATGTTTTGGGAAAGAATCGGTTTCTGATTACAGATGTCAACATCCACCTGGAAACCGTTCCTTTACCGCTCCTCTCGTATACATAAGGGAGGGAGGGTGCTATCCTGTGTGTGTCTAGCTGAATCTTGAACTATGACAAATTAACTATAAAGCGCCGTGAGTGAACGTAGCAATGAATGCTAAGCTGCTGGGTAGTATTAACCCGTTGCGTTTGTGCAGCACTCAGCAGTGTAAAGAGCAAGCTCACAACAGAGCAACTAAGGGACCGGAGGTCTGATCAGGTGAGTGCCAGAACGAAGTCTAGGGTTGGGGTTGCTATGGCTAGTCGCATATGGCTATGGCTGTGTCCTTACTATGTCACTACGGCACAACGGAGCGCGAGGTGGGGGGGAGAGTCCTGCGTATATGTTGTCTACTTCAAATTCTGTTTGCTCCTGTACTGGATCATTAGGTAATATTGTGAAATACAAGCAAGACATAAGCTCTCGGTTTACAGTACGGTTTATAAATATAGGTATTATCAGAGCCAGTGTTTTCAACGCTGGAAAAATGCCATGTTCCATGGTGCCAAATGTCTTGTAAGAATAACTCAATTGCATCTATTTCGCAAGCATATTACATTTGATGGGAAATGACACCTGGAACTGAAGAAAGACAAAGGTGCTTAACAAAATTTCCCACATCATGGACAATAAAAACTCCAATCATTGATTAAGTTTAGGGCCCCAAAATAAATATTGTGTTCCCTGGGAACAGGATGGTATGAAGTCCCGGTTACTAGTCACCAGATTCAGTTGTGCAAAAAGACATTGCCTGCTGCATAGAAAGCCATAACTAGTATTTCCATTTCACAATTGGTGAGATATGATAAAATACAACTACGCTGGGATCTTCTGGTGGCCTTTTAAAGTACAGGGCTGTTTATCTAACCCCAAGTGGAGAGTTAGAGTTTTCTAACTTTTCAGCTATTAAAATGACAGCTATTAAAATTTACCATCTCTGCTAAAACATCATCTTAAAAACCTGTAAAACAGACGGGCCTCGGGCCTATAATCCTTGCATGTGGGACACTTAGGCAGGAGGATTACAAGTTCAAAACTAGCCTGGGCTGCTCAAAAGGCAAACAAGAGCAAACTTGAGCAGCCATTGTTAGCTTTGGTCTTGTGTCTAGAATGCTAGTCTAAACTAGACCTTGTAAGCATACCATTGAAATATAACCTACATCAACCCAGAAGGCCAAATGTCAGCCAAAAAGGTTAAAATAACTGAAAAGAATGACAAAGAGCTATTGGGAGCAATTATTTGAAGAAATAATGCCACACACTTTACCTTACTGTAAAACAACGTTTGGGAAAATATTTAGGCTACCACAGCAGAGGCCTGTGTGGCTGACTCGGCTGACCAGGTATCCGGTGGGTGTTTTAAAAGAAGTCGACACAGGTAGGCCTTGTAAAGAGGCTGACTTTAAAACTCAAAGTTATGTTTCATAGACCTTACGGAGAAATGATTAGTTACGGGTATATGACATTTATAGAATAATTTATAGTTTCCAAATTGATCTCATTTGCCACAGTTTGTTCTATTATCTTATTTGGAGTTTAGAATAAACTGGCGAGGCTAATCTGAGGATCGTTATTTGAATTTGAAATCGGGGGTTCGGAAGTGTAGGTAACTTATTCACGGCGTGCAGCTGGTAAAGGGGCACGTGAGCTGATGTTCTTGGTACCAAAGTCCAGTGGGCTGTCCTACCACTATACAAGCACAATGTAACCTTTCAGGCCAAGGCGCCTCCTCCACAGCAATGAGAGGTCTCCCTAGGCTGTGACGAGCTCTAGGCATCAAGAGGAACTTCAGAGCCTTCGCCTGAGAATGCCCACTGAGCTTCTGCCGTTTGAGTTAACAGGAGGATTATCTAAGTGGTAAACCGACACTATAATATTGGAACTCTGGGATGTAAAAAGGAAGAGGGGCTGGAGAGATGGCTCAGCAGTTAAGAGTACTTGCTGTTCTTGCAGAGGACCAGAGTTTGGTTCCCCAGCATCCCCTTAGAGTGACTCACAAACACCTGGAGCTCCAGCTCTGGGGAGCACTCACGCACAGACATGCACACGTGCGTGCACACTCAGACACACACATAATGCAAAAGACTATAATCTGTAGGTGGCTTCTATTTGCAGATTCTAATAGATTTTACAGCTTATACCAGGCATACCTTATACTTAATATCTATTTCCTATTTTGACTTATCTATTAGGTATACCCTTGAAAAGATGCAGATTAAATAAATAGTTCATTGTCCAAATTCCTTCCTTGCCATAATTTTATGGCTGTAACAGAGATGTAACTTTTAGGAAATAAACGCCTCTGGCAAGGAATAAAGACTGCCAACTTAAAATTCTAATACTCACTTCAAGATGATTAGTCGTTTAATTACATTTATCACACAATCCCTGTAAAGAATTCATCAAATTGATAGCTTGTGCGATCCTTGCATACAAATTCAAAAGCCCACATGTGGTTCAGTGTAGTTCAATAGGACCTTGCGTGGTGACGAACACTAAGCAAGTTCATGGATCTTGATAGACAGAAAGCTATGCAGACTGACTGGCAGCGCCAGCTCAAAAGGCTAAACCACAAGCCTCTGTTTAATGGGGCTCAACAGTTGCCTGTGCACCTAGAGATTGCGCCTCTTTTACACACATTGCCTCTGCCGGCCCTGACCAGGTCCCGTGGCGATCACATAGTTGACAGGGATAGTAACGAGGAAGGGTCTGTTCTGTTGCCGCGAGTACAAAGAGGTGTAAGTACTTAGTGTTCCGTCAGAGGGAAAGAGGGTCCTCGTGGTCCAGAGGATGTAGGACTCTCCTCAAGGCTTCATCCTCGACACCTGCTGCAGTGCCTTGCCCAGGGCAAGTCTTTGAAGAGAAGCAGAAAGCAGCTGTCTCTCCAAGTCACCTGGGAAACAGTGCTGCCCACGCCTGTACCTTTTGAAAGTGGTCACCTGTAAATGACACACAATTCTACCCAGAGGAGCTTGGACACCAAGCCCATGCTGTGCTGCTTGGTTTAGCAATAATCTGGAAGCAGATTGTGTCAGTTGTGGGTCCTGTAGCTCAGAGGTCTACATGTGTCTGTCATAGCTCTCAGCATGGTCATAGGTGGCTATGACGTCACTGAGCTGTGCACTCTCAATCTACAGTGTCCATCTACAGAGTGAAGGGGCATTTCCATATTAGGCACAAGGCCCTGAGTTCAGTCTTCAGCAACACACACACACACACCACACACACACACATACATACACATACACACACCACACACACATGCACATATACATGCATACACATACACATACACCACATATACATACACGCATGCATGAGTGAACACACACACACACACACACACACACACACACACACACATACACACACACCTCCCTAGAAGTTCCTCCTCATCAGTTTTCTTCTTGCTCCCGTTGGCCAGAGCCGTATCACATGCCCACACACCTGCCTCTGGCACACATGAATAAGGTTTCAGTTTATGTGACTGACTATGATCATGCCCTTTCTTTCCAGCACTGTGACAAATAACTGAGACAGTCAACTTAGAAGGAGGGAAAGGTTTATATTGACTTAAAAGTTCAGTGATTTCAGGCCATGATCACCTGACCCTGTTGCGTTGGGTTTGTATAGTATATCACACGGTGGGAGCACATCACGGTGGGAGCACATCACGGTGGGAGCACATCACGGTGGGAGTACCTCACAGTGAGAGCACATCACGGTGGGAGCATATCACGGTGGGAGCACATCACGGTGGGAGTACCTCACGGTGGGAGCACATCATAGTGGGAACACATCACGGTGGGAGCATATCACAGTGGGAGCACATCACAGTGGGAGCACATCACGGTGGGAGCATATCACAGTGGGAGCACATCACGGTGGGAGCATATCACAGTGGGAGCACATCGCGGTGGGATGGCAAAGGATGTCTGTAACTGGTAGGGCCTGGGGGATGCAGGGAGCTCTTGGCAGCTAGGTCTGCTTTGAGATGTTAAACAGGCACCTCAGCCTTTTGTCCCAGGTATGAAAGCTAACACACACCTTTCTCAAGAGTTCTCAGTGTTGGCTTTTGACAACACCACACCCCATTAAATCTCAGATTCCTGTCCCTACAGTCAGTGCGAGCAGCCTGCATTTTCATATCTTATTATAGTGACAAACGTTTCTTGGGGACTTGTATGCAATAGGCCATATGGTAAATGACTTTTGCTTATTTTTAATCAGTAATTTTTCCAACCCTGTCATTTCATGTGCCAGGAAACAGATTTAGTTTCTTCGTTTGCTGGCCACATGGGTGGTAAAAGTAGCAAACACAGGCTTAAAGCCTGGATACGTAGGGCTATGTTCCTAGGGTCACAAAGTTCACTCGAGAGAGGCCACTGCCATTCCCTGACCCCTCCCTCCCTCCCTGTATCTCCCCAACTTTGTGCCATTGTTCTGGATGGTCCCAAATCCAGGTAACTCAGGGTGCTGGCGTATCATTGGTCAGTTGGTAGAGATGCAAGAAGGAGCCTGCCTGCAGGTAGTCTGCAGGAAAGGACAATATGTTATGTATACCCCATCCCGGCCTGTTCCCACTTTGCAAGCTCATGGTTGACCCAGCCAGCATCTGCTTTCTGTGATGTCCCATGCTCCAGGAGAGAACAGAAACTATAGAGGGTGACAGGGTGGGGGGTGGGGGTGGGGGGGTTGGTGCTGACAATGACCAGAAAACAGTCCAAAAAGATCGGCCACTGGGCAAATTGGAAGGAGAAGGGATAAGTGCTGGCCTGGGGGCAGGAGGAGGCTGTACAAGGAGACAAGGGCTGGGGTGACAAAGGGAAGTACCGGGTGTGGTCAGTGGAAAGAGACCCCAGGCTGGGAGGCAGGAGACCTGGATTCAAATGCTGCTCCAAGTTTCGGCCTGAGAGCTCATAACATCTGTTGCTTTTGTGAGTTCTGGAAGCTGAACTAAACAGGAAGAAGTTGTGAGCTAGAGAAGACGTTGAAGGCTGCAAGATTTGGAGGTGGCTCCAATGTGGGAGCCAGATCATAAGGTCACAAGTGTAGCCTGGCTGCATTCTTTCCTGGAAGATGTAGTAATGTGGCCAGAGGGGACTGTGGGGGGTGAGGTGGGGGGCTGAGGGAGTGGGGGGAGGAAGGGGGTGTGTGTGGAAAGCTTGATAGTCGGGCTACACCAGAAGCCCCGGGACTGTGTAACTGGCACTGTGTAACTGGCACTGGTGTGTAAAGTAACCTATGGGAATTACCTCCCTGCACCTGAGGCCCCTGAGCTTGAGGCTGTAGAGATGTGTGGTACTGCCAGTCCTCTTGGTTGAAATAGCCATTCATTGGCCCTAGAAGGACAAACTCCCTAAGCAGCCTGGGACCCACGATTTAGAGGAGGTCACCCAGGCCACTTTGCCTCTCCTTGGCATGCCCATATTCAGGTTTTTTTTCCTTGAAAAGAAAAATTCCTATATATCGTTGAATTACTAGCCCAATGTCCGTATCCTAGTATGCTTCAACTGTCAAACTGACGCAAGCAAGAGCTAAGAGGGAACCTCGGCTGAGGAACGCCCTTGGTCAGATTAGCTTGGAGCTAGGTCTGTGGGGCTTTTTCTTGGTTGCTGACGGATGTGGGAGAGCGCAGTCTGCGGGGGGCTGTGCCCATCCTGATTAGATGGCCCTGGGCTGCATAAGAGAGCTGGCTGAGCATGTGCAGGAGAAAGCAAGGCAGGAAGCAGTGTCTCCCCCCCTCCCCCGAGGTTTCTGCTTCGGTCCCTGCCCTGACTTCCCTTGGTGACGGACAGTTATAAGACGTGTGAGCCAGATAAACTATCTCCTCCTCAAGTCGTTTTTTGGTCAGAGTGTTTATCACAAGAGGAAAGAAAACCGGAACACCCAGGGATGTCTCAGCACCATGGCAAGAGGTAGCATTTAAGTCACGAAAAGGAAGATTTATTTATTTATTTATTTATTTATTTATTTATTTTCGAGACAGAGTTTCTCTGTGTAGCCTAGCCTGTCCTGGACTCACTTTGTAGATCAGGCTGGCCTCGAACTCACAGAGATCAGCCTGCTTCTGCCTCCCGAGTGCTGGGATTACAGGCATGAGCCACCACGCCTGGCAGAGAAGGAAGGTTTTATTATTAACTGTAATCATGAGCCACTGTAGTCCAGCTGGAGATTTAGACAATCTTAGCATATCCCAGATCAGGTTGGATGGAGCTCAGCTCCTGCCCACAAGATCCCCGAGGTGTAAAGCTATTGAGCACGCGTTCACTGGCACGAGAGCCACGCGGCATTTTATATTATTTGATTAAAAGGTATTAGCTAAATAGGGCATCATATCAGCTACAAGAAGACAGAGTACATCCACTAAACAGTAAATGCTCCTGGTCAGCCCTGTGAGTCAAGGAGGACTTTTTCTTCAGCAGAGCACAAAACAGCCCATGCCCCACAGGACTAAACACACTTACAGCGCACGAAACGGGAGAAGCCCCAGATCTGGAGATGAATCAATATGCTGGCTGTCACAGTGCATCCCAGCTCTGTAAGCTTTTACCATCAGGGACCTAGACAAACGGCAGATGGGGCCTCTTGGGACCTCTGTCGATTTTTTTTTTTTTTAACAACCGCACGGGAGTCTACAGTGATCTCAAAATACAAAGTTTAAAATAAGCCCATCTCGCTCCCCGTGTCATCTCTGCGAGGCTCCTGAGTGTGAGGTTGGGCTGTAAACACAACAGAATCATGACAGAAAGAAACGATGCCTATTCACAAGGTGGTGTGAAGAAAACAATGTCTCTCTGAGACTTGAAAGCCAAGAGTCTGGCCTGAACTGCAACAGGAAAGAGAGTCATTCAGGGAAATGATGCTTTCTAGGCACCTTTTTTTTTTTCTCACACTTGGAGGTTGCTAAAATGAACAGTGGTTCCACCACTGTTTTTATTAGGGCATAGAAAAGAAACAGAAACTTGTCTCTGCTTCTGGTTTGATTTTGAGAGCTCAAAGTCAAACCGGGGCGGGGGGGGGGGGAGGGGCGCGGGGGGAGGATCTTGGTATAATTGCATAGTTGGTGGAGGACCTCCTTCAGGGTCCCGCCCCCTCCCTCCCCATCCCCCGTGTTCATGGGCTGCAGCACCCCCACCTTGGAGCCTCCTTTCTCTGGCCTCTAATTCAGTGGAAGGGCCAGGTTCCTGCTGAAGCCCTGGACATCACAGTCACAAGACGCCTCTCCCTGCAGCCAGCATGTGATGGGAAAGCTTGCCAGACTTCCAGCTTAAGTGGCTTACGCTCTTGGGAGGCCTGATTGCATCGTTAGAGCAGCTGGTCTCCTCTGGCCCGCAGCTCCAGACGACAGCTGCCACGGGCCCACCCTGTCTGAGGTCACGGTCAGCAACGAGAAAGGTGCTGAACAGGACAGTGCTCTGCGGAGGGCCTTCCCAGAGGCTTGGACCTTGTTCTCCGGACTCTCACCGAACTGGGTGTGGTGGTGCACACCTGAGGTCCCAGCTTTTGGGAAGCACAGACAGGAGGCCATTCTCCTTATAAAACCTAAGACTACACCAAGAAAACAAGCAAACAAACAAGACTTCCACCTGTGGAAACCGTTCCACAGGCAGCACCACATCCCCTTGGCTGCCCCGTCTCTGCAGTTATCCCGGCCCATCGATAAACATGGCTTCCACAGAGCGCATGTGCTCAGTCAGAAACAAGTTGTTTCCCACCGTCTACTGTTATCACCACCAAAGCTCCCCTCAAACCCTTTCCCTTTCCCACCTTCGGGTGCGTTTTCCTAGGACATCACTACTGTCTGTCCCTCAGTGGGAGGGGGTGTTCTCCTGAACCTGTGTCTACCTTGCTGCTTCTGCACGGAGCCTTACACAGCCATTGTCAAACCAGAAGCCCCAGCCCCTCACGGCACAGGTGTGCACACATGCACTCGGGCATCCACGGAAGCCAGAGGAGGACTCTTCTGGTAGCCTCATCTATCAGTCTCCATGTTTTTCCCTTGAGAAAGGGTCTCTCACTTGTGTTACTGTCAGAAAGTAATTTGACCAAGTCATCTCTACCGCGTTCTTTGCCCTGAAACAGAATCGAGCTTTGAGACGTGGGTGACTGTGGAAAGTGATTGAACCAAAGGGGGCGGGCGTGCAGCGAGGCCTTAGAGGGTGGTAACCCTCAGGGCCTGCCTGTGCAGGCTCCTCTCAGCCTTCTGGGTAGCACTTCTTCACTGAGAAAATAAGTAAGCCTCTCTTGCTGTAGAGATTGTACCACCAGTAAACAGAGAAGCTACGTCAGAGAACTTCCTGTTTGTTGTTCCTTAGCTTTGAGATCGGGTCTCTCTGTGCAGCTCAGTCTCCCCTCTGACATGCTGCTTTCCTGCCTCCACCTCCCAGTGCTGGTTACCTGTTTGTGCCACTGCTCCTGACCCTACTCAGTATTACATTTTCAGTCACAATTATTGGTGCATCTATGTGTTCTGGAGGATGTGTATACATGGAGGGGACACCCCAGGGCCACAGTGGGTGTGTGGAGGCCAGAGGACAGCTTGCAGGAGTCAGTTCTCCAACGCCATCACTTGGGTTCCAGGGGATCAGATTCATGGCTCCCAGATGGGCAGCAAGTACCACCATCGACCATACCGTCTTGCCAGCTCCATCCTCAGCATTTTCAGGAACCAGCAACTGTTCTCCACAGAAGCTCACGTTTCACATCCTGATCAGCAAGGTCTGGATGTTCCAACTCTTCCATGGCTTGCACAGTTCTTCCCATCTCCTGGTTTTGCTTATAATCATCCTGGTGAGCGTGACGCAATAGCGCAAGGTGGATTCGGTCTGTACGTCCATTGAGCTTGGTGAGACTGAGCGTCCGTCCATGTGCACGTCAGTGTTTTTGTCTTCTTTGGAGAAACGTTAATCCAAGTGCTTTGCTGTTTTAGAATCTGGTTGTTTGTTATTGAGACATGAACGTTCTTTATGTATTGTAGAGATTAAAGTCTTTCTACGTATTGGATAGCTATTGCCTCCAAACTGAAATGTTCTCTCCTGGAGAGAGGAAGAGAGAGGAAGCTGAAGGAACTTACAGGAAGTGCAGAGCGCCATTCACATTCCCACAGCTGTGTAAACAAGGAGCAATTGAGCAACGGCTCTGGAGAGGAGGCTCTTTGATGCTGCTGTCTGTAAGTTGGGCTGTGGGCTCCAGGATGCAGCTTACCTCAGCAGCTGGCTGGTCCAGGGGACTCTGGGTAATGTAACTGCCTTTGGGTCACCCATGCTTCTGTAAGTAACCATGATAAACTCACCTGTTCACCAAGTAAGACTTGAGAGGAGTGGCTTCTTTAGTTGTCCTGGGTGCCCCATCTGGAGTGAACAGACATTTGTTCACACCTCCTCAGGAAAAGTCACACATCATGTGAGTAATTTGCAGAGCCTTCCATTCCATAGCTTATTTTGGGGGGTGTGGAGGATTGCTTATTTGTTTCTTGACATGGGGTTTTGTTGGGAATTCAGACCTGGGACAAGTGGCTGAAGTGCCCATTTAACCAAAGTAGACCAGGCCTCCAGGTTTTCCCAGCATCCCTCAGCAGGGTATGGCTTCCTCCCCCCTTAAGGCTATTCACTATATAACCCAGATATTTTGCTCCGCCCCCCCATCTCTCTCTCTCTGCATTTCCTCTCTCCTCTCTCCTCTTTCTGCACACAAGCCTTTGCTCTCTCTGCCTCTGCCTCTCTGTCTCCCTCTGCACGGTGACTTCAATGACCCCCTCCTGTGAGGTCAGTGAACCCACCCAGAAGCTGCTCCCAACAAACCTGCATTTATATACTTTAATTTGGCTTGAATTGGCTCGTTTTGTCTGTGGAAATAACCTGTCAAGTTTCTCTGTGTAGCTCTGGCTGTCTTGGAACTCGCTCCGTAGACCAGGCTGGCCTCGAACTCTCAGAGATCCACCTGCCTCTGCCTCCTGAGTGCTGGGATGGGACTCAAAGGGTGTGCCACCACTACCTGGCTTATTCTCTAGTTTCATTTTCACTTTCTTGATAGTGTCCTTTGACGTTACAAGTTTTTAACTTTGTTGGGGTCTACTTTATCCAGGACCATGTGCACGGCTTCTGTTTTTGACCTCAGATCCAAGACTCCATTGCATTAATACCTTGAGGCTTTTCTGCTGTTTCCTTCTAAAAATTTTATTGGTTTAACTCTTCCCCATAAGCCGTTGATCCATTTGCCCACAACGCTTATGGAGATGGCGTCCTCCTTCAGTTTGAGTCTATATAGTCTCTACTGTTGAAGAGAGGAGAAATATTTTTTGAGGCAATGTTACACTGTAGTCACCTAAATGGTGTAGGGCCTGGGAACCAGCATGTTCTTGAGGAAAAGAGGCCGTCAGGTCCTCTCTCAGTGTGTAAGCCACGAGAGTGGCCTCATGGAGGCTACTGTGGCCGGCTGAGGATACAAACTCGCTCCCTGCCACTCATGGAGCACCCATGAGCACAGGTACCCTGACTGGAGGAAAGATGGTTCTTGATAAAAGCAAGGTCAAGTTTTGTTGAGGCAGCAGCAGTGGTGGGCCGAGGCCACCAGAGGGCACAGCAGAGGTGACACCCGCTGGGAATACACTAAATGCCCTCTTGGGTTCTCATAGCCGGCAGAGAGGCTGCATGGAGGCTAGCCAGCATCTTCATGGTGCCTGCTCGGAGCCTCAAGTTATTTCTGTGACTCTTTGCTTCTCCTCTCCCTCAAGGCACAGCCTGGGAGAGCCAGAGTTATGATTAATTTTCCTTTGCAAAATGCAGCTAAAAAAAAAAAGTATATTCTGTGTCCAGGTCCCTAGCTTTTTGTGAGCATTGCAAATTACACTGTGTTTGCCAAACATAAACAGTCTCTGAATGACTGTTTTTTTAAGTTACTGATTATATTTGCGGCAGAGAAAATATAGGGAAAAAATGAGGAATCATTGACTTAAAACCCAGCAATTTTATCTGGGGGAGAGGAAGTCACAAGACACTAACGCGCTTCTGCAGCACTCATCTCTTTCACAAGCTTCAAATGGCAGGACGACAGTTCACACGTACTCTCCCAAACTTGCTGGACTTCTTCCACTATGCAGGAAGCGTAAGGTTGGAAATTAGGAGTTGGGCAGCTTTCAGACAAAGGACGAAATCTCCACCCTCAGGCCTTCCTGTCACATAACCCAGTACAATAACCCCTGAAAGGGTTAATTCTGCTGCTGGGGGACTGGCGGGAGGGGGGGGGGGGAGGAGAAGGCAGAGAAAAACCACATGGTGCTTTCGGAAATTTCCTGATAACGTGCACATCTGTATTATACTCTCACCCCCATGGGCCTGGTGCCAACTCTGAATAGGAGAGAAACACTGGGTCAATATTTGACAAAATCATAAGAGAGAGAGAGAGTTCACAGCCAGAACCGCAGGAAAGCTTCAATATCTAAAATCTACAAAATGAAACGACAGTAAGGCTCAGTCCTTCTATGAAAGACAATATTTTTTGCTGCTGTTTTTCGGGGTTTTGTTTTTGTTTTGTTTTGTTTTGTTTTGTTTTGTTTTTTTTGAGACAGGGTATCTCTGAGTAGCCTTGGCTGTCCTGGATTCACTTTGTAGACCAGGCTGGCCTCGAACTCACAGCGATCTGCCTGCCCCTGCCTCCCGAGTACTGGGATTAAAGACTCGCACTACCACACTCGCCTGAAAGACAGTATTTCAAACCTGCTCCACTGCTGGCAATGGGAGGGCTAAGCTGGCCGCATCCACAGAGTGAGCTCAGCCTGAGATATAGTTGTAGATGTCAACGACCCATGATCTAAAGAAAGGATGCGTTGGGCCTGTTAAGTACAATACGAATGATGCTCAAGGGTACCCATAGCTTTGTTGAGGCAGGACAGGAGTAGAACCAGAAATGAGGTTTCTCCTTCCATTCTTTAAAAACACTATCAACGTTGCCATGTTTTCTGTTTCATAGAATGTTGGATAAATTGCAGGAGGGGGCATTCCCTTTGAGTTACCAGTAAGAGGAGACAAACTCTAGCACATTCAATGTTCCATTTTGAAAACTTTTAAAATTTAAGTTTAACTACATTGGTCTGGGATTTCCCCCTCCCCCATGCAATATTAAATCCCCAGCTCCATGCCTGGTTGTATATCTAATAACAAAATGATATTAAATCACGTCTGTCATGGTGTCTAGGCCCTCTGGGTGCCAAGGATTCGGTGGAAATGCTTGGAGAGGCTTGGGGGCAGGCTTCCAGAGAAAAGATGCTTGGGCCGTCACAGAAAAGGAAGCTTGAGTTTGGCCCCAGGGAACAACTTCCGGGAACTGTCACATTCTCCTCTCCGCCAGTGGTACACTGGGGGTGTACCCTGGAGAACTCGCACCCTTCGCATTTTGTTATGTCACATTTCTGGTCCTCTCCTGTCAGAGGCACAGCATTTGGCCTACCCGGCTTCACTTCGCCTTGTAGAACTGGTGATGAAGAAAAGAAGCCACCAGGTCAGTTAAAACCGAAAGGAGATTTGTTCAGGGACAGAAAGCTTTGAATCTGGAAAATGTGCTCGATGGGTGCACAAACCGGAACTGTGCCCATGCTGCCCCCAGAGGAACCGGAACTGTACCCACGCTGCCCCCAGAGGAACCGGAACTGTACCCACGCTGCCCGAGAGGAACCAGGACTGTACCCACGCGGCACCAGAGGAACCGGAACTGTACCGACGCTGCACCAGAGGAACCGGAACTGTACCGTACCCAAGCTGCCCCAGAGGAGCTCAACGCTGCTTAAAAGGCAGATGCTGTGCTCAGGTGAGCACTCACTCTCACTGATTCTCTCTCTTTCCACACTCTTCCACGATCACCACAGAGGGTCTTCTGCCTGGCACCAAAGGCCCCATTTCAGCTGGGTTTTGTGTCTGGCTGGTGACATCCAGCGGCCGTACCTGTACACCAAGCATGCCTGCCATGGACTTGGAAGGGTCCTAAGACTTGAATTTCTATCTCTGGTAAGCAAGACCCCCGCAACATGGCAAAAATCCTCAAAAATAGAGAACCACAGCTGTGACAAATGTCAAGTATTTGTAAGAGTCTCACCCAGGTCTGTCCAGTTTACTATTTGTGGCCATGAGCTTTTAGGGAGGCTGGCTCTATTCCTAGCTGTCTTGATTAAATCAACTATGGAAATCCCCTTTTCCTTGATGATGCTAAGTCATGAAAGAAGCATGAAGCTCAGTTGTGACCAATGAGTCATGCGACATCACTGAGGGATTTCCTGGAAAAGTTTCTTAGTTATTAAAAAGAGACCTAACCATACAATAACGCCTTTGTTGCGCCTCTGGATGGTGGTGCGGGGGCGGGAGGGGGGGACTTGAAGCCTGGAGCTGGGGCAGCTAGTGACTGACTAGGGTACAGAGGCAGAACAGGAAGTTGAAACTGATCTGGAATTTAACTGTTCTTGACACACAGTCTCTCTACATAGCCCTGACTGTCCTGGAAGCTACTATGTAGACCAGACTGGCCTCAAACTCACAGAGATCCACCTGCCTCTGCTTCCCCAGCGTTAAGGAAAGGTATGCTCCACCACTCCTGGCAGATCTGGATACCGGATGGCATCATATGGCCTCTCAATCAGCCACCCTGTGCCCATCGTACTTAGGTGCTACTTGAGTGGATTCATGCATTTCTGAGTTTCCTGTTACTTCCTGCTCACTCTGGATCCAGTACTGCAAAGAAAACTGTGATAGGAACAGGAAGTAGGCCATCTCCTTGGGCCAGAGAAGACACAACCTCATTATAAGTGAAAATAAAATGGAGGAGAATGGGGCCACATGCAAGAAACCCCTCTGAACAGCTGTCTCCTGCCCCCTTCAGAAGCCCCACTGGAACGGTTCTCCCTCTGTTCTAGCTAATTCCCTCTGGGAAATTCCCTTCCCTCCACCGAGCTCCATGGTTGGAAACAACACGCCCTTTCCATGACAAGGCTGAGGGCTGAGGGCTGAGGGCTGAGGACTGAGAGCAGATGGTTCTCACCATCCTGGAGCAGACAGGCCAGGGCCAGCGACATGGCTCGCCAGATAAAGGGGCGTGCTTCCAAGCCTGACAACCTGACAACATTCCAGAACTTACACAGTGGAAGGTGAGAACTCTCACAAGTTGTCCTCTGACCTCCACCTAAAATGCCATGATGAGTCTGTCTGTCTGTCTGTCTGTCTGTCTGTCTGTCTCTCTCTCTCTCTCTCTCTTTCTCTGTGTACAATAAATAAATATGCTTTTTAAAAAGATCCAACTTCATTTAGCCTCTTAAGACCTTACATTTCCAATCCTGGGCCTCAAGGATAGAAAAGAGGGGTGACAGTCCTGGAGTGTAGCTCCCTGGTAGACACTTGTTTAGCAGGCATGCAGCCTTGGGTTCAAATCGTAGCACTCCTGTATTCTCACTGAAGAAAACAGTGGCACCTACGCATTGCAGGACATTTCAGTGTGGCAGAGTACCTAACTGGCCACCTAGTTGGTTCAGATGTCTAGTGCTAGGTGCTGCTCTGTGGGGGGGATAAGGGGGTCTTGTTCTTGTTCTAAAGCACCTATGTTCTTAGGAACCACATATTTCAAAACACAGCTGCAGGCGTCTAGCTGGTGACAGCCCAGGACAGAACCCTACAGCCCTGAAATGCTCAGTGTCATTAGTCATCAGAGAAATGCAAATCAAAATGACACTGAGATTCCATCATACACCCATCAGAATGGCTAAAATCAAAAATTCGAGTGACACCACATGCTGGCGAGGATGTGGAGAAAGAGGAACACTCCTTCATTGCTGGTGGGAATGCAAAATGGTACAACCACTTTGGAAATCTATCTGGCGCTTTCTCAGAAAACTGGGAATAAGACTTCCTCAAGAGCCAGCTATTCCACTTCTTGGAATATACCCAGAAGATGCTCCACCACACAACAGGGACATATGCTCAACCATGTTCACAGCGGCCTTGTTCATAATAGCCAGAAAGCCTAAACTAGAACCTCATGAAAATTCAAGGTCTAGACTCTACCTCTTCTCTCAGAGTTATTTTGGAACATTTATACTGAAGTGATTTTTTTTTCCAAGACAGGGTTTCTCTTTGTGTAGCCCTGGCTGTCCTAGACTCACAGGCTGACCTTCAACTCACAGAGAGATCTGCCTGCCTTTGCCTCCCAGAGTCCTGGGATCACAGGCCTGGGCCACCATGCCTGGCTGATTTTGATTCTGATTCTTCTTTTCTTCTTCTTCTTCTTCTTCTTCTTCTTCTTCTTCTTCTTCTTCTTCTTCTTCTTCTTCTTCTTCTTTTTTGGTTTTTTGAGACAGGGTTTCTCTGTGTAGCCTTGACTGTCCTGGACTCGCTTTGTAGACCAGGCTGGCCTCGAACTCACAGCGATCTGCTTGCCTCTGCCTCCCAAGTGCTGGGATTAAAAGCGTGCACCACCACCGCCTGGCTTGGCTATTTCTTCTTGCTAGCCCTTCCATTGAAATTGGGGTTTTTGAATTATGGAACAAACAGGCTGATATAAAAAAGCTGTTTGTAGGAAGCTCCAAGACATTCAGAGATGAGCTACTTGTTCACAAACTTTACCTGTGTAGACATCAGGGAAGGCTGGTGTTAGGCTGCTGCTCACTAGGAGCCTGAGGAAACAATCATTTGAAATGTTTTCAAAGTCTTTACTTCCAGGGACTGAGATAGTGAGTGTCATATGGCATGCAATGGTAAGGGGTCTGTGGAGGACACAGGAGAGCATGTGCCGTCTCTTCAGCTGGTAGTCTACTTCACTCACATATTCCTAAACTTTTTTCTAAGATTTATTTTTTCATTCGTGGGTGGGTGGGGTGAGGGTGTGAACACATGAGTGCAGGTGTTGTAGAAACCGAAGCATCGGAATCTTCTGGAGCTGGAGCCGGGAGACACCCAGCACAGGGGCTGGGAACTGAACTCTGATCTTCTGCAAGACACATTCTTAACCAGGGAGCCATCTCTCCAGCACCTCCTTATATTTTAAATTGTTGTAAAACATACCAAAAATATGACATATTACCCACCTCTATGTGTGCAGTAAGTTTGCTTTTGAATTAGGCGATTTAATATTTTGGATAGCAAATTATTATCCTGAATTTGCTAGCACTGAGTGCTCATGAATTTTCAAGTTAAAAAAAAATCATTTGATTTATTTTCTGAAGGAACACGAGTTACAAGGCTCAAGGCTGAGCCTGCACTGCAGTGCTGACTTCTTTCTTTCTGAACACTTTCAAATGAAAATTATCCAAGAACTAAGGAGAGACAGATTCATGGCATGAGCCACTTAATTTCTCATTTTTTAACCTCTAGCCAATAAAAAGATATTAGATAATGTTCCATGAGTCGTGTTGTAGTCAAAAGGAATTATGGATTGGCAATTATAGCGTAAAAAGCTTTTTACTATAGAAAATTCTCAGTGCATACAAAGTGAATGAACCACCGCAGTTTGACAGTCTGACCACCTTTAACAATTGCCAATATTCTCTGTTCTTGTCTGATCGATATCTACACACTCCACACACAGTTACTACAGATTTTCCTGTCCTCTTGGCTAAAACTTAGGCTCTAGAATATGCATGGATCTTAATGCCTCTCTTTAACACAGAGCATCTCTATTTCCCCAGGGAGCCCATCCATGGTCCTTCCTGCATGGTGTTCCTGCATGGTGTTCCTGCATGGTGTTCCTGCATGGTGTTCCTGCATGGTGTTCTTGCAGAGGCAGCCTCTACCTTTGTTTTGTCTTGTTTTTATTGAAATTTTATTTTTAGTTTGCTTTTCCAAGACAAGGACTCTCTGTGTAGCCTTGGCTGCCCTAGATTCACTTTGTAGACCAGGCTGGCCCCAAACTCACATCGATCCACCTGCCTCTGCCTCCTGAGTGCTGGGATTAAAAGTGTGCGCCACCACCGCCCAGCTTGTTTTTATTTTTTATTTTTCATTTTGGTTATCTTTCACTTTTAGAACTTTACCTAAATGGATTATATATGGACTTTTCTTTTGAGTCTTCAGATTTAAAATGCAGTGGGAGGTATCCTATGTATATACACCACCAGAATAGCTAAAGTTCAAAAGACAAAGCGTCATTCTGTAAGGATGTGGAGTACCTTGAATTACGGTATGATGATGTGTAATATTGAAGGTAAATGTTGGATTGTTAATGGTTTCAGAGCATATTGATTACTTTTTGTCAAGGAAACACGAATACCTATTGTTCTGTGTCTCCTGAAGCCAGGCTGCTGCTGAGCGCTGTATCATAGGTATGTGAGCCAGTCCTAGTGCTGTGGGCTTCAGGGTGGGAACAGAGGAACCTCAGAGTCCCAAGTTCCACTTGCCTCAGGAAGGACTAGAGAGCACAGAGTGAGGTCCTTGCGCAAGGTTTCCGATCTCACCAGGTTTGTGGAAAAGAGTTTTCCACCGTGTTACAATGAGCTCTTTTTAATGAGATTGGTGGTAGCAGACAGACAGCAGCAGAAACTCAGGAGTTCCGGAGTCAGTGGTGATGCTGGAGTGTTACATCCCTACAACAGAGGATGCAGGGAATGTCTGCGCATAGCTGGAACATCGGTCCTGCAGCTGCTTAGCTGGCTGTCAGTGGCTTGCCTCTGCAGATTGCGGCGGGCCTTCAGTGTCAAAGGCAACCATGACAGTCTGGCCAGAAGTCAAGCCCAGGGTGAGAGGGGTTTGGGGCTAGGGGGTCGAGCATTGAATCCTTCAGGGGGTAAGGGAGCCCTTGAGTCTCAGATGATCTTGGTGGAGAAATGGAGAGAGAGAGTTTATTTTGTGAATCAGGGACATAATCTTGAGCAGTAGGAAGGGTTTTAAGGATGAAGGCGAATGATTGGCTGGGCCTAGGAATGCCATCGATACTTCATTTACATGCAATAGCACAGTCCTAGCATAAGAAGGGGGCCAAAGTACTTAATTATCCTATGGGCAGCAGGGGGTGGGGGAAGAATGCCAGGTACGGTTAAAGACACCAAGACATGTCATTAGTATGGGGGAGGATATTTCCAGGAATCTCCAGGTGCACACTGAATGGTTTTCTTATGAGGCAGGGGGAATGGTTGGGCCTGTAACCTCCCTGAGGGCTATGTGACTCTCCTTAGGGGATCTGGAGGAGAGGAGGGAACCCAGCTGAGCAAGGGAGCCTGTCATTTAGCACCGAGCTCAGGGGCTTTCAGGAAATGCCAAACTTCAGCCTTAACAGCAGTGCTCCACAAATACCTGACAAAGAATAAATGTTTTTTTGAAAGGAAGTACGTTTTATTTCATCTACAGTTTCAAAGAGTTCAGTCCATCATAGGAAGAAAGGCAGGACAGAGTTACCCACAGCATGGAGCTCCATGTGGAGAAGACTGTGGTGCCCCGCTGGCTTTCCCCCTTTTATTCCCTCCAGGCCTCCAGCAGAAGGGATGGTGCCACCCACATACAGGATAGGTCCTCTTCCATCAGTTAACTCTCTGGAAATGCACTCACAGACACATGCAGAGGTGTGCCTCCATCTCATAAGCATCTCTAAACCAAGTCACATTGACAGTAAAGATAAAACCATTACAGACATTATCTAATATTATTAAACAAGCTACACCCCAACTTAGTAAATCTATTCCTCAGGATTTATGAAGGAAAAAGGAAAACTTGTATTCAGAATGACATGTGTGCTTGTGCGCGCGCGCGCGCGCACACACACACACACACACACACACACACACACACTGCACATAGCAACCTTTTCCCACAGAAGTCAAAGGCTGGAAGCAACTCTTTATCCATCAGTCAGAGAATGGGTAGTTCATGGGTTCAACAGAGCAAGGACCAAAAACATTTAGAAGGGGCTGTAGATATGGTTAAGAGCACTTGCTGCTCTTGCAGAGGACCTGAGTTTGGTTCCCAGTACCCACATCTGGGGGCTCACAACCCCCTATAACTCCAGCTGCAGGGCAATCTAATTCCCTCTATTGGCCTCTGGGGGCTCCTGCATTCACATGGACACACCCACACATACTCATAACTGAAAATACATTTTTAAATTAGGAAAAATGCATCTGCACTGAATACATTCATACGTTTTTCTTGTCATTATGTTCTAACAATATAATATAGCAACTGCATAGTATTTACAACATTTTATGAATTATAAGTACCATAGAGATGACTTTAGGTATATGGGTGAGTGTTCACGGGTTAGATGCAAAGCGTATGCCATCTAATATAAGGGACTTGAACATCTCTAGGTTTTGGTATCAATGGGTGTGTGGGTGGATGTTATATACTGGAACCAACCCCACAAGAAACTACGGGATGACTGTATTCTTCTTATTCCTGTGTGCCCATGTGTGTGCCCGTGTGTGTGTGTGTGTGTGTGTGTGTGTGTGTGTGTGTGAGAGAGAGAGAGAGAGAGAGAGAGAGAGAGAGAGAGAGAGAGAGAAGAAAGGTCTCTCTCTCTCTGTAGCCCTGACTAGCCTGGAGCCTGCTATATAGACCAGTTGTAGAGGAACTTTAATCTAGCAACATGGCTGGAATACAGACATTCCTTTAATCCAGGAGACAGAGGCCAGCCTGGTTTAGAGCAAGTACAGAAAGGTTACGTCCAGGTATGATAGTACTCACCTTTAATCCCAGCACTCAGGAAACAGAGGCATGCTTATCTCTAAATTCTATTCAAGCAGTTTGGTTGAGTCAGTGAGTTGAGAGGCACTGCAGTGGAGTTGAGTTTGTGGCCGTTCAGTTCATGGAATTCGGAGGCAGTTTTCCTGGGACAGTTGTACAGAGGCAGGTTATACACGCAGAGAGAGAATGAACTAGAGACAGGTGAAAACTGAACAAGCCAGAGAATGAGAAGGAGCCAGAAGATTAGATCAGATCCTAGAGTTGGTTTGAGGCCAAACAGAGCAAAATGTCAGAAGCTGAGAGAAGCCAATTTGAGTCTGTCAGCTTGGAGAAGAGTTTGAGACAGAACAGTTAGGTTGAACCAGCCAGCCAGAGTTCAGAAAGGACAAATAAGGGCGAGCTTATTCAGCAGGAAGCCTTTCAAAGGCTGAAAGCATTCTAGGCCTTGCTTAGATTGTAAGGAGGCTAGAAACTTCCAAGACTAGGCCTAAGTTAGACAGTATGCCTCAGAGACTACAACTACAGCAGGCAAATAAAAGTTGCTTTTACAACCAGGCTGGCCTCAAATTCACAGAGATCTTCTTGCCTCTACCTCCCAGGTGCTAAGATTAAAGGAGTGCGCCACGCGCCAGCTCTGATTATACACTCTCACAGTGGAGTGCTACTCAGCAATAACAGGGAAGAATGATTCGAGAGTCTAGGTGAACCACGCAAACCCCATGCCAAGCAAGAAAAGGCAGTCTTGGCATTGGCACAAGGATGTTTGTAGACTCTGAGCTCAGAATGCGCTTTCCCTTGACTGATGCTAAATAATACAGGACAGAGCCCGTGCCATGTCATCAGGGTGGTGAGTGGTGAAGAGCCCACATCTCCTTGGCGCAAGCTCCTTATCCACAGGCTGACGGCTTTAATTATGAGAAAGCAAGATCTATGCAGAAGGCAGACAGCAGATTGACATTCTAACCATTGCTCTGGGATTCCCGGAGACACAGCCGTACTACAGGCAGGGTGGGCAGAAGCATAGTTTCATGCAACATATGATTTTAAGCATGAAACGAATAGTTATATTGGACAAGGGGGTTGAGAGAGCAAGGGTGAATGGAAAGGAGGCCAGAGAAAATACCACTTTCTGCCAATTACTTTCACATCCTGTTCCTCGTTGTAAGCTAAAATCAAGGCTCGAAGAGCAAACTCTGAGTGACTCCAGTGAGTTAGTTCTGTACAGCAAAGGGGCAACGGCTGTGCTCTTTGAGAAGCTGGGGGTCAAGTCACTAAATCTTTGGCTCTGATGGATGGCAAAGTGGTTACTAAAAGGCATTCAAGGGACACAGAGGCACTGCCACTGCTTAAGCATCTCTGACTCTGCTCTACACACAATCTATTAATCAATCAGCCAATCCTCTAGTCAGTTAATTAGAGTTTTAAGTGGGTTGAAAAGTCACTCGTAAGGAATAGAGCCTGTCCCTGGGAGGCTTGTATATCAGCCATGTGCACCGTGATGGTAATAGTTTAGTGCCTGGCTTTCCATTGACAGCCACCTTAAAAGAAAAGCAAATGCATTATCTTTGGGGGTTGGGAGCCTGTACTGGGAAAATGACTCTAGGGAGGCCAATGGAGCCTTTGGCACGCATGTCCGCAGAACTGAAGGGGGCTTGCCTCTTTAGACTCTTTAGGGTCTTTGTAGTGACAACTCACAGTGTCATGTCCACAGCTAACACCTTGCATGGATGCTGCCACAGGGAAGGGGTCTTCTCCTCCTGACCAACACAGCAAGGCATGTTGGGTTGACTGGAGAAAAGAGGAGGCATTGGGCTTACGTGGGCATGGCTCAGCCGAGGAGTTCCCTAACACACAGGTTAACCAACCCTCCACAAAGGGAACCACGGGAGACACGGCATGGCTGGAGGGCACAAGCTTGAAGAACTAGCTTCTCGTGTCAGACCCAGGGTGGAGTATGTAGCCAATTACACGGCCATCTTTGCCTTGATCTCAAGAAATTCAGATCCAAACTCAGATGCTCATAAGTTTCTAGCATGCATTTCTGCTTTACTAACTCCCCCCTCCCCGCCCCTCCCCCCTCCCGTGTTTTTACCCTGTTTTCTGTTTGTCCTGCTGTTTTCTCTGTTTTTAGTTTGACATTGTGTGCAGTTGAATAAAGCCAACTCAATCCTTTGGGGAATGAGGTAGGGAAAATAAATAAGGCCTTTTGCCCATCCGTTGACAGCTTGAGTGTGTATGTGACCCACTGCCCAACAATGTCACGTGTTTTTAACCGTGTCCAAGAGATTATTCTCAAAGGTTAATTCTAGCTCTTGCCTCCGCCAGCCTGCGATGTGGCAATAGGGAAGTGGTCTACATGGAGGTGACTAGAAAGGTAAACATCCGCTTCAGAATGCAATGAAAAGGATGCCATGAAGACAGGTAAGCACTAACGAAAAGGGGAGACGGCCTGGCTTGGATGCTCCTGCAGGGGCTTCCGAGGAGCCATGGGGAAGGTTCTTATTTAATCTTACACCACACGGCTGGGATGTGGCTCCATTGATACAGTGCTTGCCTAGGATGTGTGAAATCCTCCCTAGCTTTTACCCCAGACATGCATTAACCAGGCACGGTGCTCTGTGCTTATGATCCTAGGAAGTAAAATCTAGAGGAACAAAACAGCTTAGGGTTAACCTCGGCTAACACATGAGTCTGGAGCAAGTTTGGGATATGTGACATCCTGTCTGAATAGCCAACAAACAAACACCCCTTCCCCCCCTAGATAACACAGAACCAGATTAGGATCTGATGTGGTTTAAGATAAAACCATAAGAAGTGTTCCTTGTGCACATGCCCACGAGTGTGTGTGTGTGTTGAAAGGGTTAACTGGCAACTTATACTCCTGCAAATCAAGATGGAGCCAGTCCAGTCTGGAGCCCTTGTGGCCTTGACTTGACTCTGAAGGCATTTAAATAGCGGGAGTCATGGAGACAAGCAGGCAGCAGTCAAACAGCGTGGTGACATTTTAACCTCGTGGCTTTCCTTTGGATCGCTCAGATCTACCTCCAAGAGCTCTGACATTTCAGTGGTGTCATTACACAACAAGCTTCCTTTCATTTTACCAAAATTCCCCGCTGGCTCCTAGCGTTTCTTATACCACACAAGTCAGGGTCAGGAATAGCCTTGACACTGCTTCCCTCACTTCTCCAGGGTCTACAGCCAAGGAAACAGTGTTTCTGGTTCTCTTGGGAATTCTTGTTTAGAAGTTGATCTATTTGCTCGCCTATTTAGGCTGCACTTTATGTCCCCAAAATGCAAGCTGTGGTCTTCCTATAAAATAATAGCTTGATTTGCAAAAGGATGATTTTTTCCTATAAAATAATACCTCAATTTGCAAAAGAATTATTTTTAAAGAATAGTTTCCTTGACAGATACTATATTAGTAGAGGTAAAAAAAAATACACACATACACACACACGCACACACACACACACTGAGGGAAAGGAAGAGACTTGAAGTCAGGCCAGCAAGTTCGGTGCCAAGAAATCGTTACGTTCTAAAATGCCATCAGTTGTATGACAACATATGTCCTTAGACCTGCTGGATTAAGACAGGCAAGGTGAGGCCCCACACAGGAAGAGAGGAAGGAGATGGCTCTGAGTAGGCAAGGGGCCGTGAACGAGGCTAACTGATGTAGGAGTGCTTCTTGCTCTAGTCCTTTCCCAGCCAGGCCCTTTCCCGCTGCAGCGCTGTCACTGAAGGACACCATGGGACACCATCAGGCTTCTCTCTCCCCAGCCACATGGGTCTGGGACAAGACTAGGAGCAAACTCAGGACCACTGCCCCCCCCCCCCATTGGACTCACTCACGCACGCACGTTCAACCCTCCCTTCAAAGGCCTCAAACTGCTGTAAGGAAAGAAAAGGCGTTTTGTTGGAGTTAATGGCGAAGACTCGCGCATGGGAGGGAGGGAGGGAGGCACCGGGAAGGGAGTCGGGAAGCGCGTTCTCTTCTGGAGGCTGCACTGGGTGGGCATCAGCATAAAAACAAGTGAGAAGGTGAGATACTGCAGGGGAAGCTGATGGAATCCGGGAGTCAGGGACTGCCCAGTTTCCCTGTGTGGCCCGGAAAAAGGTGTGCATTGGGGCACCTGGGCTCAGGGAAGGCCGTACTGTTGTGGCCCTCCCGTCTATCCTCTTTGGTGTCATAGAAATGAATGCACTTCATATAGGCCAGCAGTGTTTACCCGTGCCACCGCCGGGCCCTTCTGTCGATGGTAGACGTTGCTGGTGTACGTCCAGGTTCCAACTGGACATCAGCTTATCTGACAAGATGGCTTAACGTTGGCCATATGGCCTGTCCCCAACATCAGCTAATGGCTGGAGACACAGTGCTGGGTCCCTGTGGCTCAGCTCTTCATTTTGGTGTGATCCCAGAAGGAGCAAGTATATTTGGCTGCAGCCTGGTTTCAACTAACTTTTTTTTTTTTTGAGAATTTAGTCATTTAATACAAATACTAATCTAATATGGCACCAATAAAATCTAAGCCATTACATCACAAAACAAGAGTTATATTCAGCAAACATGCATTAATAATGTATACAACCTAACATTACCCCAGAAAAGGAATTAGATAGAAAAGTTCTTATACTTTTTGGTGGTTTTCAAATCTTATGGCACAGATTACCAAAAAAAAAAAAAAAAAAAAAAAAAAAAAAAAAAGTAAAAACAGATTTCAAATATTTTCAATAAAATTGTAAAAAATTGAGTATGCCTTTAAGTTTTCATACTTGGCTCAAGCTTGAAAGCATCAAGCTAGCCCCAAACTGTCTATACTGACAGATAAGTAGTTATAACGACTAGCCAGACTTTACTTACAATGGTCCGGAGGTCTACTTCCTCCTATCAAACCCTTTTTGGGTGAAATTTCTCAACTAACTTTCACGACCATTGTCCCAGCAGAGGCACAGTGAGAGCCAAAGCTCTGTTTTAAGTCTTAATTACTAATGCCAAGCAAGAACTGCCTCCGTTTTCTTTTAGTTAAACAATGTTAGACTTTGATCATGTCCTCAGCTAGGGGTCAACTTTTTTTTTCTTGATTTGTTCTTTCTCAATAGTCTTATGAATTACATATCATAAATTATTTTCATTGTTCTGAGAATGGACTGGCCAATAACTGTTTCATCGTATGTTAACTGTCTGACCATAAACCCCAAACATGTACTTTTCCCATGGACATAGAAATAACTTCAGAATTCCTTTTTAAAAATCACTTTCTTGCCAGGCGTGGTGGCGCACACCTTTAATCCCAGCACTTGGGAGGCAGAAGCAGGTGGATCGCTGTGAGTTCAAGGCCAGCCTGGTCTACGAAGTGAGTGAGGAGAGCCAAGGCTACACAGAGAAACCCTGACTCAAAAAACAAAACAAAACCCAAGTGGCTGGGACAATACTCAGGTATTTGGGACCCCTGTGTCCAGAGCACAGGGTTGTTTGTTCGTTTTTGTTTTTGAGACGGGGTTTCTCTGTGTAGCCTTGGCTGTCCTAGACTAGCTTTGTAGATCAGGCTGGCCTTGAATTTGCAGTGATCCACTTGCCTCGGCCTCCCAAGTCCTGGGATTAAGGGTGTGTGCCACCATACCCACCTAGCACAGGGGTTTTTGAAGGCAGAAATGAGGTCCTAACATCCTGTTCGGCAGCTGAGGGGGTGTGGGTGGGTGTGGGTATCTTCCTGTAAGCAAGCAATTTGACAAAAGCTGAGATAAGCAGTTAGCTGGAGGAGGTTCTGTACAAGCAGGCAGTTTGACAGAAGCTGAGTTAGCTAGGGCATCACCCACCTCGGGTTCCTGAGGTACAGTTGAGTGATTTTCCATGGGATTCTCTGTTGTTCCTAATGAAATATCAATCATTCGGTTTTGCCAATGAGGGCTCAGGAGCCAGGTGATGGGGTGAAGGCCTGCTATCTCAGAGAGGCAGAGAAAGTACCCAGCTGACCTTCCTCCTCAGCCACCCTCCCCCACCCCCCAAAAAACCCTTTCCTTTCCGGATATATCAAAAACCCTCAAATTGAATGTCCCTCCTTTCTACTTCCTGTGTTTCCGTCTATCCATCCTCCTGATTTCCTCTTCCTCTTTTTTTTTTCTACGTTCACTCCCTGTCAACTCATTGCTTGCTCTGCCTCTTCACCTATGCTTTGCCTCATTTACTTTTGTTTACAATATTCAAGCAGAAAACTCTTAGATTAAAGATGTATGCTAGGGCTGAGCCACACCACAGCTAGAAACAGGTTTTTCCAGGAAACAGCAATCTCAGGGGCCACAGTGTGATCCAATATCCTGCAACAATTCTCCATCAAGGAGATCAAATTCTAGTTAAACCTAAATTGTATTCAGCAAGAATACAAGATGGAGGAACCTCTGCACTGACTGGCCCTGTCACATGGCATTTCTGGAATTCATTACATAACCCGGGCCAGTCTCAGACTTGCAGGAGTCCTCCTGCCTCAGCCTCCCCAGAGATAGGCATGCAGGTGTGTATTGCCACAGCAGCTGTTAGACAGTATTCCTGAGAGAGGCTCTTCAGGCTGAAGACGGTTCAGGATGAGGAAGGGCCGTCTACTTTTCTGATGGTACTTGGAAGGGCTGTGAGGAGAAAAGTCATCCTGGTGTACAGCCTGGCTTAACCCTTCGGTCTGATGGGTCCTTCACTCTGTAAGACACAGGAAACACTTTCCAGGCTTTGTCAGCCTCCCACAGTGTGACAAAATACCAAAGATAAACATCACAGAGGGAGCACATGTCGGAGGAGGCCTGTCACCTCATGGCCATCCGTCTAAAACAAGGAAGAAAGTGGCTCCAGGGTCCCAATATTCCTTTTAAGAATGTTCCCACCCAGCAGTGGTGGTGCACGCCTTTAATCCTGGCACTTGGGAGGCAGAGACAGGAGGATCTCTGTGAGTTCGAGGCCAGCCTCGAGTTCCAGGTTTACAGAGAGAGTTCCAGGACAGTTAGAGCTATTACAGAGAGAAACCCTGTCTCGGGATGGGGGTAGACGGGGCAGGAATATTACCCTAGTGACCCTGTAAGATTCTAGGTGGCCTGAGCTCAGCCATCATAACAGTAACATTGTTAGCTAAGCAATGTAAGATTCCAGATGGCTTGGGCTTAGCCATCATAACAATAGCGTTGTTAGCTGAGCAAAGCAAGTTAAGAATTGTAGGCTGATAACAAGGGCAGACAAGGCAACAGCAAACTGAGAAGAACAAGTTACAAATTCTCCACTAGTCTCTATCTCAACCCTGCCCCCTGAATTTACTGCCCCCATCTCAACCCTGCCCCTGGAGTTTACTGCCCCCATCTCACTCTACTTGGAATCCATTACCTCAGACCCCCATTCACCTAAAAGGTTACCTAGTGTTAGCCTATCACTTGTTAACTAACCATTGTTGCTAAGTTCTGCTTCTGTATATGGTATATTCATCCCCGACTCTTGCAGAATGGGTCTTCCATCTCTTCGGAGCTTGGTTGGCTGCAATGCATCAGTTTAATAAAAATCCCTTTGCTTTTGCATCGACTCTGGACTCTGTCTCTCATCGAGATTCCAGAAATAGACTCTAGTGACGTGAGCCTAGCAACTCAACTTTCTTTTACTAGGCCCTATAGCCCAAAGGTCCCACCATTTTCTGACACTATTAGCTGAGGACCAAGCCTTCAACATGTGGACCTTTGAGAACACTCCAGGGGTCAAGTCAAGAGCTGTCAGTTTTCCTGCTTAGTCTGTGTGCTAAAGATGCCTCCCCAACTGTCTGAATAGAATCCAAGTGTAACTTTTTTTTGAAAAAAAATTTTTAAATATTTACTTATTTTATGCATGTGGATGTTTTATCTGCATGCACATCTACCTGTCCACCAGAAGAGGTCATCTGATCCCATGAGACTACACTTATAGATGGTTGTGAGCCACCATGTGGGTGCTGGGAACTGAACCAGGACCTCTGAAAGGGCAACTAGTGCTCTTAACCACTGAGCCATCTTTGCAGCCCCCACAAGTAGTCCCTTGGTAGACACTGGTTAAATAAGCACATAAAGTTTAAAGTAGGATAATATTTTGAAAAAAAATTTAAAGACCTCTGTAGTCTTACTGGAGTAAGAGAAAGATTATATATATGGATTCAAAGAATCCAAACAAAATGAAAGCTAACATCTAGCTTACTGGTGTCCAAAGTAAGGCTTGAAACAAAATGTTGATAACAAGCCAGAGAGGCTAAAAACCAAAAACAAACAAAACATGGGTGGTGGCTCAAACCTGTAATTCCAGATCCTGGGGAAACTGAGGCAGGAAGACTGAAGTCCATGGGCATCTTAGGCCACCTGAGATACCTCTGTCTCAGAAAGCGGGGCACAGCAATGGAGATGTAGCTCAGAGTACAGTGTTTGCCTAGCATCCATGAAGCCCTAGGTCCAATTTCCAGGACGCCAAAGCCAAACACCACCAACAGAACAAAAGCAAGCCAAATGTGCGGTAAATTATTCAGTCATGAACTTCTTAATGAATTCGTTATGAACTTCCACATAATGCAAATTACTGGTAGGCAGGAAATGCGGACTAAAATGAACAAACAAAAAAAATCACATCTGTCTAACCCTGAGGAAAGGGGCAGGCAGAAGACCCTGCCAGCACTCAGTTCTCACCAACACTCTAAGAGCTGCCGAGGGCCGAGGCTGTGGTGGGAGCTGCTGAGGAAGTGAGGGGAAGCAGCCACGCAAGGCTGGATGGGAGAGAGAGAGTCTGAACTGTTCTCTTGGGGATCCTTCTGTCCCCATAAGCCAGGGGATTTACCAAGGCCCTAACATGTTAGGAGCAAAACGCCGTGGCAGCCAACGTTGTGGCAGGGAGCCTGGCTAGGGAGCCAGAAGGGCACTGAGGCAGAAACCAGATGTTTCCATGATAACACAGAGAGGTTAAAGGGTCCAGATCCTTAGGGAAGGCCGTTGGGTTCCTCCCAGACAGGCTCAGAAAGACCACTACCCCAGGCTTCCACAGATGGCTGAGACCAGAACAGCAAAACAACCCCGCCACAGCCTGAGGAGCCACCAGCAGGAAGCAAGCAAGGGTCCTTTCCCAAACTCTACCTCACCACCACACACGCCTGTAATGTCCTCACCCCGCCACGCTAAACACCTAGGGGCGAGCAACTTCACCTACGAGACCAAATCAGCCTTAAAGGCGGCATTTACGCCATTTGACAGTGTCTTCTGCTGATTGGCCACAGTCTGACTTTTCTCTGTGATTCCCCAGGGACCAGGGGACCATGTTCTTGGCACACGCATGTGTAGGAAGTCAAAAGTCCTATTCTTCCCGATCAGCCCACTGCTCGGCTGGGCTGAAAGTAGCCTATCATCCAGTTTATTTCCCATAAACTCTATCACGTGCTTTTCCTGAGGGAGCTGTGTAAGGGTCCCAGGGTGGTGCTGAGTGGGTGGTCTGGCCTTCCTAGGAGCTATCTTTAGGATCAGGGGAGGTGCCACATTCTGACGGGATCTTGATGTTTCTCCCTGGGGCTAATCAAATGATAAAAATCAAAACTGGAGCCCAGTTGGGAGTTGGTGCCCTGTACCCCTCCCCCGGGGTGGGGGCAGCACCTAAGTAGGACACTCCCTGGCCCATGTCCAGATTGCAGCCTGCCCACTTGCCATTTTCCTTCAGGCTGTCCTCATGAGACCCGTTCCAGGTCCTTCTAACATCTTCTAAAGATGAAAATTAAAAATCGACGTTACAATGTTGCATGACCTCTCCCACCGTCTGGCTTTGTTCTGATTCTTGGGCTCTGTATTTCAGCCCCCCACGACAAATCATACTGTCTGCCTATTGATCTGCTGTAAGTCAACCCTCTCACAACCTGTACAACCCTACAATCATCACCTCAGATGATTGACTGGGGTGTTTCTGTGAATTCAGCACTTTCAGCGAACCGTTCCCTCTTGTCTTCCAACTTGGGAGCTAGGGCAGAATTCTCTGCCTGGAGGCTGTGGACATCAGTACTGGCCATATTTAAAGCTCCTGGCTAAATTTAGCCCTCCCAGCTGGCTGGTGTTCCAGCAACTTAGTGTGGGCTTGCCCGGCTGTATTTTAAGCTGAGCCCCACATTTCCCTCTGCCTTGATTTTGTTGTGTTGGGCAGGATTTGGCTTTAACTACCAAAAATATCAAGAGCTCTCTTTCGGCTTTTTAACCAAGTGACTTCAACTGAGGTGAACAAGAAGCAGGGGGCCCATCCAGCTAGGGAGAACATTGTGTGATGGCCCTAGGTTCGTTATCTGAGCCGACGGAGGAAAAATGGTCTTGATTGCTAATTGCATGTTCAGGAAATTTACTGTTTGAAAGCATTTCCAACGGTGCTGAAACCCCAGGCTTAAGGACAAAACAGTACACATCCTATGCTGTCGTCTGCACAGGGAAATAGAGAGGGTGTATTTACATATGCAGATAATGTTTCTGGAACTCTGTTGGGAACCTGGCAACACTGGCTGTCTCTGGAGAGAATACGGAAAGACTGGAAGGCAGAGGGTCAGGTGGGAGTCGCTCCTGGGACTGTCAGCTCATCTCTGTTTTGATGCTCAGGAAGCACATCGCTTGAGTCCCGCATCTGTGCATGGACATGCGAAACAGTGGCTTTCTCAGTCCATTGTTTCGCCAGTGATAACAACGCAGGGACTTCTACTGCCGAAACTCAGGGGGAGCAAGCAGGTTCTACACCACAAAGGTGAGCATATATGTACGTTTGCACTGTACCTACATGTACACACACACACACCCTGGGATACTGCTTATATTTTAGTACATAATTACATATTGGAGGGTTTAAAGATAGAATACTGAATGAAGAAGTTGGAAGTGTATATGCCAAGTTTGTGTGCTGGTGTGTGCACGTGTGTGTGTGTGTGTGTGTGTGTGTGTGTGTGTGTGTGTGTGAGCGCACGCATGCTGCTATGCCTGCACATGTGTATGTGTGTGTAGAGGATGTCGACAATGAGTGTCTTCTATGATTCTCTACTTTATAGCTTGCAACCTGCTCTCACTCAGCCTGGAGCTCACTGATGTAGTTAGGCTGCCCGGCCGGTGAGGCCTCTGAGAGCCAGGATTACAGATGCACGCCTCTGGCTTGTTTGGGGCATAGGGGTCCCAACTCCAATCCTCAGTGCTGGACAACACGTACTTTACCCACCGAGCCATCTCCCTAACCGCAGTCTGACAAAGTCAGTCGAACTTAATTCTTCATGGAGGACTTGTGGGTAAGTGCTGGTTTCCCCTCTATTTCTAGGTGTGTAAAATATTTCAACCCAATGGCTTCTCTTAAAAATAGTTACTAATCCTTGTGTTTTCAAAAACCAGTGTGTCACCTGGGATGTCTTTAAAGGAGTCCCCACAGGAGTGAGCCTCCCAGTGTTGGCCTCTTGTTAAAGCTGCCCGGTTCCTTCTAATTCTCGCTTGTTTGAAATCTTTCTGGGGGTGACTCACATTTGCTAAGGTCTTACCTTAGGTCAGCTCATTTCAGCCCAACACTTGCTTACTGAGCATGGACGATAGGCTCCCCGTGGGCTGGGTGTGCAGGGCTATCAAAATGAAGACACAACGGAGCTCTGCTAGTGCGGGGACAACGATCCTTTCTCTGAGACTTTTATGAAACAAGAAACATTTTCACATTGATGCTGAGCTTTAAATAAAGCACTTCTCACTCATCAGCCACAGGCATGGGCTCCCAGCCTCCTGAGCTCTTCCCACGGGATTATTATTTTAAGTACCATCTTTGCTGGAAGAGGTCACCTTGAACGGCAATTGTGACGGCACTCTCTGAGTGGAGTAGCCTTAAACCAGTAAAAGACTGAAAAGAGGGGCTGGAGAGATGGTTCAATGGTTAAGAACGCTGGCTGCCCTTGCAGAGGACCCAGGTTTGATTCCTAGCATCCACACGGTGGTTCAGCACCCTTTTCTCCAGTTCAAGGAGATCCAACGCCCTTTTCTGGCCCACTGCACACATCTGGTACACAGACACACGGGCAGGCAAAACAACCAAACACATAAAATAAAAGTAAGTAGAATTTGAGGGAATAAAATAAAAAGACTGAAGAGGCCACATGGTTCAAGAAAAAGGTAACAGTCCTGAAATGTTATAATTACATTTCTTTCGGGCGATGGTGGTGCATGCCTTTAATCCCAGCACTCGGGAGGCAGAGGCAGGTGGATCCCTGTAAGTTCCAGGCCAGCCTGGTCTACAAAGTGAGTCGAGGACAGTCAAGGCTACATAGAGAAATCCTGTCTCAAAAAACCAAAATACCAAACCAAACCAAACTAATCCTTCCCCAAAACTCCCCAAAACAAAAGCCTATATTTCTTAGCAAAGGAATCCTAGCAGCTTCTATTCATTTTAGCATTTTAACCTCCTCCATTAGTTGTGAACTCAGGGCCAGCATACTTAGTATGTCAAGAGCCCAGTCTTTAAGTTGTGTCTACAAATAGGTTAAACAGAAATGCTTGACAGACGTTGTAGTGGAGGTAGAGGCTACAGCAAGGCTGTGGGGGCAGGCATCAAAAGTCTCAGTATTGGGGGAGAGGGCCGAGGATACCAGAGGGTGGCTGGAAGAGTGCAGGAGACCCCGGGTGTTCAAGGTGAGAGCGTCTTGGGCACACAAAATGAGCATTTGTCTTGCTGTAGCCCTGCTGAGCTGCCTGGGGCTCCAATGAATGCATCACCATAGCACAGAGGCAGGCTGACCCTGACCCATTTAAAAAAAACAACAGCAACAACAACAAACAAAACCCAATGTCACAGGGACTCTTGGCCTCTCAGCATCCTGCTTTCCCCGGCGGCCAGTCTTCCATCATTTACTTGTCTTTTGGCTGAAATCAGCATTAACTATTGGTCGAGCAAATCACCTCCTGGTCAGTCAGCCCACAACCCATCAGCCCTTTGGTGCTGGGTGGACACCTTCTGCCTCACAGTCAATCTTCGACATGACCATGTTTCTTCTTTTTTTTTTTCTTTTTCTTTTTTTTTTTTTAATGACCATGTTTCTTCTTTGTGTCCTCTGATGCTCTTGCTTTTCAAGTGACCTTGCCTCTCTTCTCTTTAGGAGAGGTCCATACCTGGTGTCTCGCTCCCTCCGTTTCTCTTCTTTTTGCTTACTTACTTACTGTTATTTCATCCATTTTTCTACGTGACAGACAGACTCTAAAACAGCTCCCACCTATTCTGCCTCCCATGGGTTTTTGTTTGTTTGTTTTTGTTTTTGTTTTTTTCGAGACAGGGTTTCTCTGTGTAGCCTTGGCTGTCCTAGACTCGCTTTGTAGACCAGGCTGGCCTCGAACTCACAGAAATCCACTTGTCTCTGCCTCTCGAGTGCTGGGATTAAAGGCGTGCACCACCACGCCTGGCTGCCTCCTGTGTTTTATTTGCACCTTTGTGGAAACTCTTCTGCTTAGTGTGTGTGTGTGTGTGTGTGTGTGTGTGTGTGTGTGTGTGTGTGTGGTGGGGGAGGGGTGGCATGGGGAGTCTTGTCCAACATTGTGTCTTTAACAGAAAATGGCCAAAGGCAATGTCTGCTCTAGTCTGGGTCTTAAGTGTCCACTTCAGTTTCTTTCTGTTGCTATGATAAAACACTGGGAGCACAAGCATCTTAGGGAGAAAAAAGGTTATCTGATTTACACTTCCGGGTCACAGTCCATCACAGGGTGGGGGGTGGGGAGTGGGAGTTGGAGCTCAAAGAGGAAACCATGGAGGAACACTTCTTGCTGGCTCACTTGCACGCTCATTCGCTTAGCAAACTTTCTTATTCATCCAGGACCGCCTGACTAGGGAATGGCGCCACCTACAGTGGGCAGGACCCTCTTGCATAAATTAATAACCAAGACCATCCATCCCCTACTCCCCCACCCCTCCTACATATATACCCTTAGGCTAATTTGATCTGGGCAGTTCCCTCAAAGGAGGGTCAAGTTGACAATGAAAGCTAACTAGGCTCTGTCCTCAACCTGTACTATCAGGAGGTGGTGGGGTTTTTAAGAGGTGGCAGGGTTAGGCCATTGGAATCATGGCAGACTCTGGTCTCCACTCTCTTTGCATTCTTCTGGTCGTGACTGGGGTGGCTTTTTCCTCCACACACACTCACCACCAGCCCTGAGCCAGCAGAGGCAACCAGCCTTGGGCTGAAACCTACAAAACCATGAGCCCAAGCAATGCAGCCTTTTTCTTCTTCTAAGTTAATATTTCTCGGTGACTGGTTTCAGTGATCGGAGGCTAAGACAACGTTACTCCTGGGATTTCATTACAGAAGCTCGGGCTTTCCTCCTGCTAGCTGACTCATCAATTCTGTCCTTCGCTGGCTTTGATGAAACATGCACATAGAGGACCAGATGACAAGAAATTAAGAGGAGAGCAGCCAACAGCAAAGGGACTAAGCCTCTTAGTCTAATCACTCAGAGGGATCGGACCCCCGCTGAGAACTGTGTGAGCTTAGCAGTGGATCTTTCCCTGATTGGTCCATACAGATGAGCCTTGGCCAGAGACCCCCCTAACTGTGGCTATGCGATACACAGCAGAGGTCCTGCTCTGTTTTGTGCCCAGATTCCCAACCCACGGGGACAGTGAGTAGTAAATGTGTGCCGCCATGTCCAGTTGCTGAGTCTGTGAAGTTTTTGTTACGCGGCAGGAAATAAGTAACGGGTCCCTCTTTCCTTCTTTTCTCAAAAGAGCAAATCTCTCTCCAACTCCTTTCTAGCGTCTGAGCCAATCCACAGCTGCTCCTGACTGCACGGCTTTCCTTTTGGGTTACTTCTTCACATATGGGCTATGTAGATCTACCTGGCAGGCCATGCTGGGACTGCTTCCCTGGGACGGAGAGCAGAGAGAGCATCTTGAGGCTCCCTGTGGCCACTGCGCTGTGATCCTTTGTGATGGTCCTCCTTAGACCACCCACCTTTGTCCTCTCTGGAGCTACTAGTTCACATCGTTTCTTCCTTCTCCGCCCTTCCCCCATCCTGTCTTTCAGCTGGTGAACTTTTGTTTCTCTGCCCTGAGGAGTGGGAGGTCGGGGGTGGGGGTGGGGGACAGTCAGCAGACACTGATGACCTTATACCCGCCTGCACCTGTGAACCAATCTGCGCCTGCATCCTGTTCAACACACGCACACGCGTACACGCACATCTCTTAGCTAAGGGTTGGAACCTTGTTGAAGACCACTCTCTACCTGCGCATCAGACTCTATTGCCTTTCACAGATCCATGTCCATACAGACCAGGAGCCTTAAAAAATACAATAAAGTATTCTGTTGGCTTCATCTTTCTCTCTTGCTTAGTGCCATTCCATGTTCCTAGTGTCCTCTGTGGCGGAATTCCTCCGTTTTCTCCAGTTTCCCTTGAAATTCTCTGGAATCCTCTTTAGTCGGGATTCCCCAGCACCCACCTACTGCTTGTGTCAGGGCAGCAGTGACCGCTGTGCTCATGTCAGGGCAGCAGTGACCTCCATTGTGGCTACATCCAGCAGTCACTTCCCAGTCTCTCTCTGCCCTGACTCAGCAATGGCAGTCCCTCCCTAGAAGACTTACTTACTTCCTTAATCTGTGGGCTGGATGCTGCTGACATCAGGTTCTCCCCCTCCTGCCCCGCCCCCCCCCCCCCACGACGCCTCATTCTCCTTCCTCCGGTTGCTGGTTCTCTCCCCTGCTTTCCTGCTGGAAGCCCTGAGGCTGGCTCCTCCTCAGGACGGCTTCTCCACCCACGTCCACCCCGTACCTACTGTAGATGAGACAGCCCCACGTGCCCAGAAGGTCAGTGGTAAGTGTGTGCTCCCACACACTCCCAGGTGTGTGCTCACACTCCAGTGGCCTCCCCCACATCTGTGCTTGGCAGTCCAAGGGCATTCCAAAGTCATCGTGGCTAAAACCCAATGCTGCTTCTCTTGAGGTCCTTGCCCCTCACAACTCCGTCCTCCCAGTGGTTGATGTCACTATCATAAACTTGTCCTGGATCCCTTGCCTTACACAACAAGCCCATGGACTCCTTACGGTGGCTTTCCACTTGGAATACAAATTGAGGGCCCTACCTCTCCTCTCCTTGTCTCTTCAAGCGCTGCCACCATGCCAGCCCAGGGCCACCTGTCAGGCTTTTACTCCAATAACTTTCCTTCTATTCTCCTAGCTTCTACCCTGCCCCTTTGGTCTGCTCCCAACACAGACACCAGACTGCTCAGTTTAAAGGATAAAATTATATTAGTCCCCTAATCAAACTTTAGAAGCTTCCTATCCGTGCCACTTGCACTACACGCCAGTGCCCACGGTACCCTGTGAACGCTTTGCCCACCGCCCCCATCCTTAGTTCTGAACTCTTCCACTGACCGCCTTGTTCACTCTTTTCCAGCTACACTACCTCCTTGCTCTTCCTGGAGATGCAGGGGTCCTATGCTCCCACCCTTCTCCCGGGCCTCACACACAGCCTACACCGTCTCCAGGCCCTTCTGCCAGGCTGACCCTCCCCTGCCCTGTGGAGAATGGCCACCCTGTCTTCTCTTTGCTCTCCTTTTATCTTTCTCTTTATCACCAAACCAGCTTAGAGGGTGACTTATTTCCTTGTTAATGGTTATCAGCCTGCGACCAGGAAACTCGACCTGCCTGAGGGCAGAGACATTTGGTTTGACTAGTCGTTTGCTTCTGAGCCACTGGTGCCTGGCACCGGGTAAGTGGTCAAGGAAACAAGGTTCATATCATGTTGGTGTTCAGCCATGCCTGGACTTGGTCTTGAGAGGACGGTTACTGCAATAGGGACTAGAGCAAACATGGCAGCCAGGTTCCTGTTTGATGCCCACAGGCTTGACCAGTTACCCTCCTTCAGGGGAGCCCTGTATCTCCGATCTCCACATTCATGTTCCAAGCTGTACAATTAAGCTATCTATGCAAGTTGATACCTCATGGTACCTCTTTTTATAATTAGCATAGAAACCTAGGGCATTTATTCCCTAGCCATCCTGATGAGAAACTATGATTTACCTCACTTGTATAAATGTGTGTGGAATATTATGCCACCCAGGAGGCCAGACGCTGGTCTCTCAGGATAATGCACGCCACCCCCCCCCCCTTTCCCAGGATCCAAGTTTGATGTAACAGGCATTGAGATGGATGGATGGGATGCTAGTGTTTACTTTTTTTAATTTTAATTTTATTAATTTTTTCAGATTACAACTCAATTGTTATCCCATCTCTAGTATCCTCCCATTCTTCCCTCCCTCCTGCTTTCACCCTATTCCCCTCCCCTAGGTCTATGACCGAGGGGGACCTCCTCCCCCACTATATGGTCATAGGCTATCAAGTCTCATCTTGGTAGCCTGCTTATTCTTTCTTTGAGTGCCACCAGGGTTCCTCACTTAGAGGAGGTGGTCAAATATGGGGCACCAGAGTTCATGTCAGAGTCAGTCCCTGCTCTCCACACAACTGTGGAGAATGTCCTATCCATTGACTAGATCAGAGCAGGAGTTCAATGTTTACTCCTTGTATTGTCCTTGGTTGGTGCAATAGTTTGAGCAGACCTCCCTGGGCCCCGATCCACCCGTCAAGATGTTCTTGTAGGTTTCTAGTGTTCACTTTTTAAAAGTAGAAACACCTACCCCTTAGATGGTCAAAATGCTGTACGCTCCTATAAACAGTTTGATTCAGGAAACAGAATAGAAGATAACAGTTGCCTGTAACTCTACATCTGAGAGGGAACTGCCGCAGTGAGGGGGCCACATGCTCCCCGCCCCCCCCCCCCGACATTTTCCTGTGCAGGTTTAAAGACAGCCTGTACTTAAGGAATTCTTAGTGTGGCCACAAATGTTATGCGGTGTGCCCATGCTAGAGCTGTCACTAAGTCATTTTCACTCACAGTGGTCCTCTGAAGCAAGTACAAGTGTTAGCTCCCTGCCATAGGCAAGGGGACTGAAGTTTGACATGGTCCAATCAGAGCCCAGAGCTGTGGTTTGTCGGTTAGCCTAGGCTGAGCTCTGAGGCTGATCCCCGGCACTTGGTGGGATTAGGGCTGAAGGGATGAAGTAAAAACAGACATGAGGACAGAAATGCTGGGAAGTGGGTGGGCTACGCTCTTCGCTGGAGAAACCGCAGCTGCGGCACCACCCCCGCCCGGAAGCTCGTTGCGTTTATTACATGAGTTGAACAAGGAGGTAAGGTTAGTGTACTCAGATCACCAAAGAAGCAGGCGTTCTGCTGTACAGCTGAATCAAGGAGGCAGGCTTAGCTAATCCCGCTAAGAGCAGGCTCTGTAGGATCTGGTTTCAGGACAGAAATATCTAGAGGACTCTATGGTGGACATTTTCTGCACACACTGCCAATATTTGCACTCAAGGAAGTCTTTGCCATGCCCCCAACCCCCCCCCCTCCAGCCACACACTCCAGGGGCTCAGCCATTTTTGTGTGGGTCTGAGGTTATGGTATCCTTGGAGCAGCCGCACCCATGTCAGCCGCACGCATCCACCCAGGGCAACCTCTGTTCCTGCTTACGCCAATGCCACTTCTACCACGAACCACCCTGGCTCTGTGCCACGCTGCCCTTTTGCCAGGGCCCAAACTGAGGCTCCAGGAGCCCCTGGCTCTGACAGCTCACCCATTATCAGAGAACATGGGTGAAAGCAAAGGTGGATCTCAAAAGCTTCTACTGTGGCACATGGCCCTTCTTCTCAGTGCTGGGGAGGCAGTGGCAGGCCTAGCTCTGTGAGTTTGAGGCTAGCCCGGTCTACAGATCGAGTTCGTGGATGACCATGGTACACAGAGAAACCCTGTCTCCAATAACAAAAAACAAACAAAAAATAAATAAAAACAAAAAACAAACAAAACAAAACCAAAACTTCTACTTGGAAGAGACAAGTATCGCTTCTCTCATGTTATTGGCCAAAGTAGATCATGGTCTTAATGAACAGCAAAGAGCAACGATTCCCTAGGGAGAGACGGTAAATATTTAACAATAACACACTCCACTGACAGCTCTGACCTGGAACTTTTTTTGTTTTGTTTTGTTTTGTTTTTTTGGCTTTTAAAGACAGGGTTTCTCTGTGTAACCACTCTGGCTGTCCTGAAACTCACTCTGTCAACCAGGCTGGCCTTGAACTCACAGAGATCCACCTGCCTCTGCCTCCCAAGTGCTGGGATTAAAGGTGTGCGCCACTACCATCACCCAGCTCTGACCTGGAATTTTTAACCCCATCTGTCTTTGGATCTTAAAAGCTTAACACACACACACACACACACACACACACACACACACACACACACACACACATCCCTATCAACAGGAATTCGCATGGTGCTGAGTAACCTCTTTTTTCATTCTATCTCTGTTGTATCTTTTGCTACACTGCTCATTTGGTGTTACTTCAAGACTCCAGAGGTTCATATAGATTCTGTATAATGGGCCACTTCCCCTGTTGAGATCCGCCCTCATCACGCTCTTCCACACTCTGGGATTGAGTTATGTGTGACGTTTAGCACGTACACCCCACCACCATTGGTGTTACTTATACACACGCCTGTTTCCTTCACTCACTCACTGTTGAGCATCTTGAAGCACAAATCCTATCTATGTACAGATAACGATGTTTCTCTGCCAGGCCCCTGGTGTGCTGGTGTAGATAAGACATGGTCTATTGGCCTTGCAGTTTGCAGTTATCTACTTTGTCACTTCACTGCCAAGACTGGGCCTTCTGTAACTTTTATATCTGATGACCTCTTCCAAGTTCACAGAGAGCTTGTTGGCTAAAGGAGTGTTATAACGAATCTGCCTGCTGTGAAGCAGGGTGTGGTGGCAGCACACCGTTAGTCCCAGCACATGGTCTCTCTAAAACTGCAGGAGCAACAACAGTACAAACAAATAATAGGTAAATACGAATTGCTGGCCTCCCATTCCTTAAAGAAAGATTGATTATTGTAGAATTCACAAACCAAACAGAACAGCCCATCTAAGTCCACATCGCTATCATGTGTCCTTTCTCCACTGTGGCAAAAGTTCCTGAAAAAATGGGTAGCTAGGCTCCTTCAGAACGGAGCTGTTGAAATAATGGCAGAGGCTGGAGCCTGAAATAGTGCTACAGTGCTTGTTACTGAAGAAAAGGTTTCCATGAGCCACCTGACACAAGGGACACTCCCTGGTTGAAAAGTTCTTTTTCAGGTGCTCGGGGTTCATTCATTTTAGATTTTTATTTATACTTATTTTGTGTGTATGAGTGTTTGCCTGCATGTGTATGTGTGGTGCACATGCATGCCTGCTGCCTGCAGAGGCAGAAGAAGACATCAGATCCCTGGAACTGGAGTTCCAGATGGTTCTGAGTCCTGGTGCGGGTGCTGAGAACTGAGCCCAAGTCCTCTACCAGATCAGCCAGTGCTACTACGTGCTAAGCCATCTCTCCAGCCCTGGGGCTTTTGTTTTGAAGAGTGCCACCACAAGTGCAAGATTGCAGGAAAGCCCATCCCTGTGGTAAGGGCTACGGCCCTCTGGGAGAAAAGCCACCTCCCAAGCAGACTGCCCTGGGTTCTGTCACCATGGGCAGATCCACCTGGAAACAGGTGCTCTGGCCTCATTAGCACCCAGTCATTAAATGCAACCACCAGGAAACTTGGATGAGCTCCTGTGGTATTCACAGCTTTCCCCAGGGAGATACTAAGGCCAAATGTTGCACCCTCTTTTGTCCCAAAGCCATCTCTATGCCCAGTGAAGGGATGTCAGTGAAGTCAAAAAGCAAGCAGGCAAAACGACTTTTGCAAGTGCAGTGTGTATGTACTGGTAGCCCATCGGGGCTCCCCCTCTCCTGGCCCCTCAGTAGCACAGCCAGATTTCCGCCTTTACCCCACTGTGCTGTGTGACAAGGCTCTGGCCGCAGTGCAGAGCTTGCTCCTGCTGGGGGGACCCAGGCTGGGGTGTGAAGCCTGCGCTTGGTCTGGCCACAGGGACCGTTATCGCTGTTCACCAGGCCACTTCCCGTCACATATCCTGTGCCAGTGCTGTGTCAAGACCATCTTGCAGTTTTCAAGCGCCTTCTCAGCATCCTTCTCTGAGCCGCAACACTTGCTCATGCTGTGGAGCGGCCGCCTGCAGATTTTCCTTTGGGCTTATTGGGACCTCACACTTCCAGAGAAGGGAGCGAGAGCGGTTCTTTTCTCAGGGACTCAGAGATAGCGGGACTTTCCTATGAGGCCCCAGTCAGTGCAAACTGGACCAGGTCTCCAGCACTTGTCTAAGTAGAGATGACTAAGTAGAGAGCTAGCAACAAGAGAAAACCTAATCAAATAAAAATATGGGTCAAGGAGATTCCTTGCTGTGTAAAATTACTTACTGTTGAGCCTAATGACCATACTTGGGTCCCCAGAGCCCACGTAAAAAGCTGGATTACATCAAAAGATGAAAGGCAAGAACCTACTCCTGAGACGTGTTCTCACCCCCATGTGCCCACCATGGCATGCACACATGGTCCCCCCAGGTCCCCGCCCCACATACATAACATAAGCACTAAATATATCTGCCTACATAATATATAAGTGAATAAATATGTATTATTGTGCCTATTCTCACACAGCCTTGCTTCAGATATTTTTTCTGTGGCCATTCCTTCTTCTCCGTGCTGAGGAGGCAGGGGTGGGAGAGGTGGGGGATGGGGTGGGGTGCACGGACCTGTGTCCTGCACAGGTGGCAGGGTGATCCGCTCTGCCGTAAATAATGCAGCCTGACAAGATTTCCCTTTCCTTTTTCAGCCCTGCCTGCTGACACCGCCGACTTGGATTTAAATAGACAAGGGAGCCACGTTCTCCTGGATACAAACCGCCAGGTTAGCCCCCTTGCTGGCCAGCCTGTGTTTTCTGAAAGGTGGGTGGCCGGGGCTTGAGAGCCAATGGCTGCCAGTGTTCAGCAGTCCAGTGCACTTCCTGTCACCAAGAGAGAGAAAATGTAGACACGTAAGAGATGTGGGCGTGAGTGGCAGCAACTCACGCCTAGGCAATGAACTGTGTGGTATTAATTGTCCTACGGTTTAGGCATATAGGGGGGAAATTGCATGTTCATTGCTACCTCAATACAGTTAAACTCAGTGGCTGATAGAATAATTCTAGCTCAAAGGGGGAAAAAAACAGAAATGAAAAATGAATAGCAAACGCCTGACAACTCGCAGCCATCCCTGTTCATTTTGTGGGAATGTCAGCTACATCTTTGGGTCTGTGAAACGCGGCGTGTCAAGCCGAGCTCAATTCCACGGCGCTGAGCGGCAAACATTTATTTTAACACTTTAAATTATTAGTTAAGCTGTCTACTAAGATGCCAGTGTTTTTATTAGGAACTCGAGCCAGGAAAGGGGCTGTGAGAGAAAATTGATCATGGAACGTAAGAGAGCTAAAGTAACCCGCTGGAATCACGTCACAGGAGGATTTTTAAAAAGTGAGTGTAAAAGCCGTTGGAGAGCCACCTACACACGGAACAGACAAAGGGGCACAAGGCTGTGTTAAATACCTCAGTCATGGTTCAAAGGAAAGTACGAGAACCTTAGCCAGGTATGCAACTTGAGTGTGTGCACAATGCCAGCGAGCGGGACATGGTGAAAACCCCTGGCTTCAATGCCAGAAAGACACCATTGAGATCCCTCAGAAGGGACCTCAGAGAAAGAACCTTTAGAGAAAGCATGAGCTATCTCATGAAGAGGGAAGGCACCTCACAGAAGCTCTAAGAGATCTTCATCATGAGAACTCTACACATAACACACACACATACTCACACACATGCACACACATGCACTCTCACACACACTCACACACACACACACATGCACACACATGCACTCACACACACACACATGCACACACATGCACTCACACACACACTCACATGCACTCACGAGCACTCATGCGTGCGCGCACACACATACACGCATTCATGCACACTCACACATACACACTCCCACATGCATGCACGCGTTCCTTCTGTAGTGGTTTGAATGAGAATGACCCTCCCCCATATGTTTGGGTGTTTGGTCCTTGTTTGGCGGGTTGTTTGAGAAGCATTAAGAGGTATGTCCTTGTAGGAGGAGCTGTGTCCTTGTTGTTGGAGGTGTGTCCTGGGAGTAGGCTTTGAGGTTTCAACAGTCCACCCTCGGGCCCAGTCTGTCTCTCTGCTGCCCAAAGATCAACAGAAAGCTGTCAGCTACTGCTCCAGAGCTTGCTGTCTCCCCGCCATGCTCCCCGCCATGATAATGACACACACCCTTTGAAATTGCAAACCAGCCGCTGAAATGCTTCCCTTTCTGAGAGTTGCCATGGTCATGCTGTCTCTTCACAGCACTAGAACAGTAGCTAGAAAATGAAATAAGCAAACAGTGTCCTACATGTTACCACGTGTATTTCAAGAAAGATTATGAGTGCCATGGGTCCAGGGATAGTTCTAGAAGGATTCACCCCATCCCACTCTCCACCCTCACAGGAGCTATAGCTGAGGTGATCCTGAGGGAGGGCCAGGGTAGCAAGGAGACACGGATGCGAGAGGGCCTTGTTTGTAATATCATAACCAGTTTTCCTTTTCCATTTAAGCAGTAGATTATTTGATGAGCTCTGACAGATGTGTGCTATGTTCTTTTATCTTCTGATTATGTGTATATATTGCAATTTGTTATTGAGTTGGAGTCTTTGAAGATTCTATAGAATAAATTTACATAAAATAACGTGTGTGTGTGTATGTGTGTGTGTGTGTGTGTGTGTGTGTGTGTGTGTGTGTGATGGTTGTTTCTTTCTGAGTGTATGTCTATGTACTGTATGCATGCCTGGTGCCCATGGGGACCAGAAGAGGGCATCAAGTCCCCTGGAACTGGAATTACAGCTGTGGCCTGCCATGTGGGATTCTGGGTCTTGAACTCAGGTCCTCTGGAAGAGCAGCAGTCACTCGCAGCCACGGAGCCATCTCTCTCTCCAGCCCCTTCTTTGGTTTTTGAATAGCAACAGGAGGAGGATGTCACTTTGGGAAGATCAGCTGTTCTAATTTTTCCTTTTTGAATTGGGGTCTCACTATATGGCCTTAGCTGGCCTGGACCTTGTTATCTAGTTAACACATGTCCATCTAACCTTAAAGATAAATGCCGTTTTATGGTCCTGAGCCACCTCGGAAAGGCCATGTGTTTGTGGGAGAAGAGAGAAGAAACAAAAGTGAGGGGCTGTGCTAGCTTTATAAACCTAAAATATCTCTATCCGACGTAGGCTATCAGACTAGTGTTTGCTTGTTTTATTTTGTTTTAAATTTAATTTAATTTAATTTGTTATATACATTTATTTTATTACACATGTATAAAACAAACTACACACAGCAGGGAGAACCATGTGACAGTCATGAGAATAATGTGTTCTATACATGTTACATTCATAGCGAATCAGCCATCTGCATTCGTCCAGTTTGAAATAACAGGGTTTCTCTACATAACAGAGCCCTGGCTGTCCTGGGCTAGATTTGCAGACCAGACTGACCCCAAACTCACAGTGATCCGCCTGCCTCTGCCTTGAGTGCTGGGATTAAAGGCGTGCGCCACCACGCCCAGCTGATTTTTTTTTTCATCATATGAAAAGCAAAGAAGGTTTCCTTGTTCTTCCTGGGAGACAGTATGTAGCTATGTAGCCCAAGGTGGCCTTACACTTCCTCTGGTCCTCTTGCCTCAGCTTCCTGAGTGCACACCAAGCCTGGTGGGGTGGGGGATGGGCTTTCTAGAATGTTTGTTTAAAGTTCGGTGTTTCTGGATGATCCTTCAAGATCCGTATGGCTTATTTATTTAATATTTAAATAAACGTGGCCTAATGGGCTGGCTGTACCTCCGTCATCTTAGGAAATGGGATTCCAATCTACCTCAAGGTGGTTACAATAAGCTCTGCTGCTCCTTGGGAGACTCAGCCAGGTGTGTGAGCGAGAGGCTGGAGGCCGGGTGTGTGAGAGAGAGGCTGGAGGCCGGGTGTGTGAGAGAGAGGCTGGAGGCCGGGTGTGTGAGAGAGAGGCTGGAGGCCGGGTGTGTGAGAGAGAGGCTGGAGGCCGGGTGTGTGAGAGAGAGGCTGGAGGCCGGGTGTGTGAGAGAGAGGCTGGAGGCCGGGAGTGTGAGAGAGAGGCTGGAGGCCGGGTGTGTGAGAGAGAGGCTGGAGGCCGGGAGTGTGAGAGAGAGGCTGGAGGCCGGGTGTGTGAGAGAGAGGCTGGAGGCCGGGTGTGTGAGCGAGAGGCTGGAGGCCGGGTGTGTGAGCGAGAGGCTGGAGGCATTAAAATGGTCCTGCAGGTTTGGAAATTCCTGAGATGTGGTCTGCTGTGGCCACTGTCATCAATGGAACCTGTTTCCTGACCACAAATGCAAGCTTTTCACACAAAGACAGTAATCTCCCCTCGATACAATTTGTCCCCCCAAACCCCAGGTATCAAAGGTGTGGCACTTGTCCTGAGATAATGGGGCCTAGTAGATGGGACCATGGAGAGCTCTCTCTCTCTCTCTCTCTCTCTCTCTCTGTCTCTGTCTCTCTGTCTCTCTGTCTCTGTCTCTGTCTCTGTCTCTGTCTCTGTCTCTGTCTCTCTCTCTCTCTCTCTCTCTCTCTCTCTGTTTCTCTCTCTCTCTCTGTCTCTGTCTCTCTCTCTCTCTCTGTTTCTCTCTGTCTCTCTGTCTCTCTCTCCCTCTCTCTCTCTCCCTTTCCATTGCTAGCTGAGGCTTCCAAGCTGTGAGCCCAAATAAACCGTATCTCTTTATAAGCTGCCTATCCGCACTACTCTCTTACAGCAACAGAAGGGTTAACACACGCCTCTCCCCTCTCTTTCTCCTCCTATCTCCAAAGTACTCGGGAAATGTGCGGGAAGAGGAAGGTAGAAGGACTGATGGACAAAAACGTTGTCAATGGAGTTATTAGACAAGTATAGTCAAGCCGGGCGTGGTGGCGCACGCCTTTAATCCCAGCACTCGGGAGGCAGAGGCAGGCGGATCGCTGTGAGTTCGAGGCCAGCCTGATCTACAAAGCGAGTCTAGGCAAGGCTACAGAGAGAAACCCTGTCTCAAAAAAACAATCAAACAACAAAAAAAGAAAGAAAGAAAGAAAGAAAGAAAGAAAGAAAAGCACAGTTGTCTGGCTTCTCAAACTGCCCTGCCCCCCAGCTGCACACCTCTCAGCAAGGTGCTCGACGGCTGCGCTCCACTGTCCTTGCTTAGAAAACCAATGGAATTTATTTTAAAGACTGAGTTTAACACGTACAGAAACGTATAAGCACATATTAATATAGTCTGGTCATGCCAGCGGGACACAGATGCTGTATGACAAACGCGTACTGTGACTGTTGTCATACGTGCGAACAATGAGGTCACCATTCTGTACGAGGATCAAGCGTTCTCTGTGCTCTTATTAGTGATGGCATGTTTATTGTCATGTTGCAGGGAACAGGCTAAACAGCACCGCTCAATAAAGGTGGGATTTATTCATGGCCCTCCAAGGAAAAGATCTGAGTGCACTAAACACGCATGGACATTAGCCACTACATGCACTTAGAGAAAATTCCCAGTTCCCAGCACGAATAAAAGAGGAAGAACCCACAAGGAGAGCCTCGTGAGGGCACAGCTTGCCACAGCACCCACAGCAGGAGGTAGGCCTCTTAGAGACCCTGACTGCCCTCACTCCAGGCAGAGCGGTTCCTGTACCAGTGTGTCATGGCCCTTCCAAGGTGCTCATCCATCTAATATAAATTCAATTTAGAGGATTCTGTCAGACAGAATTAAATATATTGGTTTGAGAAATTGCAGGAAGCCTATGTTTATAACAGTTCCATTTTGATCCAATCAATTCTCCTGAGCATTGCTCTTTTAAGAGTGGTTCTCAACGTGTGGGTCGCGACCCCTCTGAGGGGGCGGGGGTGGTCGAATGACCTTTTCACATGGATCTCCTAAGACCACCTGCATATCAGATATTTGCATTACAATTCATAGCTATTGCAAAATTACACATAAAGTAGCAACGAAATAATTTTACGGTTGGGAGGGGGTAAACCACGACATGAGGTTGCAGCATTCTGAAGGTTGAGAAACACTTGTCTACAGTGTGTGCCTGCCAGATCAACTTTCATGTTACAAGGAAGTGCCAAAATGGACCCCAGAATGTTCTATTTAGGGCCATCAATAGCTGTCCAAGGAGAATGATGTATTAGAAAAGGCATGAAATATCACTTACCGCAGGCGTTTCCACAGCAGTCATTCCCGACCATAAATGGAATTAATTATTAACCGGTGGGTTCTAGGGGGTCAAACCACAGTGAAGGGTTATGACGGAATGTCACTAGAGAGAGGACAGCAAACACTACCTGAGGAGACCCACATGGTGGCACCCGAGCAAGGATAAGTTCTGGTTACTATTTGCTGTTCTTTTGTTTGAGATGGGGTTTCTCTGTGTAGCCTTAGCTACAAACTAGACCATGCTGGCTGGCCTCAAACTAAGAGATCTGCCTGTTTCTGCCTACTGAGTGCTGGGAACAAAGGCGCACACCACCACTGCCTGGCCTACAGAGCAAATTCAGGACAGCAAAAGCTACACAGAGAAACCCTGTCTTGAAAAACGAACAAACAAATCTGTGTGTGTGTGTGTGTGCGCATGTGCACACACACACACACACACACACACACACACACACACAAATTCTCATATAGATCAATGAAATGGACTTAGAGTCCACAAGTACATTTTTAAAATAATATTTTCATTTCAAAAGCTCAAAAAAGTTTTATTTTTATTAAATTGATTTTAGTCAATTTTTTAAAACTTTTTGGCAATTTGCTGTGAGTTCACATCATGCACCCCAGTCCTGCTCGTCTCCCTCTCTCCTCAAATCCACCCTTCGCCCTTGCAACCTCCCCCCAAAATAAAAAAACACACGAACAAACAAACAACAACAAAATAACAAAGCATAGAAAGCATCTCATTGTGGAAGCTGTAGTATTGTCACAGTGTGTCCCACAGGATATCCCTCTATCGACACATCTTCACTTGGCAAATGTTCACTGCAATGAGGCATTGGTCTGGTTCAAGATCTCTGGCTTCTGTGACACCATCAATAGTGGATCCTCACAGGGACTTTCCCCAGTTATTATCCATGGAGATCCTGCAGCTTTGATTTGTGTGTGTGTGTGTGTGTGTGTGTGTGTGTGTGTGTGTGTGTGTGTGTATGAACAGTCCTGGCTGTCCTGGACTCGCTTTTGTAGACCAGGCTGGCCTCGAACTCACAGAGATCCTCCTGTCTCTGCCTCCTGAGTGCTGGGATTAAAAGCGTGCGCCACCACGCCCAGCTAATCCTGCAGCTTTGAAAGAACAGCACTGGTCCTTTTGCATATTCCAACCATTCTCAGATGATATTGATTTTGAGGCAGGCCATCTGGGCCTGGGTGGTATAAAGGCTGGTCAGCCCACCAGCTCTTCCTTATCTGTACTACCAGAGTGAGCTTTCCAGCACTGCTCCAGCTAGGCCACCCAGTGCACCATCAGCAGGGGATAGGGTCAGCTTTCCTGCTCTTACACCCTCAGGGTTGCCTCACCTGTGCCTTCACCATCAGGGCCAACTTCACTGTGTCCCCCAGGCCAGGTGCAGGGCCGCTTTCCCAAGAGCTATAGCCAGTGAGGGGCAGGGATAGCTCTCCTGCTCTCAGGTCCCCAGGGCTAGCTCTTCCAACCATGGAAGGTGGCAAGGGGGTAAGAGGGCATCATCCCCAACCCATGCCACCTCACAGCAAATGTGGCTGGGCCATATCTCCTGAGCTCTCACGCTCAGGGATGGCTCACCTGTGGCCCCTCTACCACAGCTCTACTGTGGTGCCCAGGTGAAGTGCAGGGCCCACTCTCCTGAGTACGGCAGCTGGTGAGGGGCAGGGACAGCTCTCTCAAGCTCGTGACCCTCTGAGCAGCTTTCCTGACAGCTGGAGGTGTCAAGGGGCTGGGGTGGCGGGCATCACCTCTGCACCCATGTCACCTCATGGTAGACATGTGGCAGGGTCAGCTCTTCCACACTCATGCCCTTGGGACCGGCTCACCTACACCCCCCATCAGAGCCAGCTCTCCTGTGCTGCCTGGGCAAGGCGCAGGGTCTGCTCTCCCAGAGTGCTGCCAGTGGTAAGAGATAGTGGTGAGAGGCGCTCAGCTTTTCAGAGTGCCTGCATCCAATGAGGGGCGGGGCCAGTTCTGCCCATCCCCTGCACATCCAGGTGGTCCCCAGTGCTTCCCCAACGAGGGACATCTCCGTGTTTTCTAGTGGTGATATGAGCCATGAACATCAAAACCAACAACCCCCGCCACTTTGTAGTCATGAGCTCAGCCATGACCCTCAGCAGCAGCTCAGACATGGCCCCAGGTGGCAGGGCAGGCCACTCACAACAGGCTACTCCTCTGCCCCCTCAGGTCTTCAGTTCCATCTTATAATGCTCCACTTCTCTTTCTCTCCCATCCGACCACCACATACTCACACACTGTGGCTCCAGCTGCAGGCTGACCACAAAGCTGGCAGGCCCCTGGGTAACATCCTCAATCCATGCTGCTGGTGCCATGCACTGGAGGGCAGGTCTGTGGGTGGCATAGCCGTCCACAGGACTCTTGTCCGTCTTCCTTCTTCCATGTTGTGCTGCCTGGATTTGGTTTGGTTTGAGTTGGTCTTTATGAGTCCTAGGCATCAGACTTTTGGCCACCAAGCCAGGCATCAAGCTGGGATGAACAAAGGACTACCATCTGCTCTGCCCCTGACTGATAAAAGATCAACACCACCAACAAGGTCTCTCTTTGCCCATTGTCAAGAGGGTCAGTGTTTTTTATTTTTATTTATTTTAATAAAAAATAACTCAACGGAAAGCTGCTTTATATAAGCTATATTTTGTTGACTATAAATTTTCTATCAATTGATTTTTGACAAGTACACAAGACATTTAGCAGGGAAAGAAAAATCTTTTTCAAAAAAATTGTGTAGGTGGCCTTGCATGGTGGCAGTTTTGGAGTCAATGAGGTTTATTAAAAATGTGAACTGCTAATTAAATTTTTTTCCAATACCTTGCCACGACAAGACATAGTCTGCACTGACTCCAAGAATCTATGAGGACTAAACAGGAAATACAAAGATACTGTGATAGCGGGCTAGCCACATGCAGAAGGACAGATGTGTAAATCTTCACTTTCTATACAAAAGTTAATTAAATGAGATCATAAACTAAGTGTAACACTTAACAGCCAAGTAGCTCTTAACAGAAACAGGGATACATTTTCATTGCTTCAGGGAAGACAGTCTTCTTAGACCTAACATATAAAGATATCAATGCATAAACTAAAGAAAAAATATATAAACTCAGTTATAGCCCAAACTAAAATCTTCTATGCTTTGTAAAGCACCAACAAGAAAGTAAAAAAGATAGCCAGGCGTGTTGGCGCACGCCTTTAATCCCAGCATTCGGGAGGCAGAGGCAGGAGGATCGCTGTGAGTTCGAGGCCAGCCTGGTCTACAGAGCGAGTCTAGGCTACACAGAGAAACCCTGTCTCGAAAAAACAAAAAGCAAACAAGCAAAAAGTAACAAGACAACTTATAGAATGTGATAAGGGATGTGAGTTTATCAGTAAGTAAGGAGCCCTTGGGCTGGGCACAGCTCAGTGGCAGTATGCTTTTCTGCAAGGCACTGAGTTCCCCCTCTTCCACACCTGGAAACCATGCCCAACTGACAAGCAACGACAATAATAGAAGACTCTCAATACAATATGAAGAAGACAAGGAGTCCAGGTTAAAAAACAAAAAGGGGCCCTCATTCGAGTTCCAACACTCAGAAGGCAGAGGCAGCCAGCTACCTACTGAGTTCCAGGCCAGCCTGGGCCATAGAGTCAGTTCCCGGACAGACAGGGCTGCACACTGAGAGCCTGTCTTTAACAGAGGGAAAGGGAGGAGGAGGAAAGAGAAAAGGAGAGAAAAGGAGAGGAGAGATGAGTGGATGGAGAGGAGAAAGTGAGGAGAGAGAGGGGGGAGGGGGAGAGGGAGAGGGAGAGGGAAGGGGCGGGAGAGAGCACTTTATCTCTAAATAAAATATCCAAATGGTCACTGGACCCCTGCAAATATGCTCTATTTTTTTTTTTTTTTAGTCGTTAGGGAAGTGGAAACCAAAACCACAACGTGATATCATTTCATGCACACTTAGAAAGAATCCAATGGAAAAAAAGAACGTGTTTTGTCAAAAACCAATCTGGCAGTTCCTCAGAAGCCTGGGCGTAGTGATGCCATTTGAAAGAACAATTCCACTCCTATTTCCCAAAGAAGTAAATTACACATGTCCACAAAACCCACCCAGCTAACTGTCATGGGAGGATTACCCATAACAGTGAAAAAGCAGAGACGCCTCAAATGTTATGAGCTGATACATGGATATGAAACACAGGACGACCATATAATAAATACCATGCCGCCATGAGATGGAATGACGTGGGATGCATGCTAGGCTGTGGTTTGAACTTGAAAAGTGCCCATACACTCTCTTGTTCGCATACTTGGTTCTCTGTTTAGAAAAGTCAAGGAACCTTTAGGAGGCGGAGCCTCACTGGCGGAAGTCGGTCACTGGGCGAGGGCAGCCCCGCCCCCACATTTGGCTTCAGCTCTGCTTCCAGAGTGGGTGTCATGTGACCAGCCAGGATCCTGCTCCTGCGCAATGGAACTGTAAACAAAAAAATAAACTGAGGTGCTGGTGTGGGTTGGTGCGGGGAGGAGGGGATGGGGGAGAGGGGGAAGGGGGGAAGAGGGAGGGAGGGCAGGAGGGCGGGACAGGGATGAGAGGAGGGAGAGACTACGATCGGGATATAAAATGGTAAATTAATTAACTAAAAATAAAATAAAAAACCGTTTCTTCATTATGTTGCTTTACTCAGTGTATTTTATCACAGCAATGAGAAAATAATTAAGACATGCTGCAGTATAGATGAACGTTGGAAATGTGCCAAATGAAGTAAGCCAATTTTTAAAAAATCCCTATTTTGTATGTGTCTATTTCTTTTTCTTCTTTTTTTTCTTGGGTGGGGTGAGTTTTGGCTTTTTTAATGAGAATTTTGTTGTTGTTGTTGTTTGTTTTAGGGGTGTTGTTTTGTTTGTTCGTTTGAGACAGAGGCTCACTAGTAGCTGCTCTGGCTGGCCTAGAACTCACTATGCAGAGCAGAATGGCCTCAAACTCAGAGATCTGCTTGCCTCTCAAGTGCTGGGATCAAAGGTGTGGGCCACCATACCCTGCTGGTGTGATTCTATTCCACAACTCTGAGCATACTAAACACCACCGAACGGCATGTGTAGATGGGTACACTGTGTGTAAATTACATCTCAATGAAGATGTTTCAACTGTTTAACAAAAGATTTATCTTACTGTTTACTTCTGTGTGTGCATGTGTTCACACGTGAGTGCTCACGGAGGCTGGAACTGGATCAGGAGTTACAGGTGATTGTGAGGGGCCAGGAGTAGGCTCTGGGACTCAAACTTCTACCTCCTGCAAAATCAGCAAGCACTCTTAACTCCATCTCTCCAGCTCCAATAGGGATTTATTATTTTTAAGCAATGGAAAATTAAAATATAGAAACACAGACAAATCAAAATAGGCCCTGGCTACATGAAACCGTGGTAACATCAGCATTAACAGAGGCCATGACACAGGGAATAGAAACAGCAGAACAGTGATGTGCAGGGAAAAGGGCGTGTAGAGACGAGACATTCTAAACGCCTTGCTTTGTCTGCAAGGAAAATAGAGATATTATTTAACTACAAGATTGTTGAACAGTATGCTTAGCAGATTTAAAAAGTAAGTACAAAACCACAAATACAAGTATTGATCAGATTCACAGAAGGCAGAACAGGAGAAAGATTTAACAACAACAACAACAACAAAAAAAAACACAAAATAAGATTAAAAATAAACCCATCACAGTACAGAATCACAATAATGTAAAAGGACTAAATTAAAGCCCGAGACCTAAATTTAAATCAATGAAAAGACCAATTTAATTAAAAGTAAACAGAGCTATATGCTATGTTTTTATTGCCTTTTCTGTTTGATATTAAGAATTAGAATAAAACTGCATTCAGATTTTGTCCTTGTCTTACTTTTGACTTTAAGTGAGATATTCTTAGCATCTCACATTAAAACTGTCTTAGGGTCGGGTCAGGAAAACTTCCCTCAACTTCTAGTTCTTTCAAAGTGAATAGTCTTACAAAAACATGACTACTATCATTGAGCCCTTGTTGAGGCACACCAACACTGAGACGTAGCCAGACATATCAGGGCCTTACTGCCTAGCATAACCGCAGTCATTTTGTTTTTAAGTCTCCATTTTGACCTTAGGCTTTGCTGGCCTGAGACTCTGAATAGTGTTTTACTTACAGTTCAATGCTTGTTGAATGTTCTTCTTGACTTAAAGATACGTGTTCTACTTAAATAAAACCATAATACCTTGCTATGCTCCTTTCTCCCAGAACTGTGGGGAACTGCAGAGTGTCCAAGCTCCCCTACCCTACATCCTAGCCAATCAGCTTAAAATGTTCTGGCTAGCTACCTAGATACAATGTGCTCCGAACACAATTGAATCTTCTTTGCTTGGGAAGACATGATATACCTGGAATAGAATTGATTCTTCCTGTTTGGTTGTGTTCCCCCCACCCCCTTTAAAAACTCCCTCTGGAAGTCGGGCGCAGTGGCGCACACCTTTAATCCCAGCACTCAGGAGGAGGAGGCAGGCGGATCACTGTGAGTTCGAGGCTAGCCTGGTCTACAAAGCGAGTCCAGGACAGCCAAGGACAGAGAGCCCTTGTCTCGGAAAACCAAAACCAACCAACCAACCAACCAAAACTAAAAAGCCTCCCTCTGGAAACAGCTCAGCATCACAGTTTGGCTCCCCAGCCCACTCTGTGTCCCTGACTGGTCAGTCTTTACTCAGCATCAGTCTTTGTTCAGCCTTCAATAAGCCTTCATCATTCTGAGTCTCGTGTCCGAGTGGTCAATATGGACTATTCTCAAACCCCAATACTCAGTACACAGTGAAATTACCATTTTAGGAGTGAGAGTACACTGAGCATGGTGGTGTACGCCTTTAATCCCAGCACTCAGGAGGCAGAGACAGTCAGATCTCTGTAAGTTTGGGGCCAGCCTGGTCTACATAGTGAGTTCTGGGACATCCAGGACTATATAGAGATCCTGTCTTAAAAAAAAGGTTCATGTGTCATGGTACTGGTCAGTTTTTGTTAAATTGACACTACCTAGAGTCGCCTCGGAAGAGGACACCTCAGCTGAGGAATGCCTCCATTGGACTGGCTCATGGGCCATCAGATTGGCCTGTGGTTATATCTGTAGAGAATTTTCTTGATAAATGACTGAAAAGGGCAGGCACAACCCAGGTTGGTCTTCCCATCCCTCAGATGGTCCTGGGTTGTATAAGAAAGCAGGCCAGGCCAGGAGTAGTGGCGCACACCTTTGAACCCAGCTCTTAGGAGGCAGAGGTAGGCGGACGGCTGTGAGTTCGAGGCCGGCATGATTTACAAAGAGAGTTCCAGGACAGCCAGTGCTATTACACAGAGAAACCAAACCAACCAACCAACCAGCCAACCAACCAAGCAAACAGACAGGCTAAGGAGCTGGAGAGATGGCTCAGTAGTTAAGAGCACTTGTTCTTGTAGAGGACCTGGATTTGATTCCCAACACCCACATGGTGGCTCACACATGTGGTACACAGGCATGGATGTGTATAAAACACATAGACATATACAATTAAGTGAAGAAAGAAAGCTGAGCAAGCCATGAAAACAAGTCATTAGGCAGTGTCCTCCATGCAGTGGCTCTCAACCTTCCTAACGCTGCGACCTTTTAACACAGTTCCTTATGTTGCGGTGACCCCAGCTATAAAATTATTTCGTTGCTACTTCATAACTGGAAGTTTGCTCCTGTTATCAATTGTGATGCAAATATCTGTGTGTTTGTTTATTTTTCAAAACAGGGTTTCTCTATGTTATCTTGGCCGTTCTGGACTCGATTTGTAGACCAGGCTGGCCTCGAACTCACAGCGATCCACCTGCCTCTATCTCCCGAGTGCTGGGATTAAAGGCGTGCGCCACCACACCCTGCTGTGATACAAATATCTGATACACAACTCCCAAAGGCATTGAGACCCACAGGCTGAGAACCGCTACTCCATGGTCTCAGTTTTAGTAATGTGTGTGTGTGTGTGTGTGTGTGTGTGTGTATCTTTGGTCACTGTGACCACATACCTGTCAAGTAACTTAGGGTAAGAGGATTTATTTGGGCTCATGGTGTGGAGTGCCTTCCACTTTGGTGGGGAAAGCCTGGCTACCAGGAAGCAGATAGGGCCACAGGAAGCAGGCCAGGCTATCAGCTGTGTCCCAGCTCCTCCACAGCCTCCCCAAACCTGCCACCAACTAGGGAGCAAGCATTCAAATATGAGCTGTGGGAGACATTTCCCACTGAAACCAGAGCCAGCTGTGACCAAGCAGATAGCAGAAGAGGACAATTAGTGGTCTACGGTCACATGAAAATGTGTCAGAGAGACACAGATTAAAGTGAGCAGAAGGGATTTCACCCCCACTGGAAGGGGAATGAAAGAGCGAGACAAGACCAACCGCTGGTGACAGTGGAGGGAAACACGGGGACACATTTGGAAGTTCATGGCTGACCAACCAGTCTACTTTCATGTGCCCAGAAACGTGGATGCTGAAAACAATGTTCTTTCAGTACTTTGTAGTAGCTAGAAGTCAAAGCACGTCACCTGACCCACAGGTGTGAGAGGGGGGAGCGACATGTGGGTTACTCATGCAGTCCAACACTGTGTAGTCATTAACCCGGGTGACCAGATCTACCGCACCCACACGGGTCCATCCAATGAAGCAACGTAAAAGATGATCTATATAAAGCTGAAAGTTCATGAAACAGGAGTACACGTTACCTATCAGTACACAGTAAAGATACCCACCCTCCCTGGTTATTATGTACATCCATGAAAGGGGGTGGGCCCTTTAATCCAGCTGTGCTAATACTACACCATCTAAGGAGGACCTTGAACTTACACACCATAAAAGCTTACATAGGTCATTATTTATCACAGGTGGGAGTTCACCCAAGGGCCTCAGGCATGCTGGGTAAATGCTTTATCTCTGAGCTGTAACACCAGCCATACAACTGGGCAAGTTTTTTTGGTTGTGTGTGTGTGTGTGTGTGTGTGTGTGTGTGTGTGTGTGTGTAGAAAGAACTCTGAAGGACTTTCAGATGTTCCTGGTATCACCTGTTAGTCTGTTTTTCTAAAGCAATTGGTCATGACTCTCAACCAGTAGGGCTTTGGGTGGCTCTGCGTGACTCTGGGATGGCTTTAAGTGACTCTGGGGTGGCACTGGATGGCTCTGGATGGCTCTGGGTTTCTCTGGGTATCTCTGGGATGGCTCTGAGGTGACTCTGGATGGGTGGATCTGGCAAGATCCTATCATCTTCTCCAGGACCCCAAACCTGATTGTACCAGATAAGACTCTTCCTCCCATGGACACATTCCAGGTTTCCCTTGTTGCTCGCCAGAACCATGAGCCTCATACCCCACATTTACCTGCTGACATCAGTAGACGGCTCTATAACCAAGCTCTGCCTGGTACTTGGTGCTCTAAACATTACCTGGGGCTCATGTAAGTCTGTTTGTGATGCACAGCAGGAGACTTGCTCATATGCTGTGACTCTGGCCATGGCTTCTAAATCCTTGAGCTCAGAGGAACAGAACCACAATCTTCCCTGAGTCTTCCCAGCACACATAATATGCACATACACATGCTGGAACACGTGACCCACATGTCACATGCCCACACTGGAACACACAAAGTAACACTAGAGCCACTCCCCATCCAGATACCTGGATCCCTCCCTCCCTTCTCCCAACTGGAATCAGGCTGCTCAAGCACTCCAACTCCAACGTCATGTAGATAGTGTGGAGCCAGATCTGACCTCATAATGGAAGACAGTGGGGATAGTGGCGTGTGCTACACACAAACACACTGATCCCAAATAACACAGGGCGAGGGAAGGGCCCCATTGGACCCACTCCGTGACTTTTCTTTTTCCCGTTGGGAGCAGAGCTGGTCTCGTCGCACAGTCTAGTTCCCAGCTCACTGCGTCTGCTGTACGTGATGCGCCTCTCTACTTTTAGGACGCTTCACTTCCTTTTCCCACTCGCAGCTTCCACCACCCTCACTCGCACCCTAGTGCTCCACTGTCACGAGTTCCATTATTTGTCCGATCATTATTTCTGCCGCTACTTTTCTGTCGGGATGGCGCCACAAGGTGATGTTTGTCTCTGATTCATTACACTGATTCATTTCCACAGCAGCCATAAAACTTGAGGTGCCGGATCAGGGTTCACAGGGGGCACCTCCCAGCCAACAGCTGCGAACATCTGCTCCACTCTTCTCGTTTGTTTTTCAGTCCTGGGGATTCAACTCAAGTGTCAGCTCTGAGCATCCAGGCAAGCGCCCTACCCACCGAGCCACCCGAGGCCACACATCTGTTGAATTTGGATGGTGGGTCCAGAGGCGCATACAGTGCTTAGCTTAAAGGATGATAGAAAAGACAGCCTGCTTGTGGGAAAGCTACTTTTGCAAATCAGAAAGAAAATGATCGTTTGTCAAAATCATGGGTTAAGAGTTTTTTGTTTTGTTGTTTTTGTTTTTGTTTTTGTTTTGGGGTGTGTGTGTGTGTGTGTGTGTGTGTGTGTGTGTGTGTGTGTGTCTTCTGTTTGTTTGCTTTGCTCTATGTCTACAGGCGGAAAAGAGCGCCAAACTAACCATTCCTGGAAGGTCTTCTGTGTCTCCTGGAACCCACGTGGGGACTTCCCTGGAACCTGGCCCATAGGTGGCAGTCTCCCTTCACCGTTCCTGGTCCCTGAATCGCAGCCCTCAGGACTGTAAGGTGACACACGCATTTCTTTAGTGGGTCCTAGTGTGAAATGTCCCCTCCCCTTAGTGTCCTGCTTACAGAGGGGAGAGAGGGGACACACAGTGACTAGAGTAGTTCAAGTGATGGAGAGACATCACCTAGGACTGTGTTTCTCATTAGAAATAAAAATCAAACTCCTGCAAATCATCTTGTTTGTAAAAAGTCATTCATGTTGGCGCAAGGTCTTCTTCATCCCCCCACCCCACCCCCACATTTGTTTTCATCCCTTCCTTGCCAAAACACCCCCCATAGAATTCTCTCCTCAGTAAGGCTGTGCTCTCACCCAGCCCCCACAGCATCTACTCAATATGATTCAGACAGATGCAGGCACAGGTAAAGAGCGGGCACGCATGCGCATTCATCCCTACACAGGAATGAAAGTCCTCCCTCCCTTGCAGAGAGTTCTAGACAAGGTGCCTGAAGAACTGGCTTGCTCCTCATGGCTTGCTCGGCCTTCTTTCTTTCTTTCTTTCTTTCTTTCTTTCTTTCTTTTTTTAATTTTATTTAATTTTAATTTATGTGTGTTGGTGTGAAGGTGTCAGATCTTGGAGTTACAGACAGTTGTGAGCTGCCATGTGGGTGCTGGGAATTGAACCCGGGTCCTGTGGAAGAGGGCAGTGCTCTTATCCACTGAGCCATCTCTCCAGCCCCTTGGCCCACTTTCTTACACAACTCAGGCCCTCCTGCCCAGGGAGTTTCTAAGCCACCAGCATTGCACGTCTGGCAGCAGCTGTTAGTGGAGCCAAAGGGAGATCAAATCATTAGTGAGCATCAAAATGTCTGAAGAGTGTTCTCGGCTTCCTCAGAAGGCTTCCTCAGCAGAAAAGGAACCAGTGCTGGGCGGGACCTCGGGCTTCCGCCTGAGTTAGGGAGCAGAATGCTCTCTCAATCCTATCAGTACTCAGGTTCTGAAAAGAATGCCGGGCCGGCTGAAGGAAGGATGGCCCGGTCTGTTTCTATGTGTTCTTTTGGCCAGAAAATAGGGCCTCTCCTGGCCCCTCTCCCCCGCTAGGCTTTGGGACAAGGTAGCTGTATATTATGTTCAGTGTCCCAGCAAGCATTCTGGAGTCACAGGTGGCCAGTGACCAGCCTGCTCCAAACTTACATTCATTCAAAGAATAAACATTGTCGGAGTTAGGGACAGAGACTCAGAGAGAAAGCTTGATATCAAACACACACACACACACACACACACACACACACACACACACACACACACACACACACACACCCCTGACTACCACCCAAGGAATTCTGGTGGGAACCCAGTGGAAGCAGCTGTCCCCTGAAGTGGTCCTCTGACACATGGGTCAGGGAGTCTTCTTGGGGACCCTCTTACTTCCTGTCTCATCTGTTTGGCCACTGTCACCACCAGTTATGGTTCTGAGAGACCAAAAATGATGTATCCCTCAGAGAGAGTCCCTCCTGACCAGATCTGTCCCACCCAGTGGCCTCAGGCCATTAGGCGGGCCAACTATGCTACAAAGGGGCCCCAGGACAGTCACATTCAGCCCTGTCCAGGTGCATGGCAGAGAGAGAACTGGTCATTTCTGAGGCCAGGAAGGTCCATGTTTCAGTGGCCACACTAAGGTATGTCGGAGGCATTCCTCCCCAGGCACCAACACCTCAGAGCTGCTGTGGATGGCAAGGGAGTTAAAGATAGGTAAACTGCAGGACTCAACGGAACCACTCTCTACAACCACAATTCCATGTTTTATCCCAGATGTAATACGAGGTGAGGGAACATACTGGCTCTTCAGGTCCTTTCCATGGGAAGCAAATCTTCAGGAATTCAGATTTCGCTCCCCCCCAACTATTAAAAACAACCACCACCACAACAACAATAACAAAAGCTGCTTAAATGAGTAATTAAATGGCCATGAGTCCAGCAGATCCGCCCCCTTCATCTCCCACCAGAATTGTCCCAGGAGTCTCACAGCACTTATTAAAAACCAGATGTGTTAGCCAGGCGTGGTGGCGCACGACTTTAATCCCAACACTCGGGAGGCAGAGGCAGGCAGATCACTGTTGAGTTGGAGGCCAGCCTGGTCTACAAAGCGAGCCCAGGACAGCCAAGGCAGAGAGACTCTGTCTAGAAAAGAGCAAAAACAAAACCAAGAGCCACATGTGTTCTGTGTCTCCGTGACCTCCACTAGCCTGTTTACCGTGGTCCTAGTAAGTCCTAACAGGTCTTCTCCCCTCTCCCCTCCCTTCTCTCCCCTCTCTTCTCTCTCCTCCTTCACAAGCCTAAACCTTCTGGAGCAAGATCCTCGGGCTACTCAGCGTTCCGTGGCTCAAGACAGCCCAGGTTTCAGGGGTGAGCCCAGGTGTGAGCCTTTCTTCTCCAGTTCCTCGCGCCCCCTCCCCGCCCCCGTGGGAGGAGCAGGGGATGCTGGGAATGAACCAGTGCTTTCTGTGCGCCAGGCATCTGTTCTACCTCCCAGCAATACCTCAGCCCCCTCTTGATCCTTAATCTCTCCACAAGCATCCTCCAAAGCTTCCAATCACTAAAGGCCCAACTGTTGTTGGAAAGACTGGAATTCAAGCTATGTTCACTTAAGTAAATAGGAGTGCCAGGCCCAACCCCACGCACGCACGCACGTAAGGCAGCACTTGCTCTCTTCAGAGAAAGGACAAACCAGTCCTTTGCTAATAAAGAGAGGGACAAAGAATGTTCTGCTTTTCTGAGTTCAGAGACTTGAGCTTGTGTGCAACAACAAGGAAATGCCGGTTGCTGGCAAATGAAATTAACAAATTAGAGGAAAGTCAGGGTCATGTTCGCCAACTGCAGTGACACTAGGATTGATGCGAACGGACACAGAGCTTCCGAAAGCCATTTCAGAACGTAGCTGAGAGCCTTAAAATGTGAAATGACAATGGTGGCTCGCTCCGTCCTGACTGGGGTATCAGATTGTCAAATGACAGGGAAATTGCAAGGGAAGCTTAACCACAGCCCCCAGGGTAACCTTGTTTGTGTGTTGTTCTCTCGCTTTTTTTTTTTTAAACAGTCAGGGTTTCTCTGTGTAACAACTCTGGTTGTTCTGGATTCTCTTTGTAGACCAGGATGGCCTTGAACTCACAGAGATCCGCCTGCCTCTGCCTCCCAAGTGCTGGGATTAAAGGCGTGCGCCACCACGCCCTGTTCTTCTGTTATTTCCACTTTTCTGGGATGGACATTGTTTTCTCTGTATTTGTTTCTAGTATTTCACCACCACCACCACCACCACCACCACCATCACCACCATCACCACCATCACCACCACCATCACCATCACCACCACCATCACCACCACCACCACCACCACCACCACCACCACCACCACCACCATCACCACCACCATCACCACCACCACCACCATCACCATCACCACCACCACCACCATCACCACCACCATCACCACCACCATCACCACCATCACCACCACCATCACCACCACCACCACCACCACCACCACCACCATCACCACCACCACCACCACCATCACCACCATCACCACCACCATCACCACCATCACCACCACCACCACCATCACCACCATCACCACCACCATCACCACCACCACCACCACCACCACCACCACCATCACCACCACCACCACCACCACCACCACCACCACCACCACCACCACCACCATCACCACCACCACCACCATCACCACCACCATCACCACCATCACCACCACCACCACCACCACCATCACCACCACCATCACCACCATCACCACCACCACCACCTTCTCCTCCTCCTCCTCCTCCTCCTTCATTAGCATGTAGCTCAGTGCACAGTACTTAGTAAACTCTGTTGGCTGGATGAAGGAACAGACGAATAAAGAAAAGTTGCTGAAAGCAGGAAAAAAAATCACATTCCCTGTAACTACAAAATCAGAGTAAGCATCACCTAGGTGTGGCATTTGCCAGTGTCAGTGGAAGGTGCTCGGAGCATCCTGCAGCAGCTTACCTACCCTATGCCGCAGGGGGAGTATGCTGCCCGAGGGAGGCCCCTGCTGCCACGCTCGCACCCCATAATTCATCTTCTGCTCTGCACTCAGAATCCATACGAATTTGTCTTCCGTGCTGAAGCTGCACCCTGGGCGGGCTACCCGCAGCCAGGCTTTAACAATGGTGGGCGTACAAAAACCGCCACCCGTTCCTGGAAGAAGTGGGACTCTTCTGACTGGAAGCCTACCAGTCTCATCCAAAGTTTCCTCTTTGCTAGCAATGGTTGTGGGGGAAAGTTTCGGTGTCTTTTAAAACTCAGTTATATTATGTAAACATGTCTTTGTTTGTGGGATACACGGGGCTGATTCAGATTTCTACAGTGGCAAACTACTTACTTCATGCAGGCTCTGAGAGGGGCTCGTTGACAGCTCCAGATAGTTTAATTCTGAGGACTCTGGAGAGGGAATATGTAAGAGCCAAGAGAGGCTCCAGAGAGGACACTGTGGGAGAGACAGACCCTTTGAGGATGCTTTGGGAGACTGACAAGGAGGTTGCTGCTGGATATGCCGACAGATGAGACTGGTATTGCCCCCCAAAGAACGGGAAGACCCTAACCAGATGGAACTAAGTCTGAAGAGGTCTATCTCGCCCCCAACTCCCCACTAACCTTCTTTCTCTCCTACCTGGGGATGGGGGCAGGGGTAGAAGGGAATTAGAGTGTTGGCTCCAATTCCTTAACAATTCTACTTTATTAGGAATTTATTAAAGGCATGTACCTCCCTTAGACCCCAACTACCCTAAATAGGCGGGAAAGGAGATTAAGGAGAACAAGTCTCAGTGGGGTGGCATCCCAAGACTGTTTTCACCTTGGGCCCAGACTAAGGCAAGATTACATTCTCTTCACAGTAGAAGCATTAAGAAACCCCCAATACTTCCACAGGATGCCTACACGCCACTGCTTGTGCCACTGCCACGTCTCTAGTGATCCCCGAGAAGTGACAGCACATTTTGTGAGTACTCAACACCAACATCAATGGGCGGAGGAAAATAGCCTTTGCCATCACTGCCATTAAGGGTGCGAGGAGGAGATACGCTCTCGTGGTGTTGAGGAAAGCAGACACTGACCTCACCAAGAGGGCTGGAGGACTCACGGAGGGTGAGGTGGAGTGTGCGATCACTGTTATGCAGAATCCATGACAGTACAAGATCCCAGACTGGTTCCTGAACAGACGGAAGAACGTGAAGGATGGAAAGTACAGCCAGGTTCCGGCCAACGGTCAGGGCTGCGTGAGGACCTGGAGCAACTGAAGGAGATCAGAGCCCACAGGGGTCTGTGTCACTTTTGGGGCCTTCATGTTCTGAGGTCAGCACACCAAGACCACTGGCTGCCGGGGCTGTGCTGTGGGTGTGTCCAAGAAGAAGCAAGTCTTTGGGCCTTTGCTGTTAATAGTTTATATACCTGAAAAAAGAATGAAAGAAAGAGCGAAAGAAAGAAAGAAAGAAAGAAAGAAAGAAAGAAAACCCAAATAATGTGTGCTGGTATATGCCTGTAATCTCAGCACTTGGGGATGCAGAGGCAGGCAGATAGATTTCTGTGAGTTGGGGGCCAGTCCTGTCTACAAAGCAAGTCTGGGATAGCCACGGCTACACAGAGAAGTTCTGTCTGGAAAGACAAACCAAAACCAAAACCAAAAGAGAGAGAGAGAGAGAGAGAGAGAGAGAGAGAGAGAGAGAGAGAGAGAGAGAGAGAGGAACAAGAGAAAGAAAAAGAAAAAGAGAAAAAAAAAGAAAGAAAGAAACCCTAAATAAAATAAGAGTTTTTTTCTTTGTTTGTTTGTTTGTTTTAAAGAGCGCCTACACATGGTGGCACACGTTTTTAATCCCAGCACTCCAGAGCAGAACAAGGAGGATCTCTATGAGTTCGAGGCCAGCCTGCTCCATCTAGCAAGTCCCTGGCCAGTCAGAACTACACAGTGAGACTATATATGGATGTGGTTGAGCACACTTGTAAGTCCTAACACTCAGAAAAGGAAATTTGCTTAGTGGTGCCCACCTATAATCCCAGCAGTCTCGTAGGCAGAGGCAGGCAGAGCTCTGTGAGTTCGAGGTCCATGTCAACCTGGTCTACAAACTGAGTCCAGGACCGTCAAGGCTACGCAGAGAAACCCTGTCTCAAAAAACCAAAGATAGGGAGGGAAGAAAGAAAAGAAGATAGAAAAGAAATAAAGAGAGAAAGGAAGAAAAGAAAGAAAGAGAAGAAAGAAGGAAGGAAAGAAAGAGAGAAAGGAAGGAAGGAAGGAAAGAAAGAAAGAAAGAAAGAAAGAAAGAAAGAAAGAAAAAAGGAAAAGGAAATTGTTCTCCCCCTTTGGCTGCCTGACCACCACTCTTCTCGGAAGTCAGATTTGCACCCCTCTTCCAAGTCGCGGCTCTGTCCTGTTGCTCTGCCTCTAGGACAGCTGTATGAAAACATGGAGCATGTGGCCACACCCCGCTCTTTTTAGGGCTCCAGTTTCCACACTGGGCAACATTAAAGTAATTCTCAACTTTCAGGCTGATTCTTTTCATTAACCCAGGAACTGCCCTCTTGGTGATGTGCTTTGTTCCTATCTAAGGACGTGACACGTCCACCCACTGGTTACATTTCCTCTGCATAGCCAGCCTTACAGGACTTCCTTCCCAGTCTGTTAGGGATAATTCATTATTTCTTCTTGTGCTTTTCCTTCTGTCATATTTTATTTGGTAATTATTTCTGCATAATTAGACTATTAATTTCCTAATGCTGGCTCTGTTGCCAGCTTCTTAGGTAAACTTTCCTATCATAATAGATTTTCGTTTGAGTCTCCTGTTTTGTTTTGTTTTTTTTTTAGGTAAACAATACCACCCACAAAAATAACAAGTCTACCTCCTACTTTCTAGTTTTATACCTCTAATTTTCCCCTCTAGTTTAATTATGCTGTTTCATATTTCTAACATGTTAGTAGATAATAAAGGCAATAATACATGTTTTTATTTGTTTCCTGACTTTAGTGGGGCTTTTTATTCTGAATTTTACAACAATATTCATAGATGAGATTGGGCTGCGTTTTACATATATTTTTGTTTCCTTTTTATTGGAGTTTTCAGTTAGCTTTTTTTGTTCTTTTTTGTTTTTCAACTTGATGCAAGCTAGAGTCATATGAAAAGAGGAATCTTAATTGGGAAAATGCCTCTGTAAGAATAACCTGTAGGCAAGGCTGTGGGCATTTTCTTGAGTGGTGATTGCTGTAGGAAGGCCCACCTCTCTGTAGGTAGTGCCGTCCCCCCTAGGCAGGAGGGCCTGAGTTGTATGGGGAAGCAGGCCAAGCAAGCTGAGGAGCAAGCCAGTTAGCAGGTTAGCAGCACTCCTCCATGGCTTCTTTAGTTCCTGCCTTGAGTCCTGACTTCTCTCAGTGATGGATTGTGACCAGCTGAACCAAATCCCTTCCTCCTCCCGTTGCTTTTGACTATGCTGTTTTACCACAGCAATAAAAACCCTAACACTGGTTCTCCTTCTCCTCCTCCTTCTTCCTCTTCCCTTTCCTCCCCCAACTCTCCTGCCTCTTCCTCCCCCTCCCCCTCCTCCCCCTCCTCCTCCCCCTCCTCCTCCCCCTCCTCCTCCCCCTCCTCCTCCCCCTCCACTCTCTCCTCTACCTCCTCCTCCCCCTCCTCCTCCTCTTCCTCCTTCTTCTCCTCCTCCTCCCCTCCACTCTCTCCTCTACCTCCTCCTCCCCCTCCACCACATCCTCCTCCTCCTCCCCCCCCCTCCTTCAGTACTGAGGTTGAATATCAGGCCTCACTCGTGACAGACGTGACAGATGGGCACTCCTGAGCCCTAGCCCTCTCCTTGTGTCTTAATCTCATTATAACACTGGGGTTCCTTTGTATCCTTTGTTTGGAAATAGTTTAAATAGCATTGAAACAACCTGCCCTTTAAAAGTCTCACTGAATTAGTCTAAGGAGTTAGGGGCTCTTTGGGAACAGTTTATTAATAACATTTCCAAATTCCTCCATGTTCATTAGTCTGTTTAGACTTCCTTTCTGTTCTGACTTTGGACAATTTCTATTCTCTAGGAACTCCATTGTCATTTATATACAAAACATTAAGCAAACAGCTAGCTATGAGCCTTTCAATTTCATTTCTTAAAATGTGTAATTAAACCTTTTTAAGTTTTTATTGATTAATTAACTAATACTTCTATATTTTGTTTTACTCTTTTCCTGGGGGTCTAATGTAAGAAGTTAAGCATGTGTCTTTACTCAGACTTTCTCTCCCATCTATCTGTCCCAATTTTATTCTTTTTTTTTTCACAAGTAGACATTTGATATTATTTTTCAATATGGAGGTCTTCGGATATCTTTCTGAGCACTAACTTGACTATTCCCAGAGATTCTGGGCTTTTCTGAGACTACATAGCATAGTCCTCAAACTCTTCCTGTCCCTCTGGCCAAAGAACTGGGATTTCAGGCTCAGACACTGCTATGCATATATATGAAGGACCCCACATGCGTACATTACCATCACTGTGCAGATCTCCTGTACTTTCTAGCTGCTTTGTTGAACACGAATAATGGAGAACTTAAATTTTCTATAGTAAAAGTAATTTCTTAGTTCTATGGAATGCTGTTAGAGGCTTTCCAATTTTTATTTGTGTGTGTGTGTGTGTGTGTGTGTGTGTGTGTGTGTGTGTGTGTATGTGTGTGTGTGTGTTGAAATGTGGGTGACTGTGTGCCATGGCATACAAGTAGTAGAGGTCAGCGGACAACTTTTATTTTTATTTTTATTTTATTTTTTTGGTTTTTCGAGACAGGGTCTCTCTGTGTTAGCCTTGGCTCTCCTGGACTCCTTTTATAAACCAGGCTGGCCTCGAACTCGCAGAGATCCCCCTGCCTCCCTGCCTCCTAGAGTGCTGGGATTAAAAATGTACGCCACCACACCCAGCTCAGGGGATAACTTTTGAGCGTTGGTTTTCTCCTTGTCTTTGAGGCAGGGTCTTTCTCGTTGTTTCTATTGCTGGGATAAAACACTGTGACCAAAAGCAACTTGGGAAGGAAGGGGTTTATTTCAGCGTACAGCGCTCAGGTCTTGCTCCATCACTGAGGGAAGTCAGGGCTGAAATGTAAGTCAAGAATCTGGAGGCAGGAACTGGGGCAGAGAGGCCGGGGAGGAGTGCTGCTTCCTGACTTGCCCTAGTGGCTTGCTCGGCCTGCTTTCTTATACGCCCCAGGACCACCCGCCCTGCCTGGCACTGTCCACAGTGGCTGGGCTCTTCTACATCAGTCACTAATAAACACCATGTTTGCTTATAGGTCAATCTTACGCAGACATTTTCTCAATGAATTCCCTCTTCCCAGATATGTGTAGGTTTATATTAAGCTGACAAAACCCAACCAGGACAGTCACACTGGCCTTTGAGCTTCTGAACGATTCTCCTGTCTACCTCTCATCTCACAGTAGGAGTTCTGGAATCACAGACACGCAGTTCATCACTGCCTACACCTCTACCTACTGGGCACCTTGCCAGCCCTGCTGACCGAGCCTCTTAGCTGTGCTAGCACCACCATTGGAGAGTCAGTGAAGTCACACTTCTCTCATTATTGAACAAATACTGTAAAGAAGACATGTTGTCTGATGCAACATTTCAACCTCTGAATATGTCTAGTCAAATGGTTTTCTAGTGGCGGTGTGTGTACATGTGTGCACACCTACATTTTGAAACCGTATCTCATATGGAGCCCAAGCTGGCTTTGAACTCACAATCTTCCTGCTTTAACATCTTAAGCAGCTGAGATTATAGACGTGCAACCCACACTCAGCAGGACCTATTTTATTTATTATGTTTATTATGCTATTTTGATGGCCAATATTCCTATTTTTCTCTGCTTTTCTTTCTTTCTTTTTCTTTTTCTTTTTTGGGTCTTATTTTGGTTTTCATGACAGGGTTTCTCTGTGTAGCCTTGGCTGTCCTGGACTCACTTTGTAGACTAGGCTAGCCTCACAGAGATCCTCCTGCCTCTGCCTCCTAGAGTGCTGGGATTACAGGCATGTGCCACCATGCTCAGCTTTTTCTCTGCGTTCATAGCCATACCAAATAGTTAAACATTTTTATTTCCTGAGGTTTTTTTTTATCATATGTGTTTTTATTCTGCTTTACTAGCTCTTTTCATTGTGTTTTTGCTATATATACTATACATAGCAATATATAGTAATATTTTATATATTATTCTCCAAACTTATTCATAGCTTCAGATTCCTCACTGTGATGACACTTTTGCTATTATAAAATGCAAACTCTTGTCTTGCTTGATGCTCTTGTGTTAAACTCAAATTTGTTTGATTTTAAAGATGCCAATTTTTGTTTGGTTGTATAAATTGGCCAACCTGAAAGACACACATATAAAAGCAAATGTGTCTTGAAAGGCTTCCTGGAACACTGAGTTCAGTGTACAACTGCCTTATCCTAAAGCTTACAGGGCACGCAGCATTCATGCAATGGTGTTTGTGCTGGAGGTGAAAAGCCAGGCAGATCTTTTCTATTGCCAGCCTTTCGAAACTCGCCAAGATTGACATCATTGACTATGTACGTCAATAAAAGTGATTAAATACACTGTTTAAAATAGCCATTTAAACAACCAGGAGGACGTGTTTCCCCCTAAGAATGGATTTCTCTGATGAATGCCACGGTAGCAACTGGTCAACAGATCTATTGTGCTGGGTCCGACCTGGCAGTACAAGATGACCCTGGTTTCACACTCCCAACATCTGTGAGAATGTGGCTAAGCCTACGTGGGGATTATCTGACTTGGCTTCCAGATCTGGAGGCTCAACTGGGAAAAGATGGAAGCTGGGGACAATTCAGTCATCTGGAGGCATTGTCACTTGTGTCTGGTGGTTGTTGGCAACTGTTGGTGGCAATTTTGTAAGAACACTACACCTGGACCACAGTGAGGCTGAACTTCCTCCGATCTTAGGTCTCTTTGACTTCTTGTATGGTAGCTCAGAGCTCCAAAGACCAAGACCCCAAGAGAGCAGGTGACAGCTGCACTGTCGTTTATATTATATTAGAATGCATAGCGTAATTTCCCCTTTTATTCTACTGGTCAATCAGTCACTGAGACAGGCCAGCAAACCACTAAGGCCCAGATTCAAGCAGGAATATACCCTAACTCATAATGAAAAAACATAAAAGAACTTGCAAATATATTTTAAATCCACCATGTCTCCTTGCTCACCACAGAGGTCTAAATGATATCTATCTATCTATCTATCTATCTATCTATCTATCTATCTATTATTTATCTATTATCTATCTCTTTATCATATATGTATTATCTATCTATCATCTCTCACACTGAGACATCGTCATATATGTAATCATACCATACACAGACATACATGAACTTGTGTGATCACATGTGGGGGGTCTCCTGTAGCCCAAATTAGCTGTGCGGGGACAGCTAAACTTGAACTTGCTATGTAGCCAAAGATGATTTTGAACTTCTGAGCCTTTTGTCTCTACCTCCAGAGTGCTGCGATTACAGGAGTGCCCCACCATGCCTGGTCTGTAGAGTGCTGGGGAGTCTAACCAGGGATGGTAGACCAGTTCTCCCATTTGAACTACATCTCCAGCCCAGGTTATTCCAATTCCAGGAAATGCAAGAATGGAAATTCCAAATGAAGCTCCTGCAGAGAGCACTTGCCACCTCACTTCCTCAGACCGGGATGGCTTCTGAAGGCCCAGCTTCACCAACCTTAGCTTTTTGACCAGGCAGCCATAACTACCCCTTCCGCAGTGTGCGAAAGACTGCCATGAAATGATGCAATGCTCTTCCGTGATTGTAACCTCTGAACTCCCACACTAACAGGCCATTCTTCCCCATCGCTTTCCTCCTCCTGCTCCCTGATCACTGGGTCGACATTTATCAAATGCTGACCATGCGCCAGTCTGTGAACGAGATACCGAGATGATCACCGCCTGGTCCCAGCTTCCAGGGGCTTTACAGGGAGGATGATGTCACACTCGGCAAAGTCCTAGGGCATGAAACCAGCCTGCAGCAGACCCACCAGCTGCTCACCCTCAGCCGTGCTTCCTGATGTGCAGTTTGCAGATCTCCAGGAATCGGGTTGTCTGTGTGTTTTGTTAAGGTCCTTCCTGCCTGGTCCAGGGGTCAGACTGATCTTTGTTCAAGCCATGCTTGGGGTTTCCCTTCTCTTCCCAGGGTAGGGGCGCACAGTGGACAGATGCCAGTCCATGGATGGGTGATGAGGGCAACAGAGGCTACCAGAAAAGCTTTCTTCTCCCTTCAAAAAGTACTCAAACTCATCATGGCATGGTGGTGCACACCTATAGTCCCAGCAACTGGGAGATGGAAGCAGGAGGGTTGGGAGTTCAAAGTTATGCTCAGTTACACAGTGAGTTCAAAGCCAGCTTAAGATACATGAGGCTGGCGGTGGTGGCCCACGCCTTTAATCCCAGTACTTGGGAGGCAAAGGCGGGTGGATCTCTGTGAGTTCAAAGCCAACCTGGTCTACAAAGTAAGTTGAGGACAGCCATTGCAATTACACAGAGAAACCCTTTCTTGAAAAAAAACAAAATAAACAAAAATAAATTTTTTTTTAATTTTAAAAAATTGCCAGCTTCCTGGGTTAGTGGTGCACTCATTCCAGAGGCAGAGAGAGGCAGCTTTCTGAGAGTTTGAGGCTGACCTGTTCTACACAGTGAATTCCAGGCAAGCATAGGTTACATATAACCAAAATAAATAAATAATAAATAGATAAATGAGCAAAGATAAAACAAACAAACAAACAAACAAACAATAATAAAAGCAAGCAGAGAGGAGTTTGAATGATCCCAGCACAATGAAATGCTTTCAGGTGATGAACAGGTAAACTTTCCTAATCCGACCATTGCACATTGTACCACGTCTCCCACCAGCAGCTGGATCCTTAAGTACAGCAGGAAGCCATCTTTTCCATGTTAGAAAAATGGTTGGCAGAGTGGAAAGCTGGAAGGGTGCGAGGCCTTCAGGACACGGTTGAACCTCTGAGTTAACCAGCCCTGAAATCATTGCACCTTTGGACTCGGCCTGTGACTCAGGCTCCTTATGGCTTAAGCTATTTTTAGCTTCTTTCTATTATCTGGGTCCAAGGTAATCAGGGGAAAGGGTGCTGAGAACAACTGAAAAGAGGTTCTGGAGGGAGAGCAGCAGCAGAAATGGCTTCTTGTCACAGGGGATGACTGGTTCAAGACCAGTCTAGACTATGTAGTGAATTCAAGACCAGCTTGGGCAAAGCAGTAGCACATTGTTTCAAAAGAAAGAAGGGAAGGAGGGAGGGAGGAAAGAAGAAAGGAAGGAAGGAAGGAACAGAGGGAGGGAGGGAGGGAAGGAGGAAGGGAGAAAGGAGGGGAAGGAGTGGTAGGGAGAGAGAGAGGGAGAGGGAAGGGAGGGGAGGGGAAGGAAGAGAGATGGTAGGGAAGGGAAGGGAGGGAGGGAGGGAGAGGGAAGGGAGGGGAGGGAGGGAGAGAGAGAATTCAGTTCTGACTCTCACAAGGCTTGGATCCTTGTGATAACTTGTCTACAACAAAATGGAAAAAGCTAGGAAACAGCAGTTCGGCCCACTAAGAGTCCAGGTCACTTTGCTGAATTCTGCCCCACAGCCAGACATAAATACAAGGAGCCCCCTACTATTTACAGTGAGACATGAGCCTTAGTGACAGGCTGGGGCCTCAGCCCCTGATGGCCGGAGGTGGGGGGAGGGGAGGAGGGAATGGTGGGGTGTCAACACAAGGTAGGCAGGCTGCAGCTGGCTAGAGGGGAGCTGGATTGTCCAAAAATACAGAGTAACCAGAAAAGGAGGAGGGGTCAGCATTCCCTGGGTCAAGCCAGGTTTCGTGCTAACGCGAGAGGCAGCAAGCTCAACAGTATTCTAGAAGGCTAAAGGTATAAAACAGATGACAATCTAGCAGTTACAAACAGATACAGAGTACACTATGTGGCAACAAATTCAGGAACCCAAACCAAAAACTGATACAAAGAGAAATTACAAGGAAAATATTCCTGTTGGCTCTGTACCCAGGAATGTGGTTGGTTGTTGACCCGGAAGCATTTGACTTGGTCCCCAGGCTTCTGAGCCACTTCCTCATTCACATCCTACCTCAGTGAAGGAGAGAATGCTCAAGCCTCTTCCGTCCTCCGTGTCATCCCTCATGCCTGGTTGTCCATCAGTGTCTTTGACATTTAGAGGCCCTCTTCTGTGCTGGATTTTCTTTTAGCAACGAGATACCTGCAACCCTCTGGCAGACCAATGGAGAGTCTTCCCAGTCAAGTGCGTCTTCTCTCCACCCATGGCTTGTGTTTATGTTTATTTGGTAGTTTCTTGTAATGAATTAACATTTTGCTTTTAAAGAAGTCTGGTTCAACTGACTCAGGTTTTATATATATATATAGTTTAATTTTATATCTGTGATGGTTTTGTCTGCACTTACACATGCATATCACATGCTGCGCATGCTTGAAACATGAAGAGGTCATAAGAGGCCTTAGGTCACCAGGGACTGGAGTTACAGATGGCTGTGGGCTGCCATGTGGGTTCTGGGAATTGAACTCATGTCCTCTGCAAGAGCAACCAGTGCTCTTAACCCCTGAGCTGTCTCCTCAGGCGTTGAAGGTACTCTTGTCCTGGAAGGCTTATCTCCACTCTTCACCGTTATGCCTAAGATCTACCTGAAACTGATTTTTATGCATTGTGTGAGTTGGGACCACAGGCTATCTTTTTCACAGCTTTATGTACCATTGACTCCACAGTATTTATTGAAAAGAACATCGTTTTGTATTACATTGTCCTGGCACCGTTGTTGAAAACCAAATGTCTGTACTTTGTGTGGGGGTTCTTTGCTTTATTCTGTGGGGCTATTTGTCTATGCTCAAGATAAGACCAGAATAAGCCTTCATATTTGACAATGTTAAGAAACAGTTTTTAAGCCAGGAGACAGAGGCAGGCAGATTGCTGAGTTTGAGGCCAGCCTGGACTGCAGAGCTAGTTCCAGGACAGCCAGGGCTACATGAGAAACCTTGTTTCAAAAAGAAAAAAATAAAATAAAAAAATATATATATATACATATATATATATATATATGATAGATAGATAGATAGATGAAGTTTTTATGTCTTGGGCTTTTGCCTTTTCATATAAATGTTTAAATTTTAAAATTACCTTCCCACGAACTCCAGGCTCTCCTTTGGGACTGTGTGCCTTAGCTGTGTTTCCTTCACTCCTGGCTGCCTGGATGTGTTCCTGTGCTGCCAAACAGCAGTGCTCCTGTGCACTCCTGTGCTGTGACAGCTGCTCTTTCATTGCTTTATTCTCATGTGTGCTGGGGAAGAGCTTACAGCTGACATACAGCCAAGCCCCTTTGTAGGTGTTCTTAAGAGGGGGCGTCTGAACCTGGCTGCCCACATGTCAGAGACAAAAGCCCTTTGCAAGCTTTCACATCATTATCCTTCACAAGACTGACATCACTCTGAAGATCATGTACAACATTTAAATATATAGTTACCTAATTATATATAATATTTTATGTCTAATATATATTCACACACACATATATGTATTAAATGGGGCCTTGCTTTGTACCCCACCCAAGCTCCAGACTTTTAGCTGTCTCCTTCCTCTGCTTCTTAAGTGATGATGTGTGTGGCATTAGAAACTCTTAAACTTGCAAGCAGCAGATATGGAGGTACACACCTGCAGCCCCAGCAGTCAGGAGGCAGCAGATATGGAGGCACAAACCTGCAGCCCCAGCAGTCAGGAGGCAGCAGATATGGAGGCACACACCTGCAGCCCCAGCAGTCAGGAGGCAGCAGATATGGAGGCACACACCTGCAGCCCCAGCAGTCAGGAGGCAGCAGATATGGAGGCACACACCTGCAGCCCCAGCAGTCAGGAGGCAGCAGATATGGAGGCACACACCTGCAGCCCCAGCAGTCAGGAGGCAGCAGATATGGAGGCACACACCTGCAGCCCCAGCAGTCAGGAGGCAGCAGATATGGAGGTACACACCTGCAGCCCCAGCAGTCAGGAGGCAGCAGATATGGAGGCACACACCTGCAGCCCCAGCAGTCAGGAGGCAGCAGATATGGAGGCACACACCTGCAGCCCCAGCAGTCAGGAGGCAGCAGATATGGAGGCACACACCTGCAGCCCCAGCAGTCAGGAGGCAGCAGATATGGAGGCACACACCTGCAGCCCCAGCAGTCAGGAGGCAGCAGATATGGAGGCACACACCTACAGCCCCAGCAGTCAGGAGGCAGCAGATATGGAGGCACACACCTGCAGCCCCAGCAGTCAGGAGGCAGCAGATATGGAGGTACACACCTGCAGCCCCAGCAGTCAGGAGGCAGCAGATATGGAGGCACACACCTACAGCCCCAGCAGTCAGGAGGCAGCAGATATGGAGGCACACATCTGCAGCCCCAGCAATCAGGAGGCAGCAAATATGGAGGCACACACCTGCAGCCCCAGCAGTCAGGAGGCAGCAAATATGGAGGCACACACCTGCAGCCCCAGCAGTCAGGAGGCAGCAGATATGGAGACACACACCTGCAGCCCCAGCAGTTAGGATGCAGAAGCTGAAGCATCGCTGAGAGCTCAAGGTCAGCCAGGAATGCGTAACAAGATACTGTTTCTGTTGCTGTGAGGTGTGTGTGTGTGTGTGTGTGTATGTGGTGTGTGTGGTGTGTGTGCTCTGGTGTGTAGGGTGTGTGTGTGGGGTGTGTGTGGTGTGTGTGGTGTGTGTGGTGTGTGTGCATGTGTGGTGTGTGTGCTGTGGTGTGTGTGTGGTGTGTGTGTGTGGTATGCTGTGTGTGTGTGGTGTATGTGTGTGAGAGAGAGGGGGGGAGGGGAAGGCTGATAATTAGTTCCAGGAGTGGGGTTAGCAGTGGAACCTGACCACGGTGCTTTGAGAGGAATGTGTAAAACTCTGGAACTTTGGCCTAGAAAGTGGTTGAATGCTGCAAGCAGAGCTTAAAGGGCTAGGAGGACCTCGGATGACAGTGGTGTTGAGAGCAGAGACTCAAGAGGACTTTAACAAGTGGGCTAGAGGCCGTTCATGTGCTATTTTGGCGAATGGTCTGGCTGTCTTTTTAACTTGCCCTAAGAACTTGTTGAGACTGAATTAGAAGCCACGGGTGGATTTCTTTAGTGGAGTGGAGAAAAATTTAAAGACATCAAATGCTGATGGTTGTTACTTATAATGCTTACCGTAAAAAACGGAGACAGAAGGAAATAGAAAAGGTTGGATTTGAAAGGGCCACTAGGAAGCTTACAGCTTGTGCTGGAAGAGAGGCTGTACTTGTTAATGAGATTAGAGCCATTAGGGAGAGGCCTGCTCTACACTACCTCGGAGCTCCACCCAGGTAAGCTTCCTGACTGTGACGGAAGAGGCTTAAGGTGTTCTCTGCTCCTAGAAGGCAACTGCAAACAGAAGCTGCTGCCACTGTCATTCCACAGAGGGAGGAGTCGTCCCCAAGCTAGCAAGGGGACTCGACAGTGTCGTTCCCCTGTGTTGTCAGACCTAGAGTCATGAAAGATGTAAGCATAAAGGGGCCTTGGGTTCCTGTGGTTTCTGAGAGTCACTGAAACCAGGTATGGAGTGGCAGGGGAGTCCCCAAGTGACCGCCCTAAAAGGGAGGAAGAGGCTGTAAGTGGCCTCTGTGTGAAGCTGTGAAAGGGGAGCCTGGGTTGCAGTGGGAACCCCAAGACGTTGGAGAAGACGGAGCCATCATATGGCTGCCCAAAAGAGGTGCTTACATTGGAGTGGAACCAGCCCAAGGAAAATATGTCTGTTGAGGGCAGCAGAGCTGGGGACGTAGAGCCCTTTAAGCTCTTTGATACCATATATAGAGCTACAGGATGTGATGCTTGGCCTGCTGGGTTTTAGTTTTACTTTGAGAGGACATTGTTTTTGTTATGCTCTCATTTACTCGTTTTGGAGTAATTATATATATTCTGTACCATTATATGTTAGAGGGGCGTAATTTGCTTTTTTATTTTATAGGGGGTTACAATTAAGAGATTTCCTTGAGTCTTGGAAGAGAGTTTGGACTTTTAAATAGGGTTGAGATTGTTAAAGACTATGGAAACCTTTGAAGTTTTTTTTTTTACTAAATCTATTTTGCATTATGCTATGGTGTTGTGCTTAATCTGGAGCTAGTCTGTATTCAAGTGTCCATTGCTTGTCCCCTGAGAGCTTTACTGTCGAACGAGCATATGCTCACATACACCAAGTGATGCTGTGTAGCCTCACTCCCAAATTATCCCTGATTGGCCAATCAAAATGCCTACACCTGGGCTGGGCAGACAAGAGGTTGGCAGAGTGAAGGTTCACAGGCTTTGAGGTTTGCAAAAAGGATCATGGGAGAGGGAGGGGTGCAGGAGAGGAGGAAGAAGGCGGGAGAAAGGAGCATGCCGCCATGGGTTAGTGTGACCAGAAAGCATGTGGCTGGGAGGAGCTTGCTCTGAGGGTTGGCATGATGGGGAGAAGCAGCCCAAAATGGAACATGCTCAAGTATTTATGAGGATCTGGGCTGGGGAATAGACAAGCTAGGTTAGGGGGTTAAGATCTGCCCAGCCCCAATGTTTTAAGGTTCTTAAAAAATTTAACAGGTTTCTGTGGCTGTTAGTTATATAATAGCGGGTTAAGGAATATTAACTGCTGTATTATAATCCCATAAGTCAACATTAAGTATGAATGACCATTCTACACTATGGTCCTGAAAAGTGGGGCCTAGGGAAGGGAATGAGAAATGTCCCCCATCGGCTCAGGCGTTTGAACACCTGGCCCACAGCTCGGGGTGCTTTTGGAGAGGGTTAGGAAGTATGGCCCTGCTGGAGGAAGTACACCCCTGCTGGAGGAAGTACACCCCTAGACGCAAACTTTGAGAGTTTACAGCCTCACCCTGTGTCTAGTTTACTCTCTCTGCATTGTGCCTGTAGTAACAGCTGTGCTCTCTTGCCTCCTGCTCCTGCAGCCATGCCTGCTTCCACGTTGCTGCAGGCGGATCGCTGTGAGTTCGAGGCCAACCTGGTCTACAAAGCAAGTCCAGGATAGCCAAGGCTAACACAGAGAGACCCTGTTTCAAAAAACCAGAAAAATAAAAAAAAAAAAAGAAATAAATAAAAGAAAGATTGTTTCGTACATTATTTGTGAGGAAGATCACTGTATATAAGATTTACTTTCTTCTTCTTCTTCTTCTTCTTCTTCTTCTTCTTCTTCTTCTTCTTTTCTCTCTCTCTCTCTCTCTCTCTCTCTCTCTCTCTCTCTCTCTCTCTCTGGTTTGTGCTATATACACTTGCTAGTGTAGGCATGTCCATGCATGCATGAGGATACTGATGCGCATATGTGCACATGCATGTGCAGTCCAGTGTTAGCTGTGTCTTCTCTATGGCTCTCCACTGTTGTCTTTTGAGACAGGGTCTCTCGCTGACCCTGTAACTCAGTGACTGGGCAGGGCTGGCTGACTAACGAGCTTCAGGAACTCTACCATCTCTGCTACCCTTTCCCCTGGCTGGGGCTGCGGGCAAGGATCCCTCACTGTGCCGGGCTTTTCTCCCGGGTTCTAGGGATTGGAACTCAATTAATTCCTCATGCTTGCAGGGAAGGTGCCTTAGAGGCTGACCCATCTCTCCAGCCTGTACATAAGATTTCAAATGAACTTTCTCAGGGTCCAGCTTATGGCTCTCTGTTCTACCAAAGCTGTTACCAAAACAGGTTACCCCATTCCAAGTCCACAGCCAGCAGAGTGAGCATCTTTGTTCTAGGGTAACTGGGAGGGGATGGGGGGGGGTGTCTACTGGCTCTGGTGCCTCCCTGCCCAGCCTGTTCCCAAGCTAATTGCTTTGCTGAGCTTCACTTGTTCTAGATCCAATTGCCAATTCCTGAGCCATCGGTGAATTCAGCTCCGGGTGTGATCTGCATCTTGAGAGTGGAGTTGGTGGTGACTCCCAGGCAGGAAGGTACGGTGTAGCTGTCAGTTAATGAACGCTGGACAACTTAAAGGGAGAATGCCCACTCCTCTGACCAAATCCAGTGTCTAATTACACACATCTTAGATACTTGGAAGACCACCATCTTTTTCTGTTGGCCTTCCATGATGCTGTTTCCAGGACGGAGACTCTCTCAGAGACTTCACTCTGCCCCGCGTCCTACACCTCGGTCTCCTGGACACACGAGCACAGCTCCTGAGATTCCAGCACGGCCCTGTCCTCACATGCTCTCACTTCTGCCACTCTGCTGTCTTGGCAACAGTCCGGGTTTAGGGGAGCAGGAGGTAAGAGCCATTGTTCCCCAGGTGTCACCACTTCCTGACTCCTCCGTGTGTGCCACTGTGATCCTGCAAAAGTCACCCAGCCACTCTGAGTCACAGTTTTCTCAGCTGGAGATAGGGTTAGCGATGTCCACTTAACCTCTTTCAAGCGACAGGAAGTGGGTGACAGGCCTGAAGACTGTGTCTCCTCCTTAAGGCTGGGGCAGCTCTGGAGAAATCTTACAAGAGTAGGGTTTTGTTTGTTTTGCTTTGTTTTAGTATTTGTTTGGGTTGAGCACTCTTAGGGCTCAGGATGAATAAAGGGAGTGCTTTGAAGGTCTTTGTCAGTCTGTGCTCTATAGACAACTGCCTCCAAGTCCAGACAGAGCGGTCCTAGCTCCGGCCCCTCCTGTGTGAAACTTCTCAAGGGTTTCCACTGAGTGGAACAAAAGCCCAGAAGTTTCCCTGAAACCCTTCAGATTAATCCTCCCAAGAGTCATTGAGGCCTCTGAGGATTAATCCGGAAAGTCAAGGACACTTCTCACGGTACAGTTCCTCCTCAACAAACCTACTCAAGTGTGGTGGGTTTTTTTTTCTTTTTCTTTTTAATGCTCCAGTGCCAGCTTAATACTGGAGTTCAGGAATTACATGTAGGGTCACAGTAGCAGGAAGTGGCTAAACATGGAGGCACCTTTCGAGAACCTTCTGTCCTTCCACAATGCTAGAAAGAGTTAAGACATTTGACAAGAGGCAGGTGTGGTGGTGCATGCTTTTAATCCCAGCACTTGGGAGGCAAAGGCAGGTGGATCTCTGTGAGTTCAAGGCCAGCCTGGTCTACAAAGTGAGTCCATGACAGCCAAGGCTACACAGAGAAACCCTGTCTTGAAAAACAAAAAACAAACAAAAAACCAAAAAAAAAAAAAAAAAAAAAAAAGACAGGAAGATGGCAATGTTTAAGCAAAGAGTATATATGGAGAAGGAGAGAGAGAGTTGGGGGCCCATATAGTCAGAAATAGCAGCCACTTCTCCTGGCCCAGGGTGCAAAATGGAGAACCAGATGCCTTAATGACATCACAGGTGCAGAGCCAGCACTGTGCCTGACTTAATGATGCTCAGTTGGAGTGCAGGTTGGAGTACAAAGGAGCAGATAGTTTTACGGGAATTAGCAGATAAAAATATGCAGCTGGCTGGGTAAGAAGGATGAAGATTTTTTTAAAAGAAGGAAAAAAAAAACCCAAATTGGTTTTTGTGGGTGAAAATTCCTGCAAAGAAGATGCAATGCTTGACCATAGGCTGCTTGGGACTTCAGTGTTGTGGAAAGACTGCACTGTTCCAGGTTCTGAGCCAATTTTTGGGCCAATCTTCAGTCTTTTTAGTGGCCATCTATATGCTCTTCTATATGTGCGTCCTAACAGCGCTATGACCCTTAGGTAAGTCTTTGGAACGGACACACGCATCTTCTACTAATCAAAAGGCCGAGAGTGACACTAGCTGGTGACCGAGGCCCACCACTGTCATGTCCTTGCTTTCCTGGGATGTGTCTACCGATGCATGTGAAAAGTGTCTTGATTTACTCTTCCCTTTTTTCTATTACTATAAAGCTTCTTAGAACAGTTACTATATCAGAACATGGTATTTGTTTAAAAAAAAAAAAAAAAGCAAACAAAGAACCAGAGACTCTATCCCAAGCCATGGTCATTCCTATTGGCTCCAGAAAGGTGACAGCCACGCTTTCTCACAGGCACTTTAAACAGGACTCGGCAGATTAGAAACAGGTGGTTTGGGTAGGATGACTAAAGATGCCACATGGGATGGGAAATGCAGCTTTGTGTTGGAGCAGCTAGCTTGCACAAGGCCCTTGGAGGCAGCAAACAAACAAACAAACAAACAAAAGTATTCAATATATAACCTTAGTTTGGCCCACTTAGGAAATCCTGGCAGGATTTACAGTATGGTGTGGTTTCTTTCTTTCTTCAACTTTAAAAATATTTATCTGTTCATTTATTTTTGCACGTGTGTACTTGCCACCTCCCCCGTGTGTGTGTGTGTGTGTGTGTGTGTGTGTGTGTCTGTGTGTGTGTGTGTGTCTGTGTGTATGTGTGTCTGTGTGTGAGTGTCCATGTCTGTCTCTCTCTTGCTCTGTGTATGTGTGTGTGTCTGTCTGTCTGTCCCTCTGTGTGTGTCTCTGTCTCTCTCTCTGTCTCTCTGTCTCTCTGTCTCTCTCTCTCTCTCTGTGTGTGTGTGTGTGTGTGTGTGTGTGTGTAAGTACAGAACCATGTGGAAGTCAGGGGACAAGTTGTGAAAATTGTTCCTCTCCTTCTGCCCTGTGTGTGCTAGAGAATTAAACCCAGGTCACCAGGCCTGGACTGCACGCATTTTTACACATGGAGCCATGTCCTAGCACTGTATGGTGTACAGCGAGTGTATAGACACCCGGATAGACTTTTATTATGAGATGCTAAACTGACAAAACAGTTTTTGTATCACTTTTCATCTGCACGGATGGCCCCTGCAGCCGGTCGCACTGTCTCAGGACATCTGGTGAGAAAAAAACTCTCCACCCTGCATGGCCTCTTGGTCCTGTTTGTTTGTTTGTTTGTTTACAGCTGAACCTTCCTCCCTCTGACTCCCACTCACCAGTCTAGCTTTGTTCCTGCAGCTGGCTTCTTTATCTGTTGACCACCCTGTTCTTTAGAAAGTGCCATAGGCTGTCCACTGACCACTCCCCTTTGCAGGCTGCAGGACTCCTGCTGTGGCCCTTGTTCCTACACACTCAGCTGTCCAGCAGTTTGATTCTAGTGCCTTTGCACAGAGCACAGTCCCCACACAGCCAAGCACATGACACCTGCTGTCAAGAGAACACACAGATATGACACTTTCTTCGATCACTCGTGTCATATTGAGCTTCGAGTATATGAAAACTCCTAAGCGTTCTCCAGTGGAAACATGTGGGTTTAGTTTTCTCAGATCCTAAGAATAAATAGGGGGGCGCTGGTAAGATGATTTAGCAGTTAAGTGCACTGGGTGCTCTTCCAAAGGTCCTGAGTTCAATTCCCAGCAACTGCATGGCAACTCACAACCATGTATAATGGGATCTGATGCCCTCTTCTAGCCTGCAAGTGTTCATGCAGACAGAACCTTTATATACGTTAAACAAATAAGCCATAAAATGCCCATTTAAAGAAAAGAATAAATAAGAATCAAGAACAAACGCTGCTTCTGGTACAGTTATTGTTAAACCCACATAGCGGTCCGTCCATTCACCTTACAACTTTCATTTAAAAATCTAAATAGTGTCTCGGTCTTCCAGAAAACTGTCTGTCATTCATTACTATCAGTTACATTCTTCAGCTTCCTGGCACTCCCAAACTTGATCAGGCTGCATTGTCACATGAGGGATAAAACATGGTCACGGGTAACACACCAGGGCAGGGAACAGATAGGGCCTGACCATTCCTACAGAACACAGACTTTGCTTGCTTCATCTCTACAACAGGCCCCTACAGTAGAGCTGGCACTGGAATGCTATGCTCTCCAGTAGCCTAGGGTGGAGCGTCCTGTTGCAAGGGATGCTGGCTGGCCTCCCTGGGTGCCACCACACTAAGGTGGCTTATCACTGTCCACTCAGCAGGTGGGCCCCTCCATGAGGTTGGGAGAGGGGAGGGGGTAGGGGGGTGGAGAAAGAGAGGGAGAGAGGGAGGGAGGGAGGGAGAGGCTGTTTATCATCTGGGTCTGCCAACTTGGAAGGCACAGCTAATAGAGTGAGCCTTGGCTCACATTCACTGCTGTGACAACCTTCTCCTCCACACACCAACCTCTCTACCTGTCTGGCTCACCATGACGGTGGCCAGGCACATCAAACCTGGCCCGGGAGAGATTGGGTATTGGAGTGCGTTCCACCGTGTTTACTTTGGGGACTGTCGTTGGATACAAGCCAGTTCAGTTTCAGAGGGGACCGGACCACCTTGCCTTACAAGGATGAGCTGAGCCTCAGTGGAGAGAATATATGTAGAGATTTTTGAAAGCTGTCCAATGCTCTGCAAAGATGAGTATATACAATAATTGAGTGTCTGTGGAGAATTATGAAGCGAGTCGGTGTCACTCAAAACTCCCCTTTAAAGCAGTTCATTGTATTCTAACCTAGTTATCCATTTCCTTATATGTTTTTTTCCCTCTAAAAGTCCCAATAAAAGTGGAACATCACGAATGTGTGTGGGGAGAGCATTAAACACAAATTAACTATCCCGTGTTCTTCAGTCACTTCCCAGGGAAGACACACACCTAATAAAATGCCCTGCCAGAGCTGGCACGCACACTGCTGCTAGCCTCAGCAGGCACTGACCTTGGCACCCTGACAAGGGCAACATTTCCAAATGGATGAACACTTCCTGAACAAAGTGTCCAGTGTACTAGGAATAAACAGGCTTTTCATCAACCAAGCCTGCGTGGTTTCTGGTTCCAACAACCTTCCCCACTGCTGGGGGGTCAGAAAGCAGGGGCACCAACAAAGCAGTGTCTCTTGGGCAACCTGCTGGTCTTGCTCATCCCTCCCAGAGGATTCTGGGACTGGACAGGCTTGTAAGGCCTCAGGCATCACTTGTCATGGCTGCATTTCTGCAAGAGTGGAAGCCGATAGATGCATTTCATTCCTTTAAGCTCTGGTAGGATCTGAGCAGGGGCATTTGCTCTCCCTGCATGACAAGAGCGAGGCTTGGGGACACAGGAGCAAGACTCTGTACTTACTTGCAGCCTCAAGTAGGGCATCATCAAACTCCGGCAATGCCAGTTTTTGAAGTGGACAGGTCGCTAAGCCAGTCCCGAGTAGAGCATGCGCGGGCTGTGATGGCAAGGTCCTTGAGATGAAATTCACTGGGGGGAGGGGGAGTGAAAAGGGACAATGGACTCCCAGAAATACTCCACACATGCAAAATCCAACTGGTAAAGCCAGTTCCCTCATCTAGGCCAAGGAGGCTGCAGCCAGCCAACTTAGCTTTTCTTTCTTTCTTTCTTTCTTTCTTTCTTTCTTTCTTTCTTTCTTTCTTTCTTTCTTTCTACAGCCCCAGCTTGCAAGGTTGAGTTGAGCAGTCTGTGTTCTGGAGACATAGGATAAATAGCCAAAGTTCCTGGCCTGCTTTTATTCTAGAAAAACAAACAGGCAAGTAGATAAAGAAATACTTACGTAGTGCTAGGTGCTGAGAGGCATGGGTGTAGGCACATGTGGGCAGTTTATACTGGAGGGTGCTTCACTGGGACCATTGGGTGCGGTATTCCAGACTGGAACACACAGCAACAAAGCAGATAGCGTCACAGGGATGGACAGAGGCCAGAAGAGATGCGAGATATCAGAGAGACGAGGAGTTTGTATTTAATTCCGAAGGGCTTTGGAAAACTGTGGATCAGGTGGATGATGTAGTGTGACGTCCGTCCTGGATCTTCCACTGAGAACAGCGCATGGCAGGAAAGCGTGTGAGCAGAGAGGCCTCAGAGCAAGGCACACACACTCTAAACAAGAGATGGTGGCGGCTGGGGATCTGGACATTCTGACAGTAAAATCTGTAGAATTTGTTCATGGACCAATGTGGGGAAAGTAGCCAGGTGGCGCATGCCTTCAATCCCAGCACTTGGAAGGCAGAGATGGATGGATTTTTTGTGAGTTCAAGGCCAGCCTGGTCTACGGAGTGAGTTTCAGGACAACCAGAACTGTTACATGGAGAAACTCTGTCTTGAGAAGCAAAAACAAAAAACAAACAAACCAAAAGCAAAAAGAAAGAAAGAAAGAAAGAAAGAAAGAAAGAAAGAAAAGAGAATGCTGGAACTTAAGAGCCAATGGTTCTTTGGCCTAACAAGCTAGAAGTTAGAGTTACTGTGAGAAGACCGTGCGTGAGGCAGGCCTACAGGGATCCGGATACGCAATGTTGGAGGTGTCCAAGACTCCTAATGGACGTGTCTAGGAGGCAGTGGGATGAAAAGAGTCTTGGGTTCAGGCTAAAGATAAACCCAGGAATATATGACTGTAGGGTGGATGAGTGAAGCCACCAGCAAGGTTGGTATTAGCAAGAAACAAGTAGCACTGGGGAAAAGACGCAAGGCCCGAGCCCTGGGCAGCAAAGGATGCAGAGTAAAGAACTAACGCGGAAGACAGAACACGTGGAGAACACTTCTAAGAAGGAACTGCTGGTCCGTGCTGCCAAACACTGCCGCCAGTCAGACTTGAAAAGAATTAAGAATTAACCATTGAATTTTGATATTCCTGGCCCTGGAATCCCACTAGAATCAAAGTGCCCATACAGCCCCCTTTAGATGACTCACTAGGACATGGCTTTAGTCCTGTGCCCAGGAAAGGAAAAGGGGTCGCTGGCCATGAAGTCGGTCTTTTCCCAAGGACTTTAGCCCAGGTGCTTTTAGGAACTAGAGAAAGAAATGAGAAGGTAGCAAAAGTAGGGACCAGGGAAGGAAACCTCACTCTACAGTGTTTCTTTCTGTGTGGTAGTGGAAATGACTCGGTGGAGAGGGAAAAGTGCCACAATGCACAGATAGAGGGGACAGCATGTCAGTGAGAGGCTGAGGTGGCAATCGGTAGCCGTTACCCGATGGCCATGTCTGGTCTTGGAGGCTAAGCAGGATTGGGCCTGGTTGGTACTTTCATGGGAGATTCAAGTGACGAATGGGCTCAGTGTTTCTCATGCTTCCCGAAGAGCGTCTCATTAAACCTTTTCCATTTGTGTCCCCTTCCATCCGAGAAACTTTTTATGTGACTCTAGAGACTTGTAGGCCTATAAATTATGTTTATAGTGCAAATATTTATGGATAATTAACCATAAAAATGGTTTTAAATTATATGTTTTATATAATGTATGTGTGTGTATGTGTGTGTGTGTGTGTGTATATATATATATATATATATATATATATATATATATATATATGATTTTTTTCAAGACAGGGTTTCTCTGTGTAGCCTTGGCTGTCCTGGACTTGCTTTGTAAACCAGGCTGGCCTTGAGCTAACATCGATCCTCCCGCCTCTGTCTCCTGAGTGATGGGATTAAAGGCATGCGCCACCACGTCTGGCTATAATTTTACCACTTATTCACTTATTACAGATTAAGGAAAATATGTGTTCTAATAAGTTGGATGTGCTTGTTTATTTTATTTTAAAATTGGTAAAGAATTAAATTTGGCTGAGAATTATACTTCAGGATAAAAAGCATCTTACATTGTTTTCAGAGTTGGAATGCATTTTGATTTTATAATGAACAATGCTGTGACTATCATTTCACTTAAACATTCGGTTTAGCCAGGTGGTGGTCGCACACACCTTCAATCCCAGCACTTGCAAGGCAAAGGCAGGCAGATCTCTAAGTTCCAGGCCAGCCTGCCTGGTCTAGGGAGCAAGCGCCAGCGTAGCCAGGGCTATACAAGGAAACGCTGTCTAAAAAAAAAAAAAAAGAAAGAAAGAAAGAAAGAAAGAGAGAAAGAAGAAAGAAAAAAAAAGAGAGATAAATGCCATACAAAATGGCAGAGCTATATTCAGGGCCATCTCAGAAATTACTAGAAATTCTGCCCCAATCCCAAGTCAAAGTGTGTTTAACAAAAATTTTTTTTTATCAAGCTTAAGTCAGCAACTCAAATAGCAACTTTTAATACAACATAACCCAAAGTCTGATACAATATAATCCAAAGATACACTGGTTTGATACTTAGATGCTGAGGAAGATGGTAGCAATTTATTTAAAGTCTTTGTTTACTGTAACTAAGCTATTACCTTCATGTAGGAGCAGAACTGCCCACACAATGTAAGCATTGCAATCCTAACAGACAATAGTCTCATATCTGAGCCAAGGTGTGTCCGGGCAGCATTTGTTGGCCACGCGTGATGTGAGGGCATGCAAGGGACAAAGTGTTCAAGCTTTGTGTTCAGAGCCAAGTCTGCATGACCTCATATGTCCCAAGATAGGTGACTGCTGCCAGAAACACCTGGAGTTTGTCACCTATTTGATTGTGAGTTAATGGTTGGTGCATGCTCAGAAATCTTTTACTGCCGCACATATGTTCTGACGCCTGCATACATTTACAAAACCGCATTGAGCAGTGGTTCGCAACCTCCCTAATGCTGCTGCCCTTTAACACAGTTCCTCACGTTGTGGTGACCCTCAATCATAAAGCTATTTTCGTCTCTACTTCAGAACTGTAATGTTGCTACTGTTACGAATTGTAACAGTAAATATCTGATATGCAGCATATCTGATAGGTGACCCCGTGAAAGGATCTTCGATACCCCTCCCCAAAAGAGTCGTGGCCCACAGGTTGAGAACCACTGCTGCGAAGGGTCATGCCCCACATAGGAAGTTGTGTCACTCTGTCTATTCAGAGTCTCTTGGAGAATAGTCCCCAGGCCCCACCTCCAGAGGTTCTGACTCAGTGGATCTAGAATGAGCTGAAGAACTTGACCTCTGTCTCCCAGGTGAAACTGGAGCCAATCGTCAGGATTCAGGGGCATTTTGGTCCCCGCTTGCTGAGGAAATCTGAGCTTTGGGGGTCACGTAGACACAGGTGGAGGACATGGTGGAGACACAGGAAGTCGAGGGCCCGCTGTTTCTTTCAGGATCTCAGTGCTGTGAGGAGCTAGGTCACCAGCCCAGAGCGACCACAGGGGAGGAGGAAGTGCTGAGGGTTTGAGGGTTTGAAGGTGAAGTCATTGTCTTGGAGAGTAGTGGGGGGAGCGGTGGCACAGAGACGGAGACACGAGAGCCAGATAAGCCCCAGAAGCAGAGGCCCACCTGCAGGTGGTGAAGCTGGTCTTCCGGTCAGCAGCTACGTTGGGGACAGGAGAGGGGACAGTGAGCAGGGTGGTGTCAGCCAGATCCAGGTCAGGTGCAAGGAAAGGAGGCAAGGGTCAAAGGGAGGCGACTGACCTGTGGGGTGATGGCGAAGGACCAGACGCGCAGAGGGCAGTGTGGAGCTGTGGCTATAGTAAGGGAAAACAAACGGTGGGAGATCCACCAGATGTGGGTCCCCATAAGGCAGGAGACTATGAGGGCCGGAAGGAGGCAACCCTGATAGGAGGGTCAGACTCTTGAAATTGAGAGTGTGGAGGGAACTCATGGCTACAGCGGCAGTACAAAGATAAAATGGCGCGAGAGAAGTAAACAGGGGAAGTGGGAGACTGAGGACCAGCAAGATGGTGTTTGTGGTGTTTGTGGATAACGTAATGACCAAGTATTATAATCAAGAGTACTGTTGAGCACTGGGGGCCCGAGGCTTTCCAATCCTCCTGGTAGAACCCAGTACTTTGAGGAAGGGGGGCGGGGCAAGTTCTGAAATGTAAACCCAGTGCCCTCAGCATCAGCATCCCTGGTGCCTGCAGGGGTCGGGCCGTGGTGGTAGATGTATAGCCCTCTCCGTGACAGCAGTTTTATCCAGTCAGGATGGAGCAAGTGCAGTACATGACAGCTAGAGGCCATCCCCAAAGCACAGCAGCACTGACTGAAGCCTTAGCTGTGTGGGAGCCACCCAGAATTCTCCCCAGAACTGTAGAGCAAGTTCCTGCCTGTCAGGTGAGCTGCATCCTTGAAGCAGGGCAGAGCCAACTTCAAGAATGCAAGGCCCCCAAACTGGCTCTTCTCAAACTCAGCCGTTGTTGGCACTCCTGCTGGGGAGTGGGGTGGGTGGGCAGTACTTGGACCGCTCAGAACGAAGTCCCGTCTGAGCACATGATAACAGAGCAGGAGAGAGCAAGGAAAAGTAAGACGCAAAGTGGACCACGGCTAACCCTGAGGATGGGGCTGTGCATGATTCTCCCCTCCCCCACTCCATCCCATTTTCTTACCTTAACTTTCTAAAGTTTCTGGAATTAGGATGGGATATTAACGTGCATATACTAAAAATATGTGTGTATAGCCAGGTGAGGTGGAGGATGCTTGTAATCCCAGCACTCAGGGAAACAGAGGCAGATGGATCTCTGTGAGTTTGAGGCTAGTCTGGTCAACAAAGCGAGTCCAGGGCAGCCAAGGTTACACAGGGAAACCCTGCTTTGACATATACATACATACATATTTATATGTATGTATAGATATTAAGATAATATGTATATATTAAAAACCTCATTAGTCACTTTGCTGTTTATAAAAAGGGGGGGCATAACATCCTCAGAGGACCATTGAGGGCAGTAACTGTGACTCCCTGTACATAGTGGGAGCCTGGAGAGCTTAGCAGAGGTAAGTATGAGAAAGCAGGGCACCTCTGCATCAGCACTGCCTGATTGTAGGAGCCTTGTATCCCATTTATGGGTGGCCAGAGCCCCCAAACCACAAGAGAATTAAAGACAGGATGGAGGGGCAAGGAGGGAGGGAGAGAGAGAGAGAGAGACCTGTCCCTGACCTAGATTGTGTTGGCTAAAGGAGTCCTTGTGTCTTTATTACCTGCCTACTTAAAGGTAGGGAGCTATGGTCCCAGCCAGCTCCCCCAGTGCCTGCCTAAAGATGGGGTGTTAAGTGCCAGGGCAGAGCTACAAATGTCTCATTTACTGTGACCTGAGGTTTCAGGTCTAGGGCCATGGATCTAGGACAGGCCACACACAGGACTGTAACATAAATAGAATGTATCTTTGGACACCTCCCTCCAAGGGGAAGCTTTTGACCAGGGCACCTGGCCTTCTAGAGCTCTGTGAGGTAACTCTATCCTGAGTATCTGTTTCTGCCGAACACCGCTGGGTGGGTACTCTGCCCGAGGGCTTCATTCAACATCCGGTGTGGGAGTAACTAAGGGCGTCCTCATTTTCCCCGACTCAAGCCCTGTCTTCATCCAGGCCTTTCTGGAAAGACACCACCCTATCCAAATAGGCAACATGCAGATGAAAGAAACATTAGTTGGCCTCTAGCATAGAGATAGAGGAGAATTCATTGTTGTTGTTGTTGTTGTTGTTGTTGTTGTTGTGATGATGATGATGATGATGATGATGATCTGTAAGGTTCAGAGAATGATCTAGGATGGCCATACATTTGGCTTTGAATACATGAATTTATTAAGGATACAGCAAGCCAAAATAAAAGAAAAATAGCAAGAGATAGATAGATAGATTGATAGATAGATACATGGCAAAACTTCATCAAACCAGGTGCCTAAAACATCCCACAGAAATCAACTGGGGAGCCCCATTGGGGAACTTAGCTAGAGCTCCCTCTGGGCACAAGTCCTGAGCAGAGCCACCTCAGGTGTGGCTTCCCAATAAAAGGACAGGGACCAGGGACAGACGGGGAGCTCAGTGTTGGATCAGGTACCCACAACACCCAGCAGAAACTGAAGTCAAGGCCATCAGCGGGAGTTCCCAGCTGAGACTTCTGTCCTTGCTGAGCTTCCTCGGCTCCTCTTTCTCACGGCAGGGACATTTTTATATGTGGGACAAACAATAGAAACCTCGGCTGGGAAGTGGTCGGCCTCCTGGCTGTTCTCAGGGGCACGGTGTTCTCACTTTGGAACTGTTTGGCTCTTTCTCCGTACTGTCCTAGAGTTACGGCCCATGCCCAGACACAAAACCTTGGAGGGCCCAGAAGCAAACACACCTGGGGCTGTCCAGTGGAACAATCTGCTGCCAGAGCCAGCCTCTCAGCCAGCTCAAGCCACATGACAATGTCCCCCATGTAACGTACCTCACATGTGTATGCTGACTGCACGCGGCATGGGTTTTGTGATGGCTTTTTCATGCATACACAAAATGTATTTCATCATAGTCGCCCCCCGACTCCCTCCTATTTCCTCCCTACTTCCGTTGAACCTAGCCCCCAGAACCTTTTCCACCTGGTCTCTCTTCTGATTTCACTTTTCTTTCTTTCTCTTTTATTTCTTTTCTTTCTTTCTCTTTTTAAATTTATTTATTTATTTATTTATTTATTTATTTATTTATTTATTTATTGCCCAGTGAATTTTGTTAGGGTGTAGGGGGCAGGGTTATTTACAGGAAAATCTCTCTCCCTCCCCCTAGAGACCACTAAGTATACCTATAGGTATTCAGAGAGGGGTGACCTATTTGGAGAGTCAGCAAGCAGTCCGCCTAAAATAATATTTACTTATATTTAAATACGTCTCTTTAACACGAGTGTGGACTTCCTGGAAGACTGAACTACTGTGGAGTCTTTTATGAGCAACGAAGCATTTTAAAATAAAGAGGAGGGAAAAAAGAAAAGAAGGAAATAGTGCAACAGGGACTTGCTCTTAGCACACACATGCCCTTCACTTCCTCCTCTCCGTTGTTACGTGTGGAGGGTGAGATGAGTTAGTTTGACGAGGCTAGGCCTTTATTCCTACCTCCTAAACACTGTTTGTTTAGAGCAGCCCTTCTCAGGAGCACGTGAGGCCCTTTTAGGTGGTCCTTGAAGCCACAACAGGTTTTTCTGCTTTACCACCTCAGTGAGTATTTTAATGACCACGTGATGTGTGACAGCACTGACTACATCAGAAAGGCTTCTGTGACCTCAAACCTTGTGAAATGCTTGTGGACTTGTAGACAATTCAGTGTCTTTTAGCATTTCAAAGGCCTGTGTTCTGTAGGGGGGTGAGGTGGGGGAAACTAGTTTAACTTAGTGAGACACACCATTGCAAATTTGTTGGAGCGTAGAGTTTATTTTTGTTTTGCTCTGATTGGTCCAACACCTGTTGCAACCCTGTCTGGCATCTGCTCACCCAGAAGTTAGTCATACCGCTGAAGCCGGGATTCCTCCGGCTGAGGAGTTTCTTGGAGATTGCGCGTGCGCAGAGTTGATGAGAACGAAAGCATCAGTCCAGGACACAGCCCGGTCACAGGGCTCAGAATCCGCCTCTGCTACTCACCACGGGACGGCGGGTGATAACATCTCGGTGTTATGTTCTTCACGCATGCGTGGGCGGGCTCAGCGCGGGGTTTGTAAACTGTAAGTGCTGTGGGAGAAGAAAAAACTTTAATCTTCCTGTGCCACGTGTGATCTTCTAGGGTCAGGACCCAAAGGGAGGCTGCAGACCAGCATGGTGACCCAAGGCAGGTCCTCAATCTGTCACAGACTTCAGTTCACCTGCACGCGCGTCCCTGACACGGCTATGGCGAGCTCTGCGGCCTTTTCTGGTGCTGATGTTCTGTGACCGAGCACACTGGTTAGGAGGATGAGTGCATGCTGCAGGGAGGAGGCCATTTTCAGAATAGAATGATTGCCCACAACTGACTGGCTGAGCAGGGTGTAGCTCAGTGGTTAGAGCCCTCCCCTAGCACCCCTGACTGATGCTAGCATCTGCAGTACAAATGAACAAACTGGCTTCCTGAAGGCAAGGGCTGGCTACAGAGAGGAGCAAGCTCCTGTAAAAGACCTTCTAATGAGATCTGTCCCTCACTCAGCCTTAGAGGTACCACGTGGACCTTTACCCTGTACACATACACCCCCAAGCAGTTGCTTCTGCCCGGGTCCCTGCACAGTGACTCACCACCGTTGGGTATGAAGAGACTTCAGGTTGGAAACACCTGCAGCGCAGGCCCAAGAGAGCGGCCTGAGTCACTGCCCACCTGGTGGCTTTCTAGGGCATGCCCAGTCCTCCAAACTGAAACATTTGAGCCAGTAAGGAGAGGGGGGCTCCGGAGCCTCGGGGACTTAACAGGAGGTAAACAAAAGGCCGTGTATCTTGGAAGAATGGGACGTTGGAAGATTCTTGAGGGCCCTATCAACAGTATAAAAGCGGCAAAATAGTTTCTGGGACTGCAGGCTCTGACCAGCCAAACCAGGGAGAGAAAGGGGGAAAAAAAATTCACCGCTGAGCTGCCTGCCAACTGCATGGGCTCAGGGGCGCTGTGTCCTAGCATCATTACATAGGGTGGGCTTTCTAGTGACACCAGTGCTTTCAGGTGATCCTTGCTCCTTGTAAGTAGCCCCTCACTAACTCCTGTTAGTGACCTCGATAAAAACTCATGGGCTCATCAGGGAAATACACATCAAAACTCTGCTGAGACTCTACCTTACACTTGTCAGAATGACAAGAAACAACACTACCAAGTGACAGCTCCTGCTGGCAAAGATGTGGCATGAGGGGAGCCTTCGTTTTTCCATTGCTGACGGGAGAGCAAACTTGTACCTCCACCATGGAAGTCAGTATGGGGCCTCCTCAGAAAGATGGGAATCAATCTACCTCAAGACACAGATGTAGCACTCTCGGGCATATGCCCAACGGATGCTTCATCCTACCACAGGGACACTTGCTCAACCATGTGCATGGCTGCTCTATTCGTAATAGTCAGACATTGGAAACAACCTAGATGTCCCTCAGTAGCAGAATAAATAAAGAAAATGTGGTATATTTTGTAAAAAAAAAAAAAATGACATCATGAAATTTGTAGGCAAATGAATGGAACTAGGGGGAAAAATCATCTTGAGTGAGACCCAGAAAGATAAATATGTTTTTGCTTATGTCTGGATATTAGCCATCATATAAATGATAATCAAGCTTTAATCTGTAGATCCAGAGAGGATAGGCTGAGAGGAAGGGACTGGGTGTGGGGGATACATGGGTCTCCTTGGGAGGGAGAAAAAGAATAGATCTTACGGGTGGAATGGTGGCGGGGACAATCAGGTGGATTGGAAGACCAGGAGGACCCAGTGGGAGGGGGAGGGAGGGGCATTGGATTGAGGGTGGGAATGAGGGAGAGACAGCTACAAGTGAGGGGCATCTGAGGGGCGGTGTGGAAACCTAGCACAGTAGTGAAATGTAGCGGTAAAATGACTCCTAATGGCATTCTGCTGTACTCAGAGACCAATGCCTTATTCAGCCATCATCAAAGAGGCTTCCTCCTGCAGCAGATGGGAAAACATGCTGAGACCCAGAGGTCAGACATTACAGAGAGAGAGAGGGGGGGGGGGAGGGAGGGAGAGAAACAGACAGACAGACAGACAGAGACAGAGACACAGAGGCAGAGACCTTGGAACACACATCTCTGAATGGGATGTCTCCATCAAACTCCTCCCCTCAGAGCTCAGGGAACCCATGAAAGAGGAAGCAGAAGAAGCAGGGGAGACAGAGGAAAGACACCAGGAGAACAAGACATCTGAAACAGCTGAGCAAAGCTCTTATGGACTCGCAGAGACAGACGCAGCAAGCGCTGGGCCTACAGGGCTCTGCACCAGGTCTGCTGCACACACATACACACTATGGCTTTAGCTTGGCACTCTTATGGGACCCCTGAACAAGGGAACGAGTGGCTCTCTGATTCTTGTGCCTGCTCTTGGGCTCTCTTATCTCTCTGTTGGCTTGTCCAATTTCAATGTGATGGGTTTTGTTGTAACTTTTGTTTTGTTTTGTTGGGTTTTTTGTTTGTCTTTGTTTTTTTTTTTTCCTCTGTGTAGCCTTGGCTGTCCTGGACTTGCTCTGTAGACCAGTCTGGCCCTAAACTCACAATGATCCACCTGCCTCTGCCTCCCTGAGTGCTTGGGATTACAGGCGTGGGCCACCATACCCGGCTTTGTTGTAACTTTTTGTATTTTCCTTTGTTGTGTGTTGTTATCTCTTAGAAGCCTGTTCTTCCCTAATGAGAGACAGAAAGGGAGGGGATGGGAGAGGAGGTGGGGGAAACTGAGAGGAGCGGAGGGAAGGGAATTTTGTTCAGATTATATTGTATGAGAAAAGACTCCAATATAAGAGGGAAACAAAGAAAAAGAAACAACACAAAATTGAATGAGAAAAAGAAAAGATAAAAAGTTCTAAATTCGAGCTGGAGAGATGGCTCAGAGGTTAAGAACACTGCCTGCTCTTCCAAAGTTCCTGAGTTCAAGTCCCAGCAACCACACGGTGGCTCACAACCATCTGTAATAAGATCCGGTACCCTCTTCTGGCATGCAGGCATACATGCAGGCAGAATACTGTATAAATAATAAATAAATCTTAAAAAAAATTTTTTTCCAAATTCAAGAAATCTCAGCCAGGTAGTGGTGGCGCACACCTTTAACCCCAGCACTCAGGAGGCAGAGGCAGGTGAAGTTCTAAGTTTGAGGCCAGCCTGGTCTGCAGAGTGAATTTTAGGACAGCCAGGACTACACAAAGAAACCCTGGGGGTGAGGTGGGAAGGGTGGGAAGGCCAGTTATTCTACTTTGGATGCACATCTAAGCAAGCCCTTACTACCCAGCATATGTGGATCAAACAGTTAGGATGACTAACATCTCAGGTGGCCACAAAGATACCAGCTACTGAGAGATATATGCCTTCCATGTTTCCAAGACGTTTGTGCCCTATGCTATTTTTCCCTTCTTGCTCTATGCTCCTCTGTGTTTGACAGTAAATACTTAACAAACAACTTTGCTTATGGTGTTAAATAAATGTTAGTAAAATTAAAATGATATTGGGAAAAAAAATAAAAGCAAAACTCTTTGGCTCACCAGAGTGGACCTTGGTGCAGTCGTTACTTTGGTCACTTTGTCCGTCTGGAGCTCTCTTCCTGAATGTTTGGTCTTAGTTGTGCTTGAGCAATGAAGTTGCAACTCAGTTGCCAGCTGCTGGAGAACTGGGAGACGAGGGACAGAAGCCACGCTTTGGCAGGTCACCACTTCGCAAACGGAGAGGACTTGCTTCCCTAAACAGCTTTTAAGGAAGAAATCAATTGGCTTGGGACATCACCTCCCTTGGGGAATTTAAGTTTGGGGGCACTAAAGAGAGTCTTGTTTAACTCCAAGGAGACTGGCTTGAGGGTGTGTCGTTGGGAAAAAGCTTCTGAGGACACAGATTTCTGAGTGTTCCATCCCATCATTTACTAAGGCCGGTGAGTTGTGACTCAGCCACCCTCTTCCTAAGGTGGCCTTTCAGTAAGGAATAGTTTTGGGTCACTGGAGCAGAAAACGGACACATAACTGGAGCCAGTGAGATGGCTCAGGAGGTAAAATTGCTTGCCCACCAAGCCTGGCAAGCTGAGTTCCGTCCCAAGGATCAAGTTGTCCTCTGACCTCCACATGTGTGTCCTGAGAAAGGCTGGCATAGGTCGTCACTGACACTGGTTTGATTCTTGCTAGGTGGTGGTGGCACCCACCTTTAATCCCAGCACTTTGGAGGCAGAGGCAGGCAGGTCTCTGAGTTCGAGGCCAGCCTGGTCTACCGAGTGAATTCTAGGACAGCCAGGGCTACACAGATCCTGTCTTAAAAACAAAACAAGCCAGGCGGTGGTGGCGCACGTCTTTAATCCCAGCACTCGGGAGGCAGAGGCAGGTGGATTGCTGTGAGTTCGAGGCCAGCCTGGTCTACAAAGTGAGTGTAGGACTGCCAGGACTACAAGAGAAACCCTGTCTCAAAAAATAAAAAATAAAAATAAAAATAAAATAAAATAAACAAAACGGGGGCATTCATGAGACCCAGGTCTTTTCCTTAGCTGGGTAGACTGGTGGGTCCCTCTCTGCAAGGCTCAACTCTTCAGGATCAACCATAAGAATCCACAAAGAAGCTGGGCCAATGGCTCACACTTGAAATCTCAGCACTCAGGGAGGCAGAGGCAGGCAGATCTCTATGAGTTCAAGACCAGCCTGGCCGACAAAGCAAGTCCAGGGCAGCCAAAGATGCACAGAAAAACCTTGTCTCGAAAGACCCAAAACCAAACCAAACAAAAAGCATTTGCTGAATAAGCAAATCCCCAGCACCCATGACAAAGCCAGGGTAAGTTGTGTGTAAGCCCAGTGTGCTATGGGGGAGATGGGAGGGGAAAAAAAAATCCTGGAGAGTCAGAGGCCTGGTGTACACAGTGGAAAAACAACCCGAGACCCTATCTTAAACAAGGTTAAAAGCTGGGACTAATGTCTGAGGTTGTGAAATGTGGACACACACACACACACACACACACACACACACACACACACACACACACACACACGGAGGGACAGGGAGGGAAGGACAGAAGGAAGCTAATTGGTTCTTCTCTCTGGCTGCCCCTAATGCAGAGGGTGAGAGAGTGGAGAAAGCGGGATGTGGTTTAAATGGCGCGATCGGAGGGAGGGGGGGGCTGCTGAAAATGCACAAAGGTGTGAGCCATCCTGCAGCTGCTCCCCTTGGCATTTTATTGTGGCTTTAAATCTGTGAACATATGGTAGCAGCGGGAAGCATGGGATAGCAGTTGGAGACATGTAGATGGGGGGGGTGGCAGGCACTCTTATACCACCCCCCCATCTTGCTTCTTGGCAAAATGCTGGCCCTTTGTGCTCCCAAGTCTGAAGAAAGTCCAAGACAACCAACATGCCCCCTTTGTACATCCTGCCCCCCCCATCCACTAGGGCAAGAGTTTCCCTCTCTTGCAGGACATGAAGGTCTTGGTTGTCGACCATGGATTTTAAAGCACTGTGCCCTTCTGTGACTCTTGTAGAGCCTGGTTAAGTTCCGATCTTTGTTTTACGTGGCTGACGAAGTGCTGGAAACATTGGGAAGGCAGTTGGGGCTCTGTGATGATACTTGGGATTTTAACAGAAGCATCCTCCTCCTCCTCCTCCTCCTCCTCCTCCTCTTCCTCCTCCTCCTCCTCCTTCTCCACTATCTATGGCTGTGATAAGCACCATGACCAAAAGCAACTTGGGAGGAAAGGGTTTTTATTTCCGCTCACAGCGTATGGCCCATCATGAAGGGCAGCCAGGGAAGGGACCCGAGGCAGGAATCTGGAGGCAGGAACTGAAGCACGAGCTGCTCACTGGCTCACTCGGCCCCCTTCCTTCTACAACCCAGGACCACCCGCCCAGGGATGACACTTCCCATAGTGCACTGGGCTCTGCTCTATCAATCATAAAATGTTCCACAGAGGTGCCACAAGCCAATCTGATGGAGGCCGTTTCTCTTCCCTGATGACTCTAGCTAGTGTCAGCTTCTCTTTCCAGTAGCTGTGTCCTCTGTGTGGCTGAGCCGTGCCCCCTCCTGCCTGTGGTGATCCATCCAAAAAGCCCCCATCCCTGTTTCTTTCTTTTCTTTTTTTCTCCAGACATGGTTTCTCTGTGTAGACTGACTGTCTTGACTGTCCTAGACTCACTTTGTAGACCAGGCAGGCCTTGAACTCACATCGATCTGCCTGCCTCTGCCTCCCGAGTGCTAGGATTAAAGGTGTGCGCCACCGCGCCTGGCCTATCCCTGTTTCTTTAGGACTGTATGGCCATGGCACTCCTGTCTCTCCAGGCTGTGGTTGGTGTCTCAGCCTCCCCTTCCATCCTTGCTCTCTCTTGATCAAACTGTAAGCTTCTGATGTTCAGCTCTACGTCACTGTCATTGTCATTGTCAAGTGTCTCCTGCCTAGCTCAGCAGGGGACAAGCTATGTCTCTATATCATATGCATTTGGTTTTTATTATGTCTACTAGCAGACACTACGTCTTCTATCAGGGGATAAGGCCACTGGCTTCCTCTTTCCAAGGCCTCTTCCTCCTGTCCAAGTCATTTGGGCACCAGGAATGCTAGGGACCTAGAAGGTCAGATTCATGGGTCCACCCCCCCTTCCCCCTTGTGCTCCCCCTGCTCTCCCAAGTGCCTGCCTTCTCACACCAGAAGTTCTCACAGAGGGACCAGTCCAGGCAGCCTCAGCTTGCCCAAGCAGATCTCCTGAAAGCTCCCTGCAGAGTGAGCGGGTTTCCTAGCTGATGTCCGCTATCGCTTTCTGTCTTGGAAACGCAGCCCCAGTGGGATCCTAGCTGGTATGTTTTCAGGCAAGTGACTATTTCTCCACCTCTCTTGTAAGAAGAGAAGATGAGAGTGGAGATTACTGGCTAGGACGTCTAGGCAACTGCTGTCATCCCTTCTGTCCTCGTTGCTTTCCGGTGTTGTCAATGTGGAGCTGTCACAGGTATACTGAGACTATGAAGCAAAGACTTTAAGATTTTGGGGGTTTTTCTTTGTATGTGTGTATGTGTGTGTATGTGTGTGTGTATGTATGTATGTATGTATGTATGTATGTATGTATGTATGTATGTATGTATAAGCAGGGTCTCTGTCTATGGAGCCCTGGCTGTCCTAAAACTTGCCCTGTAGACCAGGCTGGCCTCAAACTCACTAAGACCCGCCTGCCACTGCCTCCTGAGTGCTGGGATTAAAGGTGTGTGCCACCACTATCCAGCTCCCCTTTTTAAAAAATTCTTGTGTCCTTCCTACAGGGAGCATCTCATACAAGATAGGGAACGGGCCCCGGTGCATCCTTAACGCACCTGTGCTTGACAGGTGTCGAGAGAAGACAGGTGAAGACAGGGTGTGGACAGGGTGGTTGAAGGGGTCCGCTTGGAGTCTGTTGCTGCCTTCTGCACTAGGCTGGCGGAGTTGTTTCCTTTCTGCCACAACCCATAACAACAATCAGTTTTTTGTTTTGTTTTGTTTTGTTTTGTTTTGCATGTGGAAGAAACTAGTAGGCCTGACCTACCCCACCCCACCCCACCCCACCCCAGGACCTCAAACAGGCTTGCCCAGCCCCCATGGGTAGTCTGTCCAGTCTGCCTCAGAGGAGCTACGGACTTCCAGAAAGACAGAGGGACACACGGGTTAACTGCAAACTCAAGCACAGGAAGGGAAGTTGAAAACCAATGGTTCATACCTCCCCTACCCCTCCCCAGGGACACCAGAAGCTTCAGGAGCCAGGCATGTCTGCCTGGAGCAGGAGACAGTGGGGGAGTCCCAGAGAAGCAGGCTTGAAGCTTAGAATGATCTAGAAAAGCGACAGAAACCACTGCTTTTGTGTGTACGCCTGCTTGTCGATTTCTGGGACTCGTCCCCACCCTTGTTAGTGAGAAATGTAGCCTAGTCTTTGCTCACCATTTCCCCAGGGGCCACAGAGTGGCTTCCTAGCCTGATGGCCCCCAGATGACCCCGTCCATAGCTCTCTTGCCTCCTCGGTCACTTTGTATGGCACCTTGCCCAGCCATGGCCATCTACAGAGCTCACACACAGAACCCAAGGAAGACTGACTACCACACAGGACACTAGGGAGGAGGCTCAGTGGCGGTCACACCCCTAAGGTTGCCATAGGAACTATAGGAGGTGTCTCACCTAGTACCTGCTCCCGATCACAGGCACTGGGCTAGCCAACAGGTGGCCAAGTTCATTCTCTGTGACCCCTTGGCCATACTCATGACTCACTGGACTGAGAGTGTCCACCCAGAACCAATTGGGTGAGGCCATGATAGGAAAGTCTGGGCTCCTGGCCTCAAGAGAGGACAGGGAACCTCAGGAGCTTTGCCACAGCCATGCTGGACCTTGCAAGGCAACACCAGGACGGAAGTGTGCGAGGGGAGTTGATTAACTTTTAGACCTACCCTCATGTGCTTTTTTGGTTTCTAGGGCAACCCAAGCCTTCTCCCCCCTGTGCCCCCCCACCTTCATGCCCCCCCCACCTTGGTGCCCTCCCCCACACTCCAGTTTATTCTGCTTCCAGAAAAGCTCCTACTAAGGCCGTGAGTCACAGTTTCCTGGACACACCCCCTTCCTTATCTTGTTTGCATTTTTCTTCTCACGCTATTCCAAAGACAGAGCATCCTCTGCGTGTGATATGGCAGAGGAGGCCCAGGTCATAACCCTCTCAAGGTCTCCAGGCAGAAGGGCAGGTCACTGACCAGGACCCAGAATGGCCTCTCCCCCACCACACCCCTTAACTGCAAAGGAGTGTTTCTGAGGTAGCTGGGGCTGTTTGTTTTGTTTTGCTTGGCTTTGCTTTTAATTGCACTGAGGCCTTTCATAACCCAGCCATGACCCAAGTTACCGAAGATTCTGGATGTTTAACTGTCGCCAAAGAGCAAACTGAGAGGTCAAGTTCGTTGCCAGAGAAAAGTGGGGACATGGGCTCTCGCAGGCATGCAAAGTGAAAGCCAGCTTTATTAAGAATGACTGGGGAGGAGGGGTATCAGTGGCGCACGCCTTTAATCCCTCAGGGATTAAAGCACTCAGGGATGCAGAGGCAGGTGGATCTCTGTGAGTTCAAGGCCAGCCTGGTCTACAAAGTGCGTCCAGGACAGCCAGGGCTACATAGAGAAACAATGTCTTGAAAAACCAAAATAAATAAATAAATAAAACAAATAAAAATAGGTAAATAGGAGCAAATGAGAAATTGGGGGAAAGAGAGGAATTAAGGAGTGATCAAAGAACCCGCTGAAGGTTGGAGGAGTTCCCCAGGGAGGACAGGCCTTTCCTTTTCCTTTATCTGTGAGTTTTACAGGGAAACTGAACAAAAGCTGGTGTGTCCTCTTTTGCGACTGCTTAATTTTCTGTTTATCATGCGCCAAGCCAAAGAGCCCGCATGTGCTATGCATTCCCTGCCAGGGAGAAGATAGTGCGTTTCTCGTAGCCTGTCCACCCAGCTCAGGGTAGTTAAAGCCCCTCGGGCATCTCTAAACTCAGCTTTGACTTTGGTAGCTACCTGTTAAGTCACTGGCCAGCTTTACTACCCTCGGACCGGTAACTGTCTCGTGAGCAGTCAATTACCAGCAGCTGCCTCTGTCCTTGGATTTACGCGATCAGCTTTACCACAGCAGACAGTTCCATCACAGCCACCAAAGCTGCAGTTTCTCTTGGTGACCTGGTACTTAGCTCCTTGTCTGTAGGAGTCTCGGTGGAGGGGTGACCTGCCTGGTCTCCGAAGCTTCCCCTCACGGGTAAGTCTGTCACAGTGAGCCTCACTGGAAGCAAGGCTACGTGAAGGGGCACGGCACCTTAGATCTGCTTCTCGCGAGCTTTCAGGGGTCCCAGAGCCCCGTCTTCGCTCTTGCCTGCCTAGTTTGGTTATCTCATATTCAGCTCAAGGCCTCTTAGTCACCTTCCTCTTCCTCAGTATCTCACATTCTGCTGTTTTAACCCTTCACTTTCCTTTAAACTCCAGTCTCTCCTCACTGCAGCATATGTGAGCAACGTGCAGTTTTCACCACGGGCCCCTTCCGCCCGCTACCTCCAGAGAGCTGTCTCTTGCCTCACTTACAGGGAAAGAGGCTCCGGCACCAAAGAACAACCCTGAGATTCACACATCCCCAGGCGTGGCTGTGGATTGTCAGGGGCCTCAGGAGCGTCCCCTTATTGTCCATGCCACAACCCCCAGTACCCTGACTTTGTAAAGAAAGTGCACTGTGGCTGGAGAAATGGCTCAGAGGTTAAGAGCACAGTCTGCTCTTCCAGAGGTCCTGAGTTCAATTCCCAGCAACCACATGGTGGGCCATCCATAATGAGATCTGGTGCCCTCTTCTGGCCTGCAGGTGTACATGCAGGTAGAACGCTATATACATAATAAATAAATTTTTTTAAAAGGTGCACTGTGACTTCCTACTGGAGAATTGCTTCCTTACAGAGATATAGGAAGCTGTACTATTGCTGTACTATTTAGTATTTATCATGCTGTATTTTTTTTCTCTCTCTCTCTCTGTCCTGGGCACGAGTGATAATGGCTGAGAGGTGTGACACTTACCCTCCATCTTGCCTAGTCATCCCTCTGATCATATCTCTCTCTCTCTCTCTCTCTCTCTCTCTCTCTGTTTTTTTTTTCCAAGACAGGGTTTCTCTGTATAGCCCTGGCTGTCCTGGACTTTGTAGACCAGGCTGGCCTCGAACTCAGAGACCTGCCTGCTTCTGCCTCCCTGAGTGCTGGGATTACTGGAGTGCACCACAACGGCTGCCTCCCTCTGATGATTTCCTCACAAGTGAATTAACTTGGAAACTGCAACCTCTTTTTTTTCCCCCTCTGATGTGTATGAACTCTAATACACTTTCTCTCTCTCTCTCTCTCTCTCTCTCTCTCTCTCTCTCTCTCTCTCTCTCCACATCATACATACACTTGTGCACGGATACCTTTTTTGGGAGGAGGAGTTTCAAGACAGGGTTTTCCTGTGTGGCCCTGGCTGTCCTGGAACTTACTCCATAGACCAAGCAGGCCTCAAACTCAGAGATTTACCGGCCTCTGCCTCCCAAGCGCCGAGATTAAAGGTATGCGCCTCCACAAAAGCCATGGACACCATTTTTAATCAATGAGGCATTGGCTCAGATTTCACACTAGAAGCAGAATATGCTTCTTCAACATGCATGAGACTCCGGGCTCATACAACGCACAATTCATCCATCTAAAATGCTCAGTTCATTATTTTTGACATATTAAATGTAATTTTTCATTGTTACACAGAGCTTTGTATATAAATATGGTGATGTGAAACTAAGCTCAGTGGCTGTGATCACACTCACAGCGTACTTCTCGGGGCAGTGGCTGCTCTTCTCTTTCTCGTCCTTCCTCCCTGCAGGAGAAGAAAAAGCCCATCTCTCCTCCAGCCCTGCCTTTCCTTTACATGCAAACTGTATGTAATGCTTGACTTCCTCTGCTTAACCACCAAAGGCCCCGACTTGAGGTTGACTTGCTCTGTGTGCCTGTCTGCTGCCAAGTTCCTATGACATAAGTCCCAGCTTGGAGGCTGTTCCCAGAGTGCTAAGCTCCCTGCCTTCGAGAGCCAGGCTGTGGATCTTCAGTGTGAGGCCCTGTATTTTCCAGTCATCAGTGAAGGCCAGTTAGACACATGGTAGGGTCCTCCAAAAAGCTCTTCTAACCGGATGCTAGACTTTGAATGTTTGCTTCCCTCTTTTCACCTCGGTCCGTGCTTGTCCTAACTGGTATGAAAAGCACCTTCTGGAAATTCAATCTGCTTAAGTGCTAACATGAGCACTGTATTTTGGTGTTCTCCTTCATGACCGGTTGGGGAGGTGACTCCTGAGTAAGTAGTGTCACAGTCTTACTTCTGCGGTCCAGGGGTACAGGAGAACTTTCTGGGAATCCTCATAGAAAAGGAAGAAAGGTAAGCAGCCTTCCGGAAGTGAGAGCGCTGTTTGTAGGCGGAGCCTTAGGTGTCTGCACTGCACAGGCAGGAGCTTTTCTGGAAGGTTCCTGGGAAGTGCTATCTGCAATGCCACCCAAGCCATCCTTTGGAGCTGTCCTTACTGCCATTGGCCATGAATGTGGATGGTCAACAGGCAAGACACCTCATGAGGTATCCCAGAGGATAATGTACAAGGCTGGCCTCCCTCCAAAAGAAAGGGCAAATTCTCCTGTTTGTATATGACTTTTTCCTAATCCTGAGTGACAACATCCTATCACTAGGTGTCTATTTTTTTTTCTGCCTTTCAAAAAGAAGGCGACTAATGGGGTTGATTTAACACACATCTGCACCCGGCAGTTATTCTAGTACTTTTATTCCCTTTAAAATATCACCTGCCAACACTTGGACTACGTACGGGTATGCACATTAGACTTAATAAGTGAAGAACGGAGATGTCTTTGCTCTTGAAAAGAATCATATTCATAAGGTTAACAAGATTTATATATTACATTAGGGAGCTGGGGCTAGAACCCAAGACTTGTAAATGTGATATCAGGCAACAGATTCTCTGATGTTGTTTGGGTTGGTGGTTGTTTGTTTGTTTGTTTAAGAGAAACCCACTTTGTAGCCAAGGCTGGGTGGAAACTTAACTCTATAGCCCAAGTTGATATTAAACTCAAGGCAATTCTCTTGCCTCGGCGACTCAAATGCTGGGATTACACATGTGTGCTGCTATTCCTGGCTAAGGTAAAAACTTTCATCAAGGTTTAGTTATATTGAAAAAAAAATCTCCACAAAATCAAGACATCCTGACTTTCAGTGAGGCAGACACGGGAAAAGCTGGGTGTTTGTGATTTGCACACCAAAAACTCAAGCTGATCTACATAGCTCAATGAGTTGCCCATTAAAGCCAAGAAAGTGGGCACTTTTAGGCCAGGCATAAGGGGGAAAACCCTGCCCAGCGGGACAGCATGTGCCTGTGATCGCAGCATCTGAGACACTGAGGCAGCAGGATTATTATGAATTTGATTTGTTTTTGTGTTTTGTTTTTTGTTTTTCTTTTGAGGCCAGCCTGGGCTACATAGTAAGCACCTGTCCTAGGAACAAACAAAACAAAATACCCATAAGCAAGATAGGAAAAATAGCGAGAAAGTTCAATCTAATAAAATTTTACAAAAGGAAGAAGACACACACACACACACACACACACACACACACACACACACACACACACAATGAACCATCCTAGAAACAAACACAAAAAGGTTCTGACTCCAGCCATGTCAAACGATGGGATACAATCTAGAAAATGTTCTGATTACAGAGGAAGCCTCCCGGTTAAAGAGCGTCTGCCTGGTATTAAAATCGAAGCATAATTAAGTCTGTACTTGCTAAAGAGTCAGATATCAGCCAAGTATACTTGACACTAAGTTCAGACAGTTAGCTTGTCAGCAATGACTCAGAGGCTCTTTGCCAGCTTGAACCCTTGGGGCCACCAACCCATATGTGAAGTCACAACTCTCTGTTCTCATAGCCATGCACCAGGGCAGAACAGCCAAGCTCCGGTCTGTCAGCAGGGTGTTAAGAGCTTTGCTTCTGTTTTGGTTTTGCAGACAGAGTCCTGCTATAGACCTTAGGCTGGCCTTGAACTCTGGATCTTCCTCCCTCAGCCTTCAAAGTGCTAGCGTTTATGGGCATGTGTTAACACTGAGGGCCCAAGTTAAAAGGGCTTGATAGGGGATAACAGTCAGGATGTAAGATGAATAAATTATAATAAATGAATAAATTTTAAAGAAAAAAATCTCTTGACAGATTTCAAGTGACCAGCTATTAGTGGTGCCCCCGGCACATTCAGAGAAGAGGTGAGTATGGAGTTAAAAAGTCTTTGCCAGGGTCTCTTCCTTAAGGTGCAACCTGTGTAGTTTGGGCAGAGGATCAGTACTGAATGATATTGTGAATAAATCAATTTTTAAATAGATAACAGAGAAAACGACATAATGTTTGGATTTTTATGTTGCCTGACAATTTCTAACGATGCTCAAAGCAGAGATGGGTACCTAGTGGTTGGAGTTTTTAATGTTGCCTCAGAATTTCTAATGATGCTCAAAGCAGAGATGGGTACCTAGTGGCTGGCCCCCATCCTGCAGAGAGATGCGATTCACCATCCAGGTGGGATCTGGCAAGAGTTGGCCATGGTGGCAGACAGACCTAGAGATATAGATGGAGCTGGAGCTTGGGGCCGACTGTAAGAGCTTGCCAGTAAACACTGCTGTGCATTTCTTTCCCCTGCTGTCTCACTGAGTCAGGGAATAAACCACACCTGTGTTCTGTAGCTATTTCCTCTGACCTGAACTATCCCACCAAAGGGGAGGGGGCTCAGGAGGCTTGAGAGGCTCAGAAAAGCTAGGAAACTCACACTACTAAGGAAGCTCAGGAAGCTACAAGACTGACAGGCCACTCCCATGGTTGTATAAGCGGCTAAGGGTTGATGGGAGGGGAACCAATCAGGCTGTGCTGCCCGCATATCCGTGCAGGGGTGTTCAGGGATGGAACTTTCTAGAATCGTCCTCATGCTGGGGAAGGGCTTTGGCTGATGCCTTTGAGTCATCCTTGCTTCAGCAAGAGCCCTCTGCCCCACTTCCCTGCAATTAACTCCAGTAAACTGTTTCCTGGAGCTGGACGTTGGGATGACATCAGTGCCAACCTAGGTCAGTAGATATTAGTTCATAACTCCCCAGGAACAGGCACGCAACAGTCCCCCTCTGATGTGCCAAGAGGATGGTTTTTCCTACTCAGAGAGTAGGAAAATCAGCCAAGAGCAAATCTAGAGTCTTGCCCCTCCTTGGTGGGTGTTTGCAGAGTGGTAGGGTCTTAGAGATTTTTAACTCTTGGAAGCAAATAATTTTGGACAAAGTTTGTATTTCTGAGCTTGCTGGGACAGACCTGATATGACGGCCAAAAGCCACATGGGCCCTCTACTTGAGCATGGGTCATCTTGATGGGTCCTGGCTACCACAGTCAAGTGAGCCTGGCATTTGATGGCCACTCTGCGAATCTCACTAGCAGTGGAGTTGAAGGGGAATTTTGAGTTGGCCAGAGAAAGCATTCTTCCAGGTCTAGGCACTGCAGGGCGCAGGATCGAGGCCAGGGGATGGAGGCCAGGGGATGGAGGCCAGGGGATCGAGGCCAAGGGATCGAGGCCAGGAGATCCAGGCCAGGAGATCGAGGCCTACTAAATGCCTTACAAACACCCTGGGGCATTTCATTCTACTCAGTAAATGAACAGAAGAATGAATAAATTTTTTAAATATAATTTTGACTCAGTGTCCCCTGTACAGCCGGCATGACACGAGTCCAGATGTTGACTTCCCGATAGCTTTGTACAAAGGACAGCATCAGGCTCCTGCATCAGCTTTGGAGGTATGGCTGGGAAGCCACCGAGCTCATGAGTCAGGGAAGGTTGGCCTCGGGCCACTTGTGACTTTGCTTAGGTATGGGGCTGGTTGACCTTGTCACCAGCTCCTTATCACACCACTGGCTGTTAATTTGTCTTGAGGAAGGAACAACTTGGAGAGTCACGTTAGCAGGGCCTACAGGTGAGCTGTGTGTCTGGGCCAGGCAGACAGACAGACAGCTTCACCCTGGCCTGCTCAGCACTCAGCCTGCAATGAGCTGGGACACACTGAAGGCATGGAAGGCGCCCCTCACCCTGCATAGTTCTGTGCAACATGGAGGAACAAGCTGGCCTTTCGTCCTGTGAGAAGAGCAAACATTCCTGTTCAACCTATCTCCATGGGCTCCCCAATATCCCTTCTCTCTCCTCTTCTTATTTATTTATTTATTTATTTATTTATCTATTTATTTATTTATTTTAAATCGAAGACAGGGTCTTGCTATGTAGCCCACCCTGGCTTTGAACGTGCAGTGATTCGTACAACTTCCTCTACCTTCTGAGCCACTGACTGGTATTACAGCCCAGTACCATGAGGCAATCTTTTCTCCTTAGAAGTTAATTACCCGGGTATTCTGTGATACTAATAGGTATTGAACTAACCTGATATGGGGACCATTTTCCAGAGGGAATAACCGAGGCAGAGAGAAGTGAGCTTCCTCAGGCTGCATCCCAGGGTGAGACACGATGTATGGAGGAAGCTGATGGGCATCCATCACTGTAAAGTCACGTGACTTGTATAATAGGCAGCAGAAGATGCTTTTCTGGAGCATAGGGCACCTTCAGGGAGCAAGCACAGATCTCAGCATAGAGCCCCCAGGCAGGCCTAATGCCACCTCCTCTGACTCAGACCATTTTGCAGGTTAGCAAAGGGTTTCAGAGTCATCAATGCGCTCTCCCTTTATAGCAACCATAAGGAAGCACAGCAGATGTGATCATCCTCATTGTCCAGGCACAGCACAGCGAGGGGAAGGACAGGCGGGGGGTGAGGGGGGGATGCACAGAGATTAAAGCAGGAAGGCACCATGACCTCAGACCATGCAGCAAAACCTGTGAGCCTCAGTCAAGATGACGTCATGCCTCACCGAACAAGAGCACATGGGAGCATCTTGGGGATCCAGGCAGATGTCCCCCTGGGCAACGGCACAGGGTCAGGAGGGCAGATGGTTTTCCATTTTCACACGTCTTTCACAGGTCTCTTCAACACTGCTCCATATGGGCTCACCCTGGTAGGCAGAGCCTTACTTTGAGTCCCAGGAGAAGCCATGACCAAGTGCTCCCCATTCTGGGTCCCCCCGGTTATGTCCCAGGAACCTGTGTGCTGAGGCCGGTGCCAAATTTGCCTTCCAGAGCTCACGCTGTGCCTGGGCAGGACGGCTTGCTGGATATGGAAGTGGCTGTGGGGTAAAGTCACTTGCCATCTGGGAGAAGCCACTCTGCCAATGCTACCATTTTCCTTTCCAACATGTCAACAGAACTTGCCCCCCCCCTCCTGAGCTCCTCACAAGCCCCCCACCCCCACCCCACCCCATGTCTCCATCCTCCAAGCTTTTGTTCCTGCAGCCTCATGCCTGTGCAGGATGATCTCAGTACAGAGACAAAGGAACTCCTCCAAAGAGTTAGCCTATTGTGGGGCCTAATTGACAAAGTTAGAAGCAGAGGATGGACTGGCTTTCCAGCTTTTCTTCAGATTGCTGGATGAGATGCAAAAAGATGTCTTTTTATGTCTGTCTGTCTCCATCTTTTAACGTCAGCACCAGCTAATGCTGAAGGTAACACAGCCGCTGAAATATCTGGCCTGGTTAATTTCCACACTGAGAGTCAGTAGGATGGCACAAAATGACTTTTTCTTCGGGCTTCTTTCTTTCTTCTTCTTCTTCTTCTTTTTTTTTTAAATGACAAAGCATATTTAGATGGGCTAAATTTGGCTAAATAAATAAATGTAAGTTCAGAGCCTTCAATTTACCAAAATGCATTTCAAAAGCAAGAGGAGACATGAAAGGCAGCAAGTCTTCCCAGACCCTAATAGTTTCCAAGGAAAATTCCTGTAATCTTGAAGAATAATAAAAGCTCGCGGATATATTTGGAATTTTTGAATGGTGGGACTGTTTCTGAGAGCATTTTTTCAACATCCCAAGTAAAAAATGAGAACAAGGCCTAAATTGTTTGGTAAAGAGCAAAGAACCCTTTGGTTTGAGGAAGAAAAAAAAAAGGGAGACTGGACAAATCAGACCGCAGCAAGGGGCTGACACTTCCCATAAATTATGTATAATGGCAGTTTGTGCCAGAAAAACCACACTCAACCCCACATAGAGAATGCATATTATAACTGTCTTTATTGTTTTGGTTGGTTGGTTGGTTGGTTGACTATCCTAATTTTAAATCAACTTCACGCCATATTGAATCGTCTGAATTTACTTTGTGCCTTTCAGGTGCTGGTGTCTTGGGCTTTGCTGAGTAGGGCCTTCCAGGCATAGGTGACCAACTGAACCCCTTTTCCTGACTCTACAAGGTCCAAACCTCAAATGTGCAACGGGAGAAAAGCTGAGGATAGAGTCAGGGTGATGCGATGGGTGACTCAAGATCTAGAGTTGTTTCCGGATGGAAGGCGGGATGAAGTTTCCTACAGAAGTTTCAGGATAGGGGATGGGAGAACCGTTGGGAGCAAATAACTAGGAAGGAGGGCATGAGAGACCCCAAGCCTCTGAAACTGTCCCTACTTCTGTGTTCTTGCATGCTGTGTTGGGGGACAATGACATGAGGAACTGTCCACAGCTCCTGCCCAGATGCTCTAAGCTGGAGAAAACAGCCGTGACCACCCTCTACCCCCGCCTCATGGCCATCTACATCCCAGACACAGGCCTCATGGAAAGCTCCCTCTCCTAGACTAAACTCAGAGCCCTGAAAGGCTGGAGGCCAGAGGCTCCCCATTCTGCTGCTCTGGAACCAGATGCTGCTACGGGGTTTCCCAAAGTCCTAAGGGGGTTGTTTATGCCATGTTCCAATGTCAGATCACTAAAGAGAGAACTGTAGAATGACCTCTTCAACGTGCTTCCAGTGAACGTAAGTCCGGTGTCGAACCTTACTTTTGGGCAGTGCGGTCCCAGCTCCTTAACACGAAACGGAATCATTTTCCAGTTGTGGTTTCTTTCTTTCTTTCTTTCTTTCTTTCTTTCTTTCAAGATTTATTTATTATTACTCCTGCAAGCCAGAGAGGGCGCCATATCACATTACAGATGGTTATGAGCCACCATGTGGTTGCTGGGAATTGAACTCAGGACCTCTGGAAGCGCAGGCGGTGCTCTTAACCACCGCGCCATCTCCCCAGCCCCCTCACCCCCAGTTGGGCTTTCTAAAGTTCACCGCTTTGTCTCTTTCCCTCACCTCCACCTTGGCACAACTCTACGGGGCTTTTCCAGTCCTTAGTTCAGCCACAGCCGATGTGGCCTTCTTCGGTCCACTTTTCCACTCTCCCACTGTTCAGGCTGCAAATCTCTCCTGAGCCCTTTGTTCTCAAGCCCCACCAAAGCAACGAGGCTGCTCAAGTAAACCTTACTCACCGGAGCTCTTCTCCTGCTACCGTTAACCAACATGGCGCCCGCTGCCTGGAATATTATCGTCAGGGGCCTGGACACCTGTTGGATCTTGTCCCAATTCCTTTCAGAAATTAGGGCGAGAACAACCTCCCCAGGTAAGGATTCTGGTGCCATGTGGCTAGTTTCAAAACAACAAACCTAGCTGGAGTGGTGGCGCACATCTTTAATCCCAGCACTCGGGAGACAGAGGCAGGAGAATCTCTATGAGTTCAAGGCCAGCTGGTCTACAAAGAGAGTTCTAGGACAGCCTGGGATATAATACAGAGAAACCCTGTCTTGAAAAACCAAACCAAAAACAAAAAAAACAACAAAACAAAACAAACAAGCAAAAAAAAAAAAAAACCCACCCAAAAAACAAAACCTGCAACATACCCACCAATGAGTATTTTTTGTATTTGTATAAACTTAACTAGTTCCACATGCTATGTGCAGGGCACTGAGCTGATTAACTTAGCAGAGGTGTGGTGTTCTTTGTCTGTGGCTTCCTGCACTCTCTGGGTGTCATTGACACTTGATACCACAGTAGACACAGGCGTGTCTCTCTCTCTCTCTCTCTCTCTCTCTCTCTCTCACCTTACTGTAAGACCGGGAAAGCTGCAGGGGTGAGAGGGTGACAGACGTCCACCTACCTACACACCACACATAAACACACACTTGCATCAATGGGAAAGGACATGTCACCAGTGGCTGTCTGACAGAGAATTCATTCGTTCATGTTTGTAAACTCTGATTAACTACGCTCGTCTGTCTCACACCTTGAAGAGGGGATTAGGATCAATAAAGCCCGGCCCTTGCACTGCAGAAGGTTACAGACTCAGCGTGGACACAATATGACCTAAGACCTAAACAAAGGAGGAAGTAAACAGATGAAGGGCTAGAATTGAGCCCGGCATAAACTTCGCTTTCCCGGGCAGGATAAAACTGCTTCCCTCACCGGGGACAGAGGACAGGCACTGATTTATGCTACTTACTTCCTCCAAAGGGCAGAGAGAGAGCTGGCACCTGAGTTCCCGGCAGAAACACAGCGTGCCTGGATAAGCAGCCTTTTCTTTCTTTCTTTCTTTCTTTCTTTCTTTCTTTCTTTTTTTTTTTTTTTTTTTTTTTTTTTGAGACAGGGTTTCTCTGTGTAGCCCTGGCTGTCCTGGACTCACTTTGTAGACCAGGCTGGCCTTGAACTCACGACGATCTGCCTGCCTCTGCCTCCCGAGTGCTGGTATTAAAGGCGTGCGCCACCACACCCCGGCTAGCAGCCTTTTCTTGTCCTACCTCCACCTCTGTGGTGACCGCAACTCGCTCTCACCCCAACAGTTTTCCTCAGAAACACAGAGCAGTCTGGACACTCCAGTGTCCTAGGGACGGGTATTCTGGGAAATAAAAGGTAGCAAGAGGTCCATTTCCTTAAAAAATAAAATAAAAAATAAAGGTCAAATGTAGAATTTAATTCTTCAGAACTTGCCCAAAGTTAAATACACACTAACTTATTCATCTATTCTCACCGGCCCACCCACTCATGCACCCACCCACTCATGCACCCACCCACTCATGCACCCACCCACTCATGCACCCACCCACTCATCCATCCTCCCTTGCACACACCCGTCTAGTAATTCGTTCATCCATCCACACCTCTGTTACCACTGGAAATAAAAATAAGAAAACAGAGACCCAGTATATTATGGCATGGGGTAGAAGGTTTCCTGTTTAAATACAAGATGCCAAAGAGAAAGAACACGCGCCTCCGACCCCCGGCACATCTTTCCTTGCCTTCCTTACAAAAGCCCCCAGTTTCATGAGAAAGTACAACAAACCACATTACATAGGAAGGCCGTATCTAATTGGGTTTTGAGGAAGCGCAGACAGTCCCGTGCTCGGCTGCCTGACCCCAGCACCCACTCAATACATTCTAATTATAGAGCAAAGACATGGAGGTTGACCCAGGATCTGTTGCCACTTGCCACGAAAGGCCTATTTCTCCATAAACAACCGAGGGCCGACTTGGAAAACAGGTTTACAGGCCAGACGCTTAGAACTTGGGCATGACAGGTTCCCTGGAAGTGTTCGCCATCCCACCAAGGGGCCGGAAATATGGGGACGAATGTGTATTCTGGCTTCTTTCAAACAAAATGATTTAATTTTAAGAGTTTCAATTCATAAAACAGTCTCCCTAATTTTCCAATGGGGGAAAAATGGGCGTATTTTGTTTTTCTTCTTTCTTCAAAGAATAATTCAGGCCATGGAAAGAATTTATACTCAATTTCCTTAAAGGACTTAAAGGGGACAGTTACCTTATGAGAAACTAGAGAAAGGGGGGAGGTGGTGGCAGGTTTAACATAAATTAAATAAAACCTTTTATTTTTAATATAAACTCTTCCCCACCCCCCCTCCAGCCCAAGACAGGATTTCTCTGTGTAGCCTTGGCTGTCCTAGACTCACTTTGTAACCAGGCTGGCCTTGAGCTAACAGAGATCCTTCTATTTTTCTGCCTCCAAAGTGCTGGGATTAAAAGTATATGCCACCATGTCCAGGTTAATATAAATACTTTATGGCTTAGGTTGGACATCAGAGGCAGGAATGGTGGTACAAGCCTGTTATGTAATCCAGTACTTGGAAGGCAGAAACTGGAAAATCACAGGAAGTTTAAGTCTACATAGCCAGTGTTACATAGTGAGGCCCTGTGTTTAAAAAAAAAAGTGTGTGGTGGTTGCTAGAGAGATGGATCAGTGGTTAAAAGCACTGACTGCTCTTCCAGAGGACCTGGGTTCAATTCCCAGCACTGCGTGTCCATGGAACACAGGTGTACATTTCAGACAAAGCACAGACACTTAAAATAAGTAAATCCTTTCTAAGACTTGGCTGTCAGCTTAGCTTTTATAGTCACAAGTTAAAAATAAGAAAAAGAAACCAGGAGTGGCAGCGCACACCTTTAATCCCAGAACTCGGGAGGCAGAGGCAGGTGGATCTCTGTGAATTTGAGGCCAGCCTGAGCTACAAACAAGTTCCAGGACAGCCAAGGCTACACAGAGAAACCCTGTCTTGGAAAACAAAACAAAACAAAACCCAACAAAACAAAGCAAAAAAGACAGACAGACAGACAAAAGCCTTTCTGTCCATACCAATTTCTTCCAGTTTGGAAAGGAAGGTTTTCAATAGGGCATAATTCAGTCCCATAGTTACATACACTATAGAGCCAGGAACTCTGGGTTTTAAAGTTTATTAACATGTATTTTATGAATATTAATATAATAGTTTGGGGAGAGGGACTGGCTGGCCATCCTAGGGTGACACATGTGGCCATGGCTAGCCTTTATGTGGACAGTAGGTATTTGAACTCAGGTCCTCTTGCTTTCAAAACAAGTGCTCCTACCCACTGAGCCATCTCCTCCACACAGCAGCTGTAGATCTGGAAAAAAAAAGACTTGCCATATCTTCATCTGTGAAGTCGACATTCTTCAGACCTCTATGGCTGCGGTCCTCTTTGTCCAGATTGTACATATACAGTCAATATCAGTATTTGCCTGTAAGCATCACTGTGTAAATTTAAAAGGCAGGAAACATGCTTGATGTTTTAAAAAGAAAAAACACCACGCAGGACCCAAGCCTGTACTTTTCTTTCCTCGTGACTGTCCCTGGGCAAGGCATGGTCTCTCCAAGAAGGAACTCGCTCTTACCTGCCTCACAACAAACAGATAAACAACCTGTTCTCTTTCCATTTAAAAGATTTACTGCCAGCCCCTCTGGAGAAGTGACGGTAGTTGGCCAAAGTCCCAAGAACAAGGAAGGTATAAAAGTTCCTGAACACTCCCCCAGCTCCAAAGGCATGTGTCCTGCTCAGAGCCTGGCTTCTTCCTCCTCCTGTGACCTCAAGTGGCTTCTGTCAGCCAGCCTTGGATAAAGGACACCCTTTGGTGACTGTACATATGACTTGGTCTGAAGTAGATGGAATTGGTCTCAGAATTCTCACTATCCTCTGGGGTGGTCTCTGGGGCTCGCAGTTGACAATCCCTGCTCCCATCACCCACCCACCCCCACCCCCCACCCCCGCCCCGTCCTGCGCCTGCAGCAGACTCAGCTAGCAGATCACAGAGCTGTTTCCCCAATGCTGTCCTCAGCTTCCGGATGCTCTGTTATGACATGGATTGATTTACTGTGTTACTAGGTCATTTATCTTGCTGGTTTGCAGGAGATGCACACAGCAACCAGCTAAAAGTCTCACCCAACAGACAGGCATTTGGGCCATTTTCCCAGCTGCCTGCCAGTGTCAGGTCTAAGCCCAGCAGCTCATTCAATTTGTTTGTTTGGTTGGTTGGTTTTGGTTTTTTGAGACAGGGTTTCTCTGTGTAGCCCTGACTGTCCTGGACTCACTTTGTAGACTAGGCTGGCCTCGAACTCACAGAGATCCCCCTGCCTCTGCCTCAGGCATGCGCCATCACACCCAGCTCAATTTGTGCATTAATTAGCAAGGAGCTGATTTGGAGAGCTTTATTTAAACATGGAAGGGAAGGCTAAGCCAATGTAGACAGAAGACTTTAAAAGGGCTAGGGCGAACTTCCATAGGATACCATAGTATTCTTTTCAGAGCCATGAGGCCTGGATAGAAACCAAGTGATAGAGAAAGTGGCTAGAGTTAGGGTGTCAAGAGGAAACAGAGAGTGCCTTTCGCTCCCAATCCTGAACTGTCCCTGGATGCCACAAAGTCACAGATCTGAAACACTGCTGAGCTGTTCAGTGGAAATGAAATCATACTTTAAGATGAGAGCCCTAGAGGAAGGCATATGAATCACGCATCAGTTTCCCCAGATGTCTCTGGAGCCAGTGCCTAAGGGTGTGACCGACTTTTCTAGCCTCTGTCCCATGACTGTGTCGACCTGGTCTGATCACCTAGATGATGTGGCACTTCCTTGAAGATGCATTTCAGTATTGCTATCTGTTGTGGTTTGGATCTGACATTTTTTCCCCAAAAGGCACGTGGTTGTTAAAGGTTTGGTCCCTGGGCAGCACTAGTAGGAGATTGGCGCAACCATTAGGACCAAGGGCAGACCACTGGGGCTACACCTTAAAAGGTGCAGCAGAATTCTGTCTCTCCATCTCCTTTGCCATGAGCTGCCTCAACACAGGTCCACAGAATCAAAACTGGGACCTCTAAAACTGGGAGCCAAACCAAACCTTTTTGGCTTTATATGAATCAGCATCATCTCAGCTGTTTGTTTGTTATAGTAGCACAAAGCGAACGCAGTACCAAACTGTCTTTGATAAACCAGATTCTGCTTTGTTTATGTCACTAAAATTAAAAGTCAACGCTAGCCATGGAAACTCATCCAAAATTGAAGTGTTCTTGATCTTAATGCATCCCATAATTACTGAAAACAGTTCACATTTCTAAATGCCCACGGTCTCCTAACGTAACTGCACCGATTAAAGACTAATTCCAGGTCTCTCATGCACTTTATAGTCGGAGAGCAGCTCTTTGACCTACCCCTGCATTGTTGATGCAAATCCATGTGTTTCAGTTAGCTGAAGCCATTTTCCAATAAGATTGTTCATAAGGCAGCTTGCACTCCATGTGTGTTTCTGGTGGGGTAGCTCACACTTCAGGGGGAAAAAATGAACCCTCCTCCCAGAAGGTAACACTGTGAGGGCTAAAGTTATGTTTAAGGTTTAATTACTGTGTTTAAGACATCTGTAGTGCCTCTTACCTGTAAGCCCCACTCACCCGAGGACAAATAACTTTTTGGAATACTGGGGCCTGTTGTTCATGTGAGATAACAAGCCTTATATTTTTGCTTCTACAAACAAGGTTGGGTGCCCCAACTGCACAGGATGTGCTTGATCACAAGTAGGCGGGAAGTACATAAGCAGGAAGTACGTAGGCAGGAAGAACGTCAGGGTGTATGCTTGTATTATGCTCAGATCACTAGATCCTCAAAGACCACCAGGAGTCCAAAGCTGTATGCAAAAGCAAGGAGTCTTTATTCCTGCAGAAGTCCAGCATGCAGGGATCACCAATTAAGCAACATGGTGGCCTTGAGGTGAGCTTGAAGGCTCTTTTTTTCTCGTGGCCAGGTGGCTAGACCGTATCTGATTGGCTGTCCATTTTCTGTGGTCTTCCCAGTAACTACTGAGCTCATTTCTGAGGGATGGAGGCTCAGGCCTGCTCTAAGCTAACTAGAAACTGAACCCTGTCATGGAGTCACTTGCCCCTGACTGGAAGGTGGGTAGTATGTAGCCTTCTGAGTTTTGCCTTTTTAAGCACTTGACTAATGTAATGTAATTCTCAGCCATCACCCTAGCCAGTATTTAATAAAGCTTGCTTCAAATTTGGCTCAAAAATCATGGTTTTATTCTCACTCAGTGAGATTAACAATGCCTGAGCCAGGCTCCTCTTAACATGCGTGATAATGTTCCTCCTTTTTTTTTTTTCCTGGTGTTTTGAGACAGGGTTTCTCTGTATAACAGTCCTGGTTATCCTGGAACTTACTTTGTAGACCAGGCTGGCCTTAACCTCACAGAGATCCACCTGCCTCTGCCTCCAAGTGCCTGGATTAAAGGCATGAGCCACTGCACCTGGCAGTGTTCTTCCTTTTAACACAGTGCTTTTAATTTCAGGCCAAATAATTTTTTCTTTAAACTCAGTATGTCCTAAGGCCTGGGTTCCTGCTATCAGTAGGAAAGGGACTTCTAGGTTCACGCTACCTGACGGAGCAGTATGATTGACACACCCTATGACTAATGGAGACCCAGCCTGTCTCATAGCCCCACCCCTACCTTTGAGGGTTTCTGCTGTGACTCACCTGCCCTACTTCTCCTGATCTGAACAGACACCCTCCCCTCCCCACCAGTGATCTTTTGGAATTACCATTTTGATGGAGGCAAAATAGATGGGGGGGGGGGTGGGGAGTGAATTCTCTGTTGAAAGGAATCTTCTTGGCATGTCCTTAAACTAGAATGCTTTGGAAACCAAGCATGATGGCAAACACGTCTGATCTTATGTGCAGGCACGTGTGTTCAAGGCCAGCATAAGGGACATAGTGAAAAATCTCCCCCCCCCAAAAAAAAAAATTAAAAAGTTAAAAAAGAAACCAAGCCTCAGCCTTCATCTGGAAGCCTCCAAGAAGGCCTTGGGCTAGTCCATGGCACCCATGTCTTTTTTTTTTTCCTGTCACTGTGACCTCTGTCACGTGACAGTCACATGACTCTTGATTTGTTCTTTCCATCTTCCCAAGCTGAGTCCCAGGCATTTCCCACGTGCCTCACTCTCTACCAAAATGGACCCAAAACTTCCACACAGTCCGACACATATCCCCTTTGTATAAGAGAGGAAAGATGGGGGAAAGAGAATTCATCAGAGAGAATGCAGAGCCAGCCTTGGATTAAACACCTAGAATCCCAGCAATCAGGAGGCAGAGGCAGGTGGGTCTCTGTGAGTTTGAGGCTAGCCTGATCATCTAGCAAGTTCCAGACCAGCTGGGGCTACACAGTAAGACCCTCTCTCTAAAGCAAAACAGATAGGCAAAGGGAAGAAAAAAAGAGAGAGGATTCCAGGTAGTACTCTTTGGACCTGCCACTGACTCAGTGGCCTGAAGAAGGGCATGGCCACTCTCTGGTTTCCTTGCCTTATCTCTCTCAGAAGGGCTGAAACAGAACCCATCCTATGCCCTGTCCAGCTCTGGCAAGATGGAATCTCTGCTCCCTGGGGAGTCCTGTAATATGGCCACCACAAGCTGACTCCCTGGGCCTTGGGGACCCAGTGGCTGCTGCTGGGCTGTGAACTGGATGGGAGGGGCAGCAGAGAGAGAAGGTGAAGCTAGCAGGGTAGCAGCCAGAGGAAACTGTGAGGAGTGTTGGGCCAGCTCTTCACTGTGCAAATGGACTTGCTTTTGGTACCTCATTTGCAGGACAATCGCCACTTCTAAAGCATGATGCCGTCTTAGTTTGCTCTCTGTTGTTGTGATAAACACCATGACCAAAGTAAGCAGGCAAGGAAAGGGTTTATTTCAGCTTACCTTTTCGAGCTCATCCGAGAGGAAAGTAAGAGCAGGAAGTCAAGGCAGGAACCCGGAGGCAGGAACCCAGAGGCAGGAACCCGGAGGCAGGAACCTGAAGGCAGGAACCTGGAGGCAGGAACCAAAGCAAAGGCCATGAAGGAACACTGCTTACTGTTTGGCTTCTCAATGGCTTGCTCACCCCAGTTTCTCATACAACCCAGGACCACTTGCCCAAGTGTGGCATGACACACGATGGACTGGAGCCTCCCAAAGAAATCATCCACCAAGAAAGTGCCCCACACAGAGTTGCCTACAGCACAATCTGATGGAGGCATTGTCTCAACTGAGGTTCCCTCTTCCCTTGACTCTAGCTCGTGTCAAGTTGACAAAAACTAACCAGGACAGAAAGAAGCTAATTGAACCCATGCAAGGCTAGAGAAGGGCAGAAAGCTTTCCCACAGCCCATTAAGGCCCTTCCTTCTGTTCCAGGACCCCTCAGGCCCTCTGCGAGCCCAGGACAGGAATCCCTGGACAGGGGCCATCTCAGAGGGGACCAGTTGCCTTCCCCTGGCCATGATACCCTTCAGTGCCAGGTGGAAACCAACAACCATCCTTTTCTTCTCCATCTCCTCCTTCCTCTTTCCACCCTCCCTCCCTCTCTCTCTTGTTTCCTTTCACATCTCATTCTTACCACCCAGTTTCGCCTTGGAAAGAAACATCATGATAGTTAGGAGCTGGGGGAAGAGGTGTTAGCTACTCCATAAGGGGTGCTCTAGTTCCCATCTTTGGGGTTCCAGGCTCAGGCCTTTAAAGAGGACAATATAATTAGAGCAATAATCCTCCCCCCACTCCACTTTTTTCTTTCTTTCTTTCTTTTCTTTTTTTTGGGGGGGGGGTTGTTTGTTGTTGTTTTTGTTGTTTGGTTTTTTTCAATACAGGGTTTCTTCGTGTAGCCCTGGCTGTCCTGGACTTGATTTGTAGACCAGGCTGGCCTCGAACTCACAGCGATCCGCCTGCCTCTGCCTCATGAGTACTGGGATTAAAGGCGTGCACCACCACCGCCCGGCACACTCCAATTTTTTTAAAGGCTGGGTCTCACTATGTAGCCCAGGGTAGCCTCAAATTAGTGTCAATGTGAAATCACTTTTTAAGATTAGATTAATTTGTTTATTTGTTGGGTATGGGGTGGGGAGCAGTTCTCGTTTGTGACACAGTGTGCATGTTGGGCTCTGGGGGGTGGGGGGGGCAGGTGTCCGACAGCTCATCTCATTGTGGTAACGGCTTGATGTAGCTTGCTCTAGGCAGTAGGCAGCACTTGGCTCTTGCTGGCCACAGGAATGGTCCACAGGATGTCCCTTTAACTTTATTCTCGGATTGCTGTTGCAGAAACCTCAGGCCTATCTAGAAGTGACAGCCCGGGATACAAGATGTGGATGGAGAAAGCTAATCATGAGACGGCTAACGTCACTGCTCACCAATTCCTTGTGCAAAAAAAAAAAAAAAAAAAAAAAGGAAATAATAGCTGGGAGTGGTGGAGCACGCCTTTGATCCTGGATCCCAGAAGTCAGAGACTGGAGGATCTCTGTGAGTTTGAGGGCAGCCTGGTCTACATAGTGAGTTCCAGGACACGGTGGGCTATATAGGGAGACCCTGTCTCAAAAAAATAAAAATAAATAAAAATTTAAAAATTAAAAAGAAGAACGAAAGAACATGAGATTCAGTTCAGAGAAGGAGGAGAATTCCCAGAATGAGACAGATGCCTCCCGAAGCCGGTTGAGCTCTGCTCCGGACCCCAGAGGTGGCTGTGGTATGTTCCACATTTGGATGCCTGAAAGACGGCAGCCAACCAGAGAAGTAGGTTCCTCTTCTGGGTCCATCCTTGGACTCACAGTCCTTCAGGGAACAGGCCCAAGAATGGCTCCAAACAAAAGAGCAACTGGAGGCCAGAGGTGGCACGGGGCCTCCTTCAGGGGCAGTGACTGGGACCGGATGGAGGGCTGGGCCGAAGTAAGAGCCTCCTCTACACAGCCCAGAGGATGGCGTGAGCCTGTCAGGGAGGTGTCCTTCAGGGCAGTGCCTACATACACCCTCCTTAGGCCTGAAGTGTGGGTGGGACACACTGCAGTCCAACTAAAGCTATTGTTAAGACTCGTGGATCCGGCCTGTCCAGATTTCATCTGTGAGGCAGCTCGGGCCACCTGCCTATCTGGGTTCAAGCCTCCAGGATGGGTCATGCAGGCTTGGCTTTTTTTTCCCTGCCTTACTCAGGGCCTGCTGACTGACGATGGCCCTCGGCTCCACTCCCACTAATGAGAGGATCCCTTTGATTTCATAAGAACACTCCTGAAGCCTGCCTTTGTCAGCCCTCCAGAGTGGAAATTCCTTAACGAGCAGAGAGCCACACCTTCCCCTCAGAGGGAGACGGACACCTGGCCTAGCCAGCCCATAGCAGTGAGGCCCAGGGCAGGTTGACCTGGATGGTCTGGGAGGCCCATTCACCTCCTGGGCTGTCTCCAAAGCCTACAGCACCTCCACACCCCACGTGCTCAAACATCTGGAAGTAGATGCTACTGTAGGCAGGAGGAGCAGAGAGCTGGCGGGGTCCCCATGGTATTTCACCAGAAACCAGGAGACGGAAAGAAGCTGTCAGGGAAAGGAATTGCTGACGTTCCTGCTCTGACCTTCACTCCAGTGACCTCCACTCAGCCTGGCCTCTTACTTCCCACCAAGCAAGCCAAGGGACCAGGGACATAGTTCAGTGACAAAGCCCCTGCCTGGAATGGACAAAGCCCTAGGTTTTCTCCTTGGCACCATTCACGAGTGTCCAGGGATGTGGTCAGTGTGAAGTCAGGGTCAGTGTGAAAAGGAGGTATGGGACAGCGGGTGCAGGGGCCTGCATCTGGTCTGTTTCTAGAGAGAGCTACGTCGATTACACAACAGTGTTTAGTTTGTTTATTAAAGTCTGGGGATCCCGTGGAATGCTTGGCTACCATGCAGGAGGCTATGGCTTCAATCCCTGGCACCACAAAACAACAACAACAACAACAACAACAACAATGGATGTGACTCTGGGAGTGGTGGCACATGCCTTTAATCCCAGCAACTGGTAGACGTGTAAAACACCGTTTGAGGCTGCCCTGGTCGACATAATTCCAAGACAGCCAGAGCTACCTAGTGTCTTGAAAACAAAACAAACGAACAAACAAACAAAAGTAAGTGTGGTGGTGCATGCCTGCAATCCCAGCACTCAGGAGATACACTCTTCTGGCTATATCAACTTACCTCCCCTCCATGTTTAAATCAAGCCCTCCAGATCAGCCCCTCGCTCATTAAACACAAACCGAGTGACCTGCTGAGCTCAGACCTGACACTGGCAGGCAGCTGGGGAAAGCGGCCCAAATGCCTGTCTGTTGGGTTTTTGTTTTTTTATTTTTGGAGACAGGGTTTCTCTGTGTAGCCTCAGCCATTCTGGACTTTGTAGACCAGACTGGCCTTGAGAAATTCTGGGGAAATGATCATATTAACAATACTATGTCTTCCATCAGTAAGCACAGTGTGGTTTTCTATTTGTGTAGTATTTGGGTTTTCTCAACAATAACCTATAGTCTCTGTGTAGAAGACGTGGCCATCTTTTATAAGATTTATTTCTACTTTTTTTTCCCTTTGGTTTTTCAAGACATGGTTTCTTTGTCAGTCCTGGAACTTACCCTGTAGACCAGGAAGGCCTCGAACTCATAGAGATCCGCCTGCCTCTGCCTCCCAAGTGCTGGGATTAAAAACATGGGCTATCGTCACCCATCCTATTTCTACTTAGCGAGACAGGGCTTCTCTATTATGTAGCTCTGGCTATTCTGGAGCTCCCTAGGTAGACCAGGCTGGCCTTGATCTTGCAGAGATCTGCCTGCTTCAGTTCCCTGAGTGCTGGGATTAAAGGCGTGTGCCACCATGTCTGGTTGCTTTCTACTTGTTTGATGGTTCTGCTACTATTATAAATGGGGTTTACTTTTTGAAATTTCATCTGTTAATGGTCTAGTATGGTAATTTGTATAAGAATACAATGATTTTCTTATAGTAGCCATATATTCTAGACCTTACTATGTCACCTTGGTGTGTTGTTTATTTTGAGGAGTCCTTTGTGTCTGTGGTCCCCTTAGCCTGGGCTTTCACCTAAATAGCCTTAGCATCCATAAACATGGACTGTTTTATTTGTTGCTGCTTGGTCAAGCCACTTTTTGTTTCCCTTTCTTGCCTGATTTCAATGGCCGGGACCTCCCGAACGCTGCTGAGAAGAAAGGCAGGCATCATGGCTTTATTCTTGATTTCAGGGAGCATGCTTCCGATCTTCCATCATTAAATACGGTGTCTGGCATTAGTTTTTATAGGTGCTGGTAAGTCTTAGGACATTGCTCGCTGACGAGCGTTTGACTGTGACTGGGTGCCGAACCTGTCCAACGCCTTTGTTGCTGCCTCAATTGAGATGGGCGCACGAGGCTCTTGTCGTTTCCTGAGGCAGACGTGGTCCTTTGAAGGTGAAAGGTATGATAGAGCCAGAGATCCTATGATGAGGTAAGAATCTGAACACAAGCTTTGCAGGCGGTGGACCAGTTCTGCACTTCAGTGTGAATGAGGTAACCACTTTGAGCCTTGGTCTTTTCCTCATCTACGGGATGCAGAATCTAACAGCTAATTTAAAAGGCCCTGGAAAAGATTACATTAAACATTACATTAGAAAAAACACACACGCTGTGTGGTGCATATAAACAACAGACGTCACTGCATCTGATGCCAGATGGGAGCTCTTCGGGCCACTGGTCCTTAGCAATGAAACATTTCATCCAGTCACCTGCACAACTGTGCTGACAGACAAGCATCTCCATCCACCTCCAGCAAGCAGGTGAAGACACAGAAGGACATACGTAGCTCATCCTCTCTGCTTTGCGTCTGTGTGCCGAGGGTCCCATGTGCCAGACGCACTGGATAGGAAGCAATACACAGGCAACGTGACTTTTTGTTTGTTATTTTTAGAAAGTGCTCAGAAGACATAAAAAACCATCTTTTGCAAGAAAGCTATCAGTCTAAAGACTGTCCCAGCACAGGTTAGGAAGGATTTTTGTATTGGCTGAATGCACAGGCACGGGATTTAGTTTAGATTTCCAACTCAGTTTTGAAACTATCATTTAAATTATTGCAGCAGTTTGGATCACCTGATCCTAGGTCAGGCCACACTGGGGATAGAGCATTTCTCCAAGTGTGTGAATAGTTTGACAAGGAGAAAAGGGCCCAGGATCAGATAACTGTGTCAACACTTGGTTAATGGTGGGTAAACATCCTTTTGAAGTTGCTGGGCTTTAAGTTATTAAATGTGAAGATCTGTATCTTCAAACCCGATAAGGGTGTGTGCATGTGTGCATGTGCAGGCTCTTATCGTGTACCCCTGGCTGGCCTGGAACTCACTATGTAGACCAGATTGACCTCAAACTTATGGAGATCCACCCACCTCTGCCTCCCAAGTGCTGGCTTTAACGGTGTGTGCCACCATACCCGGCCAAATCAGACTTTCTTTCTTTTTCTTTCCTTTTCTTTTTCTTTCTTTCGAGACAGGGTTTCTCTCTGTAGCTTTGGCTGTCCTGGAGTTACTTTGTAGACCAGGTTGGGCCTCAAACTCACAGAGATTCACCTGCCTCCGCTTCCCTGAGTGCTGAGGTTACAGGCATGCCCTGCTCAGACTCAGTTAGTTTTAATTATTATTTTGTCTCAAGACCACATTTCATTTTGTATCCCAGGCTGGCCTTGAATTTATAATGTAGCTCTTGCTCAGATTTACAGTGGTTTCCCCCTGATTCTGCCTCCCATGTGTTGGGATGACAGGCATATGCCACCATACCCAAACAAGACATTGCTAGAATAATTCAGGTTTCCTTCATCCAGCCTCCCACAGACCCAGACAATACAGGGTAAGATTATTATATTGGTGTTGGGGATTATTTCCATTTTACAGGCAAGGAAGGAGACCAGCATACAATCCTAAACACTGTGTGTTCCAACTAAAGTCAACATCCTGTAACTTAGCATCGCTGTTGCCATCTGACAGCAGTGACAGGAAGTGACTTATCCAGGGTCCCACAGATGACGGAGTAAGAAGAAAGGCTGTGTCTGGGCTTCAGGCACTAGGGTAGAAGTCTGTCTTGGGTGCCTCCGTCCACCTGAGGTGAGCCGGTCACTGGGACACAGGTGTGCTGTGCAGGTGGCTCGCCCCACCTACCATCTCCAGGGGTGGGGCTCAGACTGAGCAGGTGGGGGTTAAGGAGCACGCAGCTTCCTGAACAATAGGGCTTTGTGTTCTGAGTCACCAGATCTCTTCAGGAGCTGATTATTGGCTCAGAACTGTGACCCTACACGGCAGCTCATGGTGCTGCAAGGCCCTGTACTGGCTCCTCTTGACCAGGTGGTTTATTCCTGACTGTCAGAAGTCGTCCATCGTACGGCCACACACACCTGCTGCACTGTCACAGAGTGACAGCAAAGTGAGCCATGAAATCCCATGAACTCGTGGGTGGAGGTGCACAAGGGGGAAAATTTTTACCTTGACACTCAAAATTAAAAGTCTACAATCCCACTGGGTCATATTAATTGGCAGGGTGTGGCAAGGCCTCACTAGAGGAAGTAAACTTAATTCAATCATCTTCCTGAAATGTGAGACACTGTCTTCAGACATTTGGAAATTTGGCTTTAAAAGTACTTTGTGAGTGGAGAAGAGAGCGCCAGTTTGCCCTTCGTTTGAGGTTGCTGAACTTTACCACATGATCTCAAGGCTTAGGCTAGACTGTTGAGCCTGAGCAGGGTGGGCGGGAAAGGCTGGAGGAGGAGGTGCCGCCTTCTCAGGTGGTGCCCTCTGTTTCTTGGCTGCAGTCGGCCAGACTACCCAGCAACTTCCTTGGGATGAGTGCTATTACAACAACGATTAGCTGAACTAGTCATGGTGCCGCAAGCATACCATCAAGCATTCCAGAGGCATGGCAGGAGAGTCCTAAATTCAAGACCAGCCTGGGCTACACAGGAAGACCCTGAATCAAAAACAAAGCAATTGATTAATTAACTAATTAATTAATTACTAAAATGTAAAAAATCAAGACAAAGCAAATACCACCTAAAATAAGGAGGTTAAAAAATGGAATAAGAAATTACCAGCCGGGTGGTGGTGGCGCACGCCTTTAATCCCAGCACTCGGGAGGCAGAGGCAGGCAGATTGCTGTGAGTTCGAGGCCAGCCTGGTCTACAGAGGGAGTGCCAGAACAGCCAGGAACACACAGAAACCCCATCTTGAAAAACCAATAGACAACAAACAAACAAACAAAAAAAGAGAGATTACCTACACTATAAGGGCACTGGTAAAAACATCAAATATGCAGACTAGGTTTTATCATTTGAGAATCTCAGGAAAACTGACACGAAAGAACTAAACATTGTGTAATACTTAAAAGCAATGGCTGCCCTCTGGGACCTGACCATGGACTTTCTGGACAGTGGGACCCTAGAATAAGATGCCCTGATCTTGGCAGAAACCAAATTTGAACTGGCAAGGAACATTAGGACTGTCCCATTTAGTTTGGCAATAATGGGCTAACTTTCCGAGCTAACTCTGGGACGGTGCCAAGAAATCCTTCCACTTTGCCCTCCAACCAAGTCTATTATTAAATATCACAGGCTCTGAAAAACTGCCCAGCAGCCTGCCAACACCAATGCGTTACTAGAGCTGATAAAAGACACTCAGCTGTGGCATGGAGTGCATCTCATGAGCCCCTCCCTGGCTGTAGGGCGGTGGCGGGGTGATGTATGGACTGCCATGGACCGCCATGGTTACGTTTGGTGAGACGGGCGGCAGTACACCAAATGCTGGCTGCTGGAAGAGTGCTTTTGCCCTGGGTGAGGCACACCATGACGCAGGCTGGCTTTTCTTCTGTTCTGTTTGACAAGAGAGCAGAGAGAGAGAGGGCAGGGAAGACAGCAGACCCAGCAGTCCACTCTCCCAGGCTTGGAAGGTGACACGCAAAAGTGAGCTTTATTTCTCCACCTGGAGGTGTTCTCCATCCTTGGCTTAGCTCAAGAAACGATGGGACAGGCAGAAGATAGTGACCAGTGACAGGGTAGACATGGTCTTAGGCATGCCTTAGGCACCCTAGCACGTGCACTACCATATCTGTGTGGCGCATCCCAACTCCTGTAGATTGCCTCTCTGGGACAATGTACATAATATGAATGTTAATAATATGGTTTAGTCATTTGGTACCACTGTTCATTTCTCTCTTTGACTCCCCCAAAGCCAGGTGCCTTCCTCTTCCCAAGTGGCCTCCCTTCGACAAGATGACCTCCGGTTCCAACCATTGTCCTTCTTTAGGGCCCTATAAAGTTCCTTTGTCCCTCCTTTTTTTAAATCTAGTCATCTGTTGATGAGCATCTATACTGGTCTCATTCCTTGGCCATTGTGAGTGGTGCTGCAGTAAACACGGATGTGCAAGGCTCTTCATGCTGAGCATGGCTGGGTCATGGGGCAGTTCTATCATTAGTTGAGTGATTTCCATGCCCATTTCCGTAGCGGCCGTGAGGTGGGACAGCAGAGTGATCTGAAGGCTGGGGCCTCATGCTCTGGTGGGTAATGGTGTGTGCAGAGGGTCAGGGGAGGGTCCAGCTGGGCAAGTCTGGAAGCCACGGGAAGGGACCATATGGCACACTGGCACGCCTCGCGGTGCGCTTTTGATGGCAATGCTACCTAAGCTTGTTTTCAGAACAGTGTGGCTGCTTTTTAAATGTACAATAAATCAGACTCATTCTGGAAGTCTAGATCAGAGTGTACATATGTGTGGAGTGGTTGCCTGAGTAGGGTTTTCTCCTCTTCCTCCTCCTCCTCCTCCTCCTCCTTCTTGTTTTGGTTTTTCAAGACAGAGTTTCTCTGTGTAACAGCTCTGGCTGTCCTGGAACTCGCTCTGTAGACCAAGCTGGCCTTAAACTCACAGCAGTCCGCCTGCCTCTGCCTCCCAAGTGCTGAGATTAAAGGCGTGCACCACCACCAGCGCATGGCTGGGAAAAAAAATTAAATTGTGGAGACTAATACCAGGAGCTCAATTCCTCCCCTTTCATCCTACCTCCCAAAGTTCCCTTCCCAGAGAAGGCACAGGATCACTTTCTTAGCCTTGGGAATAAACCGGTCCAGCTTAGCTCAGGATGGTAAACCACTCCGGGGGTGGGGTGGGGGTGGGGTGGGGGTGGGGGGTTGGGGGGGCACAGTCAAAGGTTCAAAAAAGAATGAGGAAGAAGGCAGAGAGGTGACAAGCAAGAGGAAACTACATCAAATCTTAACAGTATTCACTGATAGTAGCAGGTTTTTTTTTCCCAAGCCTGGTTTATTGTATCTCTGAAACCCAGTGTCTCACCCTGATTTCCAGTAAGCCTCACAGTTTCAGTTTATTTCCAGCAGCCTTAATGACAAGTCCAGGGTGGATGCAGAGAAACCTTACTATTGAGAGTTTCTCAAAGAATCTGAAGGGAGAATTTTAAAAAGTACACACTTCTTCCTGGATCCCTGAGAGGAGGTAGCTATTGGTGGGGTTTGAGGAAGCAGGAGCCACGCACATTCCTTCCACTTTGTCAGCTGTCTCAAATGGCCCTATAAACTGTGACCAAGGAGTATTTCCAAAAGGTTGTAAGCCACAGAGGGGACACATGCGCCATCCCTTATTCTCTGGTAAAAGGTAGAAAATAACCCTGCTTCTCTGAAACCCAGCTGTGTCTCCATGTCAACAACTGTGATACATGTTAATGTTTGTTTGGTTAGTTTGTTTGTTTGTTTGTTTGTTTTGAGGCAAAGTCTCACTGTACAGTATAACCCTGGTTGCCCTGGAACTTGCTATGTAGACCAGGCTGGCCTCAAACTCAGAGAGATCCACCTGCCTCTGCCCCCAGAATACTGGTATTAAAGGTGTGTGCACCACCACACCTGTCATGTGTTAAATTTGATTTGAATACTGAAATTGGTGGCATATGAAATCCTGTAGGTGAGATGGGAGCAAATGATTACACGGGTGATTGAGAGAGAGAGAGAGAGAGAGAGAGAGAGAGAGAGAGAGAGAGAGAGAGAGAGAGAAAGGAGTCAAGGTCTCAACCAGGGGACAGCTGGCAAACTGAGGTCCTTAAGAGCAGGAAGCCATCACCCCAGGCTGAAGAGATAAAGCTGGAGAGGAGCTTACCAAATCCAGGCTCCCATGGCCACCAGAAGCAAACTACAGCTACAGAGGGCCTGGGTGTGTGTGGGGGAAGGGGAGGGCAACGCGAGAGGAATGCAAATGCTGCCAAAGAAGCATGCATGCAGAACAGGGCGGAGGGAAACTGCCTCCTGTCCTCCCCCACAATCCCACGTCAAAATGTCCCCTTAGCTGTACCAATACCCCTGGCTAGTCATCCAGGGAAAAACAGAGCTGGGGAGACCAAGAACAGGCCTGAGGCCAGCTAAGCCAAAGACTGGCAGCTGCGTGAGTCCCTCCAGCACCCTCCCAGGCTTAGGGAAGCCTGTTCCCCACTTCAGACCTTGGACTCTCCCTCTCCCTCCCCCTTACTGTCCCTCTCCCCTCTCCTCTCCCTCTCCTGCCCAACCCCCCCCCACCCTTGCTGACATAGTGGCCCCAGCCTTGTCTCTCTGTAAACTAGGGTAGCTAAACCTGCATTCTCTCAAGTATGCTGCAGGCTAGACTGCCAGTACAGGGCTCCACTCAGAGCCCTCTTGTGAGTGGGCAGGCTCAACAGCATCTAGCATTGAGGCATAGGAACACCCCAAAGTGCACAGAACTAGGACAGCTGTGAGCCCCTGCTGCAAGTCCCACCTATAACAGCCAAAACTCCAAGAACCAAGGGAGCCTTCCCCTGCACACATACACACTTTGCTCTGTGTGTCCAGGCCCCTGTGCAAACAGACCTCAGGCTCTGGCTGGCCTCCTCCCTGCTCCGTTCTTGTGAGTGTGGGCCACTCTTATGGCATGTCTATACTTAGACCTGAGGCAACTACGTGCAAGGGAGTGAGGAGGGGGTTGGTAGCGCACACTCCAAAGGGGCGGCTGTTGCACACCTGCCTGGGAAGTCCTTTATTATAAGCAGTGGATCTGCACACCTGGTGAGGCCCGGCCAACCCTCCCCACCCCCCCACCCCCCCTACCCCCCGCTTTGCACTGCCCACTCCTGACATCTGTGTCAAGGAAGCTAACTCTCTCCAGTGCTGCAGAGGTGGCAAACTGTAAGGATGAAACAGATTTAGCAGTTGTTAGGTCTGTAACTGCCACATGTGGAGAACTGATGAAGCCCTGCCCCCGGCCCCACAGATAGCCTCCCCCCACCATAGGCTGGTTCTTGGGAAAGGAGGGGTGGGCTGTGTACACACGGGAGGCTCAGGCAAAAGGATCAGAGTTGAAGGGCTGCCTAGGTAATATGGTGAGTTTAGGGCCAGGCTGGGCTACATAGTAAGATCATGTCTCAAAAACAAAAACAAACAACCCCCCACCAAAAAACAAGCAAACATAAATCAAACAGAGGACAGATAATGTATCTTTCAAAATTGTAAAAGAGCGGGGCAGTGACGGCAGAGGACTCTAATCCCTGTAGTAGGGAGGCAGAGGTAGGCGGATCTCTGTGAGTTCGAGGCCAGCCTGTTCTACATAGCAAGTTCTAGGCCAGCCAACGCTGTTATACAGAGAAACCCTGTCTCAGGGGGAAAAAACAAAAACAAAAACAAAAAACAAAGAAAGATAAAATAAATCACAAATGTTTCCACTGCACACAGTCATAATAAGGTGGTGGAGCAAATGGGGGTTAGCCTGATCTAATAGCACACACTCTACGGTGTATACTACAGATGTCAAAGCATCATATTGCACAATATGAATCCATTATTATTATCCCTCACATGTAAACACACAACTCTGGGGCCTCTGAGAAGATGGTGCTTGGTCCGGGATGTGTAGAAGCAACCCCCAGAACCTGGGGCAGGGCCCACACCAGGAAGTGAGTGCAGAGACAGCGCTCAGATCCGAAGGGCACTCCTCGAAGCTTTGGGGACAGCACTCACTCGGGTGTTTTAAATCAACATGTCCTGAGGATGGCCGACTTGTTTCTAAACACATTCTGCACCTTGGCTTGTCCTCTCAATGAGGCAGGAATATTGTCTCTCCATTTCACAGGCAAGGAGGCAGACAAAGATGGCGACCTAGAAGGTGGCACAGCTGAGGTAAAGATGAAGTACCTATGGTCAGGTCATTTGTGGGTACACGGCTCTGCTTTCTAGGCCATGAACGTCAGTATAGGAAGGTATCAATGACGTCATCCTAAATAGCCTGGCTATTTAGGCTCACAACCTCACCAGAGCATCCTTTTCCCGTTTCACTATTCCCACCTCCTTTTTTTTCCCCTTCCTTTCTTCCTTTCTATCGCCTAGAACTCACAGTAGCTCAGTCTGTCCTCAAACTCATGTCATCCTCCTGCCTCAGCCTCCAGAGTGCTGGGATTACAGGTGTGAGTCCCAACGCCCCGCCCATCTTCTTCACTTATGATAGTGCTAAATGCTCTCTTTCCCGTCCTTCTGCAGGCTCACACTGCCCTGCCACCTTGTCTCTTGCAGTGAGAGACCAAGAACTGAAGCCTACAGTGGACTTGCCTGCCCTGCCCTTCCCTGTGTGATCAGGGTTAGGAAATGAATTTGCCCACCGTTCGTAACCCAGAATAGCCAAGCAAAGAATTAGCCTGCAGCCAGACCCTTTCTCCAGACAGTGATGGACACAGCCTCCGTGCAGGAGACGACGACGGCCTTGCTCTAGAGGAAGGACTCCTGGCGTTGAGACCCAGAGGGCGTGGCCCACGGAATGAGTGGCTCCGCCCAGGTGGGGCTGCTGAACCGGATGATCCGGAGTAACTGGAGTTCAGCAGGTTAGTCGAGGAAAAGACCTAGAACCAAGTGCAGGTGGGTGGAGGGGCGGAAGGCCATGGGGCCTTCTAGAACCTATCAAGTGGCCGCTGGCCAGATCGCATGGTAGGGAGGGAGGGGGTGGAGTCTTGTACATGGTGCTGAGAAGAATCCAACATCCAGAAAGAGAGGGGCTTTGATGAACCCTGTGTTGTGGCTTGACCTCTGTGAACTCATTTTGCGTTTTTCAGATACAATCTTCTAATCCTCCCTCTGCCAAGGGTTTGTTAAGTGAAAATGTAGACTTTTCTATTTATCCCGCTTACATTTCACCTTGTCTGTTATGTCCGTTGGTCTAGACACCATTTGTCACAAACTGTTGATCGTCCCTCCTAATGCTTGCTTGTAGCATCTGCCCTTCAAGCTATTGGTCACCAGTATCTGGAACAGCAAGGCTCGGGGAGAGCGTCACTGGAAGCCATCAAAAACTTCCACTGAGTTCTGATCGGGCCAATCAGCCCCAGGCTGATGGATTCTATTGCTCTAGTTGTAAGTTGAAACACTTCTAACTCACACCTATCCAGCCTGGTCTCCAAAGAAGTCACAGGCCCTGACTACCATCTTGCTGAATTGCCCAAGTGTCGAACCACCCAGTGTCTGCCGGCTTGGTGACCCTATTTAAAGAGGAAATGACTGCTGTGCCCCTCAGAGCTCTTCTACGGAGACCACAGTTTGCTGGAAAGCAGGCCCAACACCCGTGTTTGTACCTCACCAGGCACACAAGATCCAAAATGCTTCGCTCTTACAAACTGGGACTTCTGCCCACTCCATTCCTTGGGGGCTGCCTCACGCTTGCTGTGGTGTGTGAGAAATGGACAAAGGTGACTGAACAAGCTGCCCTCCCTCCTGCCCTGCCTTCCTCGGACTGCCTAGCTGCTCTAGCGACTTCATGCCAGTCTTGGACTCAATGGCACTCTGCCCTTTCTAGGCTGAAGAACATTCCAGAAAGAGCAAAGGGGAGCCAGAGCTTGGCGCTCTTACCCTTTCTTCTGGTGTTTGTGTTGCACACGAAGAGCTTGGTCTTTGAACAAAGGACTGCCGTGCCCCTTTGTTTAGAGGACAGTTGTAAGGTTTTGACTATTTTCAGGACATTAATACACGGCTGTTATAAATATATCTAACACTTGAAGTCACATATAGGGGTGAGTAGCTGTGCAGGGCACTCATCAAGGTTGGCCATTTTGTCTTTACCATGGGAAAGAAGTCCCAGGAAGATACCACACGTAGATCTGGCCAGTGTGGGTTTAAACAACAGCTCTATATCTTGAAGACTAGTGACCCAAATAATCACCTCCCCATCTTGGAGCCTGTTTCCTCATCCATAAAAGGGAAGTTGGGATTGTACTCATGTGTTTGAACACTTGGTCCCCAGTTCGGGGCGCTGTTTGGGGACCACGGGACCTTTGACATGGAGCCTCACTAGTGAACATGGGCAACTAGGGTAGGCCTCTGAGGTTAGTCCTGTTTCCGCTTTGCCTCCTGAGCACCATGATGTGAAGGGACCTCACAGCTCCAGGCTGCCACAGCCCCACCATGCCCTCCCAGCCATGACAGGGAGATAGACTGAAATACTCTGAAACTGGAAGCCCAAATATCCCTCTTTCCCTGTGCTGTCTCTGTTACACAGACAAGAAAAGTAACACATCACCTCCCAGGATGGAGATAGCGAAGGGCCCAGAACCACAGAGGTTGGTGCTCAGTAGGCGGCCAGCTTTCAGGGTGTCCATGACAGCAGTCACTTTGAAGGATTCCTAGGCTTCCAAGGTCAGCAGAGTGGGGCCAGGCAGCCGTGGGTGGGCAGCTTTAAGCTGCACTCTCCATTGGCCTACACAATGCCAACCCTTGAGTGACCCACAGGGGAAACTGGCCCTGAACTTTCAGAGTCCTGGTCATAGTCCCACCCTAATTATTACCACCTAAGTGCGGTGTGTCAGGAACTATAGGGTTAATAGCCGGAAGAACATGGCTTAAAAGGCACCTTCAGGAATTGGTCTGGGTGACTCTTCAGAGGTGCTTGCAGCATGGACAGGAGGCACCGGGCCAGGCCCTAGAAATGGCATGTGTCCCGAGCAGCTTCCTGCACGTGCGGCCTGTCACCTCCCACGCACCTGCACCGCATCCTCCCACCCAGCCACGGATAAGCAGAAGGAAAACACAGCATGCCCAGAGGAGACAAGGAGAAGGAAGGGCAGGTGGCCATGCCTCTGCCCTGCTGTCATGCCACCTGCCCCTCTGGCTGCCCCTTCCACAGCTAAGCATTTGGCTCTGGTGATTCAGGAAGGTTCAGATCACCAGAAGACACCACCAGACCACCGAGCCATTGCCACCTAAACATCCTGTTCTTTCACTGCAGTCAAGTCTTCCTGGTACAGAAAACACACACAACCCCAGCAAGAATTTGAACTTCACTGATGCTGATGTAGGATGCTGGGCACATTGCTTGCCCCAGGTCCATACCGGATAAGACATTTGGTCCTCACTGTCAGCCTGGAGTAGCCATTCCCTGCTTGCCCCCAATTTACAGATGAAGAAATGGCAAGTTAAATATCTAGTATCTTGCCAAAGCCCCACAGCTAAGCAAGTAGCAGAGAGAAAACTTGACAGTTTGGAGGCTCACTCTACACGTCTGCTGGTTTTTTTCATATCTTAGAAAACTGGAGACTTAACCACACAGATGGGCATCCTCTGGGCCCCAGGTCTCTTCCTCTGGTATCTCCAAATAAAAATAACCCTAGACTTTACACTGACCAGATTAATTTGGGCTTCTAGGATCTCTAGAGCGTGGTAGAGGCAGAACAGAACCCAGGAACCTTCTCCTGCACACGTGTTTGTATGGGCATCCATGCCCACAGGATCACACACGCACCTCCCACCTCCTGTGCCCAGGCTGTAGCCACAGACCTCAAACCCTGGATCCTCACATCTGCCATTTTATTGTGGTTAAGAAACATGAGCAAGCTCTCTTAGCCATTTATATGTTGTTGTTGCAAGATGTGGTTTTTTCTGTGTGGCCTTGGCTGTCCTAGACTCACTTTGTAGACCAGGATGGCCTGGAACTCACAGAGATCCACCTGCCTCTGCCTCCCGAGTGCTGGGATTACAGGCGTGCACCACCTTAGACATTTTTAAGAGTAGAGTTTGTTAGTGTAAAGTTTATTTGTTTAAATTGTATTAGTTTATTTATATGTCTGGGTGTTTTGCCTGCATGTATGTTGTATGTCTATATACCATGTGCATGCCTGGTCCCCATGGAGGCCAGAAGAAGGTGTCAGATGCCCTGGAACTGAAGTCACAGCTGATTGTGAGCTGCTTATATGGGTGCTAATGACTGAACCCAGGTCCTCTGAAAGAGCGGCCAGTGCTTTTGACTACTGAGCCATCTCTCCTGTCCCAGCCGTGTAAAGTTTACTTGTAGTTTTGGAAATTGAACTTCCAGAACGTTTTCATTTTGCAAATGAAATAATGTAATATTTGTCTTTTATTTATTTATTTATTGGTTTTTCGAGACAAGGTTTCTCTGTGCAGCCCTGGCTGTCCTGGACTCACTTTGTAGACCAGGCTGGCCTCGAACTCACAGTGATCCACCTTCCTCTGCCTCCCAAGTGCTGGAATTAAAGGCATGCACCACCACCCCCAGCCTTACTTTTTTTTTTTTAATATCTTGAGACTGACTCTGGACTTTGCTTTGTGACTGGGTCACTAGGGAGGGAGTTGTTAAAGTTTGAGAAGCCGCATCGTCGATGGAAGTTTGAGTAGGTAGAGAAAAATGCTCAGCTTTGCTTCAGAAGAAAAGTGTAGCTTTTCCCCGTTGCTTCCCAGGGAAGCTTTTAGGATTTGCAGGGCTTTTCTGTGTAAACAGCAGGATGCTGAAGTTTGCCAAATGTACCTCTAGACACTTGAGTGAGGAACGAGGATACAGGCTCCAAGTAATGCGGACACAACAAAACTTGGCTTCCTTCAGTATTGTCTAAGAAGAAGGAAATAGAATGGGGCCAGCCCCAAATGCCACAGTTTGTCGGTAAAAGCCCAGTGGGAAAACACAGTGTTGCTGGCCCAGCTCCAAGTGCTTAACAGACACCAGCTTTCCAAAGATACCTTCGCCAGCGCTGTCTTCTCTGTTGCCAGACATGAGGTAACACTAAGGCCCATTCTGGAAGTTTGTGGGGATGTGAAACAGTAGCCGACTTTCAAGTTCAAGGTCTACCTAAGGTTTGCCCTTTCCTTTTTTCCAGCTTGACCTCAGTCATTTTAATAGCTCAGAAATGGGAGTGCGCATACTCTTACTGACTGGCCTCCCAGAAAGCAGACATTGGGGTGAGTGACTTAACTGAGGTCAAGCTTCCAGAGCCGAGGCAGAACAAAGAGGAAGAAGCCAAGGGCTCCAGTCAGCAGGCCTCAGAGGGCACTCTGGACTCACCTGAGTGTCCACATATGAGCCATCCCTGTTGTGGGGAACAGAGCAGGAAGCAAAGGTACCAGAAAGCAATCAGTGGATCTGGAAATTCTCATGACCAGGCGGAGGCACATCCATTAGACACCAAGCTCCACTGAACCTCGGCCTGTGCTAACCAGGTTGGGGTGGGGAGCGGCGCTCTTCCATCAATCAGCTCAAGACAGACTTCCTCCATAACTAGCCCTGAGCAGCCCAGGGACGGTAGAGCCCTGATCAGGCCTGGGTCACCTCAGGAAGGAGCAACCAGCAGAAATACCAGCCAGGTGAGACAGTGGAAAGGAACGCCAGTTTTGCCTCCAGGTGAGGCACCGCAGGTGAACACTGGATTGCTTAGCTAGCTAACCATCCTCTTGCCTTCTGTTCTCCACCAACCGTGGCCAGTGCCTATGGCAGAGACCTCAATGGTAGGAGAGTGGGCTTGAGTGCAGAGTGTGAGGGAGAAATACCCTCTTAGGTCCCTTTGCTTCCTGTGTTTGTGCCTGGTTTCGGTGTACTCTGCTTCCCAGCTCACCCCTCATGCCAACCGTCTTTTGTTGTTGTTGTTGTTTTGAGACAGGGTTTCCCTGTGTTAACCTTGGCTGTCCTGGACTCGCTTTGTAGACCAGGCTGGCCTCGAACTCACAGAGATCCGCCTGCCTCTGCCTCTCGAGTGCTGGGATTAAAGGCGTGCGCCACCAGCACCTGGCCTTATCACAACTGTCTTCACTCTACGCATGAAGATCCATGTGGCTGGGCTGAGAGGAAGGTCCAGCAGGACAGGGCAAGTTTCATGTGAGGACCCTGAAAATGGACTTGGGGGTTGGGGGATGGGGCACTGGGCCTCTCTATCTGCACTGTTTCCTTATGTGGTCACCCCAAATAAATCTCCTTTATTTGTCTGTTTAATTGGCCTATGGAAGCAAGGTGGCAGTGGCATAGACCTTTAATCCCAGGTAGAGGCAGGTGGATCTCTCTGAGTTCAAGGAAAACCTGGTCTACAGAGTGAGTTCTGGGACAGAGAAACCCTGTCCTAAACAAAACAAAACAAAAACCCAATGACAACAACAACAAAAGACTGTTGAGGACTAGTGGCCAAGCATGACTGATGAAGGCTGCCAGGGCCCAGGCTCTGACCCTAACAACTCAGGTGGCAGTGACACAGGCAGAGCACCTCCAAGGCACAGGCCAAGCTTCTGGCTCTGTCCAGCCAGGCCAGGCAACTCTGGAACTCCCAAAACCCAAGCACCAAAAGGAACCACCTTGTTGGCTTTAGTAGCAAAAGTATCCCCAAATCTGAAGTGCATGTAAAGTGGACAAAGGGTGGGGGACGCCCAGACAGGGTGTGGACATCTGTAACTAGCTTAATTGCAAGGCTGGCGAGGGAAGATGGGCAGACTTGGACCTGAGCTGGCCAGGAAGGGGCCTCACCTGCAGAGGAGGATGGGGAGACTGTCCTTCTCCCCAGACCTTCCCTCTGGACTTCAAGAGAAGACACTATCAGTGGCCATTTTGGAACCACAGCCCAGACACCCCCAGGCAGAAGAAAGTGATTCTTCTTCTGAGGTTACTAGTGGCCCAATATGAAACACACACACACACACACACACACACACACACACACACACACACACACAGAGAGAGAGAGAGAGAGAGACAGAGAGACAGAGAGAGAGAGAGAGAGAGAGACAGAGACAGAGAGGCAGAGACAGAGACAGAGACAGAGAGAGACAGAGACACAGACAGACAGAGACAGACAGAGAAACAGAGACAGAGAGACAGAGAGAGATGGAGACAGAGAAACAGAGGACAGAGAGAGGGGGCGGGGGTGGGGAGCAAACCAAACAGAGAACTGGCATTCACAAGTTCAAGACACAAAGTATTTCTTCAAATTACACTTCCTTGAGTTGGGTTGTTTTTAAACCGGCTAGTTTCCTCAAAGCTGCCTTGAGAGCAACCCCATTTATTAGTTGGTTCATTCACAGCTTCTTCCTTCCAGTTAGCGTGCCTGGAACCCTGCTGTGCAAACAGGCCTGGTGGGCTGGGATGCAGGTACCATGTACGGGCTTGCCTAGTATGTACAAGGCCTATGTTCCACCCTCAGCACAATGAGAAAACAAGCCTTGTGTGTGGACAGGCCTGGGGGAAGCCAGACGCCCTGCTCCTGTGCCATTTATAGTCTATTAGAGATAGTCATCAAATCAATACAATCATACAGAAACAGGAAGACGTGAATCGTGATGATTCTTGAAGAAAAAACTGGAATGCTGTTGAGTGAGGCCAGCAGGGAAGACTGAAGGAGCGCTGATTTCTCTCTAAAGAAATATAAAGAAGGGAGTGATGGCTTAAAAGCTAAGTAGGGCGTCAGAGAGGGAAGGGGGTGGTGTGAGTGGCCTTCCTGGGCAGAGAGGATAGCCTGTGTGCAGGCCTGGGATTGGGAAAGATGAAGGCTGACCAGAGACTCAAACTTAACCATGTCAAGTAAACAAACCACGGAGCTGGCTCCAGTTCCCCCAAGGGACAGGTTCTGTGTGTACACAACGATGGAGAAAACGGCAGCTCTGGCCAGCCTGCAAACTGGCCCGTATCAGACCCTTAAAACAGACAGAAATAATCAATAGTTCTGATAAACGATGAGGCAGCAAAGTCCTGGGTCACGGTACAGTTCTGGGGGCCACAAATGAGGCCAGCCATGTAGACACCCCCCCACCCCACCTCCAAGAAAGGCAGTGTTTGGACAAAGAACTAGGAGAAGGAAGAGACTGTTTGTTTATTGCAAGTGGGCGCTTTGCCAACCTATATGTAGGTGAACCACACAAATGCCTGGTGCCCTCAGAGGCCAGAAAAGGAAGTCTGAGCCTCTGGGACTGGAATTACAGGTGTGAGCCATGATGTGAGTGCTGGAAACTGAATCCCAGTCCTCTGGAAGAGCAGCCAGTGCTCTTAACCATGGAGCCATCTCTCCAGCCCAGATGAGGCTCTTTTGAGTCTATAAAAGATTTAATCCAAGGCGGGCGTGGTGGTGCATGCTTTTAATCCCAGCACTCGGGAGGCAGAGGCAAGCGGATCACTGAGTTCGAGGCCAGTCTGGTCTACGAAGCGAGTCTAGGATGGCCAAGCCTAACACAGAGAAACCCTGTCTTGAAAAACAAAACAAAACAAACAACAACAACAAAATAATAATAATAATAATAATATTTAATCCACCCTGGTGCAGTGGCACATGCCTGTAATCCCAGCACTTTGGAGGCAGAAGCAGGTGGATTTCTGTGAGTTCAAGGCCAGCCTGGTCTACAAAGCGAGTCTAGAACAGCCAAGGCTACACAGGGAAATCCTATGTCAAAAAAAAACAAGAAGAGGAGGTTAGCACAACAGTTTAAATTCTTATTTTTTGAGAGTGAAGGAGTCCAGTGGTGCCAGAGAGTATATGTATGTTGAGGTAGGGACTTTTGTGGGGTGTGGGGGCTCACTCTGAGAATTCTGGAGGCAGGAGTCACAAGTTTGAGGCCAACAGAGGAGAACACACAGTAAGTTCCAGGCCAGTATGGGCTCCAGAGGGAAACCCAGCTTCAGATATTGAATCCAGCAGGCCGGGTCCTAGCTGGTGAGTTACACTCTAGCCGAGAAGAAGAAATCTCCATTTAAGTATCACAAGAGCAGCTGAGCCATTGTGAGCTGAAAGAAAGAGTGAAGGACAAGGCTGGGGGGAGGGGGTCTGTGCTGGGGGGGGGGGGGTCCAGGAGTCAACTTCCCCGAGGAAGTTAAACGTTAAGTAGGCAAAAGGTTGGCTGGAGGCTGGATGAGACTATTGTAGGCATTGGGCATGAGCAACGCTCCTGTGGCGGGACCAGCAGAACAGTGAAAACCGTGGAGACTGGGGTGCAGAGACCAGACAGAGCAAGGGGACATCATTAGGTTTAAACTTGTCCTACTTCTTCATGGAAGATGAACAGAGGGGACAGGAGAGGCTGGTGAGCAAATTCTCATGAGAGCTTGTGGTAGCCTGGGCCAGGGGTGGGCATGGGACTTGAGGGGGATGTGGCTGGGTTTGCGACGTGTTTAGCGTATAGATTGGGCAGGAGGTAAGCAGACTGACCGGGATATGAGTGCTTACAGGGAAGGAAAGAGGAACTAAGGGCTGAGATGCATGGAGTCTGAGATGCTTACTTGGGCCTATTCATCAGGTTAGGGCACCTCAGAGAAGACGGGGTGCTGTCTGGAAGGCGCTGACTTGGATTTCAGACCGTTTGCAGACCGGCTTCTGGGACACCCCATTAGAAGCAACTGGTGTACAGGCCGGAAGCTCAGTGGGGAGATGCGAACTAGAAATGCCAGGCTGGGGGCTGGAGAGACGGCTCAGTTTGTAGAGCGCTCAGCTCACAGGCCAAAGGACCTGAGCTCAGATCCCTAGAGCCCACATTAAAAGCAGGGCACTGTGGCGTGCCTCGATAACCCCAGTAACAACTAGCTAGGAAACAGAGACAGGGGGACCATGGATTAGGAGGAGGAGAAGGACATTGGGGAATCGGAGTGAGAGAGATCAGGGGTTCCTGCCCAAAGGCATGTTGGGAGATTTGGCAGCAGGCAGTGAGGGCAAGGACAGTGTGGTTTCTTCCGTCGGATAGAGGGTCCGCTAGACTCCTGAGAATTACGCCAGAGGATTTGCCCCAAGGAACTGATACCCAGAAGGTTTCCTTCTTGTTCTCTTTAATCCCCTTTCCCCCCTATTTAGGGTAGTCAGGTTGTAAGGGAGGCACATGCCTTTAATAAATCCCTAATAAAGTAGAATCATTAAGGAATCAGAGCCAGCAGTCTGTAACTCTAATTCTAGGGGTCAGTCTGTAACTCTAATTCTGGCCTCCGTGCACTTACAGACATGCAGGCAAACAAATATACATATAAAATAGAAACAAAAAAGTACTTTTAAAAGACTACATAGATAGCATGTGGTATAAAACAATATAAATATGATGTGGCCTCAAATCATAATGAAGATAAAAATTTCTCTATCACTTAGTGTTTTTACTACATATTTTCTGTTTAGACTTGTCTAGATGAATAAATGCCTAACAATCACGTTATAATTGCCTACCGTATTCAATATAGCCCCATGAGGTTTGCAGAGTGGGAACAGAAGACCGTATCGTTAGCCTAGGGGCATAACATACCTTGTGGGTGAAATCCTCTAATAACCCAATGGCTATTTCTTTAAAAGTGCTCCCATCCTCACACAACACACAACTTTAAATCATAACTTTTTTTCTCTTTGTTTTCAGTCATTTCATCTGAACTCTTAGTGTGCATTGTAATTGGAGACAAAGCAACCCAGAGCCTGTATGAAGAAATGCAGAGGTGACTTGAAGCTGTCTCTACTGTCTTCCTCTAGAGAGGATTGACTTTTGTTTATGACAGACAGTCCCCAGCAGACGCTCTATTTTTAATTTAACCTGAGAGTGAATTCTCAGCTTATACACTGGGACATTCACTAGGTGCTTGGCCCTTCCACAAGAACCGAATGCTAATTTTTTGTCTTCTTAGCCCTGTAATACATCCATGAGCTGCTGCTCTTGGTGCCCCCATCTCTATACTGATTTGAAATCAGCAAATGCTTCATGGGGAAGCTGCACTTGCCCACCTGCTCACCTGTCCATCTGTCTACCTGTCCACCTGTCTGTCTGCTCACCTGTTCACCTGCCTACCTGTCCACCTGGTCACTTGTCCACCTGCCCTCCTGCTTACCTGTCCACCTGCCCATCTGCTCACCTGTCCACCTGCCCACCTGCTCACTTGCTCACCTGTCTGCCTGCCTACCTGTCCATCTGCTCACCTCATTGTGTCTTTTCCTTTTAGTGCCTTAGATATGTCTTATTAGCTCATTAGGGCTTCCTAACAGATGTTCTTTGCTTTTTACTATTGCATTTTCTAGCTGTTTCTCCCTCCCCCACCACCACTCCGAGACAGGGTGTCTCTGTGTAGCCTTGACTGTCCTGGACTCACTTTGTAGACCAGGCTGGCCTCGAACTCACAGCGATCCGTCTGCCTCAGCCTCCCGAGTGCTGGGATTAAAGGTGTGTGTCACCACGCCCAGCTTTCTAGCTGTTCTTGAAGGGAGGTCTGATTACAATTAGTCCACAATAGCTAGAAGCAGAGGCCTTCCTCTAAAAAAAAATAATAATAATAATTAGTGTGCCGCTCTGTTTCAGGCTTTCACTTTCTGCCCTTCAGTAACTTTATTTTAAACCTCAGCTCCAGTGGCTATAATGAAAAATCTCAAAGTAACAAAAATAACTGAGCCTTATTATAGCCTTATTAAAAAAAAAAAGGATTGCTTTTTTTGTTGCTGTTTTTGTTTTTGCCTTAAGACAAAAGTGTAAGTCCACTTTGTTTTTGTTTGAGACAGGGTCTCCCTCTGAATACAGGCTGTCCTAGAACTCAGTATGTAGCCCAGAATGGCCTCCAACTCACAGCAGTTCTCCTGAGTGCTATAAGGCTAAAGGTAGGGGTCACCATGCCTGGATCTGAAAGCATCTTTTCAATTTAGTTTAAAAATTAGAGTACAAGGGGCTGGAGAGATGGATCAGGGGTTAAGAGCACTGTCTGCTCTTCTAAAGGTCCTGCGCTCAATTCCCAGCAACCACGTGGTGGCTCACAACCATCTATAATGAGATCTGGTGCCCTCTTCTGGCCTGCAGTTGTACATGCAGGCAGAACACTGTATACGTAGTAATAAATACATCTTTTTAAAAATTAGAGTACAAAATAATGGCTTGATTATGACATTTTAATAGATGTACATAGTCGTGCTTGTTCATATTCAGCCTTCCTTGTTATCCTTCCCACAACCCCCTTCCTCCTCCCAAATAGCTCCATTTATGCTTTCATCATTCACTTACGCACAGACACTCTCTCTCTCTCTCTCTCTCTCTCTCTCTCTCTCTCTCTCTTCCACATATGATAGAAAACACAATATTTTTAAAGACTTATTGTTAATAAACTGTGGAGGTCTGAATAAGAATGTCCCCCACAGGCTCATAGATATGAATTCTTGGTCACCAGGGAGTGGCACTACTTGAAAGGACCAGGAGGTGTGACCTCGTTGGAGGTAGTGTGTCACTGGGGCAGGGCTTTGAGGCTTCAAAAAAGACCATTCCGAGTCCAGAGTCCTTCTCTTCCTGCTGCCTGTGGGTCTAGACCCCTCAACTACTTCACCACCATGTCTGCCTGCTGCCATGCTTCCCACCATGACCACAATGGGCTAAACCTCTGAAGCTGCAAGCAGGCCCCAGTGAAATGCTTTCTTTTATTAGAGTTACTGTGGTCATGGTGTCTCTTCACAGCAATAGAATACTGGCTAAGACATAAAAATAACACATCCAGCTTATTCTATTAAGGATCAATTCACAATATTAATGAGTACTTAAGGCCAGGCATGGTGGCATACACCTTTCATCCCAGCATTCAAGGAGGCAGAGAGGCAGGTGGATCTCTACGAGTTTGAGGCCAGCCTGGTCTACATAGTAAGTTTCAGGATGCTAAGGCTGCTACACAGAGAAATCCTATCTCAAAAAAACAAACAAACCAAAAATAACTACTTGGTGAATGTTTACTCGGGACCAAGTAGCATCCTGCATTTACATGTGTTAATTCATAGAATGGAATACAACCAGTGGACTTTGCTGTTCATAGTCATCAGTTACAGAATTTGTCAAAGGATGGGCCATAGATAAAAGATGATCTGTGGTTTAGCACGCAAAGCCAATGCAGTATGCAGAAGAAAAGAATGTAGGTGATCCTATTATGGAAGGTCTTAGATTAGATGGAATGTGGAACCAAAAGAAGTCATCTCTAAGCCCTAAGTGTAAGTCCACTAGTGTTTTTTCCAGTGGGAGGTACACTAGCAGAAGTTGGTGGACAGGAAATACTAACAATGAGCATGACTCCCTCCTGCTGTGTTCTTCCTGGTGGAGGTGCTGAAATGTCTAAAGCAGGAAGGAGAATTAGTAGGCTGAAGAGGAAGTGAAGAGGACGGACCGCTCAAGAGCTGGAGTCAACCCTCCTTTGGGTATCTTGAAGCTTTATTTGCATTGAGCAGACATCAGATCATTGCACTTTAGGTCTCAGAAACAAGTTGAGTGACAGGCAGGAGACCAAATGAAGACTCTTCTAGAAGACACAAGTTCTTCAGTTCACAGCACCCACATGGGACGGCTCCTGAGGGCCTGTCACTCAGTTCCGGGTTATCTGACACTGTCTTCTGCACACTGACATGGCTGGCACACACACACACACACACACACACACACACACACACACAGAAATGAATTTTTTTAATTTAAAAAAAAAGGAGGGGGAGGGAATGCAGATGCTGTGAATCAATGGCCTAAAACCCTGCCTTGGACAAAAGGAAATGTAGGCCATTGCAGAGAACGTACCAAAGCCAGGTACGGCGCCCAGGATGCAATAATCCTTCTTCATCTTCAGCATCCAGCCAGATGCTCAGTGCGACCTGACACTGCCCGTTCTGAAGCCTCTTCCAGCCCAGGTCATGGACAGCGTGTCCTTTATCCCTGCTATTGAATGAAGCTCTATCACACCTCGCTTTGTACCCACCCCCCAAGGAGTTGTGTTTCCTCCCAATGGGAGCAGAATAAAGTGGGCGAGGCATACATCTACCTCATGAATGTTGACGATAGCTGTTATTTAAGTTAATTTGGGGTCCTGGGGATGGAGGTAGGTCTTACCTAGTCCTCACAGATTGGGTGTCGTGAGTGGGTCGTTGGATATATGGATAAATGAAGAGAGATGGGTCCAGTCCAACAGAAGTGGAACTCTGTGGCTGGCATCCAAGATGGGAAGAAATATTGCGGAACACTTGGATGTGGGAGGTCATTAGCAGGTGTCCTGATTTTACCCCTCCCTGGGAGGAGCTGGTTCTCTCAAGGTCATCAGAAGTCAGCTTCCCCAGCAACTCCTCCCAGAAACACTGGGGCTAGATAGGCTAAGGTTGGTTATAAACGAGGGGTCCGTCCACCCTTAAAGTCAGAAGTGCTCTTCCTCAGAGCACAGACATCACCACCACCACCAGCAGCAGCAGCATGAAAGCCTCTGCCCAGTAAAAACAAACAGACAGACAGACAGACAGACAGACAGACAGACACCAATGATTTAGCTTATACTGTGAAGTGAACTAATGTATTATGTCACCCAAGCACACTTAAGTCTTGTGCCTGCGGGAAAGCCAAGAAGAAACCAAACAAGCAGTGTCCAAAGGTTTCAATGCAACTCTTTCCCTGGCCGTGTGGCTCTGGCTGATCCTATTGCTTTGCTCTGTCCTTAAAGCTCTCATGACAGGATCAACACAGACCTAAAAGACAATATGAATGAAAACGGTTTTAGTTAGAAGACTCGGAGATAGCCTAGAACTCACCACAGGCAGATGGAGTGAGCTGGCTCATTCCTGCCTCAGCCAGCTTTGCACACCCACGGCACACACCTCTGGCCCTCTGAGGGCAGGCTCGCGTGAGCCAGGCTGTGAGGGTGCTGGTTCTTCAGTCCCTTCCCCCTCCAGCCCCTCCTGTGATTTATGCTGCTGCTCAGACCAACAAGGCGGGTCTAGAAACTTCCCCCAGTCTTCTTCCTTTTCCAACGGACTTGCTCCCAAACTGGCTCCAATCCATGTCATTTTGTTCTCCACAGCATCCTTTATGTTAAAAAAAAAAAAAAATCCAGGCCCAGTTCTCCTGCTTGGAACATGGCATCAGCTTCCAAACCACTGGCCAGGTCTTTCCTGGTGGGTGGGAAGAAGGCAGCTCTGTGAAGACTGAAGTCTAATTAAGTACTGAGAAAACAAACCACGGGCTTCAATTTTAAGCTCTGAAAATAGCAAGGGCCCAGGATTCCTGCTGCTGGCCTGAGCTCTGAAGCAAGGAGAGAGAGAGAGAGAGAGAGAGAGAGAGAGAGAGAGAGAGAGAGAGAGAGAGAGACAGACAGACAGACAGACAGACAGACAGACAGACAGACAGACAGACAGCCCCGAGCCCTTGGGGAGGGGAAGCCAACGCCTAGGTGCCTGCTTGGTATTGTCACCCTGATCCTGGGAGGGGCTGACTGACACCCAGGAGTTCCTACAGGCCTGATATAGCTGTGACTGTTAAGCTGTGGTCAAAGCTGAAGCAAGTCTCTGAGAAACTAACAACTTTGCACACAGCACATCCCCCTGAACACTGAGAACAAGGACAGGTCCCACTATCAGACAGATGTGTGCCAGCAACAGCTCCTGCAAGTCAACTGAATGTTCGCCTGGCCCTGACCCACTCAGATATATATTAGCCTTGCTAGCACCTTCTGGTCCCCGTCTTCTGTTCATGGAGAGAAGTTAACCTCTGGGGAGAGCCTGGCATGGAAACGGCTCAACGGACAAATCAAGGCTATGGTTGAAGTGGAAAGGGAATGTAATTAATGTAATGACTGGCGACTTGCCCGCTCCTAGCTCTTCCACACAGGCATGACTGTCCACCTCCCTCCCTCATTGGACAATGGGTGCCGGTCCTACAGGATAGAGACTCTATAATACAGCTCCTTTGCTGTGTGTTTGCACAACTCCTGGGATTGAGTTAACAGAGGCAGCAAGTAAATGAAGAAAAGACTAACAGGACACACAGAAAAACTGGGATCCGATAGGCTGGGGCTCTCTGGTGGAGAAGACGCGGCATCCCGGAAGTTCAGCATAGTTATTATATACAGCCAAACATGGAGGCAGGCAGGAGCAAAGGTAGGGGACATAGCCATGCCCGTAACAACACTCCCTCGCTCACTCAGAGCTTCACTGGCTCTTCCACTCCTCCAGTACCCAACATATGGTGCCTGGCTGATGGTTACTGTGACCTACTTGCAGCGTCGTGGGGAGGGCACAAAGCTGTGATGCAGGGCGAGCCTACTGAGCTTAGTGAAGATACTAGCCCAGGTTTGCGCGTGCACTCAGGAGTCTGTGCAGAATTGGTGTTGGACCCAGGACGAGGCCTTGTGAATTCCTGGTGACTTTGAGGACAAATGTCCCCTATAGCCATAACCGTAGTGTTCTACCTGCAACACCTACTGCCCCTGGGAAACCATTCTAATGAGGAGAAACTCAAGGGCACGGGTGGGGGTTCTGGGCTCTTCCTGCTATGGCTTTGTTGGCTGGGTCACCTAGTGGGCACATCCCTGTCCCAAAGTCTCCTTCCAGGAGACACCTCAGGTTTCGTGCCTTGCTTCAGGCTTAGTGAGTTACACTGCAGCTAGGGCCTGAGTTCCCACTACAGCTGCCTGAAGTAAGGACAGGGAGGTCCCAGCCTGTCAGTCAGCTAATCAAAGCCCTGCTGAGGGGGTTAGGAGCTAGGACTGAGGGGAAACGGGCTGACAGAAGACCCACAGCTGTTTAGGATAATGGTGCTTCAAAGACAGCCTTTCAGGCTCAGGGCTCACTCTCTCTCCTTCTTTCTTGCTGCTCTGGAGCTGTTGGGGACAGAGGCTGTGGGAATACTATGTACTCCCTAAGGTGCCTCTGGTGCCTGGCCTCCTTATTTCTCTGTACCCTGGAGTCTTTGAGTTGATTTTAACTGCCCTCCAGCGAGTCTTTCCTGGACTGGCCTTGAACTTGTGACCCTTCAGCTGCAGCCTCCTGAGAGGCTGGAGTTAGGAGTGGTAGGTACTGCTGCTGCCAGAATATAAGCCACAGCAGGGCACAGTGGAGCCTGTGACAGCACACACAGACCCACACGACTTCAGACCAGACAAAAGCCTGGCACTGGAGAAGAGGAAGTGCCCACAATGGCCAACCCCTGATCAAGAAGCCATGTGCAACTGGTGCCTGCTAGGAGACAGAAAATCAGTTTCCGCCAATGGAGTGACACAGGTATATCAACCACACTCTGGGCCAGGCCCCATCCATGTTCAGGAGAAGTTGGCCAACAGGAAACAGACACCATGGGTTTTGTGTGTGTGTGTGTGTGTGTGTGTGTGTGTGTGTGTGTATATGTATGTATATGTGTGTTTATGTGTATGTGTGTATGTATGTGTGTATGTGTATATAAAGTGTGTATGTGTGTGTATGTGTGTGTATATGTATGTATATGTGTGTGTATGTGTATATAAAGTGTGTATGTTTGTGTGTGTGTATGTGTGTGTATATGTATGTATATGTGTGTGTATGTGTATATAAGTGTGTATATGTGTGTGTATATGTGTGTGTATGTGTGTGTATGTGTATATAAGTGTGTACGTTTGTGTGTGTATATGTATGTATATGTGTGTTTATGTGTATATGTGTGTATATATGTGTGTGTATGTGTATATAAAGTGTGTACGTTTGTGTGTGTGTATGTGTGTGTATATGTATGTATATGTGTGTTTATGTGTATATGTGTGTATGTGTGTGTATGTGTATATAAGTGTGTATGTTTGTGTGTGTGTGTGAATGTTGGGAGGGAGGGGTTGCTGTTGTTAGGGTTTGATAATGGTTATTTTTTTTAGCTTTAGTTTTGTTTTCTTGGTTTTGGTTTTTGTTTGTTTGTTTTGAAAACCAGAGAAAAAACAAGACATCGGGTGGGTAGGATGTGGGAGGACTTCCGGGGTGGGGGTGGGGGCCCGAACATTGTAGTCAACCAAGGACCATGCACGGTGAGGACCTCCACTCTCTGCTCAGGTGTAGTTGACAGGCAGCACAGTGTCCTTGTGGGTCCCATGATATGGGGAGTAGGGGCTGCCTCTGACATGGACTGTGGCGCCCACTCATTGATCACTTCCCTGTGGTGGGGCAGCCTCGCCTGACCACAGAGGAAGAGGATACAGACAGTCCAGATAAGACTTGATGGGCTGAGGTCACATGTTAGGGGAGGAGGGCTCCCCTTTCTGGAGACTAGGGGAGGGGGGGGCTAAGGGAGGGAGAGCGAGATTGGGAGGCTATGAGGGAGGGGCCTACAATCGGGATGTAAAGTGAAGAACCAAAAATTTAAAAAAAATAAATAAACATAAAGAAAGGAAAAAGAAAAAAGTGGATTGCATGAAAACATTAAAAATAAAATTAAAATGTAAGTGGAAAAAGTGGTGCCTACAGATGAAGGGGTGGGGGCTGGGGAAACCTCTGTACCCTGAAGCCCCACCCTGTGGGTAACTGTCCTAGGACTGACTGTGCTTGTGGGGGATACAGTTCAGTGTGGCTAAACCAAAGCCTGGGTCCCCACTTGGAAGATCCTGTTTCCTAACCACCCTGGGCCAACATCAATAGTGATATTGTCCCACAGATGGCAAGCCATCGGCTGTGGGAACCAAGGGAACTCACAGACTAGCAACTTCCGCGCTGGATGGTAAAGCCACCATCCATCGGAAAAAAGGAAAACTAGGTTTGCAGCCCAAGTTTCCTCCCTGGGAGGGAGACGCCCTGGGCAGGGCTCCCCCTCACAGCTGGGAGGCTTCCTCCTTCCTGGGCCAGCCCTTTCATTAGGAGCTAATGATCCCCAGCTGCCCCAACTTCCGCCTGTCCTTGTTAACCCCTTGGTTTTCTTGGCGAGAAAATACCGGGTCACCCAGTTCTGCGCTGGGCCCACCCACCATCTGGTCAGTGGGGTGCGTTCCCAGGGCTCTCCTGGGAACACCTGAGAATGGTCTCCACTATTTCTCCCGAACTCTAAGGGTGTATGAAGTTCCTCCCTTGGAGGCCATGCTGGGAGCAAGTGAAGGCGGGATTTAAACTTGGCTCTGGGCTCTTTAGGGCCATCCCACCACCTGTTTGGGTAAAATGAGATTGTTCAGCGGGCAGATTACAAAGATCAACGCCCTTGCACCCTGTGCGCCTGCGGATGTTTTTAAACTTGAAAAACAGAATCCTGGGTGGAAAATAGGAAGAATCTAGCTCAAGGGGACTGATTGACTTTGGATTTCAGTCACCTTATCTTCAATGTAGTGCAAGAAAAAGTACACTCCCCCCCACCCCCCCACCCCCCCACCCCCCCACCCCCCCACCCCCGCACCCCCGCCCCGCCCCGCCATGCTGGAGATGTTGGTCAGCAGTGAGTGCTTGACCCAGCCATTCAAGGTCCCAAGTTCCATCTCCAAGACAGAGAGATGGAAGGGAGGGAGGGAGGGAGGGAGGGAAGAGGAAAGGAAGGATGGAAGTCTCTTGAACTTACTGGAAAACTAAGTAGATTCAACCGGGGGAAAGAAAGCACTGTAAACTGTGGAGTGTCCTCAAGAAAGCAGATTTAGTGACATTGGAAATCCTTCATTTCCTCTGTAAGAAGTGGGTTCTGTGGACTTCTGTGAGCTGGAGATGTTTTGTTTGTTTTTGTTTTCCCGAGAGACAGGGTTTCACTGTGTAGTCCTGGCTGTCCTGGACTCACTTTGTAGACCAGATGCCACCATGCACGGTGTTGTTTGTGGGTTTTTTTGTTTGTTTGTTTTTGTTTTTTTAATTTCGGGAGATGGTTTATCATGGCTGAATCCTTTATGCCAACTGAAAGGAACCAGGTTGAAAACAGTACACAGGGTAGGTTCTAAGCACGTGGCCTTGCCTGGGCCACGCTTTCTAGGAGGAGGTGTAGATCTGTCCCGTGTGTTCCTGTCTGGTAATGGCTTGCGGGGGTGGGGGGCGGGGGAGGGGTGGGGTGGGGAAGGGTGGGGGTGGGGGGAGGGGATAGGGGAGGGTGGGATAGGGGGCGGGGTGGGAGAGGGTGGGGTGGGGGCATGGGGGTGCGGGGGGCAGCATCCTATTCCTTTCCCTAGGGCTCTGGGAGAAGCCAAGTGGGTCACTGTCCCGTTTCCCAGACCCACAGGGAGAACACGGAAGAGATCCTTTGCGCATCGGACTTATTTCATAGACCTCTGAGTATACCTGACACAGCAAAATCCTGCTCAACAGCTGCCTGAACGCCACACTGGGACCAAGGAGAAAGAAACGACTTAGGGAGGAGAGCCCACTAGACTCTAGGGCCAGCTGTGGACACGGATTCAAACTGGAAAAGGGAACGTGACTTTTCTGTGACTACCTGTGACAAACTGCCACCAACTGGGTAACTTAAACCTACACAAGTTTATCGTCTTAAGATTCTGGATGTCTGAGGACCAGAGCGGCTCAAGATGAGCTAGAGCCAATTGGGGGGGGCTTCCTTCTGGAACTTGGGGCGAGCATGCAGAGGTCACCCCCATCCTCCATCTGCTGCCCCTCCCCCATGCTCAGGACCAATGTGGCTGGTAAGCCCCGCCCCTTCCATCACCTTCCTTATGACAAAGATCTTTAAGCTCACAGGAGCTAAAGCCTCACGACCACAGTTACATCTGAAGTCCCTGAGCTTCTCCCTATAGCACGGGCTTCCAGGTTGCAGGTCACATGTCCTCACAGAAGGCTGGGTGTTTATTTCATCCCACAGAACTCTCACCATCACACAACTTCCTTTGGTTTGAATTCTGTAGTTACCAGATGCTTCTAATGCGAAGACCCTAATGGTACTGAATCAGGCCATGTGTGATGTGCACCACTCCGGGAAGATGTTTGTATTCCCCCAGAGGTGGAGCCAGCGTTGGGCACAGCCAGGCCTCAGGGAGGAGGCCTGGACCTTTAATGCCCAGGGAGGCATAAATATAGCAATTAAAGCTTAAGCTACCCAGTAGCCCTCTTTAATTACATTCTTCCTTAAACACCAGCAGGGCCAACAGTGCTGTGGGCAGGAAGTGGTCCATTGGGGCCCATCCTGGAGACAGCAACATCAGAGGGACACACACACACACACAAAATGAGGACAGTTTTCCTTCATTACATGGGTGTGTTTCAGTCTGTGCCCTTCCCTGCCTCCCAAGGACTAGTTAAAAAAAAAAAAAAAAAAAAAAAAAAGAATCCCTCTGGCTCCCTCTCTGCATCAGGCAACAGATAATCCACGTGGGCCACTGTGATGATTAACAATGTCAACCTGACAGGCTCTTGTGTCACCTGGCAGACACAGACTCTGCACCTGCCTCCTAAAGATTATCCGGATCGGATAAACTGAGGCGAGCAGATCCACCCTAGAGGTGGGTGGCAACAACCCAGACTAAGTAAAAAAAAAAAAAAAAAAAAAAAAAAAAAAAAAAAAAAAAAGAGAGAGAGAGAGAGAGAGAGAGAGAGAGAGAGAGAAAGTGAGCTGAGAGCCAGCATTCATCTCTCTCAGCTTCTTGACTGTGGATGTGACATGTGACATGAGCAGCTGCCTCAGGGTCCTGCCACCATGCCTAAACTGTGAGCTGAAACAAAACTTTTTCATAATGTTGCTTTTATTAGGTCTTTTGTCATAATAATGAAAAACAAACCAAAACAATATAGCCACCACAGTGCCACATTTCATCCCACTTCCTTGGAACCTAAACTGGAGAGACTGCGTGCAGTGACAAGTATGTCACAGGCCAGAGAGCTGGTCAGCGAGCACTGCCTCCCTTGGACACAGACATGGACAACCATCTCCCTGTTCTTGATGTCACAGAGTTCTATCCATCTCCCTTCTTGTGCTTACTCCTCTCCCCAACTTTCTATGCCCTGTATCCTCCTTCCTACCTCCATTCAGGTCTCCTCAATCCTCATCTCCAGCTCTGTCCCTAGCTTCCCTATTCTCAACTCCATAGCCTCTCTTCTTCTATTTTCATCTTCTCTGTCCTCCATCTCCATCCCCTCTGCCCTACATCTCCATCCTCTCTGTCCTCCATCTCCATCCCCTCTGTCCTCCATCTCCATCCTCTCTCCTCCATCTCCATCCCCTCTGTCCTCCATCTCCATCCCCTCTGTCTTCCATCTCCATCCTCTGTCCTCCATCTCCATCCCCTCTGTCCTCCATCTCCATCCTCTGTCCTCCATCTCCATCCCCTCTGTCCTCCATCTCCATCCCCTCTGTCCTCCATCTCCATCCCCCATGTCCTCCATCTCCATCCCCCTGTCCTCCATCTCCATCCCCTCTGTCCTCCATCTCCATCCTCTGTCCTCCATCTCCATCCTCTGTCCTCCATCTCCATCCCCTCTGTCCTCCATCTCCATCCCCTCTGTCCTCCATCTCCATCCCTGTCCTCCATCTCCATCCCCCTGTCCTCCATCTCCATCCCCTCTGTCCTCCATCTCCATCCCTGTCCCCCATCTCCATCCTCTGTCCTCCATCTCCATCCCCTCTGTCCTCCATCTCCATCCCCTCTGTCCTCCATCTCCATCCCCTCTGTCCTCCATCTCCATCCACTCTGTCCTCCATCTCCATCCCCTCTGTCCTCCATCTCCATCCCTCTCCTCCAACTCCATCCCCTCTGTCCTCCATCTCCATCCCCCTGTCCTCCATCTCCATCCCGTCTGTCCTCCATCTCCATCCCCTCTGTCCTCCATCTCCATCCCCTCTGTCCTCCATCACCATCCCTGTCCTCCATCTCCATCCCCCCTGTCCTCCATCTCCATCCCCTCTGTCCTCCATCTCCATCCCCCCTGTCCTCCATCTCCATCCCCCTGTCCTCCATCTCCATCCCCCCTGTCCTCCATCTCCATCCCCCTGTCCTCCATCTCCATCCCCTCTGTCCTCCATCTCCATCCCCCCTGTCCTCCATCTCCATCCCCTCTGTCCTCCATCTCCATCCCTGTCCTCCATCTCCATCCCCCCTGTCCTCCATCTCCATCCTCTGTCCTCCATCTCCATCCCCTCTGTCCTCCATCTCCATCCTCTGTCCTCCATCTCCATCCTCTGTCCTCCATCTCCATCCCCTCTGTCCTCCATCTCCATCCCCTCTGTCCTCCATCTCCATCACCCCTGTCCTCCATCTCTATCCCCCTGTCCTCCATCTCCATCCCCTCTGTCCTCCATCTCCATCCCCTCTGTCCTCCATCTCCATCCCCTCTGTCCTCCATCTCCATCCCCCCTGTCCTCCATCTCCATCCCCCTGTCCTCCATCTCCATCCCCCCTGTCCTCCATCTCCATCCTCTGTCCTCCATCTCCATCCCTGTCCTCCATCTCCATCCCCTCTGTCCTCCATCTCCATCCCCTCTGTCCTCCATCTCCATCCCCTCTGTCCTCCATCTCCATCCCCTCTCTCCTCCATCTCCATCGCCCCTGTCCTCCATCTCCATCCCCTCTGTCCTCCATCTCCATCCTCTCTCCTCCATCTCCATCCCCCCTGTCCTCCATCTCCATCCCCTCTGTCCTCCATCTCCATCCTCTCTCCTCCATCTCCATCCCCCCTGTCCTCCATCTCCATCCTCTGTCCTCCATCTCCATCCCCTCTGTCCTCCATCTCCATCCCCTCTGTCCTCCATCTTCATCCTCTGTCCTCCATCTCCATTCCCTCTGTCCTCCATCTCCATCCCCTCTGTCGTCCATCTCCATCCTCTGTCCTCCATCTCCATACCCTCTGTCCTCCATCTCCATCCCCCTGTCCTCCATCTCCATCCCCTCTGTCCTCCATCTCCATCCCCTCTGTCCTCCATCTCCATCCCCTCTGTCCTCCATCTCCATCCTCTGTCCTCCATCTCCATCCTCTGTCCTCCATCTCCATCCCCTCTGTCCTCCATCTCCATCCCCTCTGTCCTCCATCTCCATCCCCTCTGCCCTCCATCTCCATCCCCTCTGTCCTCCATCTCCATCCCCTCTGTCCTCCATCTCCATCCCCTCTGTCCTCCATCTCCATCCCCTCTGTCCTCCATCTCCATCCCCTCTGTCCGCCATCTCCATCCCCTCTGTCCTCCATCTCCATCCCCTCTGTCCTCCATCTCCATCCCCTCTGTCCTCCATCTCCATCCTCTGTCCTCCATCTCCATCCCCTCTGCCCTCCATCTTTATCCCCTCTGTCCTCCATCTCCATCCCCTCTGTCCTCCATCTCCATGCCTCTGTCCTCCTTCTCCATCCCCTCTGTCCTCCATCTCCATCCTCTGTCCTCCATCTCCATCCTCTGTCCTCCATCTCCATCCCCTCTGTCCTCCATCTCCATCCTCTGTCCTCCATCTCCATCCCCTCTGTCCTCCATCTCCATCCTCTGTCCTCCATCTCCATCCCCTCTGTCCTCCATCTTTATCCCCCTGTCCTCCATCTCCATCCCCTCTGTCCTCCATCTCCATCCCCTCTGTCCTCCATCTCCATCCCCCTGTCCTCCATCTCCATCCCCTCTGTCCTCCATCTCCATCCCCTCTGTCCTCCATCTCCATCCTCTGTCCTCCATCTCCATCCTCTGTCCTCCATCTCCATCCCCTCTGTCCTCCATCTCCATCCCCTCTGTCCTCCATCTCCATCCTCTGTCCTCCATCTCCATCCTCTGTCCTCCATCTCCATCCCCTCTGTCCTCCATCTCCATCCACCTGTCCTCCATCTCCATCCCCTCTGTCCTCCATCTCCATCCCCTCTGTCCTCCATCTCCATCCTCTGTCCTCCATCTCCATCCCCTCTGTCCTCCATCTCCATCCTCTGTCCTCCATCTCCATCCCCTCTGTCCTCCATCTCCATCCCCCCTGTCCTCCATCTCCATCCCCTCTGTCCTCCATCTCCATCCTCTGTCCTCCATCTCCATCCCCTCTGTCCTCCATCTCCATCCCCCCTGTCCTCCATCTCCATCCCCCCTGTCCTCCATCTCCATCTCCCCTGTCCTCCATCTCCATCCCCTATGTCCTCCATTTCCATCCCCCCTGTCCTCCATCTCCATCCCCTCTGTCCTCCATCTCCATCCTCTGTCCTCCATCTCCATCCCCTCTGTCCTCCATCTCCATCCCCTCTGTCCTCCATCTCCATCCCCTCTGTCCTCCATCTCCATCCCCTCTGTCCTCCATCTCCATCCCCTCTGTCCTCCATCTCCATCCTCTGTCCTCCATCTCCATCCCCTCTGTCCTCCATCTCCATCCCCTCTGTCCTCCATCTACATCCCCTCTGTCCTCCATCTCCATCCCCTCTGTCCTCCATCTCCATCCCCTCTGTCCTCCATCTCCATCCCCTCTGTCCTCCATCTCCATCCCCCTGTCCTCCATCTCCATCCCCTCTGTCCTCCATCTCCATCCTCTGTCCTCCATCTCCATCCCCTCTGTCCTCCATCTCCATCCCCTCTGTCCTCCATCTCCATCCCCTCTGTCCTCCATCTCCATCCCCTCTGTCCTCCATCTCCATCCTCTGTCCTCCATCTCCATCCCCTCTGTCCTCCATCTCCATCCCCTCTGTCCTCCATCTCCATCCCCTCTGTCCTCCATCTCCATCCCCTCTGTCCTCCATCTCCATCCCCTCTGTCCTCCATCTCCATCCCCTCTGTCCTCCATCTTCATCCCCTCTGTCATCCATCTCCATCCCCTCTGTCCTCCATCTACATCCCCTCTGTCCTCCATCTCCATCCCCTCTGTCCTCCATCTCCATCCCCTCTGTCCTCCATCTCCATCCTCTGTCCTCCATCTCCATCCCCTCTGTCCTCCATCTCCATCCCCTCTGTCCTCCATCTACATCCCCTCTGTCCTCCATCTCCATCCCCTCTGTCCTCCATCTCCATCCCGTCTGTCCTCCATCTCCATCCCCCTGTCCTCCATCTCCATCCCCTCTGTCCTCCATCTCCATCCTCTGTCCTCCATCTCCATCCCCTCTGTCCTCCATCTCCATCCCCTCTGTCCTCCATCTCCATCCTCTGTCCTCCATCTCCATCCCCTCTGTCCTCCATCTCCATCCCCTCTGTCCTCCATCTCCATCCCCTCTGTCCTCCATCTCCATCCCCTCTGTCCTCCATCTCCATCCCCTCTGTCCTCCATCTCCATCCTCTGTCCTCCATCTCCATCCCCTCTGTCCTCCATCTCCATCCCCTCTGTCCTCCATCTCCATCCCCTCTGTCCTCCATCTCCATCCCCTCTTTCCTCCATCTCCATCCCCTCTGTCCTCCATCTCCATCCCCCTGTCCTCCATCTCCATCCCCTCTGTCCTCCATCTCCATCCCCTCTGTCCTCCATCTCCATCCCCTCTGTCCTCCATCTCCATCCCCTCTGTCCTCCATGTCCATCCCCTCTGTCCTCCATCTCCATCCTCTGTCCTCCATCTCCATCCCCTCTGTCCTCCATCTCCATCCTCTGTCCTCCATCTCCATCCCCTCTGTCCTCCATCTCCATCCCCCTGTCCTCCATCTCCATCCCCTCTGTCCTCCATCTCCATCCTCTCTGTCCTCCATCTCCATCCCCTCTGTCCTCAATCTCCATCCCCTCTGTCCTCCATCTCCATCCTCTGTCCTCCATCTCCATCCCCTCTGTCCTCCATCTCCATCCCCCCTGTCCTCCATCTCCATCCCCTCTGTCCTCCATCTCCATCCCCTCTGTCCTCCATCTCCATCCCCTCTGTCCTCCATCTCCATCCCCTCTGTCCTCCATCTCCATCCCCTCTGTCCTCCATCTCCATCCCCTCTGTCCTCCATCTCCATCCTCTGTCCTCCATCTCCATCCCCTCTGTCCTCCATCTCCATCCCCTCTGTCCTCCATCTCCATCCTCTCTGTCCTCCATCTCCATCCCCTCTGTCCTCCATCTCCATCCCCTCTGTCCTCCATCTCCATCCTCTGTCCTCCATCTCCATCCCCTCTGTCCTCCATCTCCATCCCCCCTGTCCTCCATCTCCATCCCCTCTGTCCTCCATCTCCATCCCCTCTGTCCTCCATCTCCATCCCCCCTGTCCTCCATCTCCATCCCCCCTGTCCTCCATCTCCATCCCCCCTGTCCTCCATCTCCATCCCCCCTGTCCTCCATCTCCATCCCCTATGTCCTCCATTTCCATCCCCCCTGTCCTCCATCTCCATCCCCTCTGTCCTCCATCTCCATCCTCTGTCCTCCATCTCCATCCCCTCTGTCCTCCATCTCCATCCCCTCTGTCCTCCATCTCCATCCCCTCTGTCCTCCATCTCCATCCCCTCTGTCCTCCATCTCCATCCCCTCTGTCCTCCATCTTCATCCCCTCTGTCCTCCATCTCCATCCCCTCTGTCCTCCATCTACATCCCCTCTGTCCTCCATCTCCATCCCCTCTGTCCTCCATCTCCATCCCCTCTGTCCTCCATCTCCATCCTCTGTCCTCCATCTCCATCCCCTCTGTCCTCCATCTCCATCCCCTCTGTCCTCCATCTACATCCCCTCTGTCCTCCATCTCCATCCCCTCTGTCCTCCATCTCCATCCCCTCTGTCCTCCATCTCCATCCCCCTGTCCTCCATCTCCATCCCCTCTGTCCTCCATCTTCATCCTCTGTCCTCCATCTCCATCCCCTCTGTCCTCCATCTCCATCCCCTCTGTCCTCCATCTCCATCCCCTCTGTCCTCCATCTCCATCCCCTCTGTCCTCCATCTCCATCCCCTCTGTCCTCCATCTCCATCCTCTGTCCTCCATCTCCATCCCCTCTGTCCTCCATCTCCATCCCCTCTGTCCTCCATCTCCATCCCCTCTGTCCTCCATCTCCATCCCCTCTGTCCTCCATCTCCATCCCCTCTGTCCTCCATCTCCATCCCCTCTGTCCTCCATCTCCATCCCCCTGTCCTCCATCTCCATCCCCTCTGTCCTCCATCTCCATCCCCTCTGTCCTCCATCTCCATCCCCTCTGTCCTCCATCTCCATCCCCTCTGTCCTCCATCTCCATCCCCTCTGTCCTCCATCTCCATCCTCTGTCCTCCATCTCCATCCCCTCTGTCCTCCATCTCCATCCTCTGTCCTCCATCTCCATCCCCTCTGTCCTCCATCTCCATCCCCCTGTCCTCCATCTCCATCCCCTCTGTCCTCCATCTCCATCCTCTCTGTCCTCCATCTCCATCCCCTCTGTCCTCCATCTCCATCCCCTCTGTCCTCCATCTCCATCCTCTGTCCTCCATCTCCATCCCCTCTGTCCTCCATCTCCATCCCCTCTGTCCTCCATCTCCATCCTCTGTCCTCCATCTCCATCCCCTCTGTCCTCCATCTCCATCCTCTGTCCTCCATCTCCATCCCCTCTGTCCTCCATCTCCATCCCATCTGTCCTCCATCTCCATCCCCTCTGTCCTCCATCTCCATCCCCTCCGTCCTCCATCTCCATCCCTCTGTCCTCCATCTCCATACTCTGTCCTCCATCTTCATCCCCTCTGTCCTCCATCTCCATCCCCTCTGTCCTCCATCTCCATCCTCTGTCCTCCATCTCCATCCCCTCTGTCTTCCGTCTCCATCCCCTCTGTCCTCCATCTCCATCCCCTCTGTCCTCCATCTCCATCCCCTCTGTCCTCCATCTCCATCCTCTGTCCTCCATCTCCATCCCCTCTGTCTTCCGTCTCCATCCCCTCTGTCCTCCATCTCCATCCCCTCTGTCCTCCATCTCCATCCCCTCTGCCCTCCATCTCCATCCCATCCGTCCTCCATCTCCATCCCCCCTGTCCTCCATCTCCATCCCCTCTGTCCTCCATCTCCATCCCCTCTGTCCTCCATCTCCATCTTCTCTGTCCTCCATCTCCATCCCTTCTGTCTTCCATCTCCATCCTCTGTCCTCCATCTCCATCCCCTCTGCCCTCCATCTCCATCCCCTCTGTCCTCCATCTCCATCCCCTCTGTCCTCCATCTCCATCCCCTCTGTCCTCCATCTCCATCCCCCCTGTCCTCCATCTCCATCCCCTCTGTCCTCCATCTCCATCCCCTCTGTCCTCCATCTCCATCCCCTCTGTCTCCATCTCCATCCTCTGTCCTCCATCTCCATCCCCTCTGTCCTCCATCTCCATCCCCTCTGTCCTTTATCTCCATCCCCTCTGTCCTCCATCTCCATCCCCTCTGTCCTCCATCTCAATCCCCTCTGCCCTCCATCTCCATCCCCTCTGTCCTCCATCTCCATCCCCTCTGTCCTCCATCTCTATCCCCTCTGTCCTCCATCTCCATCCCCTCTGTCCTCATCTCCATCCCCTCTGTCCTCCATCTCCATCCCCTCTGTCCTCCATCTCCATCCTCTGTCCTCCATCTCCATCCCCTCTGTCCTCCATCTCCATCCCCTCTGTCCTCCATCTCCATCCCCTCTGTCCTCCATCTCCATCCCTCTGTCCTCCATCTCCATCCTCTGTCCTCCATCTCCATCCTCTGCCCTCCATCTCCATCCCCTCTGTCCTCCATCTCCGTCCTCTGCCCTCCATCTCCATCCCCTCTGTCCTCCATCTCCATCCCCTCTGTCCTCCATCTCCATCCCCTCTGTACTCCATCTCCTTCCCCTCTGTCCTCCATCTCCATCCCCTCTGTCCTCCATTTTTTCCCCTCTGCCCTCCATCTCCATCCCCTCTGTCCTCCATCTCCATCCCCTCTGTCCTCCATCTCCATCCCCTCTGTCCTCCATCTCCATCCCCTCTGTCATCCATCTCCATCCCCCCTGCCCTCCATCTCCATCCCCTCTGTCCTCCATCTCCATCCCCCCTGTCCTCCATCTCCATCCCCTCTGTCCTCCATCTCCATCCCCTCTGTCCTCCATCTCCATCCCCTCTGTCCTCCATCTCCATCCCCTCTGTCCTCCATCTCCATCTCTGTCCTCCATCTCCATCCCCTCTGTCCTCCATCTCCATCCTCTGTCCTCCATCTCCATCCCCTCTGTCCTCCATCTTTATCTCCCTGTCCTCCATCTCCATCCCCTCTGTCCTCCATCTCCATCCCCTCTGTCCTCCATCTCCATCCCCCTGTCCTCCATCTCCATCCCCTCTGTCCTCCATCTCCATCCCCTCTGTCCTCCATCTCCATCCTCTGTCCTCCATCTCCATCCTCTGTCCTCCATCTCCATCCCCTCTGTCCTCCATCTCCATCCCCTCTGTCCCTCCATCTCCATCCTCTGTCCTCCATCTCCATCCTCTGTCCTCCATCTCCATCCCCTCTGTCCTCCATCTCCATCCCCTCTGTCCTCCATATCCATCCTCTGTCCTCCATCTCCATCCCCTCTGTCCTCCATCTCCATCCTCTGTCCTCCATCTCCATCCCCTCTGTCCTCCATCTCCATCCCCCCTGTCCTCCATCTCCATCCCCTCTGTCCTCCATCTCCATCCTCTGTCCTCCATCTCCATCCCCTCTGTCCTCCATCTCCATCCCCCCTGTCCTCCATCTCCATCCCCCCCGTCCTCCATCTCCATCCCCCCTGTCCTCCATCTCCATCCCCCCTGTCCTCCATCTCCATCCCCTATGTCCTCCATCTCCATCCCCCCTGTCCTCAATCTCCATACCCTCTGTCCTCCATCTCCATCCTCTGTCCTCCATCTCCATCCCCTCTGTCCTCCATCTCCATCCCCTCTGTCCTCCATCTCCATCCCCTCTGTCCTCCATCTCCATCCCCTCTGTCCTCCATCTCCATCCCCTCTGTCCTCCATCTTCATCCCCTCTGTCCTCCATCTCCATCCCCTCTGTCCTCCATCTCCATCCCCTCTGTCCTCCCATCTCCATCCCCGCTGTCCCTCCATCTCCATCCCCTCTGTCCTCCATCTCCATCCTCTGTCCTCCATCTCCATCCCCTCTGTCCTCCATCTCCATCCCCTCTGTCCTCCATCTCATCCCTCTGTCCTCCATCTCCATCCCCTCTGTCCTCCATCTCCATCCCCTCTGTCCTCCATCTCTATCCCCCTGTCCTCCATCTCCATCCCCTCTGTCCTCCATCTCCATCCCTGTCCTCCATCGCCATCCCCTCTGTCCTCCATCTCCATCCCTCTGTCCTCCATCTCCATCCCCTCTGTCCTCCATCTCCATCCTCTGTCCTCCATCTCCATCCCTCTGTCCTCCATCTCCATCCTCTGTCCTCCATCTCCATCCCCTCTGTCCTCCATCTCCATCCCCTCTGTCCTCCATCTCCATCCCCTCTGTCCTCCATCTCCATCCCCTCTGTCCTCCATCTCCATCCCCTCTGTCCTCCATCTCCATCCCCTCTGTCCTCCATCTCCATCCCCTGTCCTCCATCTCCATCCCCTCTGTCCTCCATCTCCATCCCCTCTGTCCTCCATCTCCATCCCCTCTGTCCTCCATCTCCATCCCCTCTGTCCTCCATCTCCATCCCCTCTGTCCTCCATCTCCATCCTCTGTCCTCCATCTCCATCCCTCTGTCCTCCATCTCCATCTCTGTCCTCCATCTCCATCCCTCTGTCCTCCATCTCCATCCCCCTGTCCTCCATCTCCATCCCCTCTGTCCTCCATCTCCATCCTCTCTGTCCTCCATCTCCATCCCCTCTGTCCTCCATCTCCATCCCCTCTGTCCTCCATCTCCATCCTCTGTCCTCCATCTCCATCCCCTCTGTCCTCCATCTCCATCCCCTCTGTCCTCCATCTCCATCCTCTGTCCTCCATCTCCATCCCCTCTGTCCTCCATCTCCATCCTCTGTCCTCCATCTCCATCCCCTCTGTCCTCCATCTCCATCCCCTCTGTCCTCCATCTCCATCCCCTCTGTCCTCCATCTCCCATCCCCTCTGTCCTCCATCTCCATCCCTCTGTCCTCCATCTCCATCCTCTGTCCTCCATCTTCATCCCCTCTGTCCTCCATCTCCATCCCCTCTGTCCTCCATCTCCATCCCCTCTGTCCTCCATCTCCATCCCCTCTGCCCTCCATCTCCATCCCCTCTGTCCTCCATCTCCATCCCCCCTGTCCTCCATCTCCATCCCCTCTGTCCTCCATCTCCATCCCCTCTGTCCTCCATCTCCATCTTCTCTGTCCTCCATCTCCATCCCCTCTGTCTTCCATCTCCATCCTCTGTCCTCCATCTCCATCCCCTCTGTCTTCCATCTCCATCCCCTCTGTCCTCCATCTCCATCCCCTCTGTCCTCCATCTCCATCCCCTCTGTCCTCCATCTCCATCCTCTGTCCTCCATCTCCATCCCCTCTGTCCTTCATCTCCATCCCCCTGTCCTCCATCTCCATCCCCTCTGTCCTCCATCTCCTCCCCTCTGCCCTCCATCTCCATCCCCTCTGTCCTCCATCTCCATCCCCCTGTCCTCCATCTCCATCCCCTCTGTCCTCCATCTCCATCCCCCTCTGTCCTCCATCTCCATCCTCTGTCCTCCATCTCCATCCCCTCTGTCCTCCATCTCCATCCCCCCTGTCCTCCATCTCCATCCCCTCTGTCCTCCATCTCCATCCCCTCTGTCCTCCATCTCCATCCCCTCTGTCCTCCATCTCCATCCTCTGTCCTCCATCTCCATCCCCTCTGTCCTCCATCTCCATCCCCTCTGTCCTCCATCTCCATCCCTCTGTCCTCCATCTCCATCCCCTCTGTCCTCCATCTCAATCCCCTCTGCCCTCCATCTCCATCCCCTCTGTCCTCCATCTCCATCCCCTCTGTCCTCCATCTCTATCCCCTCTGTCCTCCATCTCCATCCCCTCTGTCCTCCATCTCCATCCCCTCTGTCCTCCATCTCCATCCCCTCTGTCCTCCATCTCCATCCTCTGTCCTCCATCTCCATCCCCTCTGTCCTCCATCTCCATCCCCTCTGTCCTCCATCTCCATCCCCTCTGTCCTCCATCTCCATCCGCTCTGTCCTCCATCTCCATCCTCTGTCCTCCATCTCCATCCTCTGCCCTCCATCTCCATCCCCTCTGTCCTCCATCTCCGTCCTCTGCCCTCCATCTCCATCCCCTCTGTCCTCCATCTCCATCCCCTCTGTCCTCCATCTCCATCCCCTCTGTCCTCCATCTCCTTCCCCTCTGTCCTCCATCTCCATCCCCCTCTGTCCTCCATCTCCTTCCCCTCTGTCCTCCATCTCCATCCCCTCTGTCCTCCATCTCCATCCCCTCTGTCCTCCATCTCCATCCCCCTCTGTCCTCCATCTCCATCCCCTCTGTCCTCCATCTCCATCACCTCTGCCCTCCATCTCATCCCCTCTGTCCTCCATCTCCATTCCCCCTGTCCTCCATCTCCATCCCTCTGTCCTCCATCTCCATCCCTCTGTCCCTCCATCTCCATCCCCTCTGTCCTCCATCTCCATCCCCTCTGTCCTCCATCTCCATCCTCTGTCCTCCATCTCCATCCCCTCTGTCCTCCATCTCCATCCTCTGTCCTCCATCTCCATCCCCCTCTGTCCCTCCATCTTTATCCCCCTGTCCTCCATCTCCATCCCCTCTGTCCTCCATCTCCATCCCCTCTGTCCTCCATCTCCATCCCACTGTCCTCCATCTCCATCCCCTCTGTCCTCCATCTCCATCCCCTCTGTCCTCCCATCTCCATCCTCTGTCCTCCATCTCCATCCTCGTCCTCCATTTCCATCCCCTCTGTCCTCCATCTCCATCCCCTCTGTCCTCCATCTCCATCCTCTGTCCTCCATCTCCATCCTCTGTCCTCCATCTCCATCCCCTCTGTCCTCCATCTCCATCCCCCTGTCCTCCATCTCCATCCCCTCTGTCCTCCATCTCCATCCTCTGTCCTCCATCTCCATCCCCTCTGTCCTCCATCTCCATCCTCTGTCCTCCATCTCCATCCCCTCTGTCCTCCATCTCCATCCCCCCTGTCCTCCATCTCCATCCCCTCTGTCCTCCATCTCCATCCTCTGCCCTCCATCTCCATCCCCTCTGTCCTCCATCTCCATCCCCTCTGTCCTCCATCTCCATCCCTCTTTCCTCCATCTCCATCCCCTCTGTCCTCCATCTCCATCCCCCTGTCCTCCATCTCCATCCCCTCTGTCCTCCATCTCAATCCCCTCTGTCCTCCATCTCCATCCCCTCTGTCCTCCATCTCCATCCCCTCTGTCCTCCATCTCCATCCCCTCTGTCCTCCATCTCCATCCTCTGTCCTCCATCTCCATCCCCTCTGTCCTCCATCTCCATCCTCTGTCCTCCATCTCCATCCCCTCTGTCCTCCATCTCCATCCCCCTGTCCTCCATCTCCATCCCTCCTGTCCTCCATCTCCATCCTCTCTGTCCTCCATCTCCATCCCCTCTGTCCTCAATCTCCATCCCCTCTGTCCTCCATCTCCATCCTCTGTCCTCCCTCTCCATCCCCTCTGTCCTCCATCTCCATCCCCCCTGTCCTCCATCTCCATCCCCTCTGTCCTCCATCTCCATCCCCTCTGTCCTCCATCTCCATCCCCTCTGTCCTCCATCTCCATCCCCTCTGTCCTCCATCTCCATCTCCCTCTGTCCTCCATCTCCATCCCCTCTGTCCTCCATCTCCATCCTCTGTCCTCCATCTCCCATCCCCCTGTCCTCCATCTCCATCCCTCTGTCCTCCATCTCCATCCTCTCTGTCCTCCATCTCCATCCCTCTGTCCTCCATCTCCATCCCCTCTGTCCTCCATCTCCATCCTCTGTCCTCCATCTCCATCCCCTCTGTCCTCCATTCCATCCCCCCTGTCCTCCATCTCCATCCCCTCTGTCCTCCATCTCCATCCCCTCTGTCCTCCATCTCCATCTCCCCCTGTCCTCCATCTCCATCCCCCCTGTCCTCCATCTCCATCCCCCCTGTCCTCCATCTCCATCCCCCCTGTCCTCCATCTCCATCCCCTATGTCCTCCATTTCCATCCCCCCTGTCCTCCATCTCCATCCCCTCTGTCCTCCATCTCCATCCTCTGTCCTCCATCTCCATCCCCTCTGTCCTCCATCTCCATCCCCTCTGTCCTCCATCTCCATCCCCTCTGTCCTCCATCTCCACCCCTCTGTCCTCCATCTCCATCCCCTCTGTCCTCCATCTTCATCCCCTCTGTCCTCCATCTCCATCCCTCTGTCCTCCATCTACATCCCCTCTGTCCTCCATCTCCATCCCCTCTGTCCTCCATCTCCATCCCCTCTGTCCTCCATCTCCATCCTCTGTCCTCCATCTCCATCCCCTCTGTCCTCCATCTCCATCCCCTCTGTCCTCCATCTACATCCCCTCTGTCCTCCATCTACATCCCCTCTGTCCCTCCATCTCCACCCCTCTTCCCTCCTCCCTCCATCCCCCCTGTCCTCCATCTCCATCCCCTCTGTCCCTCCATCTTCATCCTCTGTCCTCCATCTCCATCCCCCTCTGTCCTCCATCTCCATCCCCTCTGTCCTCCATCTCCATCCCCTCTGTCCTCCATCTCCATCCCCTCTGTCCTCCATCTCCATCCCCTCTGTCCTCCATCTCCATCCTCTGTCCTCCATCTCCATCCCCTCTGTCCTCCATCTCCATCCCCTCTGTCCTCCATCTCCATCCCCTCTGTCCTCCATCTGCATCCCCTCTGTCCTCCATCTCCATCCCCTCTGTCCTCCATCTCCATCCCCTCTGTCCTCCATCTCCATCCCCCTGTCCTCCATCTCCATCCCCTCTGTCCTCCATCTCCATCCCCTCTGTCCTCCATCTCCATCCCCTCTGTCCTCCATCTCCATCCCCTCTGTCCTCCATCTCCATCCCCTCTGTCCTCCATCTCCATCCTCTGTCCTCCATCTCCATCCCCTCTGTCCTCCATCTCCATCCTCTGTCCTCCATCTCCATCCACTCTGTCCTCCATCTCCATCCCCCTGTCCTCCATCTCCATCCCCTCTGTCCTCCATCTCCATCCTCTCTGTCCTCCATCTCCATCCCCTCTGTCCTCCATCTCCATCCCCTCTGTCCTCCATCTCCATCCTCTGTCCTCCATCTCCATCCCCTCTGTCCTCCATCTCCATCCCCTCTGTCCTCCATCTCCATCCTCTGTCCTCCATCTCCATCCCCTCTGTCCTCCATCTCCATCCTCTGTCCTCCATCTCCATCCCCTCTGTCCTCCATCTCCATCCCATCTGTCCTCCATCTCCATCCCCTCTGTCCTCCATCTCCATCCCCTCCGTCCTCCATCTCCATCCTCTGTCCTCCATCTCCATCCTCTGTCCTCCATCTTCATCCCCTCTGTCCTCCATCTCCATCCCCTCTGTCCTCCATCTCCATCCTCTGTCCTCCATCTCCATCCCCTCTGTCTTCCGTCTCCATCCCCTCTGTCCTCCATCTCCATCCCCTCTGTCCTCCATCTCCATCCCCTCTGTCCTCCATCTCCATCCTCTGTCCTCCATCTCCATCCCCTCTGCCTTCCGTCTCCATCCCCTCTGTCCTCCATCTCCATCCCCTCTGTCCTCCATCTCCATCCCCTCTGCCCTCCATCTTCATCCCATCTGTCCTCCATCTCCATCCCCCCTGTCCTCCATCTCCATCCCCTCTGTCCTCCATCTCCATCCCCTCTGTCCTCCATCTCCATCCCCTCTGTCCTCCATCTCCATCTTCTCTGTCCTCCATCTCCATCCCTTCTGTCTTCCATCTCCATCCTCTGTCCTCCATCTCCATCCCTCTGTCCTCCATCTCCATCCCCTCTGTCCTCCATCTCCCATCCCTCTGTCCTCCATCTCCATCCCCTCTGTCCTCCATCTCCATCCCCTCTGTCCTCCATCTCCATCCCTCTGTCCTCCATCTCCATCCCCCTGTCCTCCATCTCCATCCCTCTGTCCTCCATCTCCATCCTCTCTGTCCTCCATCTCCATCCCCTCTGTCCTCCATCTCCATCCCCTCTGTCCTCCATCTCCATCCCCTCTGTCCTCCATCTCCATCCCCTCTGTCCTCCATCTCCATCCCCCTGTCCTCCATCTCCATCCCCTCTGTCCTCCATCTCCATCCCCTCTGTCCTCCATCTCCATCCCCCTCTGTCCTCCATCTCCATCCCCCTGTCCTCCATCTCCATCCCCCTCTGTCCTCCATCTCCATCCCCTCTGTCCTCCCTCTCCATCCCCCCTGTCCTCCATCTCCATCCCCTCTGTCCTCCATCTCCATCCCCTCTGTCCTCCATCTCCATCCCCTCTGTCCTCCATCTCCATCCCCTCTGTCCTCCATCTCCATCCCCTCTGTCCTCCATCTCCATCCCCTCTGTCCTCCATCTCCATCCCTCTGTCCTCCATCTCCATCCCCTCTGTCCTCCATCTCCATCCCCTCTGTCCTCCATCTCCATCCCTCTGTCCTCCATCTCCATCCCCTCTGTCCTCCATCTCCATCCCCTCTGTCCTCCATCTCCATCCTCTGTCCTCCATCTCCATCCCCTCTGTCCTCCATCTCCATCCCCTCTGTCCTCCATCTCCATCCCTCTGTCCTCCATCTTCATCCCTCTGTCCTCCATCTCCATCCCTCTGTCCTCCATCTCCATCCCCTGTCTCATCTCCATCTCTGTCCTCCATCTCCATCCCTCTGTCCTCCATCTCCATCCCCTCTGTCCTCCATCTCCATCCCCTCTGTCCTCCATCTCCATCCCTCTGGCCTCCTCGTCTCCATCTCCATTCCCCTCTGTCCTCCATCTCCATCCCTCTGTCCTCCATCTCCATCCCCTCTGTCCTCCATCTCCATCCCCTCTGTCCTCCATCTCCATCCCCTCTGTCCTCCATCTCCATCCCCTCTGTCCTCCATCTCCATCCCTCTGTCCTCCATCTCCATCCCCTCTGTCCTCCATCTCCATCCCCTGTCCTCCATCTCCATCCCCTCTGTCCTCCATCTCCATCCCCTCTGTCCTCCATCTCCATCCCTCTGTCCTCCATCTCCATCCCCTCTGTCCTCCATCTCCATCCCTCTGTCCTCCATCTCCATCCCCTCTGTCCTCCATCTCCATCCCCCCTCCTGGTC